>NC_071089.1:94354103-95554103 GCF_027358695.1 Spea bombifrons | reverse complement strand
CACTTGACTTGGATGATTCAATTATAATGGGTAGACGGGGGCTACTGAGGTGGTGCAACCTCACATAAGGGAAGAGTAAAATGGGGAATATGGTCTGTATCTAATAAAAATACACAGGGGTTAACACACTTGCGTAACTATAGAGGGCCCAATGCGACCCCTGTGACCCCTTCTTCCTGTCTCCTCATACCAGTTCAGAATTGTTTAGAAAGGGCCCATCTGACCTGGAACGCACTGATCCAGGTCGGAAGGGCCCTTTCTAAAATATTTTGAACCGGCACAGGGAGACAGGAATGAATCGGGGTCACATGATGTCAAGGGACCCCTCGTGTGTGTGTACTTGTGTGTGTGTATGGATGTCTATTTGTGTGTGTGTGTCAGCATGGATGTGTAATTGTGTGTAAGCATGGATGTGTAATTGTTTGTGTTAGCATGGAGTGGGTATGAGTAAGTGTGTGTAATTTTTGTGTTTACATATGTTTTATGTTGGAAGGAGGGGGCAAAGAAGGCACAGACTAGTTGTTGAAGTTGGGGGGCCCGGGGGGGGGGTTGCATCAGGGCCCTGTGGTTATGCCGGGTTCGATATAAAAAAAAATAATGCAATAATCTGTGAAAGATAAGTGAAAAACATTTCATAATAAATTGTGGCAGAAATCCTGATGCAACATTACCATAACATTATATAACAAAGAATAAATATATTAATGGTGAATCCAAAAACAAAAAAGCTTTCAGATGCAGTTCTGTGTACGAGTTAAAAGACATTCAGCAGTATGATTATCATTTGTCTGAAATTACTCTCCACTAGGCAATAATATCCAAAAGAATGAATTACTGTATTATAAGTCTAAGCCAGAAATGAAAAAAAGTGCAGCGGGCTTAAAATCAAATCATGTCATGTTCAGCAAGGCAGAGATCAAAGGCCACCAGCAGCTGACAGCTGGCTTCAGGATTAATATGTTGATTTTTTTGTTCACTCTCTCTGATTTGCGATTGAGCAATATCATAAAAGGTTATTTAGTATCGCAAGGCCAAAATAACGTACATTTCCACTTTGTGCACATTGTTTAGCGACATGCTTCAAAAAATATAAAATGCATTGCTAACGGTATTTATACCAATACAAAAGTAAAGTGTAAAGTGTATCCACATATGTTTTGTAGGGAAAACGCATAATATGCCCTAAACAATGTAACTAGTGCAGATTGAAAGACCAATGGGAAGGCCGATGTAGTCACCCTCTGTAACCCTGTAATTGGTACTGCAGAAATAGTACCATAAAGTGTGCCAATTATATGAAACTTATTTGTGGCGGTCTAAATTGGACAGAACCTACCACCAAAGGGTGAACCCAACGTCTGCCACCATCTGGCTCACACATGTCTCAAGCCAACAATGCCTTACTCAGCCATAAGGGAACTATGTGAGATGGCACTGAGATTACCTTGAGTGAAAAGCAGCAACACAGTTAAGGTGATTCCTAAAAACAGTGAAAATAAACAACAAACCTTGAGCGATTGTTATTTTCATTTGGTTAAAGCCTCAAAAATGAATGAAAATTATGATTTTCAAAATTCCAGAGATTGTCTAGATTTCCAGAAAAGCCAGCACACCTGTATTTAGGTTCATACTCCTACTTTGCATGTTAAATGAATTGAGTGGTTGCTATAGAGACTCATTCTAGCTCAGAGCCCTAAGCCAAGGTCTGTCTGAAAAAAAGATGACATTGCACAATGAAAAAAAGCCTTCACTGCTTCCAAGCACTTAAAACTATATTCCTGTTCTGCACGTCTGTGGGTGATGCAGGCGTATTGCTCTTAAAATATTTACTTCTGTTTTTAACAAATTTAGGGTAACAATCATGATCATTTTTATTTTATTTGATGTTTACAACATATAAATGTGAATGCACTGTAAAAATAAAAATAGGTTTAAGCATGAGGTCATACGGTGAAAACCTCCACTGCAGCTAGACATTTCCATTAGAAATATGATTAAAGGCTTGGAAGACAGCCAGAAAATCTCATTTTTACGCTGGCTGCAGTAGCAAATCCATTTAGATTTTTAAAACATTCAGATTCAATAAATAAATTAAAATAATATATTGAATAGGGGTAGATGGACTACAGATTGGAATATATTTTATGAGACGGTAATCCTTCATAAATGTTCTACACAAGCTTTTAAGATCTCTCAAGCACTTTCTTCTTAGGCTGATTGAGGACATGAGAAAACCAATACTTCATGCGTGGCTGGATTGTTGCCTCATCATAAACCACATGTATTTTCTAGATGGACCAAATGGTTCTTATCTGCTGTTAAAGTCTATGCTTCTTTTTCTTAAGATACAAGCAAAGATGAGCAAAACTTTTTAGAAACAGTTTACATCCTGATTCGCCTGCAGTGGGAAATAGTCATTTTACCATGAATTTGGTTCATGCTGATTCACCAAAGGGGATGGAAATTTGTGTTTCGTTGAATCGGGTTCATTAAACTGCTAGAACTTTGCAATGAGGATTAACATTCCAAGTGCTGGGTTTTGCTATTTAAATACAGTTTACAATTTACAATATAAAACAAACACAGTACACTGTAAAGCAAATTATACAGAAATCCAAATTCTTCTGCTTTACATAAAGCAATCAAACATAGCACAACTGTATATTTTATAGAGCATGCCCATACAACATATGGTGATCAGGTAGTTTTAATGGGAAGGAGCTGGGGAGCTGTTTAATGGCTAAAAACATAATAATGTGGAATGTAATAAATTGGAGAGTACAGTTACATGTATATTTTAAAGGTCTGTTTTGTAATCATTCTTTAAATAGCATATTCTATGTGAATGATAATTTGTGGGATTGAAAGGCTTTCAATTATAGCTTCAGCTGCCCCCCAGACCTACCAAGTCTAGAAGATGCTCCTCCCATAGTACTGACCCTCTTGTTGCCATTGAGAACGAAGGCCAGTTGCCCAACTGGTGACCTAGACCTAGTCAGCATAGGTTAGAATATTCCACTGGCTATACCAAAAATGGTGATGGATTTCGACACAAACTGGCCCACTTGTGAAGGCAGGAAGGAAGTAGTGTCACATAACGTGATGTTATGTGACCCCGTGGTTAAAGCAGCTTGAATGAAAGCTACAGGAGTGGTGAGTGAGTGAAAGAGAGGGCAAGGGATGAAGTATGTATATGTTAGAGTGAGTGTATGCATGTGTATGTTTGTATGTTTGCATCAATGTGTACATCTAAGTGTGTGTGATAGTATCAATGTGGATATGAAAGAGTGTGTGAGAGGGAGTGTGCGTTAGCATCAATGTGTATGTGTGTTTGTGTGTTAGCATCAATGTGTAAATACATGCCAATGCATATATTAGTTACTGAGAGTGTCAAGGGACCTATCCCCCGGTTAGCAATGTGCAACCCTACCCCTTAAAAGCACATAGTAGCCATTTTGTAGGCTTTGCCATGCTGCACTGCATATTGGCATAAATTAAAATTAATAGTGTAATGAGAAACCTTCTAACTATAGTGTTAAGGGTTTTCTTTCAAACAGGCTTGGAGTAGGCTTCTGGCACAACAGGCAAATGCACCACAGCCATCTCACGATCACCAGCCCAGCTCTACTTTCAGGCCTGAGAGACAGAACATTTGGAGGTCCTTCTGCTTTAAATGAATATCATATTTCTGTACTGTTTAACTTAAAAATGTAAAAAAAAGTCCCAATTAATTCTACACATGTAGATAAAGACACTAGGCATGTCACCTTTTGATCCCTTCCCTTGGAGGAAAGGATTTCCTGATGATTCATATTGAATATCCTCTTGGATTTTCTTTTTCCTGGAAATCTTTCATTTTTTTATAATCTTCTGGGAATCCAATAATCTAGACATTATGCATGCTTAGGGGATATATGGAATAATGTACATATACCCAGTATATGTATAAATCATGGAAAACACTTACTGAACATGTGCCCTTTTCATTCACTTTTTTATCATGATTATTGTGTATTGTGTAAATTCTCGCTTCCATATCCACAAAGTTCTTGCTAAAAACAAAATTATTACATCTTTTAACTAACTAATATATAATAACGCAAATTATTTATGCTAAAACCCTGCCAAGTCTGATTTTCAGATGAAGGAGCAAGGGCTCAACAACAAACCCTTGCTCCCACTGTCAAGGCTATACTGAATTAAATACCTGGGAACTCTCTGGGTTTGACCTAGAGTCTCTGGTTGAAGCCGTGCTACCCCAAGTCTCTGGGTAAGTGTCAGCTTTCTCTGTGTAGGGGAGCAATATTTGACCACAACAAATCCTCATCCACTTCCTGCCTAAGCCCCGCCCAGTAAAGTTTCCCTTGGGCTAGCCCATGGCTTTGCACTGTTAGCCTCATGCCTTACCAAAGCCATTCCACAACTGTGAAGTTACAGGTATGCTAAGGAACCAATGTAACATTGCCTCTTCTTCTGTCTTCTGTAGTCTTTCTTGGTCTGCTTCTCCACATTATCCGCTCAGTTAACCTTGCCTCCCAGAGCACTTCCACAAAAACATGAAGTCACAGGACAGCCTCCCCCCATTCCTCCAATCAGAGAGAGGGTGCACACTGAGGCTCTGCCCTTTTACAGAAACACTCTGGGAGGCCTGGATAAGACAGAGCATAAAGCAGACCAAGAAAGAAGAAAGAATACAGAAGACAGAAGAAGCGAAGAACAAGAGAAAGCAAGACAAGAATCTGAGCTGCAGAAAAGGAGACATTTTGAGAGAGCATGATAAAGAGTGAGAGAGTGAGAAAGTGTGAGAAATTAAATGAGGATTAGCAGGGCCGGCCCGACAATGGAGCCAAGTGGGGCAACCGCTCCAGGCGGCACTTTTGAAGGGGCGGCACTTCGCCGCCCCAAGCCCTTTTTTTTTTTTTTGTTGAGACCGGCACCGAGACCGAACAGGGAGACTCGCCGCAGGACTGCTGAAAGGTAAGTACAAGGGGGGGGGGGGCGGCATTTTAAAATTCGCCCCAGGCGGCATTTTGCCTTGGGCCGGCCCTGAGGATTAGTGACAACGATTTTTTTTGTAACTGAAAAAGCCCTCAGAATTTCATCTGAACCGTAAGGTTGGGAAATGAATTTGTTCCAAAATGGACCAAAAACATACAGGTCATGTTATTTTGTACATGTTGTTTAAACTCCTAATGCTTCTGACAAACTGTTAGCATTAAACATGAAGTTTTACATGAAACACATTCACATTTATACAGTGGTTTTCAAGAATGACTGAAAAAGAATAATTCTTTAAATTGCTGTATTGAATTTCAAACAATAGAACTTATCTAAATTAGTTTCTTCCTATTGCTAAATCAGGAAGGCCACTGCAATTATCTGTGATATTTTGGGTACATTTTTGTATTTTTTAGAGGAGATGTTTATATTTACTAATTTGCCCCTAGTTCACGGTGCATGAAATAGGTAAAGAAAGATTAATTTTTATTCAAATTATAAATATAACTGTAACTGATTGCCTACGTGCATATTAATGAGGCCACTAGACCTTGGTAATTATAATCAGGAGGTACACTAATTAGGGCCGAGTCATACAAGTCATGCACCGAACTTAAAGGGACAAAATGATTAAAGTTTAAATTTTATTGTATGTATTTAGCTATTTAATTTGTTTTTATATCTTGGAATTATGTTTATGTGCTGAGTGTTTACAAAAATATGTGCTTTTTTATGAACATGCCTTTATGCTGCTATTAGTATGTTTAAGGATATGAACCTTCCAAATATGACAGCACAGCAAGGGAGGTCTGATTTTGTGCTAGTCCCTGGGGCAATGAGAGGATAAGGATGTATGATTGTATGTACAGTATGTATTTATGTACAGTGTTATGTATGTCAGTGTATGTATAGTGAGTGAGTTTGTGTGTGAGCATGAATGTGTATATGTGTAAGTGTTTGTGTAAAACCATAGATGGGTGTTTGTATGATGGCACAAATGTGTATTTTTATTTTAATTATTATTTTTTTTTATTTATATAGCGCCAACAGTTTACGCAGCGCTTAATACAATATATAAATTCAAGGGATATGCCTGTGTGTGAGAGCATGGGGTAAGTGTGTGTATGTTAGCGTGAGCAGAGCACCCTGTGCGGACTACTTCTCTGGCACCCCCTCGACAAAAAAAAGAGAAAAAATCTAACAAACAACTAGTTTTAATTTTCCTTTAAAAAATATTTGCCACACTGACTGCAGATTGGGGGAAGACTGTGAGAGTGCAGTCTTCCCTCCTTCTGACTTTGAAAGGTCCTCTCCTCCATAATCATCCCCAGAGTCCCTTTGTCCCTCGTTCACTAAGCCATACCTCTCTTTTCCTTCCTCCCTGTAGTTCAGGTATATATCAAATAAACAACAAATGTAAACAACACTTGCGAGTATAGCATTGCAGGTAAAGTCCAACAGAATAACACACAAACCCAGCTTTGCAGGTATAGATCAACTGGGGATCACATGTAAACTCAACACTGAAGGTATAGATCAAACAAACAACACATGGAAACAGCACTGCAGGTATAGATCGACTAAATAAGATATACAAAGCCAGGTATATATAAATAATGTATGGAAACATAGCATATCAAATATAGATCAACAGAATAACACACAAATCCGGCTTTGCAGGCATAGATCAACTGGAAATCACATATAAACTCAGCATTAAAGGTATAGATAAAAAAAAAACTAAATTACAGGCATAGATTACAGGTTGTACACCCCAAAACCAGCCCTGGTGTCCACATAGAATTTGACCAGCACCCAGATTACACACACAAATTACAGCCCAGCCTGAGCCATTTTTGTCCCTAAACAGCCCAGCGTGAGCCCTTTTTGTCCCCTCTCATGCATTCACACAATTCATCCATACACCAATTCATTCTCTCACTCATTCACACAATTCACCCACACATTAATTCAGTAATTCTCTCACCCATTTACACAATTCATCCACACATTACTTCTCACTAACCCTTCTCCTCCCTTTCTCACAATCTCCTCCCTCTTCTCACTATCTACCCCCCTACTCACTGTCTACCCCCTCTACTACCCTTCTCACTATCCTGCCGCGGCGTGTGCAGCTTCACAGCTGAGCGTCGGGATATCACGTCATGAAGCATCATGGAGCACTGCGACCAAGGCCTCGAGCTCCCACCACCACAGTCAGGGCAGCAGTAGGGAGCTGAGGAGCTGAGGAGACAAAGGGAGCCGAGCGGTTGCAAAAAACCTTTTTCATGTGCGACCACTCGGTGCCCCTTTCTCTCCTTCTCTCCCTGCAGCCTCGGCCTTGGTGGTGGGACGGACGCACGGTGCCCCTGCTGCCACGGCGCCCTGTGCGGCCGCAAAGCTCGCACACCCCTAAGGCCTGCCCTGAGAGTGAGTTTGTAAACTTGAGTAAGTGTGTGTGCAATGTACATATGTGTACCAGTGCTTATAAGGGTTATGGGGGGACAAGAGCTGATGGGACAACTTGGCTTTACATGCCCCCTAGGCCAGAGGGTACCTGCCCACTCCTGGACCCCTGACAGCACATCTTCTTCCTTTTGTGTCTCTGTGTGAGTAGCTGAATGTGAAATAATTTAGGTCTATTGACTCAATGTGGCTTTTATGGCGCAGAGGGTGAGCCATTTCTATATGGACACTTGAAATGGTGGTCTCTGATCATGTTTGTAGCACTAAGCATGGGCATGCCTTGTGTATCATGGAAATCAGTGTTTGGGAGGTGTGCCAGGAAGCACTCAACACATTTCCACAAAGAACATTTAGTTCCACCACAGCGACCAAGGGAATATCCATTCTATAAAAAAGCCAATCGTGCGCGAAACAATATTGCCAGCCCATAGCTGGAGCATAGTATTAAGATGATTCATGCCAAAAGCAATGTCCTCACCACAGCTCTAGCACATCTCTGAGAATGTATTTATTGATATTTCTACTCATTTCACATGGATATAGATACTTTATTTTGATTATTATGGCAACATGTACATTTTAGGATGTGATCTGTACAGTTTATTAAAATAGTTTGGTCAAGGTTCAGTATGTAGTGGCTGACCCTACTCAATACCATAAACAGGGGAAAGACCCATAGGATAAGAATATAAAGAAAACGATGTATACAGTATGTTATGTGAAGTTTGGATGTATGTAATTCTAGACACCCCCTGTGACCACATAGGAAATTGTGGCAAACCCAGTTTTTTAAGTAAGAGAAACACAATTCTTTTCTCTTTGACTTCAGGCTAGCCAACCATCTGATGCTCTACATGTTTCTCTATTTTGAATAAAGCATCTACCACAGTGATTACATTATGTGACTTATTTTGGCTCGTTGCCTTAGGCATGGCCAACATCCTCTATGCTGAGCATTGGAATATGACGCCACATGCCAACAACCTGTATTTTAAGGTCACATAGCACCAAGTAAGTCCACTATGCACAATACACTCTTCCATTGTGTATGTGGGCCAGTTAAAAGGATGATCTCTGATATTCCCAACCAGCTCATTGGGCATTGGGGCATCAGGGAGTCTATTCACCCGATAGGGTAATCTGCCCCTTGTTACACATCAGAGGGGCTGTTAAAAACCCTGTATCTTGTGACAAACCCTGTACTATTTTTCCTAAAATGATACATAACAAAAAAAATAGCTAGAAAATGCATTTAGCAGTACTCCGATAACATCTAATGAAATCTTTCCTTCCTACTGAGTGCAGTTTCTTGCGGGGATTAAAACCCTGTGCTAAAGTAACATTCTGTTTTAAAGTAAACTGAAGCGCATTAGCCCACCTGCGGAAAATGCCTTCTTAAATAGGCTAATTGTGATTAGCTGAATAAGGAGACATGCAAGAGTGGAACACAACAACATATGCTGCAGTTGTCAGACCTGTATGTTGTGTAATCTCTGGTTTAACATTTTCCTTTCTGTTTGACAAGACTGAAACATAATCATGCATTATAGACCGCAAAGCTATTTTTTCTGCATTCTACAGCATATATTGCATTCAATCAAGCAATAGATATTCTTATTATTATAGTTTTTATGTGATTAAAGTGGAAGAGGGGTAATAATCAAATTTTTTTAGAATGAGTTATGGAAAATCTTTAGCATTCTCATGGGATATTCAGTAAATTAAAGGTATGTGCTTCCTTTTGTTTTAGAATCTGCATGAGGTTAACTAATTCACTCTGTAGATTAAGGAGGCATGAATTTAGAGATGCAGCTATCTCCCTCCTAAATGATCTCTTGGGGACAGCGGGCAGGCAAGAACATCACAAATTGGTTTTCAGATAGAGAGTAATGCAGATTTTCCGCAAAGCTATTCAGACATACTTAAATATGCTGTAGTTGAGTAACAAGCATTGACATAATGTTAGTGTACATTGCCAACACTCTGTGTTAAATAAACATATTCAGCAAAAGAAGTCATTAAGGAAGTGTGCCATCTTCCGCTTTGTCAAAACTAGACTTGTGGATTCATATTCGGGTGAACATAAAAATGAACATGAAGGGTGCGTTATCGTTGTTCAGCCCAAATATGGAACAAACGAACATGGCGGGGGCAAAACGTAAACGAAGACCAAGACACACAACACGAAGAATCTTCGTCTTCTTCGTTGTTTACTAATCTCCCTGGTCCCTTCCCCATCTAGCCTACCTTATCTACGCAGCATTGCAGGGGTTAACGGGAGCGGAAATCCGTAGGTTCGCAGTCAGCAGTTAAAGCCCCATGCGAGCGACTCTAGTCGCTTGCACAGCCCTTTAACTCCTGACGGCAGAACTTGGCCTGGGGAGACCCGCTCCAAGACTCTATTGGTCGTTCGTACGGACCTTTAACTCTTGGAGCGGGGAGACCAGAGGTCTCCTCCGGCCGAGTTCCGGCACCAGGATTTTAAAAGTCTGTACTAGCGACTCTATCGGTCGCCAGCAGGGGGCTTGTCTGCTATCAACCAATGAAGTGCAGGTGCACCTTATTGGTTGATGGCATGGGAGGCCCCTGTCGGCGACCAATAGAGTTGCTCGTTCAGACCTTTAAAATCCTGGTGCCAAAGCTGCTGTGTAGTGTGTACCGCGTTAACCCTGTATTAATCCCTTCTACAAAAAATGGCAAAAAACGAAGAAAAAAACGAACAAGAAGAATTTACACGTATATTCGCCCAAACCGAACACAGGAATGGGCGAATATTCATGGGATATGACGTTTCCCCCCCCCACGAAAACGAAGAGTTGGACGGCGCCCAAGTCTAGTCAAAACCCTTAGCTCTTTCAAAAGTACAGCGTGGGGTACAGCTACCACAAGTGGAAAGACCTTTGTCCATAGAGTTGTGCATAGACAGACCCGAGACTACCCTTCCATGCTGATACACCCTTTCAAATATAACCCTGTAGTGGACATAAAGGAGATTTATTGGGCTAGTGTATGTTAGAAGTCTCATTTTCCTTTGAAAATTACACTAAATGTATGCATTGCCATGAGTCAGGTTCTGTCCCTGGCACGTTTAATCTCCTGTCTCTCCTCTCTAACATTTGTTAAGGCTGATCATTTTTCTTTCTCTACAAGAGTAACATGACATACAATGGTATTTGTGCCTCATTTATCACTTTCTGCACTATAATATCTTGTATGATACTGTTAACCAATGGCCAATGTTATATGCTGGGTCAAACCATCTCATTGTGTCACTTCAGTAAACATTGCTGATCTCATGACACCGCTCCTGGTAACAAAGTATCCATTTCTAGTCAAGTCTAGATTGCTAATATCCATCTTAAATTGTACATTGCACATTACCGGGCTTTCGACCTATTCATCTCACCTTCACATTCATTACACAGAAGACATAATGTTATCTGTTTGTTTTAACACAATGACTTAGCTCCACTCTGCTGGGGAAGCCAAGCTCTGAGAATACGTATAGCCCAAGCAACAAGTAACAAATGGTTCCGAACCATGACATCTGCACCTGGAGATAAAACCCTACTTTATTATTCGAGACAATACTAATGATAGTTAGCTTTACATATTGCATGCAATTGGACTTGGTTTTCCTTGTTATCTATAAATATTGAAAACATATAAATTATCTACGCACAACCCTTTCAAAATTGGGCATGTGAGCAAGATAGTATTCTGGGAACAGAAACCTCTTTGGAACAACATACTGTCAATTGTATGTGTTTGATTAAATAACTCATTATAACAGATGGCCCTCTTAGCGCAGACATGAAACAGCCAGCAGTAAGGGACACATTTCTAGTTATAGGAAAGAGCGTAATACGCTGACGGCTACATTTAAACACAAATATTTGATTTTTACTGCTAATGACCGAAACCACACTGAACTGCTATCTAAATTATTTGCTTAGTCTTTGCGTCGATCAAGAAAGACATATTTTTTTTCCGAAATAATGATTGCATGCCATAGTCATTAGGCTCTGGGCCATAAAAGTATGGACAATCAGTTTCATAAATGGCCCGACAATCTGTTCCAAAACAACAGAGAAATAAAATAAGCCCATCGACAGCTCTTCAAGATGACGTAACAGCCTTTCTGCCAATAAATATTCACACTACAGTGGCAGTAGAAGACAAAGGTCAATCTGGTTTATGAATCACTTTTCATAACGCTACTGCATACAATCCTTTCCATTTGTCAAAAGTTTTGCTAGTATGAGTGGTTCTAAGATTTTTGGGGACCTAGGAATTGTAGGGGAGCATCCTTAACACATTATATGCATATGTTACATGCATACATCTCTCCTCCTCAGTGAAGGGGCTCTATAAATTAATGGTGGTCCCCAACAGCAACTGCACTTATGTTATATTGTAACGCTTATATCACAGAAAAGAAAATTTCATGTTTCATTGAGCCATGATCCAATAAGTAAATGTTCAGGAAAGGGTGATTATTAAGCCTCTGGAGAAAGAGAATCACGTTTATATTATTCTTGTTATCACTTATCTATTTATGTAGCACCGTCTTTTCAGAAGCATCACTTAGCTATTTAAAACAAAAGGTATGGAGGGCCCTACTGACACTTTTCTTTATTGTCACCGCTATGTTCGCCCAGGAGATGGGAGATACCGTACATTTTAATATATCCCCTATGCATGTTACAAGATTTCTTTCACTGACCTCAACTGTTTTTGTGTTATTGAAAAATATGCCGTTTCAGTACGTGTTATGAGAAGCATTGGGCACTTTAAAGGGACACTCCAGCCATGATAGCTCAGGGGTCCCTTTAGGGTCCCTCTTGCAAATGTGTGGGTGATTCTACAGATTCCCCCATATGCATTTCCCCCATTGCCCCCCAGCCTTTTTCTGTACAGATGTGTTAATCTAAAAACATGTTATGGTACGTGATATACTTACTGCCAGTCAACCGGTAGTGCACATGCACTGGTTTCAATTGGAGTGCTTTCCTGACACTGATTGGCTGCTTCAATTATGGGACCGCAGAGGAGGCTGCAGCTTCTACCTGAGGTTAGTCATGTTTAAAGAATGCTTATTAAAAAAATTACAGAGTACTTTGATATGTATTCTTGATCGGTAAGGCAGTTGGGGGAGGGGTAAACTGTCCCTTTAAATTCATTCTTAGCTATGTGCACATGTATTAGTAAAAGCCACTAACATTGAGGGTCACTTACACTTAGAAGCCTGTGCACTAATTCCCTGTACTCCCATTTACCAGATGGGACTGTACACAAATGATGTTTAAGGGCTGTTAATATTTAGTTTCACATAAGTAAAAGGTGCTAATTTAATAATTAAATGTCTGTGTGATTAGTGCATTAGGTCAACAATTTTCCAATTTGCTGTGTTTTATGCTGTTTGCTTTGCAAATAAATGATGGTTCCATCACACCAAAACACTTATGAAACCTTATTAGTGGCAACAACCTATCAGTGCATACTTTTGTGTCACGTGACAATTAAGTGTTCCCAGCAAAATATATAAATGAAGCAACAGTTGACTTGAATAAAGAGCTATTTGTGCAGGGGGGGGGGCAATTAATTTGACTAACTCTATTTAGTTACAAAATTGTTACATTCGGCAGAACACCTTTAATTGGATTGCAATTTGGCACTAACATATACATTATAATGAAAGAAATGTTCAAAGATGTAAATATAAATGTCATGGAACGCAAATACTGGCTAGTATTGTGAAACACACAATAGGCACACTGGTTTTATGTGTATTCAGAGGCAACAACCATTGAGCTGGTGAGAGATTGTGGTTCTTGGAGGTTTGTTGACAAATTCACTTTAGTGATTAACATACTTTCTAATGGAGGTTGCCCACTTCTAAGTGAAATTAGCAAAAAAAAAAAAATCTTCAATATATATATATATATATATATATATATATATATATATACTCTGTATATACACACTGTAGGTATATATATATATATATATATATATATAATTCACACTTGTACCTATAAAGTATATACAAATAAAAATATATACTATATATAAATATACAGAATGATACTTTGTTAAACAAATCATTCTACATTTGGGTCCTTGCACACTTGTTAGTAGGACCTACAAAGACTAATGCTGTAGTACACATTTGTCATACCTCCCAGGTGTCCCTGTTTTCGAGGCACAGTCCCTTTTTGAGGCATGAATCTCAATTATGCATATTCCTTTTTTATGACATAAAACATTTAAAAGATGCTTTAACAAATACCACTTAGAATGTGAAATCGCTGTGTGCATACTGTGAATGCTTGCTGCTGTTTTAAAGGGCAATATTTAGACATGGAGGATAATCTATGCAGCTTTTTTTTCCAGGACACTTCTGTATTAATGCAGCAGGAGCAGGTGGTGGGGGGTTGTTTTGACGAGGTTACGAAGCCCCTCCTATTTTTACCCCAGCAGTAGCTGCCTGCTATACGTCAGCACGAACTGTATGCATTTCACTGCTGTACAATGAGGAAGAGAGTGCAAGCGAGGAGTCAGGAGCAGGTTCAAAACTGAGATCCAGACCTGTACCTTCTCCCTCACCCCATCTAGAAATAACATGGGCTAAGGGTTAGTACGTGCAGTATTCGCCCCCCAAACATTTATTTTGGCAGCAGCCTTTTTCTTAAATCCAGAGAAAAAAAGCAACATTTTTGTATAGCTTATTATATATATATATTATACTACAGGCAGTAGTAGACAGAAAAAAAGAAGAAGCAAATTAAGAATCTTGTGGTAGGTACAATGTTTTTTTCTTTATTATTTTAAAGTATTATTATTAAATACTGATATATGTTAATGTATTTAAAAACATTTTTAAACAAATAATTTAAGATATTAAATAAAAATTTTAGTAGTTTGCCAAAAATGATGATAGCTGTAATTCTTTTTTTTTTATTTATTTATTTCAGGGAGCAACAGAAAGGAATAAACAGAAAAAGAATGTAGCGAAAGCAGGCTGTTCACTGGATAGAATGCACTACCGGTCAGCTGGAATCCAGCAGAGAATGATGCTGCTGTTTGCTTTGGATCTCATCTTCATTGGTTGCTCTTCAAGACGTTTTCAATGGGCCTGACTTAGCAGGAGCTGTCCTAGGTGCTGGAATGCTCACTGCTCAATGGTGGAAGGTTAAGGCTTGCAAATCCGGGCCAGAGACTAGTGATCGCTGTCTGATCCTGAAGGAGGTAGGGGCTTTCTTTGTTTCCATATCCCTGATTAATCTACACTACATCAGCATCAACAGACTAAAGCAGTCACAAGAGAGGAAGAGAGAAAGAGATCAAGTGTGCCAGCAGCCACAAGGGGAGGGAGTGTACTGCGAGCCAGACTGTTTGAAACCGTCTGCATCTTAGTAGAGATGAGAGCTACATCTTCTCATCAGGAACAAGCCATTGCCATGGATCATCTTTTATTCCACATTTCCTATATGTCTTTACCTCTCTGCAATGCATTCAAATGAGGCACCAGAGCCAGCTGAGTGTGATTGCCTTTGATATTGCTGTGATAGTCTGTGTAGTAAAGTGGAGAGAGAGATCATCCACATCCTGCCTTGTTGGACCACAGAACAGGCTGGTTCTTCATACACACCCATTATCTAAGCCCTGCTATTGAAGGATCTGGATTTTAAACGAAAAACCATCACATTCAATTTTGTTTTTTCCACCAAAATTTTGTATTCAACTTCAAAGGCCAAGAGGCTTTTTTTTTGGAGATTTATATCATAATTCTATATAGTGATGCAAGAGTGTTCTACTTTATCATAAAATGCACTTTATATGAAGAAGGACAGTCTAATGCAAGTCTGTTTTATGGTGCTGAAATATTCTCTAGGATTGCACTGAGAAACCCTGAAGAAGGGCTTCAAGAGACACATTTCATTATCTCACCTTGCAGAGCAACTTGACATTATTGTGGTAGGTACAATATTTTTTGCTGTATATTATTATTATTGCTGTTGTTATTATTATTATTATTGTTATTATCTGTGTTTACGTTAAATGTTTTAATATCTTAAAAAATATTTTTAGATAAAATGTTTTGAAAAATGTAGTCCTTTTGCAAGCATGATCATTTTAGCGCTAATTCTAGGAAGAATTCACATTTATGACATTAAATGATGTGTATTTTTAGATGCATGAAATTAATGTGACAGCTGTATGGTAAATGTAGAAAATCAACTCATTTTAGGTGGGGAGACATTAGTCTCTATAAATAGAAGGGGTTTTTGAGACATAAAAAGGTAGAACCTGTCTCCTTATTTCTTTTTAAACATGTTGCTTTTATTCAGTTACATATTCCAATTACTCCATATTCCAATATTATTCTTTGTGCTTTTTTTTCAAACTGTCAAGTTGCTTAGCTTCTGGACATTATAAATAATATATGTTGGAAACATATGTGTGCATTTTTAGATCTGATCAGTGTATTTGGAAATCTGGGTCTCTGGGAAGTGTCCTCATCTCACACAGAAGAACAATTGTGTTATTTTTAGGAAGGATATAGGACAAGCTGTTAACCTTTCAGTGCCGGAAAAACACGTATCGCTCAAAGGGTTAATCGAGATTCACTATGAATGGTGGAAACTATACAGAAATTCTATATTTACGTATATAATGAAATGGGCTATGGTTGTCGTGTTTACATCAAGTTTCACTTTTCCAATGCAGTTTAGGTACCAGAAAGTGTGGAGTCTGGAACTCCACTTGAAAAACTAGGCTTGTTGGTTTCCTGGTACACAAAGGTTCTAAAGTCCTTTTCACCCTACAGCATAAGTGTATAATTATCTCTTAATTAATTAAAAGTTGGGGACGTTGGTACTTTGGCTTGTTAAAAGAACAGTCTATTAAAACCTGAATTTTTCCTTTTTAATTGTGTATTTGCAGGGTGGGCTGTACATATCAATTTTCTGGATGCTATTGTATTACATCTTAGGCATTTCACCAGGACCAACCTAAAGTTTTAATATATGTATACTATGCATTAAAATAGGTATTATAACTAAGCACTATGGTACATCCAAAGACACAGTTTACTTAGTAATAAGTTAAGCATAAATACATGTCAAAGCGCTGTTACTGTATGCAAATCTTTAGTTATTGGATTCAGAAAATGAGACTCCTGCCTCATTTTCCTCCCCTGGCTGTCTCTACTGAAAGTGTAAACAGGAAGCATACTTAAGTACACTTCCTGCATATGTTCTTTTTGGAGTTGTGAGTAGGTTGTTAATTTAAACAGTCACCACTAATTTAGTATGTAGGCCGGATTATGGTGCTAAAACGGCATAAATATAACAATGGATGGATCATCCATTTTTGGGTAACTATTTGGTAGCAGCGCAAAACAAGGCCAAAGGGCTAGGGGGAAATTAGCGTTCTAAACACAAAGGCATAGTGTAGTTATTATAGAAGCCAAGAAATTAAATTAAATATACACACTTTCAAGCAAATTGTTTATAAATACTTTTTGATCATAGATTCACTTGAAAAAGTAACAATACAAAATAGAAAATGACTATATTATAATAACTAACTATAGTAATCTTTTTAAACAGTACATTACAATCTCACTGACATGAAAACTATTTCAAGGCAATATTACTGTTGCTAGTTAAAAAAGTATATAAAAATGTCACCAAGTGCTATTCTTAGCCTGTGCTTATCATATCTCTGATTATACCACAAGGGAACCTAACCTATAATTCAGTCTGGGATCCTCAGGGATCATCTTTCTGCCCACTGCAAAGTAAACCTCAAAAATCATTCTTCATGAGCTCTGATATTTACCACTAATCAACTTATGTTAAAGTGAATCATTAGAATGTATTTAACGAAACGCAGAAGCCTGTGATAATCTGTGTCACCTTTTTAACATTGAATAAAGAGGAGTGCGCCACCTAAAAGGCATATACTCAGATTTCAGGGTTGCTAGTAGATTAATAACAACCAATAAGTACACAAAACAAAACAAGGTTTCAGCGCATTCCCAGCAAATACTGTTCCATCACTATATTGCTTAGGCAGGCACTTCGTCAAAGTACCGCAAGTCCTATCATCTTTCATGGCTATATTGCTTACCAAGTAGCTGAACCAGAGGCACTGCTTTGCATTTAACCCAAATTAAGCAATTTAAAGCCTTCTCCGGAACCCATTAATGAGGCACCTGTGTGGCGGATAGGCCTGCTCAATCATATCGTTTTGGCCAGAACCTTGTAATATGCACAGGAAAAAAAAAATATACAGAAAGGGGAACACACAACCTAAAAAACATAAAAGGCATACATATTCAGATTCCGGGCTTGCTGCAAGCTCACCTATGTTGTGTGAGAAGGGATTCTCAGACATTCTACCCAAGCAACGTATTCATATACTAAACATGTATTGTGTAGAAACACACAAACGCATATTTGTATATGCGTACTGCACACAAACATTCACACATGCACACTGTGTTAACTTTGATTTGCATATTTCCTTTCACTGCAAAATGAGTCGCTAGACATTTATAGCTCAGGCCACAAGGGACTTTATGCATGCACTAACATGTTAAGGAAGACATGGCTCTATGTACTCTGTATAATGAACAACATCTGTGCCTTTGACTTCCAGCATTGATGTCCGCATCCCTGTATTGTGACCAAATGGGGGAAGGGAAGTTTGTGCTATACAGATGCAAACAAAAAAGAAAAAAAAATACTCATTTGTACTTTTGTGGACTGCAATATGTTACAAAACAAGATGAAGCATAATGGCTTTTATATTATATATATAAGATTAAAAACTCATATTCATCTAATGGATTAGGATTATAGCATTCTTATCTCAGATCCAGAATTTCATAAGACTTAGTAGAACTTAAACTTTAACGTTTAAGCATGTCCTTAACAAGCATCTAAATAAGTATCCATACAACCTTTGCCCCGATTGCAGAAATACACATGTGTAAGGATGAATGACATATTTGGAACAATTTGAATAGCCAAATAATATTACATTACAATAATATTACTGTTACAGTCAGTAGAACAATTTCACATACAAAAACACATACAATAACAAACTGGTACAAAAGGAGAAGAGGGCCCTGCTCTTGCGAGCTTACGTATTTGCTCGATTATAATACGACCCTGATTATACGACGACCCCCCAAAATCTGAATATTAATTTAGGAAAAAAAGAAAACGCTACGGTGGAAGTACAAGCAGCAGCAGGGGTTGTTTGCGTCCATAGAGGGGATGTTCGCCGGCTGCCAGAGAAGAGAATACCCCACAGCACTGAGGAGAATTCTCCTCTCTGGCAGTCGAGGAAGGTATGAGCGTAGACAACCTCCGCTGCTGCCGGCACTTTCGCCGGCACTCGGTGATAGGCGCCGGTATAAGTGCCGGCAGCAGCTGAGGTTACCAGACAGAAGGATCCAGGTCCCCTGCAGGTCCATCATTATCTTAAATTTACCCACTAGACATGGCTCATTTCCTATATAATAATATATATATATAACATAATAATGTTCTCTCTTGAGTTTTGATGGAACCTGTTATTGTACTATATAGTCTATAGAGATGTTGAGCATTTTTTTTTTTGCAAACCGATCTCAACTTAATTTTTGTAATAAATACACAAAATTTGGCACATTCGCACTTTATTAGTTCAAAAGTAGTATCGTATAGAGGATACAAACCTTGTTTGTAATTTTGCGACTGGCCATTTTGATACCTTGAACAATGAGATCAATAATCTATAGAATATTGAGCTGAGTAATAGTTTGCATAATGATCGGATATTGGTGATTCCTGTTGTGAAGTATAGAGTGCATATCTGTTATTGCCCGGAGAAACCAATTATGATTTCATTTTAAAAACATAATGATTTCAGAATTACTCAATTTACTTGTAAGAAGGAATATACTGTGTTTATAAGCCATGTACTTCTTATTCTCTTTGTAGCTCAGTCTTTCAAAGTTATAATTTAGGAGCACATGTGATGAGATTCATTACTTGTTCAGTGCTACACGCACTATCCATTCACGGGAGATTAAAATCGTGTTGACCATACTGAAATTCAGGGTTTGCATTTAGCTTTTTTGTGAAATGCATCCCAGTGGTTTGTCCTTGTCGCTGAGACGATTACACCATCCACCAAAACAAAAGCCTAGAGCACAATTGCCTAGAAAATTACCCTGCCTTTTGTTTCCATGTATTTACAGGCTAGTACAAAACACTTAACAAACTGCAGGTGAGTGCACGAAAGTTGCCTACTGCGAGGATAATCAGTGTTAAAAATAACTTGCTTAGCATGAAGATTCTTCCTACCTCTACCTTTTGTCTGTGGTTCCCTTAAACAGGCGCCCTGCAGATGCAACTGGCCAGGGCTTTCCCATCTTATTTCTATGCATCTATTAAAGAGCGGCAAAGAGTTGTAAAGAGGCAACATAAATTGCTTAGTGAAAGGTAGACCGTTCCAACTGTGTGCATCCTGGTTACATCCACTGCACTGATATACAATTTAGTACATGTTAAGTAAAGTCTCTAGTTACCAATAGTACACGGTGTCCCAGGTGGTATAGTCATCAAACAATGCATATTAAAATTAAAAAAAAAAACATTAACCTTTAGTAGAAGCTTCAGCTCCAGAACTACGTGTCCTGACATTTCATACCACTAATTGGCTGCTCCAAGCAGTCAATCGATGGCATAATAGTGCATTTTGAGCATACACATGGGATCTCATTTGACTCCTACCCAGGGATAGACAAAGTGTCTGTACAAGGACACTGGGGTCCATGGCATGGTTTGTGAAGGTCCATAGAACATCATTAAATTGTCCACCACAGACCCCAGGAAATGTCCACCATGTTGGTGCCTGCTCCTTCTCCTACCCTGATCGTTCGCCAGTTGTTTGCAAGCAAACGTATGCTTAGCTACATGGAATTTAGCTGGTGGATGAGGAAAGGGGCAAATGCAGGGTTTCTGCAGGATCCCTCCATGGATTTTCAAGGGGAAGACCACAAAACTTTAAAGACACCTTTTATGTGCATAAAAGTGCATATGATGTCTGACACATCTCTTACTATGTCTGCCTAAGTACCGCACACAACACCGTATACTAAGTAATACAATGTGAAATTGTTTTTTGAGCTCATGGCTTTTTCCATTTGTCTTGCCAGGTTCCAGGGACTAATTTTATACTTAACATATAGATTATAACCTGAAGCATCATTTGAAGGCTTACTGGATGAAAAATGATTATCTATCACTTTCATAGTACATAATAAAACAAAATTGAACATTTACACAGTATAAAATTAAATAGCCATCCTATAAAATAAGTTATATTTAACCAAGTATGAAAACGTTACATAGATTTGCAAAAAAAAAGTGATGATGAATACATTTTAACTACTGAATGAAAAAGTAAGATAGCCCATCAGAGTGTTTAATCAAATTCTACAAATGTAGTAGCATGACTGATTATTATTATTATTACGCTTGGACGTCGGCCAACTCTTCGTGTTCGTGTTCGTGGGAACAAAAATCTTCGTATTCCATGAATATTTGCCCGTTTCTGTGTTTGTTTCGGGCGAATATTCGTGTACATTCTTCTCATTTGTTTTTTTTCCTTGTTTTTGCTGTTTTTTGCCATTTGCACTATACAGCAGCTTTGGCGCCAGGATTTCAAAGGTCCGTACGAGCAACTCTATTGGTCGCCGTCAGGGAGCTCATCTGCCATCAACCAATGATGTGCAGCTTCACTTCATTGCTGGATGGCAGATGAGCCCCCTGCTGGCGACCAATAGATTCGCTCGTACGGACCTTTGAAATCCTGGTGCCGAAACTTGGCCGGGGCCCTGCTCCAGGAGTTAAAGGTCCGTACGAACGACCAATAGAGTCGCTCGTGCGGACCTTTAACTCTTGGAGCAGGGAGACCATGGTCTTCCCAGGCCAAGTTCCGCCGCCAGGAGTTAAATTGGTTGATGCCAGAGGAGGCCCCTGCAGATGACCAATAGAGTCGCTCGCATGAACCTTTAACTCCTCGAGCGAACCTATGGATTTCCGCTCCCGTTAACCCCTGGGATGCTGCGTAGATAAGGTAGGCTAGATGAGGAAGGGACCAGGGAGATTAGTAAACGAAGACGAACACGAAGATTCTTCGTGTTGTTTGTCCTCGTCTTCGTGTACGTTTTACTGCCGCCATGTTCGTTTCTTCGGTATTCGGGCTGAACAAGGAAAACACACCCTTCATGTCCGGTTTCATGTTCGTCCTAATACGAATGCACAAGACTAATTATTATTATCATTGATTCCTGAAATTATGGGATTTTTGACATTCTCCCTAACAGTGTATCTCTCTAAGAGTGCAAGTGTCATATAATGAAACTAAAGAAAAATAATATTTGGCACTCTTGATGCTCAACTAAGCGTCACGAGTGCCAAATTACAAAAATATATTCTTTACAACAGACACAGGAAATGTGGCAGATTTGCCAGTCGTGTTTAACAGATATGATTCTGGTCTGTGTGTAAAATTTCCAGTTAACACAATGATAGTAATTCTAACGTAAACTATGACTCATCTGGTCAATTCAAGGTCTTTCCCCAAGTGAAGAATCTAAAATGACAGAGTCATCCTCATTCTTCATTTATACATCAGTGCCCAGAATCCTGATAATTGCAGTTTATACTCTGAAGAATGCTTAGAACTGGAATGGTCTCTGCATAAATATGAACAATGCGGATGAACTCTTGCTGGTACTATTTCCCAGAAGAATAATTGCACATGTAGCAGTAGACTTCATCGCTCCCTATGGTGTATTGTGCTATGAAATGTTGCCGTATACTGTGAAAATCCTTGATATTCATGGTCGCAGGGAGATTTTATCTGAATGCCACAAAAATATTGCATCTGTTTCTTAATGATGGTAAATGTAAGATATTAGCAAAGGGGGCTTTTTGCATTGTGTGGTATAAAATCTACGTTCAAAATATATGAAAATCTAACACTGATATGCTAATTAAAAGCGCCCTATAATTGGTGCTAACATACTGGTCTTAATTTAGATTCTGCAAATCATGTATAGACTAAATAGGTTTTTAATAGGCAATGCAGATTCATTCTTGTACGTATTGTTTCCCGGTATGGACAAATTAAAAAACAAAACCCTTGATCAAGGAAAATGATGACTCTTGGTCATCATACTAATTCTGCTTGCCCCTTGAAATGACCCTAGGACCCCTAACCATGGTTAGAATCACTCTGTGTATTAGATTAGTGATTCAATTCCCAGCTGGTGATCCTATAGCATTGCTGGATCCTGGCTCTGTTGTTTTTATGTTCAATTTATTATAGTAGTTAAGTAACGCTGGAATTTTATTTTCTATTCATGATTCTTTTGACTTATATTTATAAGGCACATAGTTTGATATGTGGAGCAATCACCATGGAAACCAAAATAGTTTTTTTACACACCCCACTGATACTTACAATTTAGGCATCAACCAAGAAATGGTTCTTGGCTTGGCAGGTTGAGTTTATAATATGTACGGCTTCCTGTGTACATAAACAATGCAAATTTTAATCAATTGGAAAGTCCTAGCAAATGAGCGAGAATGTCCCACAGTTTCATTTATTTAAGTTTTCATCATTTGAAGGGACAGTCCCTCTTTATCACCCGAATTCTTCTTCAAGTCACAATGTGTATTGAAAGAGCAGAAAACATTCTTGGATACCTAG
Organism: Spea bombifrons; assembly: GCF_027358695.1. Lineage (NCBI taxonomy): Eukaryota > Metazoa > Chordata > Amphibia > Anura > Pelobatidae > Spea > Spea bombifrons. The sequence continues at coordinate 95,530,850 of NC_071089.1, read as the reverse complement.
CTACTTGGTTAGCTTTCAATAGCCCTCAATGTCACATAAAAAGTCTGGGTAAAGCCCTGTCCCCTAATCATACCTGTACACAGTTATAATTGTAAAGATAATTATTTTTAATAAAGAATATTAGTAGGTGTTTTACCACTAAAAGTTACCATTGAACATGCAGCTTTTATAAATGTCCTGCTTACCGTATGTTGTGCCAGAATGTTTAGCTAGAGTCACCGTGGAGATTTAAGAATAGCTGTTTTTGTGTTGTTAGGTTAAATAACTATGGAGGTGGATTAAAGATTACGATATAAACACACGATAATGTAACTCTACACTGCACAATGAATATTTCTTAGTGTTAATGTAACTTTGGCTTTCTGCCTCCAGTTAATTAAATGTGCCACCGTTCAAGCAAACGTGCTGAATTTGTTGCTTTTTAAAAAAAAATAAATGCAGCATCAGACACATAATTTCTATTACTGTTAATAATATCTAAATATTTGTCATGTGATATACAAGCAGGCACTAATGGGTTGTTTCCATAGAAATTGGAAAAGGCTTCTTAAAAGTGTATGTTTTTTACTAATTAAAACGTAAGGAAAAGCGTAAAATAACAGATCTGCTAAGGTAGATTTAAATAACACATATGAGACCTCAATTAGTAAATTGAACAGCACACTAGAAAGTAGCAATATAATGTTCCTGTTCATAGGAGCATCCCATTGGTTGCCATGGTTATAAGGCATTTTTCATTATGATCATACCTGGAAACTTGTGTCAGGAACCCTGCTTCCATGACCCAGAGGATTCGGGTATTCACCAGGTATGATTATGATGCGTGCTATTTCCCTTAGTACTGGTTAGTACCTTCCTCCATGTGAATCAGTCAACTGGTTTTGCATCATGGAATTCATGGTTCATAACACCGAAGGACTAAAAGTTATCCATAACTTAGTTCTTAACCCCTAATCTGTTTTATCATCCATTTATTTCCATCCAAAAAGTAGAAGGATTTGCTCATATTCCTGTTGTGCCAATCTGCAATTTTTGATAGAGGAATTATGTATAAATTGCTGTTTACCAAATAAAATGAAGGCTGTCTTGTTAGGATCCAATTTGTATAATATGTCTATGCGATATTAATACTCAGGAGTATAAATATTCCATGTTAGAGCCATGAAAATATGCAACATGTTTTATTCATTCCACATTCTTTCAATCCATCTTCGGATGTTGAACGTACAAACTCTTATATGCTGCATTGATGTATATATACACTGTATAGCTTATACAGGGATTTTGCTTTCTATACTTGTACATCTGTGTATTCACAAATGAATGATATTCTTTAGTCCTTTGTAAAATCCCATATGGTTTGTTTCATGTATGTTTAGCTTAAGCACCAATCCATCAAACAGTTATGAATGTGAGTTGTGTGTAAAATTGATTCGGATGCAATATTTGATCACCATAGCAACCAAGGAAATATTTCTATTGATTGCAAAGCTCAATTTCCAAACTTTGAACCAGAATCACTTTTTTAAAAAAAATCTAATTCCCAGTGTTGCCGATATATTAAATAGATGATTAAAGTATATAAGATGGCACTGAGTGATGTTACATGTTTGTTTAACCTACAGGTCAGCTTGTCTGCTTTTAAATTACCTCCTGCAAAATGATGAGTTCAAACAAAGAGGAGGATCCGCTGGGAGCATTTCTCCAGTATATTGAAGATATGGGTCTGAAGGCCTACGATGGTTTGGTTATACAAAATGCCTCAGACATTGCTCGAGAAAATGACAGAATGAGGAATGAAACAAACCTGGCCTATTTGAAAGAAAAAAATGAAAAGCGTAGGAAACAAGAGGAGGTTATTAAACGGTAGGTATTACAGCTGCTCCATTATAGAACGGATAATACATCATGCTGTGGTAGGCATTGCTTTTTGTTTTCTTTTAATTTGGCTTAAAAACATGTGGTTTACAACACGTCCTCAGGGACACGTAACGTTCCAAAGTGTGGTGGATTACTACCGAGAACACTTGAGAAATCTTTTATTTATCTTGGTATGGTAAGATCCTTTTTTGTTGTTTCAGAATATTTCGTTATATATCCTCCTGTGAGGGCATCTCTCTGGACTTTGTATGCATCTGTCAGGAACTGTATCCAATATATATATATATATATATATATATATATATATATATATATATATATATATATACGTGCCGTTGCTGTGGAGTAATAATACCATAGTACATAGCTTCTTGCCATCCAGAAACATCGATTCTATGGCATAATTTCCTTATAGGGCTCTATTCATTGAACAGTGAGCTGCAGACTATAATTGTGACCACATTATTCATGTATTGTAGCCACCTCTGCCCATCTAACGGAAGGAACTTTATAATACATTGTTAATTTGTTGACACAAGGTTTCTCATCACACCACAACTCGCTTGTTAGTAAATCAATCGTACCGTTTACTGCTGCTTTAGTGTCTGATATTGCACACAGTGCATTACTGCGTTTTAGTATCACTTCCTGTACAGTTATTTTTAGGATTATGAATCAATATTAAAAAAAAAAGCTTTGTATACCTGCCTAGTAAGGGAAATGTAATTGTGTATCTACGATGCTTTGTACAAATCTACACAACATGCACAATGACACCGGCTAAATTACACGTATTATTGTGAAGTCTTGGGCGATGTCTAGTAAAGGTGTAGCTGTGAAAATATATGGAGAGGCAGTGCCTGTAAAATGAAACTGTGCTAGGCCTTTAAGTAACCCCTGGTTACCATGGTGACAGACAGCCATAAGGAGAGGAAGACAGTTCTAGACTGAACACGCTTGCTACTTCAGCAGAGCTGGCCAAGGTAATGCTGTAGAAGGCATTAATATGGCTTCCTGCCAAAAAGTCGCTTAGCGATGTCATATTTTATGGGCTTGATTGTATAGGAGGGGAAATGGATAGGAATTGGAAATATGCCTGAGTTCTGATAACCTGTTGTGTTCCAGCGCATGGGCTGTGAAAAATTGTTCCCAAACTTAGATTTTTTTTCCTGTTAATTATACTGCAAAGTACATTTTATGATGCAAACAAATAATGTGTGCACTTTCCTGTAGTAGTCATATAATATGAAATGTATTCATGACACACACTACTACTATGAGGGTTATATATAAAAAGTAATTATAGTAAAACTTAGATTTGTGGTACAATTACCGTAGCAACCAACTATTAGTACCATCAGCTGCACATTATATACTTACCGCCATTCATCTCCAGCTCTGACTCACCAAATGCGCCAGGGGGGCATGTAAAGCGATGCCAAGCACTTTGCTGCCACTGATTGGTTACTTCAAGCAGCCAATCAGTGGCAAAAATTGTTAAACGACTGAGGGGGAGAACTACTGCATTGCTGCAGATTCTACCACTTTTCATTTGAACTTGTTTTGTTTTGCATTCATGGCACACTAAATTATACTAAGAGAAATCTCCCCTAGGAGTCCTCATTTTTTTAACTGCCGTGTTATTTCAGCCATATCCATAAAAAGAAAAAATATATCCCTGACCTACTTCATCTGACTTGATGTATATTTATTCTCTTTTAGCAACCCTGGGGAGATTTTTATTTTCCTTTATTCAGACAGAGACTTCAATGGTAAATCGTCAGTATGAATTTAAAAATTAATTTTAGTAACATTAATCTCTATTAATTCCAGGGAGCGCTAACTATAGTACTTAAGCAAGTGAACATAAGCAAATATGTTGTAATAAATAAATATATCACTTTACAGAAAAGGTGCTAGTTAAATGAAACATATATATACTTAATTATATATAATTATATATCTTGTATATTTTTTTATGTTTAGAGTCTCAAACCATAACATTGTGTTTTATACTGATAACAACTGGCAAACGGTTATCTGTATTTTTAGGATTTTCTTAATCCTCCGTGGTGTCTATTGGTTAATCTCCAAGTTTAGAAACCATACTTGAGTGGAAAGCATGGGCATGTTTGCCAAACTCTGGTTTTCAGGAGTTGATTTGTTCGATGGCCACTGAAGTGTAAGCTGCCATACATGAGTTGGCACAAGTTTTGTGTTTTTTGTGCAGTTTACAACGTCGGTTTCCTCTGCAAGAAGGTCCAAGTTGGACCTTCAAAGAGCATAGTGAACAGCTCAACATGAAAACTTTTTATCTCCTTCTATCTCTGCCCTCAGAAAATACACCTCTCTGTCTGAGTTTCCATTTATTAAGTGCCCTTCTTGTTTTATCCTTTAAAACATACTATTTTACGGCACTGTTTTATTATTGATGGCTCTGCTAGTTACAAAGCATCAGTTTCTATGGAGAAAACTTAGGTGTATGGATTTTGGAAGTCTTAAATGACCAATTGACTTAATCAATGAAAAGTATAATAATGTAGCACATAATTGTGGTAATTGTATGAAACACCTGCAGAAATAATCGTTAAGACACAATAAGCTCTTACAAGTATAGACTCGTGATAAATGCAAGTTTAACCCCTTAATGACAAAGCCTGTACATGTACGGGCTCAAAATGCATTGTTTTCAATGGGTTTAGGGACCGCCCATTGTCCTTAAGGGGTTAAAAAAGGCATTTACATGTCGTATATCTAATACGCAACCACAGGAACTTGTGCAGTCTTTTGAAAACTGTGAATGCAATTTTAATAATCTTTTTATCAGTAATAAAAAACTTTTAGGAAAAATATAACAAATTTTGTACTAAAGAAAGGCAGGAACCGCAAATGAAATAACATATGTTCAGTGTATGTAAACCATTTCATATGCTGTATGTGATATATTCTGTAGGAGAATTTCTTTTATGTTTTAAAAGGCCACATGGAAAAGCAGCTGGCTTTCATGGAGTGATTATTGAGCCATTGCATTGCATGAAAAACATATGAACATACTTGACTTTTTCTACTAAAGGACCAAAACCAGTGACATATCTTGGCTGCTGATGTCATATTCCAACAGTGGGGTAAGGTCTCTACGGAGGTTGTGCCAGTTAGGCAATGTGCTCCACAGTGTATATGGGCTGGTTAAAAGGGAGATCTCTGATCTTCTCAAACAGCCCATGGAACATTTGGGGATGCAGATTACTCAATAGGGCAATCTGTCCCTGGTTTTGGGGCAGAGGGATATGCCACTGACCAGAAGAGTGCGCATTTCATTTGCAAAGTGTTATTCAATTTGTGTCTTCCATAGTAAGGGGTTGTGTTAGATTTGAACCACTATAAGAATACAGAATTGTTGGCTAGATCCTATTCAAGATTTTCTAGAATGAGCCAGAGTAGTTCTTATCCTGCACTGATGAGGATCTAATGAGATTAAAACAATCTGTAGGCGAGACTCTCGAGATCAATACCTTTGTTTTGGGCCAAGAACAATTTTCATCTGCTTAGCGTATGTGTGAACCCAGACAATTCTAGATAAAATGTCTAATGTAAAATTATTTAGATGGGTCCCATACCAAATACATATGATCACTCATTTGTTCAATGACAAGAATACATTATACTGTGTCTTGATCTTGCCATATCCTGAGATACCTTACATTATAGGGGAACTAATCATCTAATCAGGCTGCATATATGTTAGCACTACCTTTGTGTCTGGTATAGGGATAGATGTATTATCTCTCCATTACTTATCGGCTGTGAATGAAATAACACCAGGAGTTTTAGAAAACTATTGATGTGCTTTACATAACCAGAGATGTGATTGGAAATAAAACCTGCATTTCAATACTAGAATAATTGTCACTGCTGCTCTGGTGTGCGTTACAGAGTGCTAAGTGCTTATGGAAAATATACATTAAGACATTTAAATGCGCATAGGACCTATCAATTGCTCTGGTATATGAACAATAGGAAAAAATAATGACTTTATGTATATTGGATTCCAGAACGGATACACATACAGTAAAGTAGAAAATATAAAAAAGGTGCCTTTTTATTATTGAAATGTACATTACACATATTTTACAAGGACAGTCCCATGTATCATTGTGACTTGAAAATGTATTTTATAATCCATTGATGGCACAGAGCTCTGTACCACTGACATTTTGCATACCAGACAGATTCTCGAGAATTGTTTGTTTGTTATGTTTTTTGTGACATTACTTGAGATTGGGTAGAATGTATCCACATAGAGCATTTAGGTAGGTATGTTGCATATTTGCTGAGCTTGAGAGATCAAAAACCTTAGCCAAGCACTTCTTCAGATTACCTTCATTTGATCAATCTATCTTTCATACATTTTTTGTCTCTTCAATATTCTGTATGTTTGCCAGATTGCTTCCCCTCCCCCTAGACTACAAATGAGATGCCAAGTTGAAAGCCTTGTGCTAGCTCATTATTTGTAGTAAACAGCCAGATGCTGTAGAGAGGTGGAGCCTTTCTGACAGTGCTGCATGACTGCTTGCATGAAAAACAAGCAAGGCAGACAGCAAAGGTAGACTCTGAGCTCATGGCGTTATATCACCGTGTGTCTAACTCATATTAGGCTAGCATAGTGGTGGTGACCTCATTACCTGAGGTTAAGGGGTACTATTTGTCCCAAGTGGTATCATTTAGTGATGTAGAGTCCTGAAATGAAAGAATGCCCTTGATGCTACTACAGGGAACTGGGCAAGTTAAAAGAGATATCTTAGTTTGCTAAGTATGAGGACATGGTACACATTAAGCTTTGGGTATACACAGAAATTATGTGTGTTTCTTGCTACAGAACCTCTCCATCTCCATTTTCTAGCCCCTTTCTCCTCATGCCACTGTGGTTTGTAGTACAGCCTGACAGTTACGTGTGACGTGTGTGACTTAAGTAAAGTGTGTGTATTTGTATGTACGTGTAAAGGGATTGAGAATATGTATATGTAAACGGTGTCTATCAGCAATTCAGCATTGGTAATAGTTGTCTTAAACGCAGAAACATAGATTCAGATGGAGCTAAGGTCCACATAATACAGATAAAATTGAATGGTAATGTTCTCCCTTCATGCCATTTAGTTATGGTATAGAAGATTTAGCATTCTCAAGAACACAAGAATGCTGTAAATTCTTCCAGCCATGTATTTGCGGGTGAGATGGGATGCATATTAGTACTTGTGAGATGTCATGTTAAGTCTATCAATGAATTAAGAGTATGAGATTTGAGGCAACAGGAAATCTTGTGGCTGTCATGAGAAAATGCAACGTGAAATGGACAATGATATCTATGCAGAACACAGTGAACAGTAGTGCACATGAAAACTTGAGATGTAGTCACATAAGAGAGCTTGACAGTAGAATGAAAGGGTATCTTAGATTGCTGTGAAGATGACCATAAGAAGTGCAAAGAGAAAGTAGAAGACTGCAATTATTGAGATGGGTGGGATGAGGGCACTAAATGATTAACCAGCATGTTGGCTAAGCCCACGAAGGATATTATATGTAGGATTTGATTAAAAAGCAGATGGCGTTACCTAATACCACTACAAAGCAATGTGCAGTAATGTTTATTTCATTGTCATTGTCACACACAGAAGGCAAAAATCCTAGTAGAAAATATCTTGACTCTGTTGATTATTAGATGATAGGAATATGCACTAGCTGTGGAACTCCAAGTAGACCCTCTGTTAAGAAGCACAGGAACCTTAAAACGCCCTTAATTTTCCATCCCTTATGTGATGTTCCAAAGCTGCGTAAGCCCTATACTTAAATTTGTCTTTCTGCCAAAATGGACATTATATGCTTGGCAATATTGTGAATATTGGTTAAAATAAGTCTGTGACAGCTGAATGTGCAGAATAAAATTCTGATTGCTGAGGCTCCCAGAGGTCACAGAAGTTAAGGTTGATAATCCAGAACCAAAAGAGTCACTTTTCCAGAGGTTTAGTGGCTAAATGTAAGAGACAAATTGAATGGTAATTACAAAGAAAGAAGGGTCAAAGGTATTGTTTTGACAATGAGTCTAACAATGACATGCAATATGTATACAGAAAGTGAGAAACAGAACAACCGAATAGTTGAGGAATCAGTTGAGGATTGGAAGACTGCAGAATGTCATATGATCCTAGTGAGTTGTGATGAAGGAAGGAACTCTACACTGTGTAAATGGTACATTTTATTAAAAAACATAGTTTTAAAAAAAAAACTACATCTTTATTTTACATTTTTTATTTAGTGGGATATGTTTAATATAGCTGTGCAGTGTTAAAGAAAATTAGACTTGTTTCTAGCTGATATATAATAGGGGTAGGACAGGTCAGAATGTATTAGTTATCACACTGAGCTTTGTATTATCACAATACATATTTTGTGATCTGTTATGATTTCAAATAACCATCTGAAAGTTAGGATATGCTGGTAATGAGACGGTAAATTTGGTTTTGACACTTTTAACCCCTTAAGGACAATGGGCGGTCCCTAAACCCATTGAAAACAATGCATTTTGAGCCCGTACATGTACGGGCTTTGTCATTGAGGGGTTAATTATATAGTGAGAAACGCTAAAGCTATAGACTTGGGGGAGTCTTCATACTGCATGAAGACTCCCCTAAGTCTATAGCTTTATTGTCTAACACTATAAAATTGAACTGAATTGAATAATGTGTTAATGCACAATTTTATGGAATACAGTATATACATTGAATACCAACTTTTATATTTCATAATATGAAAAAGATTACTGCCTGCTTTTCCTTTATTCTGTGTTGGACCCTGATTGTTCATAGTTAGAACATACGTGAACTATGTTTTGTATCAGATACCTACCTCCATAATAGTTTTAAATGTTCATTTAAATGGATGTCCACCTAACAGAACTTTTCTACTGGTGAAACGTTTGTGACATCCCTTACCCTTCCTAACTTACGGTTGCTACAACTTAACACTCATCCAGAGGCTTAGAATTGGGGAGGGATGGGCACTGTGTCCACCAAAGGACATCTGTGTCTTTGAGAAGGTTACATAGTTACATAGTTACATAGTTATATAGGCTGAAAAAAGACATGCGTCCATCAAGTTCAGCCTTTCCTATATCTGTTAATTTGTTGCTGTTGATCCAAAAGAAGGCAAAACCCCCCCCCCGGTTTCGCTCTTTACAATTTTGCACTAACCAGGGGAAAAAAATTCCTTCTTGACCCCAAAATGGCAGTCAGATTTCTCCTTGGATCAATAAGCTGTTTCCCCATAATTAAAGATTATATCCCCGAATATTATGTTTTTCCAGGTATCCATCAAGTTGCAGTTTAAAGGTCTGTACAGACTCTGATAAAACTACCTCTGCAGGCAGAGAATTCCACATCCTTATTGTCCTTACTGTAAAAAACCCTTTCCTCTGCTTTAGTCTAAATCTCCTTTCTTCCAGTCTAAACGCATGACCACGTGTCCTATGCATAGTCCTGTTTATGAACAGATTTCCACACAATGGTTTATATTGGCCCCGAATATATTTATATAACGCTATCATATCCCCTCTGAGGCGACGTTTTTCTAAACTAAACAGATTTAAACAGGTTTGTACATATACTGGTATATATTAGACCAGTTAGGGAAATATATATTTAAATAAGTGTGTTTTCTGCTCTTACAAAAGATGAAAAAAGGAAACTCATAAATTGTCTCAAGGGTTTACTCTTAATATATTTTATGTAAAGGAGATAATCAAGTGTATAAATCACCAAATGAAATAATCAATAAATAGAGCACAGTAAATGTAATCCATTTAGTAAACACACATGGGTTTAATGCATTCAGCTAAAGCAAAATTCATAAAAAATGTCTAAATTCCTCAAATAATTAAATGACAGTCAGATCTATTTGTACATTCTTGTGATTCTTTGGATTCTTATCTGGATACTGCAGTATTTGATGAACTTTGTCTATTGATTATGATCTGACTTATTGATGAACTTTGCTTTCGCTGAAAGAATTATACCCATTTTGTTTTATTGTATGGATTACATTTACTGTGCTCTATTTATTGATTGTTTCACCTTATTTATCTTGTGATTTGTAAAGTTGATTATTTATCTCCTATACACAAAATACATTAATTCTAAACAGGAGCGTAACTAGAAACCACAGGGCCCTGGTGTGAAAATTGCCCCAGGGCCCTCACAACTTCACAAGCAACATGTCCCGTAGCAACATGCCCCAGTACGGCAGATTAATGCCATCTTAACCACCAAACAGCTTGTCTGTGTCATCTTTGCCCACACACAACAAACATCTTTTGCCTTCAAACAGCAGGTATGTATCATTTTCTTCCCCAAACAGCTTGTCAGCTCCCCCAAATAGCTTGTCTTTGCCCTCTTTGCCACCAAACAGCCTTCCTGTGCCATCTTTGCCACTAAAAAGCCTGTCTGTGCTATTTGTCTCCCCAGACTGCTTGTCAGTGCCCCCAAACACCTTATCCGTGCCACATTTGTCTCAAAACAGCTTATCAGTGTCCCAAACAGCTGGGCTGTACCATATTGTTCCCAAACAGTTTGTCACTGCCCCCCAAAAAGCCTACCTATGTCACCTCTGCCCCCGAACAGCCTGCCTGTGCCATCTTTGCCCCCAAACACTTACACATCTATGCTAACACACAAACACTTACACATTCATACTCACACATCTATCAATTCCTACACAAGTAAATATACACTTTCATGCTCATATACACCTATGATTGTAAATCCTTAAGAGAAATTTCATTTTACCTTTTGGTAGTGAAGAGAACACAATTCTTTTACCGCTTGAGTGCTATGTGAATATATAATTTTGAATATCTTTATCTATTATCCACCACAAAATCTGTTGCTGCCTACCTGGGAACAAGGATCATATGTCATGTTTTTGGCCATTCAAAACATGGGTCTGCCAATTTTTCATACATGCATCTCTAGCAAAATTGCCAATTATTGGTTCCCTGTTGAATTACCTGTTGCCACTAATATTGATGATTATTAGAAAACATTACTGTGCTGTAATTTATGTCCGTAGCTAGGGAAGATAATTCACTTAGGGATTTATGAATCATTCATAGCATAAGTTATTATATAAATCAGAATCTTCATTAGTGTAAATACACAGGAGAACGAGTCCCTTTATGTGTATTCAATAGGTTAGCTATGCTATCCATCCAGGGTCATTATTCAGTTACAAGCGGAGGACAACACTATTTCCATACTGATTAAAAAAAAGGCATATCGCATATGGATGCTTGAAGACAATACATTCACAAAGGGTTTTTTTAGTACTACTGAACTACAGGTATGTTTACTAGGGAGCTGATATAATGAAAGTAGTCAGCACATCTGTGATTATAGTATGCATCCTTGATAACACCCTTGTTTCCTCATTGCTATACCATCTTGTTGCAAGACATATGTTTGGTACACCCGGGTCAACAAGATAGCAACTCAGCAGAAAGATCCTTTCCATGAGAGATGTTTATTGACTTGCTGTGCTAAGGGAGGATTCAGGAGGAAAACAACAACAGGGATCTCAACCCTCCATTGAAATGAATGTTTGAGTCCCCTTTAAGAGCAGCCACATGACTTTCTAATACTAATGGTTCACATTGTGACTACTCTACTCTTGGAACAGTGTTTTCTCCTGTCATCATCACACATTAAGTTGTCTAGTACTGGACACTTCTTGTGCAACAATATAAAACTTTAATTGGGGATGCCTGTGCTACTACTTCCTCATTAAAATAAATAAAGAGGTTAGCTCCAGGGCAAAGAACCCAACAGAATGCTACCCTGGACAGTCTTTTTGGCTATACTTGCTTTATCTGTTAAATAACCTTTATCAGAAAGTGCATTCATGGCAGTTACAGAAAATAAGTTAATAAAAATCTATCTGTACCTGAGCTTGGCAGTGTTTAACTAGGATTATAGCCTAATTTGCAAATTGCTGTGCTATCTAGATTATAAAATATTCTTCTGATGTTTTTGAGTGCAATTGTGGCATCACTAGTGCTCTTTAAAAATGGCCTGTATGCCTTGTTCAGTAGATGTCGGAATTTTTCTTTATTGTCTTGAACAAGTAGATATTTACATATTAGTTATATATACCAGTATATGAAATATATTTGAGATAGATATTGTGGAGATTTGGGCTGCAGTTACCCTAATGGTACTACATTTTCATATCAGAGTAAAAAAATATACAGAAAAGGGAGATCACAACCTAAAAAGCATAAAAGGCAAACGCATTCAGATTCCCATGTTGCTGCTAGAATAATAATGACCAAAAATAATGACCAAACGTATACAAAACAAAGCAAGAATTCATCTTATAGTCAGCAAATACCATTCAAAAAACCCACATCTAAGGCATAAATATTGTGAATTCTGTTGCACTATATGCCCATATAAGGCTTAGCCAGCCACCAAATAAGTATAGGGGTTAGAGGGGTTTTAGGTATATGTTTTGGGTGATTGTGATCTAGTCATTGCAAATAGATTCTACTAATAGAATTATATTTTTAATTATTTAAATAGAACATTGTGTTGCATTCATACTCACCAAACATTCTATGATCCTAGATAAGTGGAACATCAGGATAGGAGTTTGGGTCCAATGAGTGACAGTGTTTAGGTGAACTCACATTGAAACTTGCATGGCTAGATTGAGAGGTCCAAATAGTAAGTTTAGTTAAATTTTACATCTAAATATTTTGCAGTTGTCTTTTCCCTAAGTAATTTTAATTCCCCAGATAACCCAATGCTTATGGGCTATCCTCTCTGAGACCATGGGTTTCATTACCTTCAACGCAACCAGAGGCAAGTCTTGACAGTCAATAAAGACAATAAAGAAATAAGCAAACTTTGTAACTCCAGCATAAATGCACCTGACACTCATCACCGATTCCTACATAGGAACCGGAAACATTGTGTTCAGTGAACAAACACCTCATACCTCGTATCTGTTTGCTTTGGCAGCAAATATGAAACATATTCTAAAACCAGACTCTCCTTCCTGAATTTTGAGCTTCAGTAGGCTGTGACAAAAGGCTCAGGATACAAAGCTGCAACAAGTACATTGTCTGTGCTACTATTATTTCGATTGCTGTCCTCCAGAGAGCATCAATCTCAAAGCGCAAAATGTTCATTAAGTAAGAAAGCACAGCTGTAGCACAACATGGTTTACCTAAAGTCCCAACCACCTGTCATGACAGACTCTATTATTCTGGCTTTCCAAAAACAGTCATTTCAACCCGTAGTCTCCTGTTTTTATATTGAAGAACAAGAGCTTACCGTACATATATCAATGTTCTCTACATCGTCTGCTTGTTATAATAGATTGGCAGGATCAAGAGAAAATTACTTGGCAGTACTGAAATGCAGCAGAATAGTTTTAAAGATGTACGCATGCTTACAACTTACAATATGTACTGTTACTCGTATTTTAATATAGTCTTGATGAGTGGGTCTTTGGCGCAATCTCAAATTATGCTACAGGGTGCATCTGACTGTTAATCCGTTGAAACTGTGAACTTATATGACAGAAAAAACAAGGTATCAGTGGGTATTGGTGGGTAGTATTAAAGAGGAATTCTGAATTAATACTGGATTCTCGTAATAGTCAGTAATGACTGGCATATTTGGTATTAAGCACAAGTCATGCAAAAAGCAGTTATTAGAATACTTTATCATAGTGTTCTCTTCTAATGAGAGCAGGTTTTATTTTCCAGTGCTGTATAGTCTTGCAGTTGAGTTGTTTTGCATATCTGTAAGAAGTGAGTCATTAGAAGATCCCTGTGATCTACAGCATCTTCTCTCTTGAGGCTGTAACTAGAGTATATTTAACTCTTTTGATTCCTTGCCTTTGGGGCCAGTGCATGGAGACAGCTCCACGTTAATATGCTGTGTGTGTTTACTTATAGACGTATTATAACATATACCTAATTGTGCAAAAGGAATCTGGTTGTATGACTGTATTTATTCAACAACTATTTACCATATCTCCTTGAAAAAATGACATTAAGGTCAAGTGGACCTCTTCCTATCAAACTGAACTAGTGGATAAAATGAATTTAAGTTCAGCAATGTGGACACACTTGTTAAATGGAAACCTGCAAGGATGAGTGGGATGCTTAGGCTTATTAATTGTGAATGGTTGCGAATGGTAGATGAGATGGTACGAGATGATATATTTCAGCTACCCAATTTAAAAGGAGACGGTTGCCTTTGCGTCTTTTAGCTTAACTAAATCAATTACGTTTTAAAGGAAGCTGAGAAGGAGCCAGAAGGTTATAACCTACAACATGTTTAATTAATTTTAATTCCAGATGCAGTATTTCTGCCAGAGCTATCAATAATAAACAAATTAACAATAGAGGAGCAACAGCATATTCTGGAGGTATAACCATGCAGATCCTAGGAACAGCAAGTTAAGATGGCTGCTCTCATGCTATACACAGTAAGATGGGATGCTAATACACATACCTGGGAACTCTTACGGTTTGCCGTTACGTCTCAAGTTTTTTGCCCCAATCTCAGGGTGAAGGAGCAGATTTTCAGGGTCACAAAGTCTGGAACTGACTCCTTCCTATTCTACACTGCCAGGATCAAGAGTCTCAGGGTCAGCTAATTTAGAAAGTTCCCAGGTATACACATATACTACTTATTTTAAGATGTAACTGCGGTTGCATTTATTTAGTGTATAGAATAATACAATGTATGCATTGGGAAAAGCGCCAGATCCTTGCAAACTATGCATTATGAAGGACCACTATAACACTGCATGATACATGACTCTTTGGAGTATGTCACTACATAAACTATGCATCATCCAAGGCCGACCTGGACCTTCTTGCTATGATTGGCCCTTAGTAATGCATAATTATGTTTGTGAAATGTCGTGCTTCGCCTTATCTGAACTAGTTTACAGCCATGTTTTTTCCCAAGGCACTTCAGGCACATACTGTTTTTCTTTATTTAGCAGTCTTACAATATATATCTCTAAATTTAGAAGAACATCTGTCTGCCCTGGTTCACGTTTCACGAGACAAATTCTTACCTTCTTGCTGCAAAGGGTGGTCCACTTCATGCTGTTTAAAGCGTGAGATAGTAAATCTAATAGAAGAAGCGATTTGATGCTTTAGAGCTTTGTGCGATGACCTTTTATTTTTAATACAGAGCAAAACACACGGTATAGAACTATAGTGTGTCTGATGAGAAGTCATCTTCGGGAGACACCCCATACATAACTTAACACAAGTGGCAATCACAGTGACTGCCGAAAAGCTGCAATTCTCTTGTCTGTTTCATAAAAACAGATTGACTTTTCCTGACCCAAAATAATAGATATTTATTTCAAAATGGGTTTTGTGCTAGACCAGCCAGCTGCGAAGCAGTCTTTCCACCCTGCTGTTATCTTAGATCAGCACATTGAGAGAAAAAGCAGAAACAGTTGTATTGAAGCCCGTTATATGCATATGAATGCCTTTAATCACATCTGCAAGTAGAAGTCAGGCCTCAGGTACTAACGGAGTCATCCCTTTTTGCAGGCTCTATTTAAAATGGCAGACAGCATTGCAAAGACTTACTTATTCCATACGCTATCTGCCTCTGTTACAATGGCCTTTATCTTGTGGTTTTAAAAAACACTGCATTTTTCAAATAAATATTTACCTCACCTTTTGTATCTACAAAGGGAGTAAAATGAAAGAAATATGTAGATTTTAATTTCCTTAATTGATATGATGTATATAAAATAGGTATAAACCAGAGGGATGGTAATTTACACCTTTTAAAAATACTACTTTAAGGAGTGATTTCTCTGTATAAAGACCACGTAGCTACCTACTGAGGTTAATGTTTGATATATATATATATATATATATATATATACATATACATATATACATGGCGTGTTTGGATATCTAATTCGTGCTTTTTTGTCTTTAGCAATGAAGATGTAACATGTGAAGACTTAAGCATTGCTACCAAATCATGGTCATTGTAAGTACCGTACATATATAAGGGTGTACATACATGGTTTCCTGGGATCATACAGGAAACTTGCCTCTGGCGTGTTTTTTGTGTGGCTGTATTTTTCATATGGAAACTCTTTTTAGATATATTAAAACATTTGCACAAGAAAAACTCAGATTTGGTTTTTTACCAAATCTTCCATTTAACCCCTCTATTTAATGTAAAAACAATAAATAGACAGGAGATCTGGCATTAATTGAGACGTAACCACATCAGGAGAGGAGATGGCGAGATGGTGGTGTTCCGCCTGTGTAACGTTAGTTAAGGTAGTAGACTTCTGCTGGCTGCGGAACCCCAGTGCTAGAGGTGATATCTGCCAACGGGTCCAAGTCCAAGCCTTTACGACGTGTCACTGTAGTGGGAATGGCAATCTGAAAAGTTATATTCAAACAACATTTACACAATGTATCTCCTCAAAGAAAGGTGAGCTTTTTAGAAACAGCACAAGTTGCTTTAATTCCCTACCAAAACCCGCAGTCTAAGTGATAGTACCACTGTATAGAATGTTTGTTTTCCTCCTTCTGTTTTCAGTTTACCATAAACAGAACTGACACATACATGAATTCTAGACTGCAGATGTAGGTCCCAGATGGATTAATCTCAACGGTTTACACATTAAGTCACATGATGCGTTTCCAAGAACTTGACAGATCAAAACACATGATTATTTCATGTACGTCTATACTGCTCAGGTCAAGTGTGTCCTCACCAGCTGGATTTGATATATTAAAACATCAAGGGTAAAATTGAATAAATCCATATAGAATTTTGTGGCGTATTTTTGCGTTAATAAAAACTATGAGTATTTTTCAGTATACCGTAACTCTGAAGACAGTAAGCTCTCGGGAGAGGGAGGTTTTTTTATTTTCTCTATTGAAATGTGTACTTTTTCTATTTTTTTCTATTGAAAAATGTTTTTATTCTACATTTTAAATGCTTCAGTTGCACATTATATATATAGAGTAGCACAGTAAGTAGTTGAAGCAATAAAATACTGCAGTCTAAAGGTGGTGGCCCTTTGATTTGGATGTAGAGTCAGGAGGGGATGTATAATTAGTGAAGGACTACAACCTAAAAGCATAAAAAGCTGAATTGTCGTATTGTATCACTGAGATTGCCCATCACTTTTTTATACCAGGTCTGCTTAGAACAATGTCACATTAATAGACCACAATAAACTACCCATAAATTGTATTGATAAGTTTTGGAATGGTTCAGTTTTATTTGTAATATTTAGTTTCTGCCAAACTGTCTCTGATACATTAGGCTACTAGAATTGGTAACAATCACCTCCTTTCAGGAGCCAGTTCAATCATCATAAAAGGTAAAAATATATGAAAAAAACAAGCAAATAAATAAGCACTATTGCCATCAGATATGTATGTCGAATGGGCAAGACATACAAAAGTCAAGGCCTCAGCTGTGCATACTGGATCTTTAAGGATTGGGAAGAGAAGCACAAAGAAGACCAAGGCAGGTTGAAATGTATTGGTTAAAATATATACGGTAGCTAAAAAAACGATGGCTTTATATTAAAAATGGTAAAGCAATGTTTACAGCATTTTATTCTGTATTCATTAGCTTTGATCTTAGCAGATAGATTTGCTTTAAAATAGTGTTGGGTGACCCACTTATTACACATTTAACGTTTTGATAGTCCGCCAGTTCCACCGCCTAAAGCCATTAGTTGTACCATTCTATATTTAAGCTATTTGGGATGTTGTGTTCAGACTATAAAATAGACAGTTTTCATCATCCTACTTCTTGGCAGTCAGTTGCAGAAAAAAACCCAAAATAACCTCAGCTTCCCTTGAAAAAAAAACCATATCTAGACCTCATTTTAAACACTCATGGCCTGTAATCACACACATTCATTCTGAAACAACAAAGGTTCCTTTTTTCTCTTTTTCATTTTTAACTCTCACATACAGTATTCCCTGCTGGCTGAGCTGAATTATTAAATTTCAAATCATATGTGAAAAAACCTTGAATTATTCCATTGTAAAGTCATAGGTGACTTTGGAGAATACAGCAGTGTATCACAGCTTTGGTTAATCCAACATTCTAATTTAATTTCTTCAACATGCTTTAATTGAATAATTAAATATAAAGAGTACGTAGGTTAAATCCCTTTGTGTTATATGATTGGTGAAAATATATAATATGCCAAAAGGCTGGTGAAATTGAATAAAACACAAACGTCTTCTAGATCTAGATTATCTAGATGTGTTGTTCTGTAGACTGTTTAGCTCAAGGCAAATCCTGGTTGAAGTCCTTACGAGATTTGAACTCAAGGGATATTTTAGCTTAGGCGCAGTAGGAGAAAAAAATGAAATGCAAGCTTTCAACATTGATGTCGTATTTTGGAGAAAATAAATGTCTTTTCTGTCTCTAGTATATAAGCCTGTTTTTTTTTTTTTTAAAATGTATACCTTGCATGGCATAAATACTACACCTATAATAAACTGCATCTATAATGGATGCCACTTGACAAAAAGAGTAGCACTGCAACACTTGGGAATTGTCAGTTATCCAACAACAACAAAAGAGTGACATTATAATGAAATAACTTAAACTTGTCTAAAAGTAGAGGAAGGGAGCAAGGCTAGGTTAAGGAGCTTTGGGCCCTGGAGCAATAATACAAGAAGGGCTCCTGGTAGACCTCTAGTTTTAGATTTTAATAGCTAGTTCTTATGCTTCTCCCTTGAAATAAGCAATCAGAACGTAGGTAGAATGTATACTGATAACCTCATAAAGCTAGTACTGCAGACTATATAGAGTTTGACTAATACAGAATACAGGGACATACTGTATGTGTGGTCATTCTTCCAAGAACAGATACAACCCAGATTGACACTGTATTTTCCCCCTGTAGTATGTAAGTTAAACTCCATGTTAGTAAACTAGACATTTTTCAGACCAAGATAATTGACCTCAAAAGGTAGATTAAGGATGGTCCTCTCTGTATCGTTCATAGGGTGACGCAGGGTTCATTGACTATGAAATGAAAATAAACTAGTTTATGTACACTATATAGTAAAATATTGCAAAACAGTTGAATGAGCAGTTCTTCGCAGCATGGTGATGGCTAACATTTGAATGACATCTCCTGTATTATAGATTTGATCTCAGGAGCCGTTTTGAAAGGTCACATCACACAGTATACATTTATTTTTGCAATGAATATTTCTATATTAAATTCAAGGATGGATATGAGGCATATTTACATAGTGAATACATTTAATAAAAGGTCTTGTGAACATACCACCAAGTCTATCACTGAATTGGTCACCGATAATAGGTAATTATTGAGGAATATAAATGTTGGTTATCATCTGTTTTTTTATTATTATTAAGGGGTTATGATGTTCTGAGACACTTGGAACCTTTCTCATGTTATCAGTAAAGTTGAAAGAGGGTAGTCAGGATCTAAAGATGTCAGAGACCCCACTGATATCCCTTCCATACTGCATAGTCTGACGATGCCAAATTTAAATTCTGCCAAAATTACAAACTCAGTCATTTGGGCCAGAAATATTGGCCTACAACACCCATCAGTGATTCATTGTATTGTGATGTTAAAAAAGGTAGCTGCATATTAGTTGCAAAATCCTCTCCTTCTGTCCTATTCCCATTCATGCCACTCCTACTAGATTGGAAGCTATATCTTCTAGATAGGACTTTAGTTAAAATGGCCGCTCATACTAAAGAGACTTTTCAATCAACTAATAAAATATCAACTATTAAATAATGAAAAAAATGAAACAGGAAAGAAATATAATTGTGGCATTTGGTTGTTTATATATTATTTAGTTATTTATTTCTCATGGAGTAGACTCAGCTTCCATGTGAACTGCAGAACCCTCTAAGCCCCACAGTAGCACATCAATCTCTTTGGAAGATAGGTTGCCAAAGGCACAATGGGGAAACTGCTAACGTATAATATGTGACAAATGTAAGTTTTGTTTCAGATACTCACATTCATGAATAAGCTAATAATGTAAAAACTTAAATATAATGTCCCTTTTTAAGAAGAAGTGGTTCTGTGACTGCTGCTGGGCCGGTATTACATGAAAATTGCAGTGTCCAAATTAGGTAGATAACAAAAATATGGTGTCAAATCATGTAATATTATGTTATATTTGGATAAGGAGCACTGAGGTATGCACTGCAAGCTTCTCAAGCATAGGTAACTGTAAGATACAATGAGTTAAAATGCAATTACAGTAGTTGAAATCTGAACAAATACATTTCGTATGTATTTTATTTTATATAAATACATGTTTAATGACGGGGAAAAAAAACTTAATTTTAGTGAAACAGGAAGTGTTTTTAATATTTCATTATGTTTTTGTTAGGCAGTTCACAGATGCACATAATAAATCATAATAGGCAACTAATTTCAGCTGGTGCAGATGGAAAATTAAAATAAATTATTAATATAGATAAACTTGCCTCTAGCAGGCGATTGCTTTGCATCCAATATTTTCGTGTATTGGAAAGCTTAGTTTTTTCCTGTGTTCCAAATTATATCATAAACAAAATGATATTTTCCAAAGCACTTGGTATTACTTTTTGTAAGTATATTAAAGAGTACTTTGCTAGTACAATAACTTGTAAGTCTGTGAAGATTATGTGATTGGTTTAATGACAGAATGAGCGCGTGTGAGTAAATGTGCACGGGTTAGTGCGAGTGTGTGTGTTAGAGTGTTAGTTATCGGGTGCTGGGCAAGGGGCTGGTGTGTGCACTTGGTGCCAGCTCTCTGAATCTAGTTATATATATTTTTATAATGGAAATCATTGAGCTTTCAACTAGAGGCACCCCTTCTTTGCCAGTATGTTTATCTCATACAGTATTTATCTCTTGATATATTTTGTTTACCAGTACATGAGATGCTAGTGGTTTATAAATGAATCATATAACTGTTCAGCACCACAAGCAATCACTCTGGGGAATACCCTTATATCGCCCAATTTGAACAAGCTGCATTGCATACTTTGGTTTGTGGGAAAAATAAAAGCTATTTTAATGATAGGATTAGTTCTTGTCTTTGTGCAAAGCTGTTACAAGAAGAATGCATTGGGCAAAGTGCATTTTGATATTTAAAACTATAACGCAAGACAATAATTCAACCATTAACTAGTGTAGTTATACAGCTCAGCTAGCACACATTGTTTTGGCTTGCTTTAACTTTATCTTTGTCACTAGTGCACAATCACGCCTACAGTATACCAGGAAACCCCAGATCCAGAAGCAGCTGTAACACTTCCAGCATTGATTTTGTTTGAAGAAGAAAGTTGAACCTGAGCCAGGGCCAGCCCGACAATGGAGCCGAGTGGGGCAACCCACTTTGCCGCCCCAAGCCCTTTTTTTTTTTAAAGACGAGAAGAGAGAGGGCGCCGAGTGGTTTTATCTTACCAAGTTGTCAGTACCCGCTCGGCGCCCCTCTCTCTCTCCTCTGCGAGCCCTCTAGCTTGGTCTCGGTGCCGGCTTGTAATGTTGAGCGCCGCAAGATGAGGTCATTTCCGGGGCTCAGCATTACAAGCTGGCACCGAGACAGAGCAGGGAGACTCACCGCAAGACTGCTGAATAGTAAGTACGGGGGGGGGAGGGTAGATAATGAAGGGGGTAGGCATTTTAAACTTTGCCCCAGGCGGCATTTTGTCTTGGGCCGGCCCTGACCTGAGCCTCAATATCCTTCCATTGGGAAGAAAATATGTAGTGACTCGCCAAATGTGTTACCCAAATGGCTCTAACAGTGGTGTTCATGGAAACCTTAATTTGTAATTATTTAAAGATACATTTAATTAGGTCAACTGCAATCAAACAGGAATATGAACCATAACATACTGGTAACAATTTGTGAGTCTTTATATATGATCACAGCAGGGAAGAATAGGACAGAGTCGGCTGTAGACTGTGTCACCCTGAAAATCTACCGCTTCATCCTGAGACCCTGACATTGGGGCAAGAACCTTGAGATTACCAAGAATTATTATTATTGCCAAAGCTGAACCAAATGTGGCAAAAACTAATGTCCTTGCAGAAAAGTGTGTACCTATCTCCAAATTGTACAGAGAAATACGTTAATGGTCTATGGAGCGAACATCGTTTGTCCATGACCAAAAATTAGCTTTTTTTATGCATCCCATTTGCAGCCATCCATGATCACATTTTAATCAGCCACACAAAGTGAGTGGGCTATGTCTTGGGTTCCATGGGCTTGCAATGTTTGAAATATGTTCAAATACATGCAGTGATGTATACGGGCCTAGGATGACTAGGCCTAGGGGCCAGCAGGATTCCATTCAGGATGCCAACTGCGGATGTGGCAGCTGGGGGCGTTACCCTGGGTCGAGCCTAGAGCAGCGCTCACTGAATACATCTATAAAATGAAAACAAACATAAACTGGGGCATAGGCAGAAAAATCAAAGCTTACCCATGGCTATAATAAAACCTATAAAAATAGATATAACTTGTGAATTGTCTGTTTCATGTACCAGTATATGACAAGCAGGGTTGTCACAATGCTTTGGTCACTTCACAAGAAGTTTGGAATTGTGGCTTGATGTTAAATTGGGTTGTTGTTTCACCCAAGAGAAACACATGCTTATTTGTCTGGCTTGTAGAAGACAACTGGATAATGATGTAAGTAGGCAATAACTAAATTAAGTAGATTACATATTAAATATATAACAATTAATAAATAAAATAATTCATATAGTTAGCATTTTCTAGCCATCACATTATAGTATACATTTTACCTGTCATACCCTATCATCCTCACCAAGTTGCAAAATGTAATCATCCACCAAATCTCATGAATAAAAGAGTGTGCTGTTTTGCTCACCATATTGAGGAAGTTGTATTAGGCAGGTGTTCATAGTTTTGCTTTTTGTTTTTTTATTTCTTTTTCCCGTGATGAATCATCTCCAGTTTCAACAGAGAACAAATATGCAAACGACCATAGACTATTTATTCATGTCAGTTAATTTTACAGTACAAAAGCATTTCGCTGAAAGAGCCAGCAGGTGAGTACATCAATTTTACATGGGTTTTTGTACGTTTCCCTAACTACCTGAATAACATACAATAACATAATTTAATGGAACACTAACTGTGACATCTCAGGAATGGGGGCACCCTTACAATCTACTTACAATAAGCATACCCGGAATCCTCCCAGGGCAGTCTACAGGGCTCTGTCCCTCTTCCAAGACAATGGTTTTATGTGAGGATGGGGCTAGCCTCATGAGGGGGTGGGACTAGCCTCATGTGGGGGGTGGGGTTAGCACCAGAGTACTTTTTGTGGGAGGGAATGTGGGTGGAGATCAGGGGAAAGTGGGCAGAACATGGGCAGAGAGAAGACATCACCACCTCTCTCCTGTTTAGAGAATGAAGGAAGTTACTAGGAGACCCGGGAAAGCTAAGCTTTATCCTTAAACTCTCAGTGAATCCAGGTATGCTTATATTTCTTCACTTTTAGGATCCCACGAGAGAATTCACGTGACAACTTTACGTAGAGTATTGTTGGGTAGTATTGCAACCTTGAAGTAATTAAATCGGATCATTATATATGGAGCACAATGTTGGATACACAGGAGCAAAAAATATAGACGTTTTAGAAGTTAAATGTTACAGCTGATAGGTGTGAAATAGAAGAAAAGCTCCCCAGACATTATTACTTAATAAAAATATGACAAAAGACTATAAACCAGAATTGTTGCAAAGTAAGTATTACATAAACAAAAATAACGATTTCTTGTGTATTCCAATGTTTTATAGTAGAGAAAAGTATTTGCGGAAAGACATGTTTTAATAATGTGTAATACCATTATTAGGTTATTGTAAAAATGCGTGTGTTTGAACTGCTGCAAAAGGTCTCTTTGTTAGGTCACTACTACTTACTGCATCGCAATAAAGTGGGATTACATCAGGCTTTTTCTAGCGTAATGAAAAAGAGAAAATAGAGATTTATGTGGCCTTTACTGGAAAACTATTTACATGTTACTGCCATGGGCTCATAATTAATAAGGCAATGTTGATGTATTTGTGTGTTCTTACAATTTTGGTGAGAATAGCCTAACCCCGTGGCTTTTTTCAATATTTCTCCTAAAGTATTAGGTTTCAAAGACAAATAAACAACTAATTGGCATTGATTTGTGAGGCCCAAACGTGTATAAAGGAGAAGAGAAGCTGTCTTCAAACGTTAATCATCCGTATTTACTGTAAAACAAAGTGTACTGTTATTAGTAGACAGTAGCAAGTGACAGGCAGTATGCCTGCTACTTAATGTAGTTTATGATCTGTTGTGCAGGCAGTCACTTGACTTACCATTCCCCTTGTGATTTCTGCAGTTTGCATTGGCTTTATTGCCTTTGTGTGACTATAAAATCAACACTATAACAAATCATTACTTTTTATTTGATTTATCAACAAAATCCGGACCATTTTAACACCATTTGCCTGAAACCCTTAAAACTAGTAATCATTTCAGTTGAAATATATTTAAACTTGCATTTGATAAATATAGCCAGAGCACAGAAATATGTGTTGGAGCTATAGAAGAAACCTAGTTTCATGCTCCTCCATGGTATTGCTTGCTGATCACTCCAGTGGCATTGATAAAGAAAGAACAATATTTTAAGCCATGTGTAGAATTTTTTCAAGACTTTTTATAAATACATTTCTCTTGACATAACATTGATAGATCGAGGGGCTTTACACATTTTCACTTTGTTGTGACCTAGTGTTACATAAGTAACAAAGTAAGATATTACAATCAATTTAATTTATATTTTTATGTAATTTAGTGTAGTTTATAAACACATTTTGAGATATTTATATGCATAGCAACAGTGAAAGTATCAGTGTATGACCCATTAAAGCTCATGGTGTGGGGGGGGTCATCTGACATTGTCAAAACCCCCAAGGTCACATAACACAAGGTCATGTGACACTGTATTACAAGCACTACAGTGTGATACAGTGAGGGGAGCGTTAAGCCAGCAGGGAACCAAGGAAGATTATTAAAGTGATACAGAAGCAGTTCACCCCAGAGACTTGGAAATTCTGATAAATTCAGCCGTAGAGTCTCAATTTGGGGGAGCAAAACAAACCACTTGAAGTTTTATAATGTTTAGCTTCCCCTGACGATCCATGATAAAGACTATTGTGACTTTTAGAGTCATAGAACACTATAATGTACTTATACCCACCAAACATTCTGAGCTCCCTCAAAAGAGGAACATCAATGTAGAAAAGAGGAATGGGGGTTTAGGTTTCCAAAGAGAGCCTTGCTTAATTTGTGTTTATGTTTAATTTACAAATAATGCAAATTTCTGTTTGCTTTTACTTTTCCCAGTTATCACTTAGGGTACTACATGTGGTGGGTTCTTGTTACATGAGCTAGGATGATCAGATCAGCCATGTTTTCCAGGACACATATAATTTTCACATATTGCTGACCAGCCCAGGTAAAGTACAGCCCTAAAGTATGTAGGATGTATAAAATCATGGAAAGGAACCAATTAGTCAGTTAGACATCCTCCATTATGCAACGCAGCACTTTATCTGTGCTGGTCAGCAATATGTATACATTATATCTGTCCTGGAAAACATGGCCGATGTGGTCACCCTAATGTGAGCATGTTATCTTTTTAAAACTGTAATCCTGCCGCTGGAGCACTTTTGGTGGGGTCTGCTGTAATCTCACTAACATCAAGGCCGTTGGAAGGGTTCGTATTAGCGCAGTGCTTACTGAAACAGGTCAGGTCTCCTGATGATTGAACTGAATAATGAAGGATTAGACGCTGCCACTGCTAATGAATTGCATTATATGACCCGATGACCGGTTTCATTGCTTCACAATAAGAAGATTTTAAGAATGATACTTAAAATTCAAATCAAATATTCAAGAGTCTTTGAAGGAGAAACATTTTGGCAATGGATCAAAAAAACAGTAAATGCCAAATCATGAGGGAAAAATACTTCTAAAATAGAACTACATAGTCTAAATTAGTTATATATTTATACTTTTGTTGCTATGGATACATATAAAGTGGTGTTCATCATCACCAATTAACCCTACAATTGACATGAAGATGAGAAATCCATTGCATCACATCTAAAGGCTTACTCCCAACAGATATTTTTTTACAACTATCGCTTTGAAAATGAGCTTTACAAAATATGTTATTGTATTGTGTTTTAAAATGGTTATAGATTTTAGATTATGCAATATTTTCAGACAGCTGTCTGTTTGTCATGTGTATGTGTACTAGCTCTACTAGACAAACACTCTGATTCATTACTGCCTTGTTGTGAACAAACAAATCAGGGATGAGCCTTACTGTTAGTGATGCCTAGATGCAGAATTTCTTCAGCACTGCCCATACACTAACACACACACACTCATGCTAACACCATGCACTAATATACACACAAACACTCTAATATCATATGCTGACACACACGTATGCTAAACTCGTATAATAACACATACATAAATAGACATACTCTAAGACTATACACTTATATACTTACATACACACACCTCCACTCTTACACCATGCACTTACACATACACATACTTACTGACTCTCTCCTTCTTCCATTAGTCGTGCAGCCCACACATTTCTTCCTCCCTGTCCTTCCTTCCCTTTTAGCTCACAAGGAGCCTGTCTTCACTGCAGCTCACACACTTTGTGCAAGTCACCTAACATGTTATGAGACCCCTGCCTTGATTTCTGGGCACCCGGTGCCATGCATTTGTGGCACTCACCTTAGGGAACCCCTGAATAGGATGGCTGCGTGTTACACTGAGTAATAAAAATAGCAAAGAATTAAGCAGAACTTTATTAGCAGTGCCACAAAGAATATGTTCAGTGTGGTGTTAGAGCAGGAAATGTCACTCAAAACATTGTATGACTGGGCAACAGTAGCAGCCTCCAGGTCTGTAAATAAAGTATTGTTGGAACAAAATGCGATAAAACCGGGTATTTGTCTAATCTACCTTACTGTATATACTTTATTTAAAGCTCAAAAAATTACTTTTCCATTGGACTCTAATTTTTACAAGATGAAGTAAAGTAAAGACCAATTAATATATTCTGCAGTCTATTAGTGATTATTACTGTTAAGGGTTTTTGTTATTGCATATATACATATACATATATTGCAAGTATACATAGGTTGACATACCAATCTCAGAATGCAAAGTAATCGTTGGCTGTCATCTCTTGCACTCATAGTGTTAAGCCATCAGCGTGAATGGTGTTCCTTTATCCTGCTGCATGCCCTGAGAACATCAACAGTGACTCATAAAATAATCCAAATCAATATACACAATAAGAAAAAGAGCAAAAAAACCCATAGCATGATCAATAACTTAAAGGCAGCCAATTTACTAAAGGTCACTGGGGCAGTTAATGCAGTTGTGTATCATATGTTCTAGCCCAATACAGTCTCCAGGTTGCAGGTTAAAAACACACAAGAAAGAGAAAGAGAGCCTTAATTTGGAGAAAGGACATCATGATACTGCATTGATTGGGGGGAAGCATTGATTACCCTGTGGATTTTAGGGGGAATGTTTTGAGGAACAGGAGAGGTGGGCTTAAGGGAAAGGGCTATGTAAGGAGGTGCTTGGGGTTCAGGCCTTCCTTTTCAACTATATTTTCTACCTGTGAGAGTTCCGGTGACTTGAGAGTTGACAGCTGGAAGTTATAATGGTAGATTTGGAGGGGTTGCCCAGGATTGGGCCCTACAATTTGTCACATCTTGGCTGGAGGAGTATGTGGGGCAGTTGGGCTCGCAAACACCACCCTTGATCTAAGCAAAAGGCCCCAGGACGAGTTGACGAGGCCGCCTTTGCTCACATCACAGAGGACCGGTTTTCGCTAAATGAGTTATAAAATGGGGTTAATAAGAGCTGATTGTGTGTAAACTTTGTGAAGTATTGATTTAAAGGGGTAATACTTTAATAGTACTTTGGTAAGGTTACATTGTTTTACTGGTTAAAATTCTGTGTCGCATTTCCTCATTTTAAACAATCTGTTCTTGTTGGGGTAGAACCGGATTGGAGTTTTGATTATAGTCGGCTCATAAAACCAATAGCCAGTGCTTGGATCATGACCAGAGCTTAGTTATACATGGCAGAGAAGTTAACATTGTAAAACAATATATAATATGTCAGCATGATAATAATTATATGCTGTCTCACCTACCTATAATAATTTCGGTTTGCCTGCCTGATAAGTGGAATTCAGATGGAAGGCCTATCGACCGGGCCCTATAAACCGTATAATAGAAAATCTTATAATAATCAGTATACGTATAAGAGTTGAACTCTAGTTAAAGCTCTATTTTCTGTTTCTTTATTAGGTCATTAGGGGGGTTTCTGTTCTTCTCACAAGTAAATTTGTTGCACCAGTTTGCAACTAAGAATAGTTTGCCAGAGTAGTTACATAACAAAATCTCTCTAACTCTTTGATGACCCACATTAGGTTGGACTCGATTCACGTCCTGTTATTGAAGGATTCATTTATTTTGATTTAGTTGTAGAAAAAATAATTTCAGCTATACAATTGTATTATATGTTTCAATCCCTTACATGTTAAATAACTATTAAAAGTGCCTTTCCATATTCCATCAACAGGAATAAAAAGTAGACAATTCAAGGATTTTGGCTCAATAGTCAACATTAACTTTTTTAAAGTTTTCAAATTTTAGAAAACTTCAAAATTTTGATGCTATAACAGAATGGCTTCTAATAATAAATGAAAACCACATTAAGAACATGATTTTGATTGATCAAAAACAATGTGGAATTACTTTACAATCTCTCTACTCGAAAAAGAATAAAACAATCAGTTATGAATACAAAACATCATTGTATTGAAAGAATCCAGCAATAGAAAATTGCTCACTTTATTTTTATGTTATCCAGATATTTATAGTCAGTCTTTTTTCTTTTGTCACAATCTTTCTCTATTAGTAACATAAGTTACCATAATTTTGGACTAAAATGTATGATATTTTTAAATCTGACACCATGAATTCACACCTTGAAACTACAGAGAAGATGGCTATTGATTGGATGTAAAAGGATGTTTTCTATTGATCTATCAATAGGTTTTGCATTCATATCACAAGTGCATGGTGATTAGTAAATTATATTAATCATTATTATGCTATTATTGCTTTTAATCTGTATACCTAGGACTAAAGAAGATCAGTGTGAAATATGAGTAAGGGAATTTATCAATGTCTGAAATGACTGGCGTTCAATTTTAATATATTACCAAAGCAGCTGTGTATTGGCAATTGGAAAAGTGCCATCTTGAAAGCAGATAACTTTGAGATCCCTCAGCTTTTAACTTTTTCATTCTAAGATCACCATTGTGCTACACTAGTGCATTTCTTCTTAAATGTCTCTGTATGTTTGATACAATAAAGGGATGAATAGCCATAGAAAACATTTTACACTCAGACAACAACATGACCTGGTATCCAACTGTTCTATTTGATTAAATAATTGTTTCGAAAAAAATGTCCTTTTTAAAACGCCTTTCCTTTCTTAAATATACTTAGCACCATCTGCTATAAAGCTATATTTAGCACAAGGAATATAAGGTTGCATGCGTTATTTAGTATCTTACAGCAAATGATGCCTGTGTGTTCTCTTTCAGTCTCTTTTTTTTTTTAAGGAACATTAATTAAGTGTGCTGATCAGTGTCAGGGCCGGCCTTTCGGGTGTGCGATCTGTGTGGCTGTCCTATCACCAAGGCCAAGGTCGTGCTGAGGCGGATGCACGGAACCCAGGCGGCAGGGAGCGGAGGTGAGAGAGGGGCGCAGTGCGGCCGCTCATGAAAACGTTTTAAGCAACCGCTCGGGGCCCCTATGTCTCTTCCGGTCCCTGCCACCACTGCCTCGGCACGCCCCTGACTGCAGTGGTGGGAGCACGAGGCCTCTGTCTTGGTGCCAGCGCTTTATATGATGTCAAATCCCGGTGCTCAGCAGTGAAGCCGTGGCAGAGTGGCAAGACAAAGGACTTGTGCTCCCACCACAGGACTTCAGCAAGGTAAGTGAACTACAAAGGGGAGGTGGTAGATATTGAGAAGGGGGAGAGGGGGTAGATAGTGAGAAGGGTGAGAGAGGGTAGATAGTGAGAAGGGGGAGAGAGGGTAGATAGTGAGAAGGGGAAAGGGGGTAGACAGTGAGATGGGGAGAGGGGGTACATAGTGAGAAGGGGAAGAAGGGGTAGATAGTGAGAAGGGGAGAGAGAGAGTAGATAGTGAGAAGGGGAAAGGAGTAGATAGTGAGAAGGAGGAGAGGGGGTAGATAGTGAGAAGGGGTAGATAGAAGGGAGGAGAGGGTGTACATAGTGAGAAGGGGAGAGAGAGTAGATAGTGAGAAGGGGAAAGGAGTAGATAGTGAGAAGGAGGAGAAAGGGCAGATAGCAAGAAGGGTGAGAAGTGGGAGAGAGGTAGATAGAAGGGAGGAGAGGGGGTAGATAGAAGGGAGGAGAGGGGGTAGAAAGTGATAAGGGAGGAGAGGGGGAGCTCCCTAGGAAATGCTTGCCTATGGACCAATTTTTTCAATAATTTAAAAAAAAAGTTTGTTACAAAGATTAGCAGGTTTTCCCCCTTTATTTAATGTATTTAATGTACATTATTGTTACCAGCGTTTCCAGTTATATATTATTGTACTTGTTTGCACTTGCACATAAATAATCCCTAATTAAAACTAGTCGTTTGTTAGAAGATTTTGTTCCTTTCTTTTTTGTGGGGCGAAAGGAGTAATCCGCACATGGCGCCTGGACACCTAAAGCTGGCCCTGGTTAATGTCACAGGGTGTATTTGTACTGCAGTGTTATGTGCACAGACTTGACACACTGCATCACACAGTGCTTTTAATAACACTGCAGTGGCCACATAACCTTGTGGGTGTAACAGAAGTGTCTCTCAGAAATGAGACATGTGTTACGTGTTGCTAGGCTCTGTCGGAAGGACAGCAGTATTGAGAATCTAATATTCCCTGAAATTAATTTAGAAGGCATCCAAATCATTTGATATACATAAATTATATACTAAATTAATATATCCAATATATATATATCTTTTAACACAGGATTTGGAAATGAACCATGATCGCAGTGATTTCACAAGACATTGCAATATTAAAGAGTTGCATTCTGTATTTTTATTTTGTAAGACATAACATATAGAGGACTAAAACAGTGCCTTTCTAGTCCTACCTACAACTGACTTGAACCTAAAGGCTTCGGAGAGTCTATCATTGTAGAACACAATACAGTCAATCGGGAAAAAGCAGATTCTATTCTCATCAACTGGGCATTAACTGCACGCCGACTATAATGAATTAAATACAAAGACACATGCATTTACATTCCAAAAATAATAAAACTCTCAATGCTTTTTAAAGTAATCTCAAATTAATTATGGATAAAGGCAGATTAGTGCATGATTCATCCCATCACAATTATGTGTATTCAAGGTTAGTATGTCCAGTGAATACTTGTAATATTTCCAATCACAATCATTAAGGATGGGAAAAGCAATTTTCACAAATTAAATTTATTATTACATTTAATCATATATTACCTTTTGATATTTACATTAACATATAAAAGTAATGAAATGTCCCTGCCTATACCTCGTTGTACCTCCGCATTTACCATTCTACACTATAATTTGCTATTTATAAACATGAAGCTCAACATATACCTAATTAATGCAATATAATTTCATAATGTTTTCATTGTCCTACTTAATTTGCAAAAAACTGAATATGTTTCCTCATTATTAATTTTGGATACACTATTTAAGTAAATAAGTAAATATACTGTTGCAATTACCATCCAAAGGATATGGTGAAGGATAGTAACATGGCAATAGTTTTTATGTACTTATTATTTATTTATATAATATATTTTATATACTATATTGCTGTAGAAGGGAGGTGGTTCATTTGGATTTTGTGGTCAACTGTTGTGCAAACATTTGTATACGGTTGAAGAGCAGAGTGGGCAAATACTCTTCCGACACTTGACGGGAATCATGAATCCAGTTAAAGGTGAAGGAGATGGACATTTCAAATCCCTAAAATTTCCCTTTGCACTAAGCTATTACTTGCTTAGGTCGGCGTGTTCCATCTGGGGGAGATTTACCAGAGCCTGGCTTGGCTGGGTCCAGGAGGGATAAATTTAGTAGCTATTTACGCTAGTTAGTCTGGATGAGCAAAGTATAGGCCAGCGTGGGCTCTAATGGGAGCAAGACTTTTATTTTATTATTTCACTGTGGGGTATTTGTTTTGACTTGTAAACAAAATCAATGTTTGTCAGAAATATTACTGTTCCTGAGCCTTATTGCCTTAGAGGACCATGCCTCTAGGAGAAGTCACTTCAGCTATGGTGTTTTGTCACAATACACATTTATGTACAATTTAAGAACTAGGTAATCAATCAAAATACGACACAGGAAAGTGCTCAAACACTATTAGTCAGCATGGAGCTATAGTACATGGTTAAAGCGAACAAAAATGCTGGAAGCATGGTAAGTTCATACTGTGAAGAATGTTTTTTTTTTTTTTTAAATTAAACAACTATGAAACTTATGGAGATATGACACAGTGAGGACATTTTAGCGTGAGTGTAAATGTGTGTGAGAGCGTTTTAGACTGTGTTTTCTGTATGCGTGTGAGTGTGTGTTAGTGTGTATGTTTGTAAAGTGCGTGTGTGTATATGTGAGTTTTATTGTGTAAGTGGGTGGTAGAGTGTGTATGTGTAAGTGTATGTGTATTAGTATATATATATATGTAAGTGTATGAGTGTATATGTTAGAGTGAGTCTTAAAATGTGTGTTTGTACTAACACTTATGTTCATTATATCGGGTTTGGCGGGCACTCAGCTTTACCTGCTCCCCCTTAAGTAGATGCCAGCCCTCTCGTGACTACCATTGTGTTCCAGTAGGGGATACCTTTAAAACGGGGGTCATTGTAGCTTAAAGACTGGGTTTTGACACCAAAACAAAACTGTGCTAGTGGAAAGCTTTTTACTAATTGTTGTACTTGCATAATGTGATGGCCTCATATGTCTTCCTGAGTTAATTCAGATAAGAAATGTAGCGGGGATAGTTAATTGGATAAAGGAATGTTCTTTTCCCTTTCAGTTTGATGTCTGAAGATTACAGTTTAAAGGACACGTCTACTAAATCACTAAATCTACTAAGTTAACTGAATCAGATCTCTGTTATGAGGACATAAGATGTAGAGACAAAATAAACAAATAAGGGGAGAACACCTCAAGATATTAACCATGGCAAGTACAAGCTGTTTTGTTTTTGCTGTGAACTCCAGATGCACAGGAGTCTTTTATTAACATGGCCATTGTTACCAGAACATGAAATGAAAACACTGGTATTAAATACATATACATCCAGGAAAAGTATATAAAAGTGTGAAAACTTTTCAACGGCCCTCGTATTACATCTTTGGATCCTGGAAGTCACTTCTCAAAAAATACTTTTTACATATATAAGGCAGCTTGTCAATCATCTGGATTAGCTGTGACCTTTATTGTTATGATGAACAGGAGTTAAGAAGCATCACCATTCTTTAATTACTTATCGTGACCTTGTATGACAGAGCTGCCAGTACAGGGGCTCTGAATGCCACAATAAATGAGGTCTCGCAGAAAATAATGTGGCTTTGATAACCGTAAAAAAACGGGTAGCTGAGCGGTAATGGTTATGTCAATAAGCACTGTGTATATCGTAGTTATTGTTCATGAAAACCTAAAGGATAGGCACAGAAAACATCACTTTCTTCATTTAGGAGTAAATTCTTGCAAATAAGACATTCCTGTTTGCAGGAGGGTGTTGGTTTTTTTTGCTTGTTTCTTTATTTCCTGTGATTTGTTGAATTTTATGAATGCCTTTCAAGAGGTTGCTTTGTGGAAGTTTAAAATCATTGGAAATATTCATGTCGTGATGTATAAACAGTGACATTTCTAATATGAGGTTTCCCAGAATAGCTGCGCCTGTTTCTACTGTGTGATTTGAAACAAGCAGTATGATGAAGGACTTCGGTCGCTGCCTCAGGATAAACTAGAGAAAAGGCAAACTGAAATAGCCCTCGCATGCAACTTACAACGCTAAGGGTTATCTGAGCTTTTCTGTCAATGCAATCATTTAAAAAAAGAAAGATTGGACATAATATTAAAAATCAAGAGACTAACAAGCGAATATTGCAATGCATCAAATCATCTGCTTGCGTATGTGCGCAAATGGCACGCTCACGAATGCTGATGTTTCATATTTACGAGACTAATATATTTTAAAAAGCAAATTTGACTGTGTTAAAAGTGTAATAATGCAGTCAGTTACTCGGTTTGAAAACACGGATGGCTTTTCTACAAAAGGGTTTGTGTTGAATGAATGTACATTTTTCACCAAAGAAAAATTCAATACGCTATAAAACCTATTTTGGTCAACTTTTCATTCATAAAGGTTCAGCAGTTTTTAAAGGTGTATTAACCAAAAAATACAATGTAAATCATTTTACTGCGCTATATCTCTTTTCAAATTCCCATATGACAATACAAGATATGCACATGACCTATAGTCACTGGCTTTGGAAATCCAGGATTTATTTTTCTTTAATCCATACTTTCTTTGCATGGTTTTGAAAAATTCTGTAACCAGACAGAAATTTCTTTTAAAAAGCCAAAATGCAGATTTTTCAGCAGAATATTTTTCATCATGAAGAACACGGGGTTTTAAGAGCAGTGTAGGCATTTTAAAGAAAATATGTGTTTCTTGTTAGGTTATTGGTTAATCTGTCTGTCTATCTATCTATCTATCTTTATATGTAACCAGCATATTTTTTTTTATAATTTTCTATACTAACACAGTTTTCTCTTCCTTACTGTGATTTCTTTTTTTTTTCAATTTGTGAAAAAACGATTTTCAATAAGATTTACGATGTAGGATGAATTATGAAAGCAATTAGCTGATTACTCACTTTGCATTTCATGTCAATCTTGAAAACATTAGCTGATTTGAAGATTGTTTTACTTAACTCCACATTAACCCATTTGGGCAGAGACAGAACCACCAATCGCTACATTAATGGGCCTAGTAATTTGAAGGAAAAGAATGCAAAGCTTATTTTTTTGAGGGGAAAAAAATTAAATACTGTTTTTTTGAAGAATAAAGAATGGAAAGCTTGTTTGTTAAATTTTTTTAGAGAATATCAGATTCTATATTTTTAGGCCTAAATATTGTAATTTGACCCAAGTTAATATGTGAATAGTCTTTATTTATTTTCCAATTGACACCTCAGTCACTATCAATGGGTCCAGTAAAAACTTGAAAAAAATGAAAGGAGGGGGGAATTCCATTTCCTCCACTGTGTGTGCGGGTGGTGACAGGCTAATAATCTCCCTTGGCATAGATGCCCTCACACCTCCCATATTATGCTCAGGGATGAAGTTCATTGATGCTTCCACCTTGCCTCTCATTTTGTAACCAGTGAGATTAAAAGTAAGGATATATGGCACCCAATCAGGGCTGGCCCTACAATGGAGCAGAGTGGGGCAATTGCCCCAGGTGGCACTTTTGAAGGGGCGGCACTTTGCCGCCCCAAGCGCTTTTTTTTTTTTTTTGAAGCGGAGGGGAGAGAGGGGCGCCGAGTGGTGGCGCCCCTCTCTCTCCTCTGCGAGCCCTCTAGCTCGGTCTCGGTGCCGGCTTGTAATGCTGAGCGCCAGAAGTGACGTAAATTTCCGGCGCTCAGCATTACAAGCCGGCACTGTGGCAGAGCAGGGAGACTCGACGCAGGACTGTTTAATGGTAAGTACAAAGGGGGAGGGTAGATAATGGCGTCGGCGAAGTTTAAAATGCCGCCCCCCCAGCTGTGAATAAATAAATACAGTTTTAGTATGCTCACCTACACTTCCTTCCTTTAAGTACATAAAGATCTATCCAATCTATCCTTTGTACTGTATGCCAGGAGGGCATAACTGTCTGCCTCTGGTACCTAAATGCTGCAATCTTTAAAGAAATATATATTTTGTGCATTGATCCTCAACAATTTTGAATCCTGATCTTCAGCCCGTAGAGAGGGGACAGCCCAAAAATAATAATGAGGAGCCAAAAATCCATCTGTGCATCATGGCACAGTATTGTAGAATGCAGACTCAATACATGGAATGTAAATGAGAGTTTGCAGTAGTGAGTATGCAAGTTTTCTATTGGAAACTCACATTGACTTACAGTTTAGTTTAGACTCTAGGGGGAGAGTAGGAACTACAGCTGCCAAACTTCCAATGGTGACCTGGCAGTACCTTAACAGCGAGGGATGAGGCCACGATTGAGCTTTGTGAGTATTCTAGTTACACAGCTGCTGAATAGACCTATTTTATCTTAATTTATAACAGCTTAGACAGCTTCTAAAAATAACTTGTAGAATGGTCATGTAACAACATGGTAACAAATTCATTTATATACTAGATAATAAACAAAAATGGAAACTGGATATTTTTTAACCAATAACAAAACCAGTAAAGAAATAGTAGCAAAATAAATGTATGAGGGAACACCTGTCCCAGCATATTAGCCTATCACATAGACCATATAGAATTATAGGTAAACATTTCTAAATTAACAATTGTCACTTATTATAAAATAGTTCAGGGATCGTTAATGTGAATTTCCCGTTGACTGATTACAACCCCACATATACTTGAATAATGAGGTATTTAGTTAATCCACTAATGAAGAGCAGTAAATGCACTTCACAATGGATCATAAACCTTATAGAATCCCATTTACTATTTTATAACACTGATTATTTCCTTTAAAAAAAGAACAAAGCAGTTGTGCACAAACCGTTAAAATTCAGTACTTGGAAACACTAATTGTTTGGAGTAGTTAATTATTGTTTGTCTTTTTCAGACCTTAAGGCAGCATATATTTTACTGATATTTACACATCATTTTGGTTCTAAGTGTTCAAAACATTTTGTCATGATATATCTTCTTAATAATACTCTATGTTTATCAGATTTTAAACTGGTGCGGTGTATAAATAATTACAAGTTATTAAACCTGAACTGTGAATTTTGTAGTAGACATTGCGCTTTGGGGGTGACTAAAGGTGACTGAAAAACATATTTCTGTGGTTAGGTCATAACTAAGCAACATTTGAGGTAGTCAAACTGTATATTTTTAGTTATTATGGAGCTTCTTTATAAGTGTGAGTTTGTAAGTTAGGTAGACATTTCAACTCCTTCACTTACTACTAAAGGGCTCACCAAGGTAGGCTTGTCCTTCAAAAAAGACTCAATTTGCCGTACATAGTGCATAGCTGAATCAATGACTACTTCTCAATTTACTAGCAAACTCCTGGTTTATTAAATACATCCCTCTGACTGTCTTGAGGGTTTATTGACTAAACTATGAGTTTGTGGGTGACTTGAAGTCACCTTCAACCTCTTCTCTTCTCTTTCAACACTTCTACTCTAGACTGTGAGCAGAGAACTCTATAGCTAACCAGATTCCTTGCTAATTCTAGTTTTGCCACATTATTGAAAGTATGTAATTTAAGAAGCACTGTGTAAAATGTTGGCGCTATAAAAGATAATAATCATTATACCTAATCACCTTCACAAAGGACCAGACTCAAGAAGGACTTTGTTGACCCTATCTAATGCATAGTTAAATCACGGCGGTTTCCTCAGTATTACAGTAAATCTTTGCCCTTAATGCACAAAAAGTTGAGTCATTAAGATATTATTATATATTTTCAGCTTTTTCTTAGTTGATTTATGTACATTTTAAAATATATAATACACGTTGTTCCAAGAATATTATTGTCGTCTTTCATATTGTCGTAACTGTTTCTCATCTTTTTTGGTCATCAAAATAGTTAAGATTATCCATTTTGCTTGCGATATAATTAGGTGACAGCTTGACAGCAATAATTATTCATTATCATATAAATCACCCGAATTTGTGCTTTAAAATGTTTATGAAATACAGTAAACCAAATGAGATTTTTTATTTTACATTTAAATATCCTCTAGCTCCATCAAAGTAAACCTGGCATTTTGAAGCTAAAACTTCATATTCATATTACATTACCATATGCATTAATTAACTTTTCTGAATGGCAATAAAATGATTTTATGAAGCCTAATAGATGCTATTATACATGCAAACCTCTTCCCTGTCACATATAACAGTGTGCAATCAGCACCTACAGTCATTTTAAGGTTGGCGCCTGCAGCTCCTTTACTTAAAAATGCATATGAATACTTATCATACTGATTGTCTAGATATATAATATATGTTATGTAAGTATGAGTTACCAATGATTAGTTCCTAAAACTGCAAGATAACATTTACATCACTGCAAATCCAAATGCTTAACATTTCCGGGTTAAAAAATATACTCGTTTTAGTTTTGTGATGTTTGAAACGTAATATGGTATTAAAACCTAGAAATAATTCAAAGTGAGTATAGATTACTTAAAAGGAACAGTAATTCATACAAATATCATACTCTTCCTTCTATCACAACATACAATTGCAGCTTGTACTGTGATAGTTGGTGTCTAAAAACACCCTTGCTTCCCATTAATACGGAGTCACTGAGTATATAAACCTGGTCTCAATGAGGTCATGGATTGTGTGTGGTGAGCTGGCAGCTGAGAATTTGAATATATTTCAGACAGGATTTGGGATATTAGGGATAAGGTGACATGGCGTCTGCCCATTGTCAGGCAGATCAACTCATCAAGGTACAAAGCTAGCTCAGTTGACCTTGACTCATTTGACAGCACTTAATTTAGACAGTCTGTTGTAGATTTGCATTTAAACTCAACTTCAATCCAGTGTACAGCCTTACTGAATTTTAAGAAGTTCCAGGACAACTCAACATATGCCGAGAAATCAAGTTGATTTAGTCAAGTTAAATGACTCTATTCACAACTAGACTGCCAACTTGCTTTATCTATCACTATACAAATCACTATGATTTCCACTGTAACTAGTAGTGAGTAGGCAGTTCAGTTATGTGGACCGTTGAGATGGTTTTAGGAATTGGTTCCAGGACTTTGTTCTAAACCAACTTCTATGTTATGTTTTCAGTTACAGTTAGAAAGAAAATAACAAAAGTTGAATCTGGATTGTTATTATTATTATATTTTCTTTATATAGCACCAGCAAATTATGCAGCGCTTCTTACAAATCATATGTTCAAGGGGTCTGACAAAATTAGGATTGACGGACTAAGACAAACTTATTAGGTAAAGAGGGCCCTGCTCGCAAGCCTAAACTTTAGAATACAGGGTCTTCTCAGCAAAAATGATAGGAATGTTTTCCTAACAGCATACAGTATATTAAGAATGTGACAACAAAATTGTATTTTTTTAATTTCCACTTAATATCCAGGTCCACTTAAAAAATAAAGGTCAACTTTGATAAGTCAGTTTCCATTCATTAAAAAACAATGTGCCTCACTTGATAATATTAAACTGAAATCTAAAAAAAAAAATAGTTATACTAAAAAATAAATACGCAGCATAAGTAACGTAAAATAAGTGGAATAAACATGATTTGATTATTGTTCTATTTTACCAGTTTTGTTTCTTTTTTAACAGAATAGGAGGAGAGGTCGTACGAGGAACCGAAGGAAGTTATGTCAATAAACATTTCCGCATGGGATTTATGACTATGCCGGCACCGCAAGACAGGCTACCACATCCATGTTCCAGTGGATTTTCAGTGCGTTCGCAGTCTCTTCATTCCGTCGGAGGCACTGATGATGACAGCAGTGGTTGCTCCCGTAAACAGCCACCTCCAAAGCCAAAACGAGACCCAAACACAAAACTGAGCATTTCATCTGAGACTGTTAATTCTGGAACATTAGGCAAGAGTCCAAAGTTCACAGACAGGACAGATGGTAAGTTATCAACATGAGTTATTTCATATCATGTGCCCATTATAATTAACAATATTTAAATGAAACCAGTATTCCTTAAGGCAAAGATACTATAATTACTAGCAGTGTTTAAATATATACAGTATATATATATATATATCTATATATATATATATATACCGTATTGTCTCGAATATAGGCTGCACTTTTTCCCCCCACTTTAAGTCTTTAAAGTGGGGGTGCGGCCTATATTCTGGGTCTAGCGCCCGACCCCCGGGACATGCAGTCCCGGGCAGGCAGCAGGGTAAGGATACAGATCCCCCGCAGCGGTGCAGGGGACCTGTATCCTACTCTCTGATACGCTCAGACAGCCTCCCCTGCCAGCACTTCCCACAGGGGGTGCCGGCACGGGAGGTTGTCTAAGCGCATCGTGCAGACGTTCACCGGCAGCAGCGATGCGCGTAAACAGTCTCCGCTGCCGGCACGTCTGCACGATGTGGTTTAACAATCTCCCTTGCCGGGAATTCCCACGGGGGGAGATCGGCAAGGGAGATTGTTAAAGCACATCGTGCAGACGTGCCGGCAGCGGAGGCTGTTTACGCGCATTGCCGCAGCCGGTGAACGTCCGCACGATCCGTTTTACCTCTGCCCCCAAGACTTACCAGAGCAGACTCCCGGGTGTCTTGCGGGGCCGGCGGGGGACATCTACGCAATACGCGTATACAACTTCCGGTGCCGGCACATCCGCTGAGTACCGGCGCTGGAAGTTGTATACGCGTATTGCGTAGATGTCCCCCGCCGGCCCCGCAAGACACCCGGGAGTCTGCTCTGGTAAGTCGGGGGGAGGGGAGGAGGAGGACAGTGGCAGCATATCTCGGGGGGGAGGAGGAGGAGGACAGTGGCAGCATATCGCGGGGGGGGCGACAGTGGCAGCATATCTCGGGGGGGGACAGAGTGGCAGCATATCTCGGGGGGGCAGTGGCAGCATATCTCGGGGGGGCAGGGTGGCAGCATATCTCGGGGGGGGCAGTGGCAGCATATCTCGGGGGGGGCAGAGTGGCAGCATGTCTATTAAAAAAACTTTTTCTTTCAAAAAGCACCAAACTTTTAGGGTGCGGCCTATATACGGGGGCGGCCTATATCTGAGCCAATACGGTATATTTATTTATACATACATCGGTTACATAGACTTATTTATTGTTTTAAACTGAGAAACTATTTGTATGTTGAGAGGATAATATTGTCAGAACGTTTAGTAAGCAACAAATTAGATTTCGTTACAGAATGACTTATTTATGGAGCATCATGCTGAGTATTCACGTAATGTTCTCAACACAAGAACATTAGACACTTATCATTGCATTCCCACGTGCAGAGTATTTTTCAGCAATTTTAAAAAAAGGTAACAATTTGCCTAATAGAATACAGAATTTACATGCATTCATGCAGAAGCTGTGCATGAATATATAAACTTAGACTTAGATTCAAACATTTCTAAAATATGGTTCTATTCTATCTTTAAAATGTCCCTAACTTTCATAGGCAATATTTTTTATTCAGTGTTCTTAATCTTTCGTTCAGCCTTATTCATAACCCTCATAAATATAAAAGGAACTGGGAGTAAAATATGCTGTGTTTTAAATGTAGTCTGTGAAATGATCTATCAGTGTGTATATCAATTTCATTGTTTTTTTCCCCAGCAAATATTATTAAATTAAGTAATAAAGATTAGGCTATATAATTTAGTGGTGATCATAATAATAATTTGTATCTCAAACCAACATATTTAGAAACGTGTAATGAAATGTAGTTTATAAATACGTATAAAGTTTATTGGTGAGTAACAGGGATCATAATGTTTTGTTGGTATAATTTCTTGGTGATGTTATCTCACTCATTTAATTATACGTTAAACGGGGACAGCATAGACCTTTCTGCTAAAGACACTGACCAGCATTGGCTCTTCATGATGAATGGGGATGTATCTAAGTTGAAGTTCCTCCTAACCGGGAAGGGAGTTCTAGTTGAATAAAAGTGTATATTGCTTTCTGAGGACATTCACTAAAACAGCTCAGTTTGACTTGGTTGGAGATCAGTCAAATTAGGTACCAATATAATAGCATTGTCTATTTTAAACTAAGGCTGGCAGTTTATGCATTTCATACGTTCCCGAGTACATTTTTGAAAAACATTTCTGTGGAATGGTTTGTAAAATGTGCGAATTGGTTATATCGGTGTGGACATGGCTCACTTGTGATTTGACACAATGCTTAAGTATCCAAAAAACAGGTAACCGTGCCCTTCACACCAAGTCAGTGTGAAAAATAAATATATACCAACAGAATCTATTCAAAGGGATCCAAGAAGTATATCCGGCAAAAACATGTAAAAGAAAAAACAATAAAAGAAAATAGTGTGGCAT
This sequence comes from Spea bombifrons, assembly GCF_027358695.1. Classification (NCBI taxonomy): domain Eukaryota; kingdom Metazoa; phylum Chordata; class Amphibia; order Anura; family Pelobatidae; genus Spea; species Spea bombifrons. The sequence continues at coordinate 95,488,461 of NC_071089.1, read as the reverse complement.
GTCAAACAAATATATTTAAATAGTAAAAGAAGAGATGGACCCTTTCGTTTGATGGGGCCTTTCAAAAGCCCAATTCATCACATATGTGAATGAGCGGGAGGGTTTTTTTTTATCTCCCTGATTAACCCTTTCTTTCTCTGACGAGTTTTGTTCTCTCCTCCGTGATGGCAAGTGGAACCTCAAATACATAATTAGTGAGAATATAACTCGCTGTCTACCACATGCTATTTGACAGTGTCTGACCAATTCGATTCCTTGGTATGAAATGTTTAAGACCTACAAAATTATGCAAAGTATTATATCAGCAGGTAACTGAAACAAACAATAACAAAAAACACTTCACAAACGACTCTGAAGAGCTCAAGTATTTTCCAAAATCAAGGAAAAACTCTTCAATCACGATTTACGCCCAGGTAGTTAAGCCATTCAGCAGTGCTGGCTTTGTGTGTCTATGCACGACGCAGGGATTACACACCATTACTCTGATTTAGAAGTTCAAAAACAACTTGAGCTGTAAAGTAAAATCTTGATACCACTTTATAGAAAATGTGTTCAAAGTCTGGTTCTATATTTAATTTTGTTGTATTTGCTTTGGTGATTACTTCCAACGCATGTTACAGAAGAACAGCAGCAACGTGTTTGTTCTCGAGTAGTGTTTTTATCAGCTATGTATGTCTGGGTTTTCATGTACCTGTGCGTATTCAACAACCAAAATATCGGGCTAGCATCACTCATATCTTTTTCTTGTAAAACTTGGAATGTATTGTAATTGTAATAGCCTAGTGCTAATGCCAAATTTATTTATCCTGTGCCATGTCACCATGGGTGAGTACAGGGTAAATCAAACAGTTATATATTCCACTCATTGTTTAAACAATGACATATTAGTATACAGGTAATTAGAGTCTGCTAACCTCAATATAAGTAAAATGTAATCATATCTAATCATATATTAATTTATTAAGAACTCTTAACCATCTGACAAATGCAACGTATGTTATTCTGATAAATAACACTAGATTTTTAAGTAGAATAATGCCTTTTGTTTTATTGCATGCTCCATGTACTATGATAGGTATGTTAAAGCAGATTCTTGTGTTGACAGCTTACTCTGTTTGATTTTCAGTGGCAACGAAACAAAGGCCACATAGTGATGAATATACAAAGAAGATTCCACCTCCCAAGCCAAAACGTAACCCAAACACTCACCTTAGTACTTCGTTCGATGAGACCTACATTAAAAAGCATGGTCCCATGAAGAGTTCTTTATTTAGAGATGCATCTTCATCTCATATCTGCAGCACTGCTTTAGACACAGGGGATGAAGAGCCTGTTTATATAGAAATGGTTGGAAATATAATAAGAGACTTTAAAAGAGACGAGGAAGACCAAAGCGAGGCAGTGTATGAGGAAATGAAATACCCAACGTGTGATGATGTAGGCCAAGACTCAAGGTGTCTTTATGAATTAGATCATATTAGTTGTTCTTCTCAGTGTGCTACTCCCACAGTGCCTGACTTAGAATTTACCAAGTCCTCAGTGCCATCAACGCCAAAGGGACAGGTATGTGACATCCCCCCTCCATTCCCAAATTTACTTTCTCAAAGGCCTCCTTTATTGGTGTTTCCACCAGCACCTGCACAGTGTTCACCAAATTCTGATGAATCTCCTTTAACTCCGCTTGAGGTTGCAAAGCTTCCTGTATTAGAAAATGTGTCTTACATCAAACAGCAAGCTGGTGCTTCACCACCACCTGTCCCATCACATATTCCAGGGCATCAGAAAGTGGAAAAAGACCAGACACCATTGTCACACGGGACTACTCCATCTGGACACTCATCCTCTCCACCACATCCTTCTACCATGTACAGAACACAGTCTCCGCATGGTTATCCTAAGTGTCATTCTGCTTCTCCTTCTCCTGTAAGCATGGGTAGGTCACTGACTCCTCTAAGCCTCAAAAGACCTCCACCTTATGACCCTGTGCATTCAGGAAGTCTATCAAGAAATACTCCATCAGTGCCTCATTCTACAGTCAGAAACACACAACATGAAGGGAAGTCAGTTAATGCATCTCCCAGTATTTATAATTCATCTCAAAGCAGCTCACGGTCCAGAACACCAACAAGTCCCCTAGAAGAATTATCTAGCCTATTTACCTCAGGAAGGAGCCTGCTGAGGAAGCCCTCCAGTGGAAGACGTTCTAAAGAACCTTCTGAAAGTAAGTTCATCAAGACCAGTTTATATCAGTGTTGATACTGTATGTTGCTGATAACCACAGCCTTCGTGTTCCATGATGTATTTTAATATTAATTAGGTTTAAAATGTTTACATTTGTTTAAAATCTACATAAACTAGAAATATTAAACATGTATAGTCCCCTAGAATTGTACTTCATGTGGTGCTCCTGTATTTAAATTGCCCAGTTAAAAATGCATGCTATAACATGTGTAGTAGAGCAGTTTCTAAATATAGTTTGGTGGAAATAATTTTATCTCATACGCTCCGAATTGTTAACAAGAAGAAATAAAACTGAGCACTGCTAAAAATGTACACTACATAAAGATTTTGAAGTTACCACAAAAAGAACAGAGAACAATATCCAGGAGATGCAGGTGCATATACAGGACATTACATTGCTGCGTTTATTTTATTAAATATTAAGCACCACCATGCAATGTCTGCAGTGTTGTATAGGCATACATCATGCATGAACAAATAGAGTGGTATAAATAATTAATTGCAATAATAATTATTGCGACCAGAGAAGGAGAATAAAATACATATATGTGAGCAATCAAGATGAGACCAAATAAAAATATATACCTAGCATGTACAAATCTAAAGTGTATAAAATAATACTGACCATCTTTCTCTACATATATATATATATATCTATATATATATATATATATATATAGATATATATATATATATAAAAAATAGCCTTGCCACTATGGGACCTTCCAGCTTGTGTTGTGTGCAGGGAGTTCCTTCTGGATCGAGTAGCGTACAGAGAAGGAGGACTTGCTCTATTGTGGTGTGTGCAGTAAGGGAGGACCTGCTGTATCATGTTGTGTGCTGAGAGGGTGGCTCTTCCAGGTTGCGATGTGTCCAGGGAGAGAGGTCCTGTCTGATGGTAGGGAGGGAGCAAGGGAGGTCCTGCCAGATCATGTTGTGTGCAGGGTGAGAAGGCCTGTTGCAGGGCTGGTCTTATACCAAATGATACCCCAGGTAGCACCCCACCCTCTCTAACACTATACACCAACACACACACTCAACTCTAACACAACACACATACACTTATTCTAACACCATACACTAACGCTAACACACGCTCCCTCTCTTCCCCTGGTAGAGGCATCACTTACTCTAAGCTCACACCTGACACTCTTAACACAATAAACTGGTACGCACTCATGCTACCATCACACACTAACACCCCACCCAAACACACGCTAGCACCAGTTACTCATGCTTACATCTTACACTAACATACACATACTAACATACACATATTTTAACACCATATGTTGATACACACACACCATACAGCAACATGCAAACACATGCATATACACCCACACACATGCTAACACCATGCAGTGACACGCATACAACCCATACAATTACACATAAATATACACACTCTCCCTCTCAAAGCTCTCCATCTCTTTGTCACAGCTAGTCTGCTGACTGCTTTCCATCTCCCCCTCACAGCTCTTCATCTCTCCCCTCTCACAGCTCTCTTTTTCACAGCTCTCCATATCTACATCTCAGCTATCCCTCTTACATATGTCCATCTCTCCCGAAAACCAAATGGCATGCATTCTGTTGGTAAAAAGCCATCAAAATGTCATGAATGTATCAGAAAAAAATGTGTTTACCCAGGAAGTGCATATACATACACTACAGTGTAAGAAATTGTACAGTAATTGAAAATCTTCTCTATCTTGGGTCAAAATGGCTAAACCGGATACAACTGTGCTTTGCAAATGCTTCTGAATTTTCTTTGATTAAAAGTATAACATTTGTCACACAATTCATGTAAAATATGGAGTAAAATACAAGCTTAATGTACATTAGACATGGGTAACAAATTACGTTCCATGCCCATTCTGTTCGGACGAAAATCGAGTCCATTTTTAATTTTGGGGAGAAATGTGTTGCCTGGTGCCAACATTAACTCTCATTTACTCTCTCATTCACTCTCATTCACACTCTCTCTCACGCTCTCTAAATGTTTTCCTACCTTCCCTACGGACTACTTCCTCTTCTGAAGACCACTTCCACTTCTTGTTCTTAATCTTCTATCTTCATCCGGATCTCCCTGGACATAATGTGGCACAAACTTCCACCAAAAGGGCGTGCGCTTCCAGTGACGTATTCTCGTCTAATCCTCCAATCTTGTGAGAGGACGTCACCATTTTGCCCTAAATTGAACTTCAGCCAAAGTCTCTGTGCTTTCGGTGACATCTTCCCCCAACCCTAGGAGCAGGCAAGAGGACATCACTGGAGCCTCCGGTCAGGTGAGAGGACTAGGCCAATCGGGTGAGAGGACTAGGTCAATTGGGTGAGAGGACTAGGTCAATCGGGTGAGAGGACATCATTGGATCCTCCAATCGTGTGAGAGGACGTTACTGACTTCCACCAAAATCCCTGTGCTTTTGGTCCTGACCGACGGGGCGAGAGGATGTCACCGGAAGCACCTTCATTTTGGAGGGAGTTCAGACCAGGTTGTCTGCGAACATAGGAGATAAAAGAGAGAAGATATTAAAGCCATGTCATACAAGCAGATTACTGATAAGGTGAGCCCCCATTCCCAACCTTATCATTGATCCACACTTATCAGAGTCACATATACTGACCCTACTATAAGAATGATTCTGTTAAAAGTGCCCGGAGGTATTAAGGTAAATATGGTTTGTGTAATGAAAAAAGCAATCTCTGAAGTGTAGTTGACCTTTATTAGTATTAATATTAAACTATAATGGAAATCAGAAATGTGTGGAGCCTAGTCACTGTAACACATCTGTAAATTCCATGAAATGTCATCACTGATACCCTGTAATATTCTGTCAGCATGCTTAAGTAGGTGCAGGGTACATATTATCTTTATAATTTATTATGATAATCTTATCATATTATGGCTTATGGTTTAATAAATGCACAGGAGAGAGGTGTGAATTAGCATAATTATTTTCATAATATTTTTTTTTAAATTCAGATTGTCTACAAATTACTTTGACTATATGAGGGGCCATTTTTTTGTGCTGTAATATATATATATATATATATATATATATATATATATTTTACACGCTATATGGACAAAAGTATCGGGACACCTGACCATTACACCAATCGCAAGAGCAGGGCCCTCTTCTCCTTTGTACCAGCACACCGCCACTGGACTCTGGAGCAGTGGAAACGTGTTCTGTGGAGTGACGAATCTTGCTTTTTTGTCTGATGGGTCTGGGTTTGGTGGAGAACATTACCAGCCTGACTGCATTGTGCCTACTGTAAAGTTTGGTAGAGGTGGGAAAATGATATGCACCAGGGGTTGGGTCACTTACTTCCTTACACCACTCAATACGGCACTTGGCATTGTACTTGGTGATGTGAAGCTAGTATGCAGCTGCCTGGCCATAGAAACCCATTCCATAAAGCTCCCGTCGCACAGTTTTTGTGTGGATATTAATGCCAGTGGAAGTTTGGAACTCTTCAGCTATGGAATCAGCAGAGTGTTAGTGACGCACCATGCGCCTCAGCACTCGGTGGCCCCGCTGTGAGACTTTACGTGGTGGCATCCTATCACAATACCACGCTTGAATTCACTGAGCTCTTCAGAATGACATTTTTTCACAAATGTTTGTAAATGCGGACTCCATGGCTAGGTGCTTGATTTCATACACCTGTGGCAATGGGTCTGACTGATTATTAAGACGTGTGTTCCAATACTTTTTCCCCATATACTGTGTATGTATGTATGTATTATAACACAGAAACATAGAATTTGATGACAGGTAAGGAACATTTGGCCCATCTAGTCTGCCAATTATTTTTCTGCTTTAGAAATCTCAAACCTTATTTGCTCGTTGGATTTTTCTTATAATCAGGATAGCCTTATCCATATGCATGTTTAAATTCCCTCACTGTATAATGTCCACCGCTTCTGCCAGATGATTGTTCCACTTACCTACCATCCTGTTAAAGCACCCTTATATTACGTCTATGCCTCTCATGTTGTAGTTGTAGACTAAGACCTCTTAACATTTCTCTTCTTTTGAAAAGTACCAAAGTTCCCAACAGTTCCCGCTTTCACAACACAGTCTCAGTTTTTGTTCATTTTCCTGGATAGCTGCCCCACTGTCCCGCATGAAGGCCAATCACAGGGTCTGCGAGGGATCAGGAAGAATGAGCCCCTGCTTGCCCTGATGGTTGCCCTGCACTATAGACACAAATACAGGTTAGATGTAATGGCGCTTTTCCACAGTTTTAATAAGTGCAGCCCAGAAACTCTTTTGAGATGCACAGGGGACCATTTTCTGTAGGAAAAATATTCTGTATGTATCCAGTGTCCATATAGTCCAGGGTCCTGACTTTGTTTACTGCGAGTGACTTTAATTAATGAAAAATCTTAGCTGCTCATCAGTTGATATATTCCATGGAGCATCACTTCTGGAGATGGCTTCTAATATAATCCTTAAACATTCTTTTTTTTTTAAACCAAATAAAATAAACTAACATTTGCATGAAATTTCACTGTTGCCCTTATTCATATTTGAAACCCAACCTTCATTTTAGTGCCAAGCTTAAAGTACTGTTCTCTGCTGTGACTGATCAATATCACCCACTAATGGTAATGCGAGATACACAGTGTAGTCCAGGAAATTACTGTCTGATCCAATCGTAAGTTCAATTTCAGCATTATTAGTTTTCTGGTGATAGAGCAAACACCATAAAGTGAGATATAGCAGTGAAAGCGAACGTGTGTGTCGTTTTATTAAAACATACATTTCTTATGACTTTTTGCATTCTGCATTGCTAAACTATTTAACGCCAAAGGGATACAAGATATTGCTCACCTGTCTGGTACTATATATATATATATATATATATATATATATATATATATATATATATATATATATATATATATAGATAGATAGATAGATAGATACACACACATATTATTACCATGGTATAGATGTTGGTGGGATGGTTATATCAAGTTAAATTGATGTGACAGTAAGTAAAGGCCAAGAGTGGCTTAATAGTGAAAAACAAAATTTCTTAAGCCAGCTGAAGCCATATTGCTATTGAGGTTGCATTTACAAAGGATCTAATGTTCTTTATGTATTAGGCTATCATTTGGCCCGACTCACTTTTAATAATCTCCTAGAATATAGAGTTTTCTGTGAAGTTCCTTCTTGCTGGTTACCTCCCAGGCAAGCTATTTGGTTCTTTCTCTCTTTTGAAGTGGCTTCACAAGGGCTTGGGATGAGCTGGCCATGTAGGTGAGGGTAGCTGGTAGTGTTGGTGTGTGGCTAGCCCCAAGACAGCTTTGAGTGGGAGACAAAGTGGGCAGCGGGTAGGCATGGCTAAATGCCAACTCTACTGTTCAGAGAAAGAGAGACTTGATCCAGAGACCCGAGAAGCAGCATTTCCCCTCGAGACTCTGGGTCAAATCCAGAGAATTCCAAGTTCAGGAAGGATAACTCCCGAAACCTTGTCTTTTAAATATTATGTTAGTCCAATAAAAACGGTATCACCGCATACTCAGCAATACTCTGTTTTTTGACATTGTGTCTACTGGACTCAGAGCCGGCCTTAGGCGTTGTGGCGCCCTGTGCGGACTACTCCTCTGGCGCCCCCCCTCACTACCCCCCTCTCTGCCCCTTCAAACTACCCGCCCTCTCTGCCCCTTTAAACTACCCCCCCTCAAACTACCCCTCCCCTCTGCCCCTTCAAACTACCCCTCCCCTCTGCCCCTTCAAACTACCCCCCTCTGCCCCTTCAAACTACCCCCCCCTCTGCCCCTTCAAACTACCCCCCCCTGCTCCTTCAAACTACCCCCCCTCTGCCCCTTCAAACTACCCCCCCTCTGCCCCTTCAAACTATCCCCCCCCTCTGCCCCTTCAAACTATCCCCCCCCTCTGCCCCTTCAAACTACCCCCCCCTCTGCCCCTTCAAACTACCCCCCCCTCTGCCCCTTCAAACTACCCCCCCCTCTGCCCCTTCAAACTACCCCCCCCTCTGCCCCTTCAAACTACCCCCCCCTCTGCCCCTTCAAACTACCCCCCCCTCTGCCCCTTCAAACTACCCCCCCTCTGCCCCTTCAAACTACCCCCCCACTTACCTTGTTGCTGGAGTCCTGCGGTAAGAGCGGGAGGCATCCGTCTTCTCGCTCTGCCGGCATTTCATGTTGAGCGCCGGTATAGTCCGGCGCTCAACATGAGATGCTGGCACCGCAACGGAGTCACGGAGAGTAAGGGGCGCCGAGCGGTTGCCGAGAACTTCACGAGCAACCGCTCGGCGCCCCTGACCGGGACTTAGATTAAAGCATCGTTTTTTTTTTTTTAAACTTTATTTAACATCAATGATGTTAAATAAAGTTTAAAAAAAAAAACAAAAAAAAAAAACGATGCTTTAATCTAAGTCCCGGTCAGGCGCCCCTGCAACCATGGCGCCCTGTGCGGTCGCACAGGTCGCACACCCCTAAGGCCGGCCCTGACTGGACTAATACAGCTTCACCCATTTACATTATATATATATATATATACATGTATAATGTTATACATACCTGAACACTATTGTGATGTTCGTGGGGCTGCCTGGGTGCTGCATGGACATGAATGTTCCCCCAGTCCCTCCTGTATTCACTCTTTAATGACTATACAATTCTGACTTACTAATGTTTGTGGGGGTTTATATAAGGCTCTTGGTGCTTTATTTTTGTTGACAATGAATAGACAAACTATGGCTTGTGACAAGATGGATTATAAATGGATTTATGAAATTGAGAGTATAATATGTTATATATACCTTAGCTTTACAATGCATTAGGAAGAGCAGGGCCAACAAGCATCTCCTAGTGCTTCACAGCGTACTAAAGTAAAGTGTGCTGGAACGTTCAAGCATCCTGCACACTGAATATATATCACAGAGAAACCACAATGTCAACATTACTTTCAATGTATAGTAAATAACATATCGCAGTCTCAAGCGAAAACAGCTTGTGTTACCCATATTACCATTATCGCAAGACACGTGGGGGTTGGTTCCCTGAGCAGTAAGCTGGCGGTGAGTCCTTGTGAAATGAAGATCTTTGTATTATGCATTTAAAATGTTTTATACACTATAGAAGAATAAACTCACTGGCATGAGGCAAAATCCCTGTGTTGCGAATAAACCCCTGTATTGGTACATATATTTATTGCATTGAAATATGTCTGTAACAAAGATTATAGACACTATAAATGCATTATGGGAACAGTATTGAAGCCGAAAACCAAAATGTAATGCAACATCCTACTTAATAAGATATTGCTTTGGATTGTGTTATCCATTGTAGCGGAGTGCAGATGGTAGATCCTAATTAAAATGAAATATTAAATTGCAAATCTGTTTTATCCTGCCATTTCATTTGTGTAAATACAGATTGTAATGTTGTCATTTGACAATTTCAATGCAACATGGAAGACCAAATGAGCGTTATAGTATGGAAATATACCTGATACAGGTTACCAGGTACACAATAGAGTATTACAATGGAGTATTTTGCTGGCCATGAGATTTGGCAGGGACATAATGCAGATGCTGGATAACGAAAATTAGATTCTCGTCTTTATTTAAGTAGCTGTTTTATTCTCAGGACTTATTCCAACAAAGCTGCAGTATTATATATTTTAATGTAATGTGTGCTGTTATGAACACGAATGAAGTACATTTACAAATGGTGATAGTCCCAAAGAGCTTATTTATAGATGGAAGAAATAAAAACCTTGTCAGTTGGCATAGATCTGATGGCATAGATCTGGTTAGTCAACAGGTTTAATTAATTTCTAGAAGTGTAAAACATATTTGTGCCCTATAAACAGTCCACTTTTTGAATGAACGGAGCCCTTAGCCATGTATTATGGACAGTAGGAGCTCATGTTTTTGTTTATGTTTGTGTAAGTGCGCTCTTAACTAATGATATTACAGATATGTTTCGTAAAAGCTGAGGGCTTTTACCGAATAGGACAATTCATTTTCCCGAGAAGTAGTAATAACTTAAAGCTCCAATGGACTTGTTTAATAAAGCCTCTTCATTGCACTAACAAGCCGTTCTCAGTCTAGCTGTCGCCTTGTAGGTAATTGGCTCAAAGAGCTTTTGTGTAAATTAGAGAACTCATTTTAAGATTAGGTTGTGTTGAGAGGTAAAACGGGGCTGAAGGTCATACCCTGAACTCTTAGATTCATCGAACAGACTGGATATGATTTCACTTTTTTCTAAGTTATTCAGAAAAATATTGCTAAATGGTTATATAACCCACAATAACAAGTTGTGTCCTGTAGGACTCGGTTGTTCCGCTTAATGGTTCACGTATGCATCCTTTGACACAGATGAGATGTTACAATTCATCTCCATGGCTTTAGTAGGAATCTGCACTGAAATGACTGTAATGCGTGCTTTTAGTGCAGTATGCAAACCTTCATATTACTGTGTGAGACGATGCATGCTCCAAATAGACTTTACTAATAATGTTCCATTCTGAAGCCCTCTATAAACACATTGTCTTTATGAATTTCAGCCGACATTTGACACTGTAAAAAAAGAGTATTGTGAATATAAGACACAGTTTATATAATGTTATTGTTATTTAGGTTATATTTTACAGTATATAGACTATATATATATATTATATATATATAGTGCTGCTGCATATCAGGTCATTTTTCTCTGCAGGTGCAGGACTATGATGTCATACACCAGAGCTTTCAGTCACTTGGATCAACAGATCAGGAGATGTTCTTACTATCAGTGTAGGGTTGATCTCTGTCACCAAAGGCACAGATTTCTTCTCTGCAGAATAGAGTAAACATAGTGTGGCTTGTTAATGCTCTATAGCCGGTCCTGGAAATGTTCTTTTGTCAAGTTAACGAAAATAAAAAATGTAATGTCCCTGAATCCTTTCCAATTATATGATTTGATTAAGCTGGGTGATTCCTGAAACCATTCTCTCCCAAAAAGACTCTATTATGCCTGGTTATATATTATATCATTGTCAAAAAAATTTCACTAATCCATTAGACAGCTTGACTGGCATACAATGACAAAAAAATACTAATTTATTGCTTCATTAGTGGCATTAAGGAGCCGTTACCAATCTTAATGAGTAAACCTAATGTGTTGTTGGCCCATTAAAAAGTCACTTCTAATAGTATTTGCTGGGTAATTGGCACAATGCTAAGTAACATAACAGTTTTATTTGGTGCAAGTTCTGTATTTTCTCCAAATCACAGCTTTAATGGACACGTTTAGCGGGCTTGCCACATCTCTTGCCTTGACCAGCTGGCCTTCAAAATAGGTGTTGTAGCTCAGGGCCAAATGAATTGTGAGCCCTGTGAAGGTTCTGTTTGTATATTTGTCCCTGCATGGCTCAAGAGGCTGTCTACAGTAAGGACATTTCACTTAAGAAAGAAAACGATGAAAAACGTTGAACTAGCATGTTGGCCGAGTGCCAAGTAACCTCAGACGCTCCCAGCAGCAGTTGACTGACTAAAGAATCATCTGGCACTTTAAAACAACACAATGCAGGCACGCACTGTAAAACGGGGAAAGAAAGGGCATTTGTGGCCGTTTTGCAATCTCCATGTGGTGTCTGTCTGCATTTACATTGAGTATTATTAATTGGAGAAACAGTTGCACAGTACAGTGAAACAACACATTACAGACCGTTACATCCAGGGGGCTATCAACAAACAGCAGCATGCATCTGTAACGAAAAAAACAGCCAAACAAAAGGAACAAAGAAACATGTTTGGGAGCAATATCTGGATGACTCCATGTCACAGTATTGGTGGGTTCCCTCGCTGTTTATATGAAAAGAAAAAACAAAGTGACGATGAGGAGCCGGAGATCAAGCAGGCGTATCCGCTGGTGCGATGTTATTTATTTTGGATCAAGCAAAATGTATAAAAATACAGTGAAATTGTTCGCAACGTTAAAGTTAATACATATTAGAATTAGAACTGAATACAACTCTACATTTATTGCATCTCTTCCTAAAGAGTAGGAGTGTACACTCGTTCAGTCATAACGCCAAAATATTTTGAAAATAGTACATTCTCAGTAAGTAAAGGAAAGAAACCAAATGCTGCATTCCTTTGAGGTGTTAAGTTGGGCCAAGAGGTGGCTTCGAAATATATGTACACACACACATATATAACATCCAAAAATAGTTACCGGCACTCCAGGGACTTCTTTAAATAATCACTCGAGAAACTGCAGTTTTCTAATCAACGTTCCAGTCTGTTTATTAGACTTTCATCAGGACATATATATATATATTGTTACTTGCATTTGGGACAATTAGCCAACATGAGTTATCAAATAGTGCATGGAAAGAATTGTGTGTGATGAATTTCCAGGCAATGATTGATTGTAAATGTTAAAACTTTAAATATATTTATCATGTTTACAGAAGGAAGATGTCTTTAGCAATGGCAATGGTAGTCATTACCTAAAAAGCTTTTTTTATATACATAAATAGTTATGGAGTTAGAATTTGAGGTGATTTGTCAATCATTGGTCACATGGATGGTTCCCACCACGGGCTAAAAATCCCTTAGTTAATTAGTGTCTAATTATATCTATAACGTTGAATCTAATGGAAAGAAATAATAAAGGAGGTATTGTGGTATTTTTTTTTGGTTGTGTATAAATAAGAATCGTATGTGACTGTGAATACTAAATACTAAGTTATACATCTGTATTCAATGTATTATTGTATTTCATTTTTTAACTTGATCTTAGTAAATAATAATTTAAATGAACAATGTTATTTTCTGATATGGTCTATGTGGGACATGGGTCATGGGTTATGTTGTTGCTGCTGCTACCTCGCACTTGGATATCCGGGATAATATCTTTAGGGTAACATCAAAAGATAAAGCTATAAAGATTAACAAGATAAAATAAAAAAAATAAAATCAAATAACATATGATGTATTCATCCAGGTGCATAGAGGGACCCAAAGACAAACACGAGCTAGCTGGCTCAGCTTATTCTGGCTTGCACTGTAATGGTCATGGTGATCCCAGTTTGAGAACATACTGGCCCCAGCTCTATATGAATAACTCAATATATTGCTATAAAATCATTGAAGAATTTTAATTAAACATACCTGTAAGCCAACTCATAATAATACACTTGGACTGAAATCATTATAATCATGGCTGTGCTATATATCTTCTATAACAATGTAATGATATCCATGGAACGGTTGCAATTAAGTGCACTTTAAATAAAAGGAAGTGTGTCCATATGCTATACCCTAGTGTATCGATTTTGGAAGGCTGACAAGAATTACATTTATTGAAACATAAATTGGTATGTACTGTATATAGCTGTGTTTATCAGGGATCCATTAGCCACTTTCCCCAACATGTATAGATATATTGTTACTATCAATATTAGAGAAGTGAGTCCTCTCCCGAAGCCTTCCTTACCATGCTGAGTAAGACAGCCATAATATAAATTACATATTTGGTCGTGTGGCTAGACAAAATGTAATTAGCAAATATTAGTCAGAAAGTATCCCCAGGGAACTTCAGATTAGTTAGATCAATTTACTCCATAATTCTGCTATCGCATACCTGCTACATTTGAATTTAGAACTTGATAACATAGCAAAGCACATAAATCTTTAACATAGGGCTGGGCTTGTTTACATTTTGTTAATTGCCACCTTATGAAGAAGTATTTTTATGTAGTAGAAGTCTGTAACACAAAACACAGTACATGCAGAAGAACGTACAAACAGCATTTTCTATTAATATATATTTTTTTAAATATACATGAAATACTTAATTAGACCGTCCAGTGATATCAAGAACCACAGCGTTTACTGTAACATATTAAAAGAAATATTTATTTAGTATAGAACTTCATAAAACATTACTGACAACTGATTTTGTATTTTTTACTTTGTTACTGAGTATGTCTAAATTAGTTAAATAATATTGTAAAAACTTTTTTTCTCACTTTTGTACATTTCTAGAGCCAACAGATGAAATGAAGGTCCGTAGCCACAGTACAGAACCCCTACCAAAGTTGGAAAACAAAGACAGAGCCAGTCACCATTCATCACCATCCTCCAGAGAATGTGGAAGATCTCAGGAATGGGATGGAACTCCAGGACCAGCACACGTATCGAGTAGACTTGGAAGATCATCTGTTAGTCCAACGATGCTTGCGGGAAACAACAGCTCAGGTAAAGAATCAGCTAATCTATGCAAATATCTTACCATTCTGGAAAATAGATTTGAAGCTGAACTGCTGAAGCACACCAAGTTTGGAACTCTGCTAGCAGAGTAGTTGTTGACGGTTCTGACTGTACATTGGTAGTCCGTGTCAGAGCCAAGGGTGGAGTGAACTTCATAAACTGTGTGACGGATATTTTGTTGTAATGTTACTTGTTCTTTTTTCATAATCTTATGCATTCATTGGGTAATAGCTGCGCTGTAGTGACCGCATCCTTGAATGGACAATACTCCAAGACATTCAGCGTGCTGCATTACTTTACTTATGTAAATTGTTCTGTTTAGGTTCACTTGCATGTCAGCCAGGAGATGACTTTCATTTCTGCTAAGTGGTGTATTTAGAGTCCAGGTTTCCAGCAACCTTTCTTTCCACCAGGAAAATCACAAATCACACGTCAATAAAATATATGGAAAAATCTATTCACACTTAACCTACTTTTGCAGCCAAACGCCATTAGAAAAGAAGAGCTGTCGATATATTATTTTCAGTGTTTAACAGTTGTAACATCCAATAAATTTATGTTTTCATTGATGGTTATTCCAAGAAGCATTACTGTACTAATATTCTTTGCCAATATATATAGATATCTCCAGTGGGTATACGATTTTTAAAATCACACAAGTGGTAGATGGAGGGCAGTGAGAAAAACCTCATACGAAAATACAGTTACCTAAACTATTGAGATTCTAAAAGGACTTTTCTCTGAAAATACACTGTATGTCCTTGATACACAAGCAAGAGACAACTCTTTGCTAACACGCCATGCAGGAAATATTTAGGGTAAAATATACAAGTTGGGGAATGTGTGGGTTTATTATGAAGTACCAAAGCTCCTGCTCTATATCCTTCTTCCAAAATGGGTTTATTGATGCCGTAAGTCATCAAGGTTCATGCTTTTTAAAGTTATCCCTAGTGATGTTTCCAGGGACATCTATCTAACCATGGTATTTGGTAACTGCATCAGCTGGGGTGCTTTAACATTCTTTAACATTCACTAATGACCTACTCCTGGTAAACCTTAAGCATTTCATTAGTGTCCAGTTGGCTTATTAAAACATGGTGCCTGTTATGTATACAGAACAATTCTAGTGCAAATGGGATAAGGAAAATAGATATATGCATTTTGAGAAGCTGATGTCTTTAGTCATTGAGCTAACATAGAAAAGGCTATGCATAAGCTTTCATTTAGCCTCAGATGTCTCCTTTTGTTTAGACAAACAATTTTATAATATCATCCTTTTTCTGTCTTCTCCATATAAAATGTATTAACTTTGACTAAAGACTCCAGTTCAAAATGGAGTAGTTAACAGGAACATTCTTATTTCAGTTATGGTGATAGCAGCACGTTGACCACTTTGCAGCAGAACTGCTCCTTGTACAAACACTCCATGGTATCTCTGTTTTGAACGGTCTCTCTCTCTGGGCTGATGGCCTGAATGCCCGAGACGTCTCTGCAGTAAAAAGTCATATAAATAACAGAATATATATTAAAAAACAAAGATACTAAAATAAAAGTGCTCTTAAGGAATGTAAAATAATGGTTTGTAATAAATTCAGTTTTGTCTTGCCGGTGCCCCAATTTAGTAGTGGTAATTTTATGTGAGTGACGTAGTATGCTACATGTAGTAAGTGCTAAGAGTCTAACCTTTACTGTTTTCTAAGCTTGTATAATCCTCTTCTTTCACAGAAATGAAAATAAGCTGCAAATTAGGTCGATCAGCTTCCACATCAGGTGTGCCTCCTCCTTCAGTTACCCCCCTCAGGCAAGCCAGCCAGCAACCACAGAGCCAGGTACCACCGTTACCCAGTAGTGAATGACATCATGTGATGCAACATGCCAAATCCTTTCCACTTCTCTGTCTGTCATCTGTTGCCGTCCGCTGTGTGTCTGTCTTCGTTTAGTTCCGTTTTTGTCTGCCATCAGCAGTCATTCTCTACGTCCAAGCGGAGCTTTGTTTCCCAAAGCTGTATTGACTCCAGTTTGATTCATTCTCTGATTGTAACATTGTAACATGATTGTACTTTTTAACCATTTTGTTTTAGTTTGATTTTTGTGGACATATGTTTTTATTGTTTTTAGGGGGGGAAAAATCAAACGTTTGATAAATTTCACTTGTCTCATTTAAGATGTTCACATCTTGTCTATAACATCCAATACATTGTTAATGATTTGTACATGCATTTTCCAATGCCTTCTATCGTACTGTAACATATGTGACCGTTTTGCATTTGTTTTGGACTTGGTGCATGATTGTAAAACAGTGTGAACTGTCTGTAAAAAATAACAAAACTGCACAAGGATCAGTTTCATCTATAAATGGCAGCTATAGACTTGTTCTGCCCTTGGGGATGAAAACAAGATGAATTCTGGGCTATGTTAAAAACTAGTGAAGCATAGTAGGAGTTAATTATCTAGGTAACACTTGGTTAAATTGGGCTACATATGTCCTGTATTTACCCAGGTAAATCATCTGATCTATTCTTATGGATGAATATGACCTATTGCGGTTATACTTTTTCACTGCCAGGGAGACCTGCTAAGCCTTCTTCTGCTTTGCAGATCCCACTGGATTTAATCAGATCCCATTGTGTTGCCAAATTTCCAAACATCACATGTTAGGTGTTCGTGCATGAAAATCCATATTTCTATGATCATCTTGCGAAACAAATATCAAATAAAGACATCATCAAAATATTGTAACACACGTGTTGTGCTGATATCTTGTTCCTTTCAGTACGTGGTTGTATGTTTACTGTTACGGTAACATTACCAGACTAACTGCTGCAGTTAGTTTTTGGTAAAACGTTATCATTGTAGCGTCTGTGTCGTCCTTCATTGTCAATATGGTTTGGCTGCAAATTCTTGGTTAGCAGTGAAGAATCGGAAATGACATTTGCTCCACTTTTAACTTACAAGCAACAGTTTAGGACAAATATGTGTTCTAAGTACAATCCTTATAGCGGTAGAAGGAAATCATAATATTGACCAGGCGCCAGATTTAATAACCCATTTGAAAGCTAGACAGTGAAAAAGATAGCACACTAAATTGTCACTCACCAGTAAGTGGCTCAAATCCCTTGGCATTTAGTCAGGTAATGAGCACTAATCATTCAAACTCACATACAGGTTTAGCCAAGAAGATCAAAGCAATCCTCTGGACATCCAACTGAGATCAATCTAACTAAACAGTTAGGGTCAGTTAAGGTGAACTAGCTATAAAAGAGTGTCCAGATCCCCTTGATGGAAACTAAAAATGATACAAGACAAATACAAACAGATATACATTTACAACCCTATACAGTATCGTTGTGATCATATTACAACTGCTTTTCATACATGTGTGAGAAGTCATTAAATAGGTTTAAAAGATATACACAGTTTAATGTAATACACAACTAATAAAGTCAACTGGGGGGCACTACTGGTACCCCGTGCTGGAAATGCAGATTGGAAAGCCAATATTCAAAACATTGTTTGGTTTCATATTTATTAGTCCATGCAGGGCTGGGCTCATTTACTTTAAAACTTGTTTGCTTGAATTGCAAGGGTTATTTTTTTTATCTATGTTATTATCCTGCTAGCACAGTGTACATAATGAAAACTGAAATGTTCTATAAAAACGCTCGATCATCTTTGGAACGCAGGTACGCTTTAATGTGTGAATGCTACCCAGTGTGCACAGAAAACGCTTGATATTTTAATGGTGTGGATTCAGCCCCATCTAATGGTTAGAGTCTGAAATTGTACGTCATTAAACATTTGGAGAATAACTGAGGCTAATGAATCGAGCATTCACTTCTAACACACCAATGGAGAGGAGAACTGTAAAAAAAGGAAAGAAAGTAAAACAAACAAACAAAAAGTATGCACTAAAATAGTTGAAATATCAGCGATCACTCACTTTCCTCTGTAATGTATGATGTCATACGATTATTTTCCGTGAACCGCAGTATTTTATATTCTTTCTTAAAAAGGTAATAGGCAGACAAGTGAACATAAAGACCCATGTGATCACTGGATTAGTATACAAGTTACTGTATTAAGGAGTTGCTGTTAAATAAATATTGTAGCTTAATAATGAAAATACCTTCATGTTCTCCAACATATTTCTTTGTTCTGGAGTGCGATCAGGACAGGCGGATAAACTAGAAAGCTTTTACTGCAGTGGTGTATGTAGGTGTTTGAAAGCGCCTAAACAAAACATTCACTCAATGCCCCTAAAAACTAAACCCACCAAATCCAGATCAGTTCCAAGTTTAACACCACTCAGACACATGAACTTGTTTAGTGCCCCGAGGGTCAAAAAGGTAAGATCTTTGCTTGGTATGTGACTTAATGTGCCAGGGGATTGCCAGCTAGTCAGGAGAACCTGCATCTACTTTCTATTAGATGCAATTCCTGATAAAGTCCTGTGTCAACAAATAATCAGGCTCGTTCAGTTGTATATGTCAGCTCAGGAACTGAGCCAGCCCTCCACCATGTATAAGTAATATTCGGTTATTAATTGCATCTATTAACTGCATACATTTTAATACTAGAAATGAATATTGTAAGAAAGGGAATGTACTCTCCATGTAAAAGTCACATGAGAATAAAGAATCCGAGAGACAGACTGCTTTATCTTCAGGTTCTTAGTGTGTCCTCAGCGTTTGTTATGAGACCACCCAAAGAACATATAGGATCCAGAAAACAGATTGCGAAAGAGGAAGGGAAAACATGAGACTGCTGCTCTGTAGCACTTTCCTATTTCAGCTTTTCATGCGTTAAAAATAAATAAATCAAGTAATAGATTATGCAGAGAGACACCTTATAATGCCAATTAATACATTATATATATATATATATATATATATACTAATAAAGGTTTTCACTTTTTAATGATTTTTTGTTATTGATAAAACTGCCCAACATTCTACGAATTGGCGTCAGCTATGAGATTCATTTCGCTTCTAGAGAAGATTGTCAAAAATCACATATCTCTTCCAGACACTGTCTTGTCTCTGTGACAGCTTCTTTATTGCTTGGTGAGTTTTCAAGCCCAAAAAAACCAAGATAAAATGTGAGATTTTGGCCTGAGTGACACAGTGATTTATCAGATTGAAGAAACTGAATTGGAACTTGAGAGGTGTTCAGATTGCTGTTGTAAAACATATAATGTGATGACATAAATGACCAGGTGATATATATTGCATTCAGAAGAAGCACAACATATTGAATAGAGTTTCTGACATCAATCCATGTATGGAACTATTAAGCACTGACAATTGCAGATAACAAACATTTTCAAGAGAATTACAGAAAGGGGGAGGACTGCACGCAAATCTAAATAACTCTTTCCTGTATAGCAAGCGCTATATGGACAAAAGTATCGGGACACCTGACCATTACAACCAGGACTTTTTGAAAACATTCTAAATACATAGACATTAATATGACCTGGGTTGTGTGATCAGGGCAGTGTGGGCAGTATGGACAGGGTATGTTAGTATGTGTAGATATATGTGTGTGTGTGTGTGTGTGTGTAAGGGCAGTGTATGTATGTATATGTCTGTTTAACAACCAGCCAAACACCGGTAAGGTACATCGCTTGCCGTGATTGGCTGGTTGTTGTACGCTGGGTAGAGGGGTAGTCTTATACGGCGAGTATAGCCCAAACTCTATATTTGAACTGGAAAAGTTGGGGGTCGTCTTATCCGCCCAGTCGTCTTATTTGCCAGAATATATACGGTAACTATAAATACAAATTAGATATCCCTTAAATAATTATTAAATAATTGCTAAATAATTGTTAATTAGGTTAGGAACTGACTGGGCTGTTTAAATATTTTAACATTATGATAAAAGGGGCTCTTTAAAAGCTGCTTATATGATAACAGTACCAGACACACCATTTTATTATCTTTTGAAAGATATGAAAGAATAAACCAAAATTCCTTGCTTGCTTCCCATTTATTGGTAATAGTCTCTCAGGAAGGAACAACATCAAAGACTCTTTAGTCTCTCTGTGCGACAGACTTCTAAGGTGCACATACGGAGAGCTGAATGTAGATCTCCACGTTGTTAACATATGCATTTTTGAAGCCACTAGATTAGGTACGCTAGATATTGTATTACACATTATGTTGCCAGGTATGGAAGATTTTCGCAGCTGTGTTGATTAATATGTAACCCCCTCGCCTTTGAAACTGGTGACAGTAACTAGTACTTGAACACACTGGCACATCATACCTTACAGTTTGTTAACAACTATTAGATCAGGTGCCAATTTGGTAGGTTAACCAACTTATTTGAAACTTCCAAGCATCACTTGGCTAATTCTTCTGTCGAAATACAGAATACCTGGTCCTGTGTAATAAATTATAAACAAAAACTGTAGTGTTGAATATCTGGAGATGGGATGTCAGATTTAATTGGGCAAAGTATAATGCAAAAATGGCAGATCAAATACAAAGAGCAACAAACATTAGGAGACAAGAAGTCATGAAGTACTAAGAACCACAGAGGAATGACTAGTTTCCACTAGTTGTCACCTATAACCCACAATTTGAGGCTCAGAAAAACCATACACTACAAATGGAAGAGCATCTTTAAAAACAATGTTTTAAAGAAAGCAACCCCGAAACAGATGGTAGTAAAGGATGCCCCACGTAGACCAACAATAAATGGGACTCCTTCATGTCTTCAAAAGAGGTGTGAAACGTGTATATGCAAGAGGCATGATGACACTATCCCAAGCAGGCCTACACCATAAAATCAACTCTGCCTTCTGCAGATTGTGTACGGTGTTCCAGCACATATGCTCAGTCATAGCAAAGCTTTGACACCCATAGTACAGGTTTAAAGAGTGCGTTTATATCACATTATCAACACACAATTTAATGCTATCACATAGTTTGGGAGAGTTTATAACAGCATAAGAGACTGCTTGTATCAAATGCTACATCTCACACGGACACACTAAAGCAATCATAAATCTGCATTTCCGCCTGACATCCCTGTGCTAATCTTAGTTCATAATTTCTTGGTATTATGGTATAAATACCGGTACATGAGCAAGTCCAGCCCCAAATGTATATGTGGCACCTAAATCGCCTTGAAAGCTTGCAATCTAATGCAATCTAATTCAGCTAATTGTATAATTTTCACCAAATTTGCACTATACCTTTAGGTTAGTATTGGTGAAATTAAATATTTTTAAATCACCACTTTTAGTTTGCATTGTGAAGGGTCTACGCCTGTGAGTTTCAAGATTTGGCCAAGGTTAATGAGATGACATTCAATAATATCTGCATTATGCATGGCCAATCCAACCAAATCCACTGTGTTGGCCTTTCATAAATGTTTCAGAAATGTTTTGACTGACTACAAACTCCCAGTTTAGACGATGAACCCTCAAAACAGTCAGAAAGAAACCAAGAGTTTGCAAGCTAGGTGAGAATCCACTTCCCTGTGCGTGTAAATGTGCCAACCCCAGTTTATACAAGCGTTAAGGGAGGATTTTTCATAAAGGAAATTTAATTTATTGTGCTATGCACTTTACAGGGCCAGCTTAACCCTTCTAGCAGGAGAAGCTTTCTGACTCTGGACTTTAAAATGCATACAAATGTCAGGGAATTGAAATTATGAACTCAATTGTAACCTCCTGGTATTCTGAAAAATAAGAAGTATTGTTTAGATGGATCATTACATATATTTTTTTATTTTTATTGGCTGAATAACATTAGATTGCAAGCCATTAAGACTACTTAGACCTCATTATAATGTGCCTGAAAAAGAGACCTAAGTAGTCATGAATGCAATTAATTTAGACACTAGAAGTATAATCTTATTCTATATCAAATAATCAAATAATTATATATCAAATAATACAGTAATAAAATGATTTTCACTGGATAGGATAACTGGATTACATTTGGTATAATTTATCTGCTAATAAACCAATGTTCTTATTACGTGTTCATTAAATCATAAAAGCAATTTAGTTTACGATGTTAGAACGATGTTACGATATATATATAATACATAATATAATTATGTTCTAAAGCAAATTTATCCCTCTTTCTAAAGCCCAAACATTACAGTTTAGTGACTTGGTGTTTATGGAATACATGTTTTTATGGAAAAAATAATAAGAAATTATATATATATATATATATATATATATATATATATATATATATATATATATATATATATATATATATATTACATGTATACCTTAGAAGCATCCAGTTATGCCTATTGTTAAGCTGATAATTGTTGCTAATTGGGTAAGAGAGCTTTTCAAAGAGTCTGGTAAGTTGATTAGATAACTCTAGTTGTACTACACTGAACTGAATCTTTAAACTGATTTAAAACAAAACCAATTACACTGATTTAAAACAATTTGAATAAAATAAATGTTTTACCCAAGGCTTCATCTTTAATGTTGGCAGTTTCACCCCATTTCCACAGTAGTTTCGATATATATATATATATATATATATATATATATATATATTTTTCTCTCTGTTGGCTCCCCCTTAACTTATTAACTGAACAAATAAGTGCAAAATATGCACAAAATTATTATAACTTTCTATTTAGCCATATTGTTTTAAATGTTTTCATGTAACTCTGTTTGACAGATGTCATCTATGCAGTGGCTATATGGAGACCACACAATGATGGAGACAATTGAGAAAAAACGTTCTTTGTGTAGAGAGATTAAAGCAAGACAAAAAAACGAAAAGGGACTGTGTAAACAAGAAAGCATGCCCATCCTTCCAAGCTGGAAAAAGACCAACGGCTCCAAAAAATACAGTCCTCCTCCATATTCCAAACAACAAACTGTGTTCTGGGATACAGCTATATGACACAGGCCTTGTCTGAAGAATTCTCCACATGGTACTAAGGTTTGAAATGTGCAGGTAGCAACCCCAATGAAATTGACCGTTGGTAAAAACATGGTTGCTTTTGATCACCTTTAGCAAATCAAAGAAGACAGACCTACCTACTTCAAATCTCAAATATTTACCTTTTTTTTTTTTTTTTTGCAAATGTATACCGAAAAATAATATTTAATGTAAATAAAAAAATTTCTTTATGCTAAAAATGAATACAATCTAATTAAAATTTATGAATAATTTTGATATTTTGTGTAATGTAATAATTGTAATGTTGTTTTAATAACTATTTTCTGTGATTATTTTTTGGTTATATCTTGGTATGCTTTGAAAGTTTTACTGAGACATGCATTTTTGCATTAGTTGAGACATTTATATTAGGAAAGAAGAAAATATATTAATTATGAATATATATATATATATATTGTGTACTAAATGAGAATCTGGAAGCAGGTAGGAAGAATGCTTAAAACCTCCATGTTGCATTTTATATTTCCTTGTTAGTGGTATAGCATACTACCTAAATACTGTAATGCTTATATGATAGGTACCCAGTCTTGTTACTGTTCCCCGGGGATTAATATTCACTTAATAATGTTCCTTAAGACGAGTGACTGTTCCATATGTTATTCAGCTGATCAGGAGACCATGGTTCACTGTGACCAAAGTGGAAGTTATACAATAAGTAACTCGTAATAAACAAAAGTCAATGTATATTTTCCAATTGTCCACAGTACACATATTACAGAAACATATAAAACCCCCATAAAATTACATTAGCCCATCACACCTCCTTTTGGTTGCTCTCCAATGTTCCCATTGCTCCAGTCGCATCTTGTTTTGGCATTATTGACACTGTCGTAGTCTTCTTCATCCATGCCCCTTATGAAAATATTAGCATGTGCATTAAGCTATATGAGGTTGTGTTTAATAAAGTGTAATTTATACAATATGTCCTTAACATTATAATGGTGCTTAAAGGTGATGTTGACTGACCTCTAAAAATGTAGGTATAGATTTCTTTTCTAAATGAGCCCCTTAATTAAGAGATATCAATGTTCACTTACTACAATCAGTTTGTACACCTAGCTCTATATACAAAAATGATGTGCGCTTTTATCTCCCTGGAAACCAATCAGAATCAGCATGAACACTTCATTGGTTGCTATGGTGATAAAGCAACTTACAAACTTTGCTCAAGAAACCATTTTGTTACATTTATACATAACCCCTTATTCTTCAAAAGCAAAATCCGAAAGTACCCAACAGTTTTATCTTTCCAAATGGCAATAACGTGTTCTGCCCTTCTGTCACGGTTTTGCTAATAAAATAATTTCCCCGTTCCTCTTCCTGCATCATCGAGGGTTGCGGCCTTGACAACGTGAACAATAAAGAAACCATATAGTTGCAATGTAAGCACCATACGACTTTACAATACGCATGATCTCGTTTTTAGTAGGATTTATGTTAATCCATCAAGAGTCCCAGGTCCTCAAATAGTAGTGAAATAGTCCACTATAGATAAAACCACTGAATAGGTAGAACACCATATTTAATGTTATGTTAGTTATAAGTGTATCCGAGATACAGTTCATATGATTTCCAACCCCTAGTTTTCTCCTCTAACCCTCTTATCTTGGTCTAATAAACCAGCAAGAAGATTGTTGCTTTCAAAGGTCTAGATCTTTCATCATCTCCTATATACACAGAGACTCAGGGTGCCATGTCTTTACATGCCAGTATGAGTTTATCGTCCAAACAACCAGGCATAGCAGCCCCAAAAATGCTCTGCTCAATGGTATGGAACGAGAGCACGAGCCGCAGCTGCTATTTCACAATGGAAGCCCCTGATGCATTGGCATAATAAGATACCCCTGGCCAAAGCTACTGGTAGTCGTTGTTCACCCCCATCCAAAAATAAATATTTTATGTATGGACATTGGGGGCATTTAAGCACTGGTGCTCTAGGTAACTGCTTAGTGTGCCTTATGGAAAGTCCAGTGTGATTGGGAGGTTTTGTCCTTTACTACTCCAGTTCTTAATGATTGATTTATTTTAAAAAAATCCAACTGGCTCCAAATGGCTTTTGAATTCTACATGGATTTGTCTAGCCCTTATAGATATATGTGAATGAACCTACACAACAGGCACCCTCTAGTTGCGGCCTTGTGTTGCAGATCCCATATGCTTTTTAATTAATACTTATTGTGAAACGCATACTGATTTGACTAAATGAATTCAGATTCTAGGGCTAGCATTTTACAGAATGTTAATTACCAAACATATCCATTGTGTTATACAGTATATATATATATATATATATATATATATATATATATATATATATATAGTTATTATGTTCTGTTGTGTTCTTACACACAATACTCAGTACTCACATACTCTAGAGTACTTTGCAATCTGACGTAAGAGGTTTGTAGTTAGTGATTTGCTAAACATTTCGATATCTACAAGTTGAAAACAGTTTGAATGTGTGGAGAGAAGCAGAAATCCGCAGGCAACGAGAACCAACAATTACTATAAGGGCCAGCAGGGACCACTCATCACTTCCAGGTCTTGTTGTGTTATCATACTAAATTGCCCAAGTATAAAGTTAACCCATGATAGGATTAAAGGTAGTGTATAGGATACTGGAAGTGTGAGTTTGGACACTGTCACTAGGAGTGAAATATTCACTAGCTCACTATTAAATGGGATAAGCCAAATACGATGAATACTGTTAAGAAAAAAATGTGTTTTTTTTTTTCTATGAAGCACCATAATCCATTGTAATGTAAATGCTTGCATACCATACCTTACTTAAGTGCTAAGTGTTAAAAAGTGCACATGGCTGATGTCGATGACCCTATTTGTTGGCTTTATGTTATGTCTAAAAATAGCCACCTGCTAAAATTAAATTCCTCAGAAAAAAATCATTATATAACTCTTCTTATGCGAGGTTGTTCCACTTATCTACCACCCTTCTCAGTAAAAGTAGTCTCCTCCAGACATGGAGTGCACCACTTTCCCCAGTGTGTGGCAGAGTAACACAAGCTAACTTGATGGAAAGCAATGGGCTACCTGTTGGGGACCCTTGGGTTAATGAATGAACATCATGGTTAATGAATGCCATTCAATTGTATCGTAAATGAATGACATTAATCTTTTTTTTTGCTGAACATGCAGATATGAGCTAGAATTCAGGAACATTTCTGCCCCTTCTGCTGCGCCACCTTCACATGTATTTCCGCATTCACTGAGTTATTTGGTAGGCACGTAAAATGCTAATGGTAACATTCTCTAGAGTAGCAATCTATGTGAGTGTGCTGTGATTATAACAACGCGCAGTGAATTCACAACCCCTGGTCTCGTTATCCTTGCACTAAAATGTTGTTTGTATAAATATATCTATATAGAGCCTAGTAGCTATATTTATACACGTGTATTATTAGCAATGTATGTTACTTAATTGGCTATTATACAATGTGAGCTACAATAAAAATAATGTTTTTTTTAGTGTATTATGGCACAACATTTTTAAATAACAGGGTTTTTAAGAAGAAACATTACGTATGTTCAGTGTCATTTGTTTACTGATCTTAAAACTGAATGTCGATAGGTTTTTTTTTTCCGCATTTCATAAAACGTTTCAGGTTCTCCAGAGATTCACATGTAAGCTGGAAAGTGAATTGACCCTTTGAGAGCCGGAGAGAATGCCCGACACAACTAACATGGGTATTTTACAGGCGCTCAAAGAGTTAACCAGCCAAGAATCAATTTTACATACATAGTAAACACAAAAATTTAAATATTCTGTTCTTTTTGTACTTGCTTTTTTAAGTACCATTTACTTAGATGTACTTTGATACTACAGTAGTAATATAACATTGTTTCAAAATTTTATTTCATTTGTTTAATGCATTGAAACAATTTTATAATAATTATGTGTGTATTTATTTGTGTTCCAGTGGAAATAAAAGCAATAGTTTAAAATAATTAAAGTTTGATTGTTAATACATTTTTTTGCTGATGTGTGGACATATGATATGTTCCTTGTTCCTAAATAAAGAGTTAAAACATTCTACCAATGTGGACATGTCCATCCAAAATGACATCACTTCAATTAATGCCTCAATTATGATTTTGTATAGCGCTCACCAAAAAGTATGTGGACACCTTTTGCTAGCAGGTATATATAATCGATAGAGGGACATCACGATGTCACCTTTGGCACAAGTTAGTTTGTGACATTTCTGACCTGGTCCACTGTAAGTGCTATTACTGTGAAAGCATCTAGAAGTAACAACAGCTTAGCCATGAAGCGATAGACCACACGCTCACAGAGTTGGGTCACTGGGTGCTGAAGCATGTACTGTGTAAAAATTGTCTGTCCTCTGTAGCGTTACTCGCTACAGAGTTCCAAACTGCCTCTGGAAGCAACATCAGCACAAGCTCTGTGCATTGGGAGCTTCATGAAATGGGTTTCCATGGCCGAGCAGATGCACACAAGCTGAAGATGTGCAATGCCAAGCGTGGCTGGAGTGTAAGAGGTCTGGAGCAGTGTAAACATGTTCTCTGAAGTGATGAATCAAGTTTTACTATCTGGAATTCTGATGGATCAGTCTGGGTTTGGTGGATGCCAGAAGAAAGCTACCTACTGGAATAATAGTGCCTACTGTAATGTTTGTTGGGGGAGGAATAATGGTGTTGTTCAGGGTTTGGGCCCCTTAGTTCCAGTGAAGGGTAAAGTTGATGATACAACATACAAAGACATTTTACACAATTGTATGTCTCCTACTTAGTGGCAACAGTTTGGGGAAGGCCCTTCCTGTTCCAGCATGACCAAGCCAAGGTTCATAAAGACATGGTTTGACAAGTTTGTTGAGAAAGAACGTTAGTAGCCTGTAAAGATCCCTGACCATAACCCCACTAAGCACTATTGAGATGAACCACTTGCGGGCCAGGCTTCTCATCCAACATCAGGGCCTGACCTCACAAGAGCTTGTTTGGCTAAATGGGCACAAATTCCCACAGACACACTCCAAAATCTTGAGGAAAGCCTTCCCTGAAGCGTGGAGGCTGTTTATCCAAAAAATGGGGAGGGCAACTACATATTAATGCCCATGATTTGGAATGGAATGTCCAACAAGGTCGTACAGGTGTGATGGCCAGTTGTACACATACATTGGGTCAAATAGTTTATAAATGATTTGGAATGGCTGCTGGTAAAAATGCCAGTGATAACACATGCACAAACAATTTTAGCTAACCAAGTCATGATTCATTGGTACCGGCCTTTGAACAAATATAGGCAGGTAATAAAGATGGAAAGATAATTTCAATATTAAAGATTAAAAGGGTAAGCCTGATTACCTGGCACCTGAGTCTGTGGGAGTGGTGCCATTTTGGCTTATTTTCTTCACTATACATTAGGAAGAACCACCTCTGTCAAGATTATTTAGCAACAAGCTGATGTATAATATATAGTTTCATCAGTGAGGTGACATTTATGAAAACTCACAGCACTAATTATGCATTATATAGGGCCACACAAGCCCTTGTTGCAGTGGAATATCAATGGATTGGGCCTTTCATTATGTATAGTCCCATGTGTGTTATGATACTGCAATTAATCTACAAACTACTACAAGGCCTGAGTCAGAAACCTAGGATCCATATGTAAATCTGTTCTATCCAAAGAACATTTCAGAACATCACAGTGAATTTAACATAATGTGACAGTATCTGTGACAGAATGACCTGTCATACAGGGCCCAAAGGTACTCAGAGATGGCTCCAGCCTGGCTGTCAAACAGCACAGGTAGGAACTCCATTGGTTAATTAATCCCATCAATAGGATTGCTGCCAGGGAATTAATTGAAGGTAGTTGTGTCTACTTATAGGGTACACATAGCAGGGTTCCAAGGTGCGCATGCTGGCTGGTGCTGGAAGTGATTCCGGGGAGAACAGGAGGATACATGTGGGTGATCTCTGGGAGTTACTACAGCTCCTTGGTGAACCCGTTACAGTATCTTAACTTCCTTTTAAGCATTGTTATTCCACCCCATTTGTTTCATGCCTGCTCAGCTTTTCAGTTGCTGACTGTTGATTGGTTGAGGCAGCTTTTCTAACGACGCAAAGAAGCAGTGAGACAATTTCAGTACAGAAAGTTGATAACACTGGCCTTACCACAGGCTGCTGCAACCTTTAGCTTTCATAAGGTGAACTAAATATTTCCAAAACAATTAGACTGATTCACAAACAAAATCACAAGCTAAAGGTAGATTCACTAAACAAATTTACTTCTGCTAAAAGCTGTGACAGTTTCCCTTTGTTTTGACAGATACTGCTACAGGTTGAATATTGCATTCATTAGAGTAAAAATTAACATTCCATGAGAATGGTAAAAAAAAAAAAACAGGTTTAAAAAGTAAATCAATACTGCCATCTACTGGTCATTTCCTGATAGGGTCCATACACTGTTATTTCACTATTTTACTTGATATTACAAAATAAAAATGAAAACTGCAGCTAAATAAGAGATTTCATTTCTGTGACATATATACACACACATATATATATATATATACAAACCAAAGGGAGCGGCTGCACACTCAGAGAATTTATTAATATACACAGGCTTTTATTTGCCCAGGTGCTCCAAAAATAGCCAGATATATGAAACCAAAGAAAAAATGGGCACTCATGGGTCTTTGCAGTAAAGTGCATTAAGCACAATTTTATTTCAACCAGCACAGCCAACGTTTCGGACCACCTCCGGTCCTTTCTCAAGGCAAGTGCTGTGTGGCAAAGTGAAACAATTTATGCAGTGCAGTGATTAATGTGATAAACAACAGGAGTGGCTCACCCCACCTCTCAAACGATCATCATGTGGGAATGAAGACTGGAATCACCAGAACAGCATGTGCATATCCCCAGTTAAACATGGTGTGTACCTAGTAAAACATCCCCATGCAACACGCGGAACCTATAACCGTTCCGTTCAATACATTGAATTTCCTTTGGTCATGTGAAATAATATAAATAAAAGAGAAACTTCTCAGTGTTTTGGATCGCATCTTGTAGATGGTAATCTACAAGATGCGATCCAAAACACCAGGAGTCACTTGCGTGATAGCCAAGCATTAATACAAATACTTAAAAATACATCTCTACCAGAAGGTGAAATTCAACTGGCGACGATGGACGTTACCAGTTTATACACAGTGATTCCCCATGACCTGGGCATGCAAGCTGTCAATTAATTTAT
This sequence comes from Spea bombifrons, assembly GCF_027358695.1. Lineage (NCBI taxonomy): Eukaryota > Metazoa > Chordata > Amphibia > Anura > Pelobatidae > Spea > Spea bombifrons. The sequence goes on along the minus strand of NC_071089.1, from coordinate 95,457,774 downwards.
CACCAATAATCCACTGTACAAGGGTCCGCCAGTTGAGTTTTTGTTGGAACTTTTACACCTTACTCTTTCTTTGAACTACTTTAAATTTGAACATAAATTCTACGTACAGCGCACTGGAACAGCTATGGGGGCATCTATGGCACCCTCTTATGCCAATGCATATATGCATCGTTTTGAAGAAGACTACTTGATGGACATCTTGGGTGATCAAGCCTTGTTGTACAAACACTACATCGATGACTGCCTCATAATTTGGAAGGGCACCAAACAGTCATTTCTGGAGACCGTTGACCAAATTAATTCACTCCCCACGCCTATTCTGATGACATCAGAATGCAATATGGATTTTATTAATTTTCTTGATTTGAGGATCTCCATCTCTGAACGTCAACTACATTTTTCATTATTTAAAAAACCTACTGATCGAAATACATTACTCCACAGACAAAGCTGTCATCCTCCACATGTGTTTAAGGCCATCCCCTATGCACAATTCCTGCGGGTATTGCGAAATAATTCTAATATTGACAACACGGAACAACAATTAAGTGAGATGGAGAGCAAATTCCTACATCGTGGATATGAGCAGAATTTACTAAGAAAATGTTTAACTAGAGCTAGAAAGACGATGGGCCAGGATAATATTTCTACTCATATTATCGGACAAAAAAACTCTGATAGATTGACGTACAATATGCGATATACCATGGCTTCAAAGGATATCTCAGATGGCATCAAAACCAACTGGAATCTGGTAACAAACCTTTATCATTTAAAAAGCAACCAAAGATGAGCTATTCGAAAGGCAAAAGCATTAGAGACATGGTAGTTTCCTCTGATCCTATTCACTGTTATGACACTAATTGGTTGGCTAAACTTCCGGCTCGAAAAGGGTGCTATAAATGCAGTGGTTGCGTTACCTGCGGCCACATGACTCAAACGAAATCATTTCAACATCCACATACAAATAAGCAGTTTGACATTTATCATCATATCACTTGTAAATCAGAGTTTGTTGTATATAAAATCACATGCCCGTGTGGCCTCTGCTATATTGGAAAAACGGACTTGTCACTACGGGACAGAATTCGGGGACACCGATCAGCTATCAATACAGCGTTCCGAGATGGAACAAATGATAAGCCAGTGGCTAAACATTTTTTGAGCAAAAAACATCACTTGAGCTCTTTACGCTTTGTAGCCATTGATATGGTCCCCCCTTGAGAAGAGGAGGTGACAGGGCTAAGCTATTGCTTCAACGCGAGACCTTTTGGATCAAGACTCTCAACACCCTCACACCAATGGGACTAAATGAACGTGTTTCTTTTTCCTCATTTTTGGATACTCGATGAAATGGAGCATCATACCTTTTTATGGACTTTTGCTTGCGGCACTTATGAAATCCTTATATGTTCTGTTTTTATTTATTGCATGCATAATACTTCTTTGCAGCCTGCAGAAGTCTCTGCATTCACTAAATTTTGTCCATTACAGATTCTTGGGGTATGGTACTATGTATTTTTTAAACGTACACATTTTCATTCCATATGCACTATTTAATTGCTATTTCACTGAGAAGTTTCTCTTTTATTTATATTATTTCACATGACCAAAGGAAATTCAATGTATGGATCTCCTCAACATCACTTGGCTGCACATGGGATGTATCATTTTAATATAAGACTATATAATTTTTATTCATTAGTTTGTTCTATATCACCTTAAATATGAGAATTGTGTTTAGAATATAAGATGAGGCAGCCAGGCAACTAAGAAAAATAAATGCATTTTTCGAATTGTTTCAGTGCAGCGGTAAATAAGAAATGCTGTTGTTTTATTCTGAATGGAACTGACTTCAACCTAATTTGTGAGTGGAATGCTTTTTTAAGTGTATGACATGAAGGCATTTAGGAAATGAGTGTATTAATAAGTAAATGACTTGACCTTTAATGAAATCATCCATATCCTATCATTCTAAAAGCATGCGGGTTAAAAGAGGGAAACCAGCTATCTGTAGGGCTTATTTTATTCACCAAAAGTGCATTCCTTAAACAACTAAAGGCATTCTGAGCCATCGTGGTGTATTTAGATGTGTTTTTGCAGTTGACTGTAAGTTGAATTTTGTACACAGGGCGCTGTGAGCCATGGACGGCCCAAAGAGTTTTTGGGAGTTATTTATTAAAAAAACAATTATAGCACACTTTTAAAAATGGTCCATACAAATATCAACATCGCAACCAGTTTTTCCCATTCCATATCTTCTCCGTTGGATTAATCCAAAGCCAAGCTCCCAGAGGCATATCTACTGAAAATAGCGCCTACGGCAAGCACTGAAATTGCGCCCCTGTCCAAATATCTAAAACCCATTTACTAGCCCCTGCTGCCCATATATATATATATAAATATTAGACCCTGCTGCCGATAGGCCCTGCTGCAGGTATAGATCAACACACAAACCCAGCTTTGCATGTATAGATCAATTGAAATTCACTTGTGATCTCAGCACTGAAGGTATAAATCAAATAAACAGAATCAGACATACAAATCCTGTATGTGAAGGTATACAATAATAATATATGAAACGTAGCATTGCAGGTATAGATCAAATAAATACATGGAAACAGCATTGCAGGTATTAATCAACTGAATATGACATAACACCCCTGTAGATGCAGGTATACATAAATAATGTATGGAAACATAGCATAGGAGATATGGATCTACAGAATAACACAAAAACTCAACTTTGGAGGTATAGATCAATTGGAATTCACATAAAAACACGGCATTAAAGGTATATTTAAAACCCCCTTAATTACAGGCATAGATCACAGGTTGCACACCCCAAAGCCTGCCCTGGCATCCACACTGCCCACATAAAACCTGACCAGCACCCAATTACACACATAAGATTTGCCATCTTTGTCCCCAAATAACCCAGCACAAGTAAACTTTCTCCCCAAACAGTCTGGCCTGTGCCATCTTTGTCCCATATACACCCTGCCTGTGCCATCTTGGTCTCCAAGGCTCAAACATCCTGCTTGTGCCATCTTTGCCCTTCCACAATTATACATCTATGATACACAAACACTTTTACAGTCACTCACTAATTCACACTTTCATTCATACAATTCCTCCACACATTCACTCATGTTCTCCCTCATTCAGACAATTCATCCACAAATTAACTCATGCTCTCCCTCATTCAGACAATTCATCCACATATTAACTCATGCTCTCCCTCATGCAGACAACTCATCCACATATTAACTCATGACCTCTCATTTTCACAACTCATGCTCTCCCTCATTCAGACAATTCATCCACATATTAACTCATGCTCTCCCTCATTCAGACAATTCATCCACACATTAACTCATGCTCTCCCTCATTCAGACAATTCATCCACATATTAACTCATGCTGTCCCTCATTCAGACAATTCATCCACATATTAACTCATGCTGTCCCTCATGCAGACAATTCATCCACATATTAACTCATGATCTCCCTCATTCAGACAACTCATGCTCTCCCTCATTTAGACAATTCATTCACATATTAACTCATGCTCTCCCTCATTCAGAAAATTCATCCACACATTAACTCATGCTCTCCCTCATTCAGACAATTCATCCACACATTAACTCATGCTCTACCTCATTCAGACAACTCACGCTCTCCCTCATTCAGACAATACATTCACATATTAACTCATGCTCTCCCTCATTCAGACTATTCATCCATATATTAACTCATGTTCTCCCTCATTCAGACAATAAATCCACATATTAACTCATGCTCTCCCTCATTCAGACAACTCATGCTCTCCCTCATTCAGACAATAAATCTACATATTAACTCATGCTCTCCCTCATTCAGACAATTCATCCACATATTAACTCATGCTCTTCCTCATTCAGACAAATCATGCTCTCCCTCATACAGACAATTCATCCACATATTAACTCATGCTCACCCACATTCAGACAATTCATCCACATATTAACTCATGCTCTCCCTCATTCAGACAACTCATGCTCTCCCTCATTCAGACAATACATCCACATATTAACTCATGTTCTCCCTCATTCACTCAATGCATCCACACATTCACACTCTTTACTTATTTCCATTTTCTTACTACCCTCTTCCTCACTGTCATATTCCGGCGCTCAGCATGAAATGCCAGCACCGGGATGGAGTTAGAGGCCTCGTGGAGGAGAATGAGGGGTGCCGAGTGGTTGCTAGGCGCTGCTCTCTCTCCTCCGCATAAAAAAAAAGACAGAGCTTAAAAGCCGCTTATTGGAGCCCCCCGTTTCAATGTATGTGTGCCTCTCAAAATGGCCAATAGAGCAGCCCTATCCAGGTATACGGTAACTAACTTGGCTGTCTGAGCTGGCGGAATAAATACCTGGCTACTAATACCGGCAGGGTTTTGCGTGAGTAATAGCGGGCGTGCGGCAGCTCCCACATGCAGTTTGCTGTCCTCAGCATGTACAGGTATCACCTAAATCAAGGGTGTCCCACCTGTGGCCCTCCAGCTGCTGCAGGACTACATCTCCCATAATGCTCTTTCAGCTAAGGTGCTGGCAGAGGAGTATGGGAGATGTAGTCCTGCAGCAGCTGAAGGGCCGCAGGTTGAACACCCTTGACCTAAATGGTGCCATTAAAATGATAAAGCATGCAGGCCTTTTAAAACTGTAGTTCTTCTCAATTATTTGGTTTATACTGTAGGATACAGTTCATTCATAATTAAATGATCATTTTAATACTGGTGTTATGGGGGTGACTCATCAGAAGAATCTGAAATGCCCAAAAAGCTTGATTTATAATTAAATGGGGCTCACCGTTGGTTGTGCAGCTGTGTGTAGGTAGGTGTAGTAGAAACTTAGGGGTCAAATAGAATAATACCAATTATATTTCAACCTGTTCACCATAACACTAAATTCAGCTCTCTTATCCCGTACCCCAATTCCCAGAGTCTATAGATTTAAAAATGAGGAACATACAAAATATTACCTACTTTTGGTAAGTAATTGAGAAAATAAGAAGTGCAAAAGTTTTATATTTGGTTAAAGAAGGTGGATGCTCGAAAGTGAAAGGTTAAGTACTGCTGGAGTCATAACAAAGAACAGGAGACACCCAGGAGATTCAACACATTCTTTGGGAGAAGATAAAAGATCCATAACAGAAGAACAAAGAGTTTAACTTGGCATTTAGGATTAAAAGATCAACCCAGAAATGTGGAGCATGTGTAGTGAGAATTCAAAAGTTGAAGTAACCTTGAACTTGATTACGTACTTACGCAAAGAAAATGTATTGGGTTATACGAGGACAGGAAACTTATTTTGAGAAAGAAATAGAATATGTTGCACAGCTCTCCGCTATATGCAAATACACAACATTTTCCATCATTTGAGCGAGAGATCGGGATTTTCATATGTTGTATGATTTGAATTGGCGTGTGCAAATGCTGTTGGTAAACTCTATAGAGAATAAATGGTTAAACGGCTTATGGGAAAATAAGGGTGTAAGAATACAGATAATAAAAAAACTGCATTGTGCTAACAGAAAATACTATAAATGTCTAAATAATGTATATGGTATTATGTGATACTCCAGAAAATATAGTACAGGTCTTCTGACGTTTGTAATTATTGAATTTATAGAGATTCTGCACTGTCCCACTGGAAATTCTGAGCACACACACACACATAAAACCTTGGCATGAAATAAAATAAAAATTCCTTTCCCAAACATCATATAATAATATCACTGCTGAGAGTGCTGTGAATGGTTGTTACTTCACCACCCCTGGATTCGTGGAAATAGAACATGTCAATGGGGCTCTTCACTAAAGTGAGAGTGACCAGGTGAATTTGCACAAGATTTCCATTTTACATCCATTAAACTCATTTAACATTATGACGGTTTACATCTAATATGTTTCCCTTGAAAACAGTAGGTTTTTGGCGAACTAGAGACAGTAGAAAGAACTTTGCATAACACATAGTTTAATAAATGTGGAGACTTTTCCACATCATCATTTTACATCATGGAAGGCCATTGAAGCATTGGGGTTGTTCCTTCGTACTAGATTGAAGTCAGCGAGTTGAAATAGCAAACTCTCTTGCAAACTTCACTTCCGAATAAACGCCACAGGATATGGTGAGGTAGGTGCTGCCTTCTCCTGACAAAGCACACATCCTCTATCGTTGGGAGAGGGTTCTGGGTAGGGTGACCACATAGGGTGACCACATTTCATTTCTGCCATTCAGGGACACACTATGAAGCGCATGAGATTACACACACAGGTGTATATTATACACACTAATTCACATATACTATTAATTATGAATTATTAGGAAGCCTTGAAAACCATGTTGATTTCAGATTTAATAATATACATACAATCATTACTGACTCGAGCAGATTGAGAGTATCAACTCCTCTATTACCAGACATTCCACACACAGTCACGCAAACTTCCCTCCGCTCCCGCACCAAAAAATATTTGCCACACTGACTGCAGATTAGGGGAATACTGTGAGAGTCAGTGCAGTCTTCTCTCCTTCTGACTCTACCATGACATTGAGAGATCCTATTCCCCCGCAATCATCCCCAGTGTCCCCTCATTCACAAAGACATACCTCTCTTTTACTTACTTCCTGTAGTTCAGATATAGATCAAATAAACAAAACATGAAACAGCACTTGCACGTATAGATCAACTGAATAAGGTATACAAACCCTATATTTGTAGGTATACATAAATGATGTATGTAAACATAGCATAGCAGATCAACACATTAACACACAAACCTAACGTTGCATGTATAGATGAATGGAAATTCACATGTGAACTCAGAATCAGACATACAAATCCTGTATTTGCAGGTATACAATAAGAATGTATGGAAACATAGCATTGAGGGTATAGATCAACTGGAAATCAAATGTAAACCCAGCACTGAGGGTATAGAGGGTATATTTCACACACATCATTTACACATATTCATTAATGCATTCTCACAAATTCATTAATTAAATCACTCATTTACACAATGCATCCACACATTATTTCATTCTCTCACTCGTTCACACAATGCATCCACACATGAATTAATTCTCTCACACATTCTCACTCTTTATCTATTTGAATATTCTTACTATCCCCTCTCTCGCTAGCTACCTCTCCTCCTTTCTCTCACTATCTACCCCTCTCCCCCTTTTCTCACTAAATACCACCTCTTTCCCTCCCTCACTATCTATTCACTCTCCCCTTCTCACTCTGTACCCCTCTCCTCCCCTTCTCACTATCTACCCCTTCTCCCCCCTTTTCACTATCTACCCCATCCCCTCCCCTTCTCACTATCTACCCTCTCCCCCCTTTGTAGTTCACTTACCTTGTAGAAGTCCTGCGGTGGAAGCGTGAGGCTTCTGTCTTGATTCTCTGCCGCGATGCGTGCTGCTTCACTGCTGAGCGCCAGGATATGACGTTATATTCCGGCGCTCAGCATGAATTGCCAGAACCGCGACTTAGGTTAGCACTTGTTGCCCCTTTCTCTCCTCCGCATCAATTAGTGCTCCCTCGGTTCATGCCGACACCACTGATTCATGCATTGTCCCGGATTGAGGCTTGCCGGGACTTAAAGTCCCATTGTGGGACTGTCCTGGGCAATCCGGGACATGTGGTCACCCTATGACCACATCAAACATGTTTTCCAGAACACACATAATTTTTACATATTGCAGACCAGCCAGGATAAAATGCTACTCTGTAGTGTGTGGGATGTGCAGACTCATGAAAGGGTGCCAATTAGCCAGATATACCCCCCCCCATACTGCAGGGCAGCATTTTATCTGGGCTAGTCAGCAATATGTAAAAAATAGATGTGTCCTGGAAAACATGGCTGATGTAATCACCCTATGGATGTAATAGTAGATCTAGGATTTAGATGGGAAGAATGTTCACTGAAACAATGGCAGCTCTAAGTTTAAAAAAGTCCTCAGCTAATGCGTATACGGTACTCACACACACACATGCATATTGTATGCATATTACCCAGCCCTGAATATTGTATCTATGTTACAGAAAAAGGAAAATAAGCTTGGTATATTTTAGTGTGACCTACCAGCAACCAGCTTAACCTTAAAATAGGTCAACTTCTGGCCACATGGCAATCCTAGCTGAGTGTCCCATTACTTAATGCATTTGTATTTGGATCATGCTTGGATCACACAATCTCACAATCGACAACTAGACATTTGCTGCTTACACAAACTAAATTTGAATAATCTTTGTGCTGGGAAATATTTAAAGGATAGGTTTAGAGCTATTGTTGAACTCACATGGTCTCTAGGCTTCAACCTCAATGAGAAACAGCTATTCAGTTAAGAGTTAACATCTTAATAATCTTATGTCTTTGTGTGTGTCATATAGGCTTGGGTGAAAATCTTCTGCGGCCATAATAACAGTGAGACATTGCATCGCTAATTAAATTTCTTTAGCTGCTATCTATGAATTTACATAAATCCATAAACGGTATATTTTGCAGTAATGCTTTTCAATAATTAAAAGTATACATAACAGACAGGAGGTGCATTGAGGCTTCAGTATGTGGTTTCCGTGTTACGTCTCTGCAAATGCATGTTGAGAAGGGAGGTCACTGAATGTATTAGCCTTGCTGATTCATCAAAATCTTTTATGGCCAATAAAGACTAGACTGCTAAGAAGATCATATGCCAGACAGTCGAGAAAAAATAAATGGAAGAAGGGGGCTGCTGAGACAGGAAAATTTAATTTAAAAGACAAATTATATGATTATTGGTATCAGTTCCCCGTACATATACTGCAAATTGGCAGCCTGGGATTTACATGGATAGGAAATCTTTGGTGATCTAGATTCCTCATGTTCCGTTTTGTGGACATCCATCACGTTGGCTGAGAATGGGAAGAGTTGTATTGTTCCCTACAGCTGGGGAACAGAGCTCTACTATTCATAAACATTTGCTTTAGTTAAATTGATTAAAATCCATTGTGAGCTGCAGATAAAAGGACTAAAACCGAGACAGTCTCTTGGACAATGATCCACAGTTGCAGCACGTAGGAATAGGAAGGAATACACACACAGTACACGCATAGAACAAAGGGGATCCAAGATGAGACTAAGCGTAGATTAGACACATACAGCCGTAGGTGCAATGACAGGGTCTTTAGGTTTTTGTATAGTAATTTGTAGTCCAAAAAATACAGCAACATAACTTATTGAGTACGACATGGTATCTGTCATACAAGGGGTTTCTCAAAATACATACAGTGCTAGCAGTTTACATGCAGTATAACTATTTTCACGGCAGAAGTTCTAAGAGTCACTGCAGTATTGGCAGGGATAGCAATCTCTGCTGCTGGAACTGGTGCATGTGCAGCCATGAAAATCTTCACTGCAACATACTACAGTGTGAATGATGGCATAAAGCATCTTTCCAGACACTTCATGGCTAAAGGTAATGTAGTTCTAGAAGTGAGAGACAGGGGACTAGAGTGACATTAGCCAACAACATCATTTATGAGAACACAAACACTGGTGACGGTGGTAGTGGCAGCATACATTTGGCATATTTTTAGTGGGGATGATAAGGGGCTCCTCTTGAAATAGAGGTGTCAATTTGTTATTTTTTTCCATGGGCACAAATATGGTAAATATATATATATATTTTGACATCCAGTGATGCCTCTCAAATATATCCAAGCATATGTTCCTTCCAAAGATTTAAGGCATTATCTGACTGTTGATCAGTCTCTTCTAATTGATGTGATTTTCCACTAACAAGGCTTGGCCGCTGTAAGTTGTCTTTTTGTGAAACACACAGGGAGGCAGAGAATGCCCACATTAAAATGTCCTACATTTTCCACAGCCCAATGTGTGCCAATATGACTCTTTGGGCAAAAAAGATGTAAAAGCTGGCTAGACAGGCTAATCATTATTTTGTCACCAGCTAGCTTGTAAACCACAATGGGTGGCAAATACTGTCTTTGCATAGAAAGATTTAGTGAAATTTCTGGAAAAATGTGGGCCCCTTCCACTGGCTCATGAGAATTTGTGTGTTCCCATAGGTGTTTTCATGAATAAACACATTACCAGCAAGAGATGTGCCCTACTAAAGACCATTATTACAATAATGTGGTTGCCACCATCAGCAATTGGTCATTGTGTCACTATCCTTTTCTTTCCTGTTGGTGACTACATGGTGCCACCATCGCCCTTTCCTCGATGGCCTTTGCATGGTTTGTCTTGTGCCCAACTCAAATAAAGACATGTCTTTGTGTTCTCCAGTATCAGAGAGGGTGAAGGGGCATTACCTTGCCCCTGACGGTTACTGGGTGGGCCCAAGGCAAAACTCCTCTAGGTCCCAAAGGCCCTAATAGTTCATCATTATTTATCCAATTACGATTAATGTCACAATGTTACTCCTGTAACACTACATGTCATTAGTATTTCATTCTTCCTTAGCATCCTTAGACAGTCCTGAATTCACTAGGCTTAACAGTGTTCTCCAACATGGGACCATTATTTTCACGGCTTTCAGAAAATGTAATTATAATATCTCTCCACTACCTTGTCCTGGTCACATTAACGTTTTGTAACGGCGCCACTGTAAATTATAATCATAACTTTTATAGCAATGGATATTTAAAACTTTTTCGTATATCTCTCACGAGGGAAACAAAAAAATCTAAAGTGAAATGATAATTTTCCTGCAGTTGGTGGAAATTTTTCTAAATCGTGAATGTTTCAATGTAGCTGCAAACTCTTGTGGAGGTCAGACTGACACAGAAAGAGAAAAAAATCTTTTCTTATGCAGACTTGTAACTGCTGTCTCCAAATTTTGGCATCAAATACTCGAATAAAAGCAATCTCAGTTTTATTACATGCAATTATATTTTGGTCATAGAGGTACATAATGCCCCTGAAAGATATTATCTTGCTAAATAAAACAGAGTAAACTGTCGCAGCATTATAACTAAAAGCAAATGTCTAAATAATTCAGTGACTTTATAGGAAAATGTCAGATCTTCTAAAATACGGCCCATATCATGGAGACATATAGCTACACTGTAAGTAATAGAAGCAAGATTCTATACCAAATGCCAAGAATGAAAATCTCAGCATGCAAGGAGCAATTACTACAAACAGAGTCACAAATTGTGTATTCTATTAAATAGAGCAATACTACAATAATCATTTACGGAGGAACAAATGCAGTGGGGTCACATAACGCAAAGTTACGTGACCCTGTGGTAATAGAGCAAGCGCTTGCACAAGTATTCATATAAAAAGGCTTCAGACAATGTATGGCTGATGTTGTGGAGGTGTGATTGAGAGAGTATGTGTGTGTGTTAGTAAGTGTGAGTGTATTTGTGAGTGTATTTATCTAATTGTGTGTGTTAGTATGTATGTGTAAGTGTCTAAAAGTGTGCTACTGCCAGGGTCTGAAGTGACAGACCTCGCGCTCTCATGTCAGGATGAAGAATGGAAGATGAGAAAGGTAAGAAAGGGGTGTAAGGGCAGTGTATGTGTATATATACAGTATATGTGTGTGTATTTATGAGCTTGTGCGTGTGTGGGCAGGTGTGTGTAAGAGCAGAACTTTGAGCACATTTATATTATGTTAACACTTCAGAGCTGCAGCATGGTTCCCTGTGTAATCTTCTTTCAAGCTTTGCAGGACAATAATACACATGTAGCCAGACTCCACACAATTCCATTCCACAACTCAGACCTTCTTTAAAATAACTGTATTTGTGTGTTTGTAAGCTGGTGTGTGCATGTATGCGCATATGTGTGTGTAATGGCAATCTATGTGTATATGTGTGTTAATGGGCAGGTGTGCGTAAAGGGCAGTCAGGGGCGTAACTAGAAACCTCAGGGCCCCGGTGCGAAAATCTGTTAAGGGCCCCCCAACCCATCTATCCCTTTCTCACGATCTACCCTCTCCCTCCCTACCCCCCCTTCTCACGATCTACCCACTCCCTCCCTACCCCCTTCTCACGATCTACCCACTCCCTCCTTACCCCCCTTCTCACGATCTACCCACTCCCTCCCTACCCCCCCTTCTCACGATCTACCCACTCCCTCCCTACCCCCTTCTCACGATCTCCCCACTCCCTCCCTACCTCCCCTTCTCACGATCTACCCACTCCCTCCCTACCCCCTCCCTTCTCATGATCTACCCACTCCCTCCCTACCCCCTTCTCACAATCTACCCACTCCCTCCCTACCCCCCCTTCTCACGATCTACCCACTCCCTCCCTACCCATATGCCGGCGCTCAGCGTGAAGCACCCGAGACAAACACCTCACGCTCCCAACACTGCACTCTGGGCAGCGCTGAGGCAGGCGGCAGCGGCGGCAGCAGCGGGGAGCGGAGGCATCCTGGATTTCTGTCAGTCAGGGGGGCCCAAGAGTTGCCGAGCGGTCGTTTTCAGTAACCGCTCGGCACCCCTTGGGCCCCCCTGACTGGAAGAACTCCAGGGCCCGGTCGCAGTCGCGACCCCTGCGACCCCGGTAGTTCCGCCACTGAGGGCAGTGTATGTGTATATGCATGTTAATGGGAATGTGTGCGTAAAGGGCAGTGTGTATGGTCAGGTGTGTGTAAGAGCAGTGTAGGTATATGTGTGTTTGTAAGCTGGTGTGTGTATCTGTATGTACATATGTGTGTGTAAAGTTAGCAGTGTGTAAGGGCAGTGTATGTGTGTGTTTATAGGCAGGTATGTGTAAAGGCAGTGTAAATAAAATAACCTCTGTAAAAAAAGAGATGGGGGCACAATTCTCCATTCTTGCCTCAGGCGCAACAGTAGCTAGCTACGGCTCTGACCGAGGGAGGGGAGCGGGGAGCCACTCAGCATTACTTACCTCTTCAGGCCATAAGATGCCAGCCCTCCTCAACCCTCCACATCCCCGCTGCAATAAAGGGATTTTTAAAAAAATGTTTTAAAAATAATATGAGTTTAAAATCAAACAAAACACAATGCAATGCTTCCCCGTTAACTTTTTAAGAAGCTGGAGGAAGGGTGTTTTTCGGCCTAATGTAAATATTTTGCCCAATTACTTGGAGCTTTTCTGTCTTCTATATCTTTTCTACATATAGCTGCTGGGCGCAAGAAGGATTCAAGAACTGAACTAGCATTTCTGATGCCAACCAGCAGAAATGCAGCAGGTTTACCAAGGTAGAATAACTATCTTAGCTTATTTCCAGCACATAAAGGAAGCTAAAAACCAACTTTAAAATGAAATTACCAGAAGCCTGATACGTGATAAATAATAAAAACAACAAATACATCTACCAGGATTCTAAGACATTTTAAAACATAAGCTCACACACTGATTAGATTTTTATTCTGGCCATTGACAAAAAAAAAATAGTTGCAACCACTCAGGGAATCATCCCCAGATGGTGACATTATTACGAGTTTAACAAGATTACTCTTTCACAATTCCCTTGAGTGCTGCCCCTTTTGTAACAAATATAAAAAAAATAGAATCTCCTGCTCAGGAAAGAGATAAGAATTCCATATTCTTTTAAGAACTGCTAAGTGAATATTATGATCGCAGAAGAAAAGCGGAATTTGAAGACAGATGTTCAATTTGTAAAGTTCTAGAGGTTAATGTCTAAATCTGCCCAGAATGGCAGTTCTAGTAATTACCTTGTGCTATTTACTGCCACACTGTCCATATCAAAAGCTATTTGCTCTAATCAAGCTAGAAATATATATTATACAAAGTTCCACATTTTTTAATAAATTCATTTTATTAAATTGTCACATAAATCCAGAAGGAATAAAAATGTTTTAAATAAGTTTCCACATTTGCATTGTATATGTGCTAACACTAGGTAGAATTACTGTTATAGATACTGCAGTAACAAATATTTTAAGTGATTAAGTACTTATTAAGCATATATACCGGTAGCAAGCCATGATTAAGTGGGAAGGTTAAGATTGTCATGACTGCTTAGGCCTGTAGCATCCACACAGATATCAGTAGAATAATTTTACTCTTCCCCAATAAGGCACCAGACACACATATGTGGACAGGGGCTTGGCCATAGCTTTATAGGAAGAAATATTCACCGCCAGGGCAACTTGAGGACATTAACCACTTGCCAGCTGATTTAGCACTTCAGGCAGTTACACCCAACGAATGCACCAAAAGATTCAAACCACTACAACTCATCAGCCCACACTGGCTTGGTCTCTCCCATTTTCTGCAGTTGCGGATACATATAGTCCACTTAGGTGCTAGCAAGGTGACCTCAAACCACAGTTGTGACTAAACAGAATATTAATCCATATTAATCACCAGAGAAACTGAGGAATAAACTACTGCCACCTGGCGACCAAGTTAGCACATCAGGCAGGTACACCCATCATATTTATCAAGCAGTTTTATTGGCCACCACTGGCTTGGTCTCCCACAGTTTCTGTTGTTCCAGATACCAATATTACTCTGGTTAGTAATCCATGCTGGGCGGGAGGGTGATAAAGTTCCAGATCTTCTCCCTGTGTGATCCCAGTTGAAAAGGAAGTAAGAAAGAGACACCTCTGTTTATATACCTGATTGATACAAAGATGTAAACATGACCAATGAATGAAAGGAACACAAAACATTCCTGCATAGGCCAGCAATCATACACCCCTTTCCCATTGGTTCGGGGGGGGGGGCTTTCTCCTGACTTAAAACTAAGCAACTATTGTTGTATTTAACACTAAAGTGTTTAATCATGTGGTTCATTCATTTAATTGAGAAATCCCACCATATTTTTGAATGCTTTTGTTATCGTCAGATAGTTGTGACGAATATATATGTAATGTTTGTTGCAAAAAGTTGCATAAATAGTAACTCATTCATTTTAATGTTTTATGTGTGTATTCACCTGTGATCCTCTGCTATTGGAGAAACTAGTTGCAGCGACCTGGAATGGAAAAATGGCAACAATTGTGCCACAAACGACGGAGTTCCACATAATAACATAAACATTTATTCCACACGTGGTGTCAAAGGAAATGTCTAGTTTTTACTAAACTAGATATTTAATTAGTAGAATAATGAAATGGGAGAAAGGGAGGACCTATGCCTTGTCCTATTCTTTATTAACAAGAGGTCCAAGATGGTGCCACGAATCCTCATCCAAGCCCATCTTAAATATTGCTCTAGGTGGGATAATGTTTTAGATATTTAATAAGAATATTGGCTGGTAATTAATGTGTTATGACAAAGCATTCCCCTCTCTTGGTAAGAGCTGAATAAACTTTGTTTAAGGAGTCGCCACGTTTGTGTATTGTAACTATGTACATTATAACATAGTTTATTTCTTTAATGACAGCATATGGTCCCCTAATATTTTTATCACATGTCAATACTATTAATTTGAGTAAGGTGTGCTCTAATTTTTTGATAAATAGGCACCACACAACCTTTTGAGTGTCACCAGTTATGGTTTTTATGGTTCAATTCTGGCTTTTTAATTTATTCTGTGACTAATGTTTTTATTTTATTTCTTTTTTTTTCTCCATTGGGTAAGCAGAATAATAAACAGCTTTATTTAAATGATATTTAGTAACTTTGGGGATAGGTGGTAAATATATGTTGAGGCTTCTTGAAGGGCTTCAAGTTTTTAATGTTTTTTACAGTGACTCGTTCATCCATGCATATTTCCCTTGTATAAATCTAAACTATAAATATTGTATCCAAGAAATATAATGAGGTATGTTTACTCCTCTCAAGCATTCTTTGTGCATGTTTCCTATATTGTTTAAAAAAGCTGCTTTCTTGTGTGGTTTCTAATTTAATTTAGGTAAGCGTAATAATAAAACATATTGTGGTGTTCTTTTCCAAATTTAAAAAAAAAAAAAACAATTAGTTTCATGTTACCTCATTCAAGTCCATGTGTGGTCCAATCACAATATATTTGTTCTTCAATTCCATGTAAACAATATACGGTATTTAGGTTACTAAATGTATTAATGTAGCTAGTAAAAAAAAGGCTGGGATTTTCCCAAATAAGTTGTTCCATTTGATGTTTTTTGGAAGGAATGTGACATGACTAACAATACTTAGCTTACACGTGATAACATTGTCTTCCCTTGCTTATGAGTATGGAATGTCTTTAAAAACCTAAAAGATTTTCTGGATTTTGGTTGTTTTCTTAAGTACATGTATTCTCTAAAGCATCAGAAATTAAACCAGGGACTTTCCCATCTTAAGAAAATGACAGGTAGCGACAGGTTTGTGCATTCTGATTTTGCACTGAATAGGATATATTCATCATAACACTACTGAAAATACTATGCTGTGGCATCCTATTAATTATTGCCGTAGCAGCTTTTTTGCAGTATTTTGTATCAATAGGAGGTTGGAAACTCCAGCGCAATCTTTAATGAGCACAATGAGTAAAATATGAATTTGGCATATCTCTCATTTTACGAGCTAGTTAATTGTTAATTGTGATTAAAAGACTACTAAAGATAGCTTACAATCTCACTAAGATGGAAAAGAAAAAATGTCGGTGCGCTAAGCTAGTCTCAGGCTCAAATAATACAAATGTGTAATACGAGGCCTACCAAACAGGTGTAAGCATGCTGCAAAAAACAGTGTATTGGCTGTACAATGTATACAAAAAGCAAAAACCGTCTGCGCTGACAGTTTTTATTTTTTGTATACAATCTCACTAAGATACCTGGGAACTCTCTGGGGTTGACTTGGATTCTACAGGTCTCTTTCCTTCTTCCTCCAGACAGGGAAGTGTAATTTGGCCATGCCCACTCTCGCCCCGCACCCCCCTCTTACTCTCAGTGCAATGAAGGCAGCCTGGGGCTAATATGCTCATAACTGTGGCTATCCCCTCCTCATGCACGCTTAGCCCAATCCAATTCATAGCTAGCCCTGCTTCCATTAGAAGCTACTCACCTAAAATAGGGAGAGCTGGGAAGTGCCCAGCCATACTCACTAACCTATGAGCTTCTATGTGATTTCAACATCCTCGAATTGACAATACATTATGAAGAGGTGGTAAAATATCCTATTCGTGCAAGAAGGCCTGATAAGGCATATCATGAAGTCTTAAATACAATAGTTAAACATGTATAATACATCTGCTAAATTTAAGAGCCAGCGTTGTAGGAACATTTTATATAAAATCTCATGCTATCTTCTATAAGAAAGAGAAATGCTATAATCTAAAACTAGTGGGTCAGAGGCTTAATACAAGGAAGTTTTAGTTGTAGATAAGTAAAACAGTCACCCAGCAGATGTGGTAGAGGCTATGACATGCATGAGGTAGGCATAAAACTATCCTGAATTTGTTGTTAATTCAACCAAGTACTAATGGGAAACATTCTTTTGGCTAACTAACTCACCAAATTCACTAGACATGTCTCTGCCGTGCACAAGTCTTCTGCTAAAATCAGGCCGCCTTCAGTGATGTCCTCTGCCCTGATCGGAGGATCAGGCAGAAGTTCGTGTCAGGTTATGCAGACAAAGATAGAAGATAAAAGAGAGAAGACGTAAGTTGAAGCAGGAGTAGTCGGCAGAGAAGGTAGGGAAACATTTAGAGAGTGAATGAGAGCATGAGAGAGTGAGAATTTAAGAGAGCGTGAGTAAAACGGTCTACAAATTTCGGACGACAGTTCTTAGCATTTTGCTTCATTTTCCTCTGCTTTGTGTGGGATCTGGCCTTGCTCGCCAAATATGCCAGAATTTGATAAAATTTCCAAGTTGTACGAATCCGAATGCACAAGTCTGCTGAAAATATCTAAAAGACAAAAGGACCAATATTCCATGTGCAATAAAACAAATAAACAATGAATACTTCCCCACACTAAAAGCAGCTTCCAAAACACTCTTCCTCAAAGTGTAAATCAAATCCAACAGCAAAACATGGAGCGCATATACATGGGGGAACAAAAAATATACCAATAGTGTAATACGTAAACAAAAAATAATAATAAAATGGGGTGTAAGATCCACTCACAAGTGTGCTGGATAAAGGTAGCTCATCAAACGGACTCTGATGTAGATGGAAAACTTGAAAGCTGTAAAACCAAGGAGAACCAGAATGGTGCAGTATCTTCAAATAGCGAAAAAAGGCATACCGAGTTGCACTTACAAAAATGAAGTAGCACAACTCAAAGAGTAATGTGCAAGGGCTGATTGAATAGATACTCCGGTAAACAGCAGCAAATAATCATCAATTTATTGGTCTCTTTATTGAGACCAATAAATTGATGAAAATATCGAAACAGAATCTGACGGCAGATTTTAGCCTGCTTTAAAAATCACAAACTATATTTGATCATTATTTTTTCCCCGTGCCTATGCCATGCATGTTTAAATTCCCTCGCTGTATTAGCCAGTACCACTTTTGCTAGAAGGCTGTTCCATTTATTTACTATCCTCAGTAAAAGTAAAACATCCTTACACTCAGGGGAGGGCTGGCACTTTCTGGCGCGGGGGCCATCAGTCCCTTGCCCCCACACACTTACATATACACATTCAAGCCCACACACACATTCACATTCATGCTCACACACAAATGATTACACATTGTGCAATGCAATCCTTTAAAATCCTATTGCATATTGAAATCATCTTAATGGGACCTTTGACATAGTAATACATTGAGTCCTCGGCTAACCTTTCAACCAGACGGATTGTGAGTACAATTAAATAGATTAAACAAATTCTAGACTTACTTGCACCCTTGGCAGCCATCCAATCCCTACATGTCAATTTTACATACCATTCTCAGAAATTGATGCCTTTAGGTAAAACAATTCTTTATTATCTATAATCTTATTTAGGAAGTCAAATGGTTTACATTGATCAAATGGTATTACGCGGACGTGCAGCAGCAGTCTGACTCGTGTTAAACTACAAAAAAACAGTGTTTCTCCTTTTTCAAAAGATTTAAAAAATAAAAAAAAATAAAACATGATAAAGAAACAGACTTCAGTGATGTCACCAGGGCATCAAAAGGTATACCATCCAAGTTCAAGAGTTAAAAAATAAAAAAATTCATCCACACAGTTGTGAGACCTGCATGCATATCCAAGTTTCGTAATTCTTAAATAACCTGACATAACTCGGAAGTCAATTTCCTTGTAACATTCAACCACTTCTGCACGTAATTTGCATTTGCCATATTAAACAGTAATGCGTTTTTTAGGCACCGTACTTGCAGGCTTATTAATCCTGATCATTTCCTTAAAGGGCTAAATGTCTCAAAATGTATAATAAACAAAACGTGTCACTTTTAAACAAAAACTCTGTGTGCCTCGATTATGTATTAATTCTTTGTGAAATGTGCAATAAACAGGCCAAGAAAAATAATGACATTTTCTTTCCATAGCGCTCCTTTTCTTTTAGAGAATCCAACAAAGAACAGAAATGTCTTACGCAGTTATTGATATGGATTAAGATAACCAAGAAATGTACTG
Organism: Spea bombifrons; assembly: GCF_027358695.1. Classification (NCBI taxonomy): domain Eukaryota; kingdom Metazoa; phylum Chordata; class Amphibia; order Anura; family Pelobatidae; genus Spea; species Spea bombifrons. The sequence continues at coordinate 95,438,276 of NC_071089.1, read as the reverse complement.
GTAAGACAACCAAGAATACATTCCAGGAAAAATATTCTATGCCTTGCGCATTTTTTGATGTGATTTAATGCGCCAGCTTTATGTGCGATGACGTTTCCAGCAAACTGCTTTGTGTAAGACGTGACTGTGTTTTACTGAAAAAGTCTACAAAAATGATTATATATCCCAAACATAATCCTATACTGTGACATTATATTCTCTTCAAGTTTTGTTTTTTCATACCACCAGATGTCCATTTTGAAAAAAAAATAAAAAGTCAAATGGCAAATGTAAATCCAGTGTTTTTACTATAAATGCACTGTTGAAAGCAATGTAAAAAGGTTTAAATTTCTACCATGCCACAGGGAGATATTATCCAAACAATGTCGGTAATATGATTGGAATGTACATAGATGGACATGCAATCGTTTTAAACATTTGGTTTAATTGAGCTAAAAAGGACAAGTAAGGACATAGGTTGTGAAAAAATCACTACTCAGGCCTTGTCATGTCTACTAATATCACAAGCCATGGCACGAGTGTTGATATGTTAAGTGTTACTCCTAAACAAGGCAAATGTCTTCTAGCTTTCAATAGTATATACAAACGGTATAATGTATACTTTGTGTTAAGGCAGAAACCTGGAAAATGATAAATGCTAAAAGAAAGCCCAAAGGTAAATTGTTTTTTCAGTGTGAAATGAAATGCTTCCCTTCTGATGTAGAGAGCACACGTCCTTAACAAAGAAAGTGTAATGTGTGAACTGAACAGCTTGTGACGTTAGTTATGTAAAGAATGTTAAGTATATAAGTAAGGCGAAGAAGTTTGTCTGACAAATGCTGGGGCAGATAAGCTGTAGTTCTCTTGCTGATGAGAAAGTATCTGTGTCCAACAATTGGTGGGGTAGTGGTAACTGGTTGTGAGGGGTACATCTTATGTATGTGGCTCCTTACTAATTCAAGCATCACATTTTGTTCTATGGACACCCTTGATGGCCCAAATGATTCTTATCTGCTGTCAAATTCTGTATCCCTGTATCATACCAGTATGCGTAGGGAAAAATGCTGTCCAGGGGGAGGGTGTTCCTGGTTATCTGGTGGGAGAGCAGGTGTTCACATTATTAAGAACTTGTTTTCATTAGGAACCAAGAATAACTTAAACCAACTACAATGTTTTGTTTGGGGAGTGGTAGTATTGTAATAAATTCTGCTGCTTTCCAGTGTATAAAAAATGTGAAAGAAACCCCAAACAATCTTCATGTCTCCTTCCAGAGCTGGTCTTCCATTCCATGCAATCCTTGGTGTAAGGACTACCCCAAATAGATATTCCTACATAACATCAACCCATTTACTACCACTAGACACACTTATTTACTACCACTAGACACACGCTTGTATAGCTTTTTATAGACTTTTTCACTTGTGTGACAGCATATTTAAAGATATTCTTGCAAAATATTTAAAAGCATACTGGCATTTAAACTATAATATAGACACAACAGAGCTTTGGTGTTGTTACAAACCCTTTATGCTCATGGTATCCATGACACAGGTCATTCCGGTTCAAATCCTACCTCTTTCATCATACTGTTTGACTGTTTCCACTATTTGTGTTCCTCGGGGCTCTTGGTTCTTGGGCCTCTACTGCGTCCGTCGCGTAGACCTTCCCCGATTGTCAGAGATCAGAGCTCCCCGCACCGGTGCGGGGAACTCTGATCTCTGACAATCGGGGAAGGTCTACGCGACGGACGCAGACAACCCCTGCTGCTAGCCACACCTCCTTCCGGCTGCAGCAGACGTTGTCTACGCGGATCGCGTAGACGTCAACCCGCTGCCCCGGCAATACAGCAGGAAGCACCGGTAAGTGTGTGTATGATGGGGGGGTGAGACAGGAGGATCCAGGTCCCCTGCAGCGGTGCGGGGGATCTGGATCTTAGTCTCCTAATCAGACCTCTATTTGAGGTCTGATTAGAAGACGACCCCGATTAGAAGACGAGGGGTATTTTTCAGAGCATTTGCTCTGAAAAAAACCTCTTCTTATAATCGAGCAAATACGGTATATTCAGGAACTGAAATTCATGTTTTATGAGGAAGAATTGCCCCTAGGGTCTACAGAGGTTCCCCAAATGTGGTGATCATTTCATGAGAGCGAAGTAAAGGTAAACACATTGGCCACCCTCCTTTCAGCCCTACTGACACACACATATGAACACTCTTGGCTACACCAATGTACATCCAAACATACACACCACAATCAGTCATACATAGGAACATAACATCGAAAGTGATGGCAGATAAGAACCATTCAGCTCATCTAGTCTGCCCAACCATGAGTTCTATCCATATACACTGGTAACCAGGCCCGGACTGGCCATCGGGCACACCGGGCATTTCCCCGGTGGGCCGGGCCGCGGCAGGGCCGGATTGACTTAGGGGCTGATGGAGCTGCAGCTCCAGGCTCCTACCTTAAAATAGGCCCAGTCAGGACCGGAATGACTGGGCCTATGCGGCCTCATTGACGCAGGGCATAAGGGGCACCTGCCCCTTAAGCCCGCCGCAACTGCGACCGGGTCCGCCACTCTGAGGGGCCGGGAAGCCCCCACCAGGGCCGGCCTTACGGGTGTGCGGCACATGGAGGATGTTCAATAAAGTTAAAAAAAAAAACCCCGATGTTTTAAATAAAAATGGGCTGCTCTGGCTTAAATGCCCGGGCCTATTTTTTTGTCCCAGTCCGGGCCTGCTGGTAACTGACAGACAACAACGAATGAGAAACTGGCAGACTTAAATGAGGTCAGGCTAGCAGAGGTAAAACACAATAGGGCAGGCCAAAATGCAGTACAATGGGACCACAGCTTGCAGAATGCAAGTAAACACCAGGAACTATATCTAAAGTAAGCAGACCAATGATCCAGCAAGAAAGCTGGGAGCAACCCTGCTTTATAAAGACCCTTGATTACTGATGAGCCACAGGTGTGTCAGGAACAGGTATGGATCCCTGTATCCATGGGAAAGCTGGAGTCCAGAAACCCCAAATGCCACCTTTTGGTGAAAAGGTGCAATACCTCCTATATGCTCGGTCACTGGTTCAAATCACTGTGGTTCCTGACACACATATACTACTCTCATATACTACCATTTGACAAAATACACAACTCTTAGTCTGATAGATTACATTCAGCCACACCAACTTCTCTCATTCACACAGATTACACTCAACCATGCTCAGCCTCATGAAACCACCAGACTCATGGACACAGATAACTCTTAGCATTACACAAAACTTATAGTCACATTCAGACACACAACATCTACCCACACATTCTCTCCTTGCTCAGCTAACCTGAGTCTCAGGGAGCTCTCTTCACATTCAGAGCCAGCAGTTGTTATTTTACCGCAGGTTCACATCTGCTAGCATCACATGCCTGTCACTGAGTATCGATAGGTAACAGCAAATTACTCTCCTTTGACTAATGTAGGATGAAAAGGCAGCAGTACTGGCACTGCACAAATACCATACCAGTCTTTATTCTGTGGGTGTCCTTGGAGCCATAATAGTGGGATTCTCACAGGCTATGCTGGGACTGCATATGAATAGGAGGGTAGAGTTATAGGGGGTGCAGAGTTGTTAAGGGCTCTGTAGGTCAGGAGTTTGAATTGGACTTTAAAGGGTATGGGGCGCCAGTGAAGCGATTGGCAAAGAGGAGCGACAGATAAGGAACAGTGACGCTGACAGATTAATCTAGCTGCATTGTTGAGGACGGATTGGAGCAGTGAAAGGCAGGACAGGAGGAGACCAGTTAGTAGGGTGCTGCAATAATCAAAAGTATTTTGGCTGTTTCTTGTGTGGCGAATTCGGGAGATGTTTTTCAGGTGAATGCAGATTTGGCAAGATTTGGTGAGGGAATGGATTTGAGGGATGAAGGAAAGAGCAGAGTCAAGTGGGAAAGCATACGCGACGGACGCATACAAACCCCCGCTGCCAACTCCAGGCAATAGCGAAAGGCGACGTCAACCCGCTGCCCCGGCTGGAAGCACTGGTAAGAGAGGGCTGAGAGGGGAGAGAGGGGTGAGAGAGGGGGAAGGGGGTGAGAGAGGGGGGGGGAGAGAGAGTGTGTGTGTGTGTGTGTTAGTTAAATGGGGGTATAGGGTGTGTGTGTGTGTTAAATGGGGGCATAGGGCATTTCTGGAGTGGCGTTAAGGGGGCATTTAATAGAGCACTCTGCCTCCTGAAATGCCTTATACCTCCCTATATGCCACTCTGCCCCATAATATGCCTTTTAACCCCCTAAATGCCAGAGTGGCATATAGGGGTATAAGGCATTTCTGGAGGCAGAGTGCTCTATACAATGCCTTTTAACTCCCTTAATGCCACTCTGCCTCCTGGAATGCCTTATACCTCCCTATATGCCACTCTGCCCCATAATATGCATTTTAACCCCCTAAATGCCAGAATGGGATATAGGGGTATAAGGCATCTCTGGAGGCAGAGTGGCACATAGGGGGTCAAAAGGCATACCATGGGGCACAGTGGCATATAGAGGGTTAAAAGGCATATCATGGGCCACAGTGCCATATTGGTGTGGCAAGCCTGGGGGCAGATGTGCGTAACTGGGGGGCAGGTTGGAAAATACAAGGAAATAAAAACAAAAAAAATATTTTACTCAATCATAGCTTTTATTAAAAAAAAAATAGTTTACATGAATTAACATTTACTGGTAAAACTTTTTTCCTTTGGGGTCGTCTTATATTCAGGCTTTTTCTTTTTTTCCTAAGTTAATATTCAGATTTTGGGGGGTCGTCTTATAATCAGGGTCGTCTTATAATCGAGCAAATACGGTATATTTTTTATTATAGGTGAAGTGTCTGTCAATAAGCATGTAGTCATCTACCCCTGACCATTAGTGTTATAGTTATTTATTCGCAGTGCAAGTATGTGCATATTTAGAGGTGAACGGATTCTTATTCTCTGCTCTTTTACAGGCCTGCTCTTTCTGTGACTGACAGTGCTGAATAAAGCACGATGCACTACATACTGATATATATAATATTTTCATAATGGCTAGGAGTTTTTTTTGTGTGAAATGGAAATACAAACATTGTTATTGACTATTGTGATTGGTTTTGGTTGCTTTTGACAGATAAGTATTGTCTTATCTATCAATATTTCTAATTTACGAGTGCATAACTAGGAGGTGCCAATAATCATAAGAGTTAAGGGCTACGGTTTTTGAGTGCATCCATCCATTTAAAACGGGTCTCTACTAAAAAAATAAGTATGTTAGAGTTATTTAAATGTAGATGTTTTCAGCTAATGATCCAATAAGTCTTCTCAATACAAATTGATGATGCCACTCGATGATGTCACATGATTGTTTTCAGCTGGGTTCTAGAAACCCAGGGACCAGCATTTTATTTCAATAAATACCAAGTTTCTAACAATAGTCCCAATATTTTGCAAGGATTGTCATGGTATTGGTGGCAGGTAGTTGAAAACACAATGCACAGTGTTTCTTTCGCAAACCACGTGTCATTAGTGAGCTCCCCACATGGAAATGCTTCTTACATCACGTATGGAGATAGATGAAAGTACTTCTCATATTATCAAAAATAATCTTATTCTGTATTATTTTAAATTAGGAATTCCAGATCTAGGTTCTATGACTACAATGAAAAGAACATGAATCTCTAGATAATTTAACATGACAGAATTATTGCCACATTAAACATGTTTTATGGCAGAAGAGAAATAAGATGAGGGATTAAGATGTATTTATTATTGTCACCTCTAGATGTCTCACTTACATTTTACATTTTTAAAACAAGCATTTTAAGTCAACCCAAGCTTTGTCTATGAAAAAGTAAATATTTAAAGGCTTTAAGTTTATATTAATAATAAAATGAATGTGTTCTCTTTGGAATACTTTGTTTTCCCTCAGTAGAGACTTAGTGGATTTTTTACAGTTACTTTTTTTATTATTGCTTTCAAAATACTTTAATAAGATTAGTAAAAAGGAGAATAACCAAACTGTCTATCTGCTCTGATTCATAGTAACATATTGTTAACTCATCAATTCATCATGCTGAGTTTTACAGGGAGTTAATATTCTAATAAATTTAACAGAAATCCAGTTAAATGTCCGGTGAGACATTAATCCAAAAAGAAATAGTCACAAAATACTTTGTTGAACCAGTGAGTCTGAATCTTATAACAAGGCTAAGTGGGAAATACCACTTAAGTTTACATTTCCATTTGTGGTGTAATATTTCAAATAAGAGGAATTTCAACAAACTAATCCAAACATTATTCACTGCCCAGGCACGGAAAGAAGTACAGCACAAACAAAGATGACGTCTCACATACAGTCGGGAAACATATTGATTCTTGTAAGAACGCCCAGATTGGTCACTGAGACCAAGCGGCTGTCTGACAATGCCTTTTGCCCTGATGAAAACACTCAATTTCGGAGAATCACATGGGACATAAGTGTTTTATATCACTTCACGCTACCCTCCCTGTCGCCTCAGATGATTTATTTAAATACTAGCTGCTAGGAATGACTCCCTCTGCAATCAAATGAATATGGTGAAGTTGTGAGGATCAGCTTCATACAATGTATCTTTTGATAATCGTTTCAACTAGACTTGTGCATTCGTCTTCAGGCGAACATGAAAACGAACACGAAGAGTGCGTTTTCGTGTTCGTTCCGAAGACAAGACGAAGAGAAGACAGCAGCGGTAAAATGTAGGCGAAGACGAAGACACACCCCACGAAGATCTTCGTGATCGTCTTCGCCTACTAATCTCCCCGGTCCCGTCCCCATCTAACTTACCTTATCTTCGCAGCCTCGCGGCAGTTCACAGAAGCGGAAATCCGCAGGTTCGCCGTCACGGGTTACAGGGCAGTGCGAATGAGCCTATTGGTCGCCTACAGGGACCTCCCCTAGCATCAACCAATTAACCCCTTCGATGCTGCGTTAGATAACGGGAGCGGAAATCCATAGGTTAAAGGACCATGCAAGCGACCAATAGGCTCACTCGCACGGCCCCTTAACCCCTTAAGGTGCAACAAGTGCACCAGGAGCCTAAAAGTCTTTAAAAAGTTAACCCCTAATGAAGCAACTTGTCCTGCAGATCCCACTGGTCTCCCTGTTCTATCAGTTAATAAATGATAGAACAGGGAGACCAATGGTATCTGCCGGACAAGTTACGGCACCAGGAGTTTAACAGTCCGTACGAGCGACCCTATTGGTCGCCAGCAGGGGGCTCGTCTGCCATCAACCATTGGCAGACGAGCCCCCTGCTGACGACCAATAGAGTTGCTCATACGGACATTTAAACTCCTGGTGCCAGAGCTGCTGCGGTACGCGTTAACCCCGTATTAACCCCTTAACCGGAAAAAAACAAAGAAAAAGCGAAGACGAAGAATGTCCACGAATATTCGCCCGAAGAGAAGACAGGAACAGGCGAATATTCGTGGAATACGAAGATTTTTTCCCCCCGAAGACGAGCACGAAGACAAACATGAAGAGCCCCCTGGTGCCCAAGTCTAGTTTCAACTGTAGGTAGCGAAAATGATAACTGTTCCTTTTACAGGGTATGATGCTTTCTGGCCTGTTTACTACTGACAAATGAGCTTCTTTTAAGATTGATCAGAATAAAAGCTACAATTTAAACTATTATCCTTTCTGCATTAACCTATCTCAGACCTTGGAATTGTTTCCCTTACAATTAGTTTGAGCACAGTCTCCCAAATGTCATTGACTTCTGCACACCATGGCTCTAGAGAGAAGACCCTGTCTTTCTTATTGCTATATCTATAGCTTTATATATATAGGAGAAGCTACTGAACCGACTACATACTATTAGTATTACCCACAGTTTATTCTGATACATCATTATTGATTATATTGAAACATTTTCTTGAAATGGTATTGTGCTGTATTATTATTATATTCAGCTCTTTGATGGAACCGACGCTACTTACAAACAAGACTTTATGAGATGGAGACAATGCCACAAACATTTGTTACCCTAAATCTCCTGCTTCGCATAGGTATAGATGTTTTGAAAACCAACACCTCAGCAGTCTAGATGATGTATGTTTCGCCCCTTTAAAGAACACCTGGGGACACATTGCGTTTGTTAATGTTATATTATTTGATGAGATGTTTGTTTAAAAAGTCTACAGAATAAATCTATCGTGTGAACCAACAGAATCAGATAAGCAAGATGCAAGGTCTGAACTCTGTGTGCTGAAAAAACATATTAAATATCTACATAGTAGTAATATGATACTGTAGGTTAAATTACCTGTTGAAAACATGATAAACTATAAATTAACAAAGGGAGGACAAGAGCGGTGGGTAACACAACCCCTCATTGTACATAAGCAGAGATGTCACTTTTGGAGAAGAGACTTTTATTTTATCTGGCTCATTAGGGGTTAAATAAAATATACTTTGAAAAATAGACATTTCACAGCAATGTTTTTGACCAAAAAAGTGCTGCATGCTTACTTAGCACAATCGCATGTGAAAATGCATACCTGAGACTTTGTTTCCCAGAACTGATAAAGAGCCGGGAAGCATGTTATCTCAAAAAAATATCTGCTGTTTTGTGCTTGAGTGTTGCTCAATGATAACATTCAACCGACTATGGTATAATGGGAATTTGTGTCTCTTTTCCTATGCAATTTAAACATGTTATCTTACTATGAATGCCAAATAATGTAATAATATGTAACACATAGAAAAAACATGTTTGGAAATGACTTTTTAACCCCAGGCTGGTGAGTAATGCTTCTGAAGAGTGAAGAGTTAAAGACATAAAGATTGGTCAAAAAAATCATGTAAAAAATATTTGAAAAATCAACATTATAACATTATATTACATTGCCTACCCTAGGCAACTCTGCAACAGTCTCCTGTCTCTGATCATACAAAGTTCAGGATATAACAAAGGAGAAAAAAGAAAAAGAAACAAAAAAGGAGAAACAATAACAAAGAGAGAATCAAAGGCAGTCATATACACCATACAATTAAATTCATGAAATTCACCAAATTGACCCTCTTATCATAGATGTGTTGAGTATTAGAGAGATTATGAGACTCTTCCATATGTCTGTGGACTTCTAACATGTCCAAGGCATTCACTACCCATGGGCACCTCTCCACTTTCTAGCCAGGCATAATTCAGTGGCAAGGAAAAAGTGCAAGATTAATTTCCTCATCCCAGTGGCAGTATCTTCTGGCAAGAAGTGTAACAGGGCATATTCTGGAGTTCACTCTCCTCAACCTTGCAAATAATTTGCAAAACTCTCCTCCACAGGCCCCGAATCAGAACAGCCCTGTACGTGTCGTATCTCCCACCATCCTGCACACCTCCCAACACAGAGGAGAGGTCCCCAAGAACATCTTGGCTAGCCTCTGTGGAGTAAGATTTCATCCTTACACCACTTTTTTCTGCAGTTCCACCAAATCTGTACACTGAGTTACCCCTCTCATGTGTTCTTCTGCCTCCAGTCACTGATCTAGAAGATATGTGGCAGGTATTTCCTCTTCTTAGGGGAGTTTAGACCTGTAGTACGCTTTGATCACACAAGAAAAGCCTATCGACATTGCCTTTTTCTGGATTCTGCAGATTAAGGTCCACAATTGGGTGTTGTGCCATTCTCTGCCTAGAAGAGTTAGCGCTTAGAATGTGTTTTGCTTATAAATACTAGTTGTGGGGAAAGCATATGGAAGGGCAGACTTTGCTATTTTCCATCCAGAGTATGGAGTGCCCCCCCCCAGGCAATCATTTTCCTGGTCCACCCAAGGCACACGCAAGCAGTGGCTCTGGCAAGATTGTGCAAGTCTTAATGCTTTTTTATGTGAAGTTTACACATTCAGTGTCATTCTACGCATAATGATACAGATGTCCAGGACAAACATGTATTACTAATACATTTCTTCGAATCATAGAAACACCTTAGGCTCATGCATCATCACACATCAAGTCTATGTGTCAATTATTTTGCATCCCACCGAAATGTAATTAGATTGTAAACATTATCATACTGTTTGCATTTCCAGTAAAAAGAAGAACGTCATCTTAGAACATTTTTAAGCAACAGGGAATTGTAAACAGTAAGTTGTATCTCTATATGCTATTGCTGACAAATGAGTTACTTGTAAATCTGTAAGAGATATGATTGTACAGAAGCCAATAAATGAGTCAATTCTATAGAAACGATATCTCTTTTAGTACAAGCATATTGATTCTCCGCACTAATCACTAGATTCTAACACAACGCTAAAATGGATCAATGACTCCGGTTACACTTGGATAACACATTTCCTTGGCATAAAAGCAAAAGGAAAGTAAATAATCCAGTAGGAGTATGGATAATGGCACAGAAATATTTTATAAAAGGTGGGTTTCTTTTGTCTCATTTGATAAACATTGACTTTTTCCATTACAACATCACTCATTTATTTTAGTGTTATGTCATGTTTACCCATTGTACAGTTCTCTGGAATATGATGGCACCAATAAAGCAAGACAAAAGATTAAAATGTGTAAAATATTTAACAGTCATTTTATTTCCTATGATTGTGTCCGTGAATGTATAAAATTAATTAATTATTCTATAGGAATTCATTTTTGATACATTTCTAATAAGAACCTTGTACGAATCATGAAAAATAATGCTGCTGTTCAGGTGTAGCAGAAAAATGCCGTATTAAGAAGAATTCATTTCAGCCTCTTGCAATTAGCAAGCGCTGCCCATAAAGCTCTAATAATTACAGTTTAAACCTGTTTTCTGTCTTGGATTCAAATAACTGAAACTACTGTGGCGTAACTCATGGAATTATTGTGCAGTGTTATGTTTCTAAGGGAACATGTCATGGCTTTTAGCATTATCTTGTCAAATTATTTCATGACACGGGTTATGAACTTACTTTTAAGACCGCATTTTGAAAGAAATAATTTGCATCCAGATTTTGATAACAGGATCTATTACTTTCGTTTCTTGTGAATGGTTAGTATTAAATTGTCTTGACATTTTTTTCTGTCAAATGTGAAATAGTACCATTGCTCAGGTTTTTGTAATTGGTTCATGCTCCTAAAAATATTGTCTGGATATTAGACTATATGGTGCAGCTCTGCATCCATTGGAGGTACGATACAACTCTGAGCTACATGTTATTTAAAGAAGAACCTGCCAAAAGCATAACCCTTTTAAATCCAAGGTTAGTATACTCTTAGTAGCCTTGGATAATCCTCAAGTAATATCAAATCCTGAACTCAACGTCAACAGGTAGGGCCAATGCTAGTGGAGGTTAATGTGTAGGTTGACGTGTCTGAAACCATATAATAATGCCATTTCATGCATATGTGATTAAGTCAGTATATCCAATAATGTTAAGAATCTATTAAATAGGTTAAGGAAAGGTGAGATAATGTATAACACATTGGTCTATTTACTAAGCCCCAAGGCAGGTTCCCACTCAAGAGTGTTATTTTAGGTTAGTGCGACTACTCAACGTCTGCAAGTACTAATGACAAGCTGAATCATATTCACATGAGTTCTTTTCCACGGGGGACACTGTCAAGTTCAATAGAAGTTCAACTGGCAGCTGCCTTGAAGAATTATATTTGTCAAGAGTTTAAGATAAGATTCCCAGCCCCCACGCTATTTTAGCTGCAGTCCCTTTAAAATCCCTTTAAGAGTCAGTAGTTACTGACCACAATTAACCTTTTTTGGGGGTTTTCTTGGTAAATCATAAGTAGAATGGATACCTAGACACCAAACTTAAGGTATCTCCTGACTTCTGCTGATGTTTATCTGTACATCAAAGTCCAAAAATATATTTTTTTTTGCACTATTTTTTTCTTTGGTCAATCAATGAATCCAATTGAGTTCTTTGTTGAGTAAAATCTGTGAAATAAGCAAATTGGACTATAAATTCTTAAATATTATTATTTGATAGTATTCTGAAGTAAATATTTGACATATTCCAAGAACACTATTAAGTTGTAAACATATTGTAAATGTATGCCCTAGGTATCCCAGTAAAGCATCTAAGGTAAGCCACAGCAATCCTAGCTACCCCGACTGATCCTGTGAGCAGACAATATTTATTATATTTATTTACAGAGCACTGGCAGATTGTGTAGTTTTATGCAATTAGAGGTAGAGTTAATATTAAAAATATTAAGCAATAAGATTAACACATTTTAAGGCATATCGGTATAGAAGAAGAGGGTCTTTCTATGGCAAGATTAAATCATATTAGTCTGATGAGGGGGAGTGAGACAGACACAGATAGGGACCGCTTGGGTGAGGATGATTTGATTGCAGCAAGGGTGATCTTGAGTGATGTGGAGATCTCAAAGGTGGGGAGAACCCATGGTTTCTTTTAGGATGTAGGTGTTACGCGCGCTGCCGCGGCTCCCTCTCCGGCTACCGCCGGCAACCCCACCTCCGTCCCGCATGCGGGTTGCCGGCGGGTGACACGCGCTGCCGCTGCACTCACCTTGGCCGCTGGGTCCCCCGACGTCGGTGGTTCCGCCTCCGGTGCTGCCGCGGTGACTCGAGGGGCTCGTGGTTCCTCTTCGTCGGGCGCGCGCACCCGCTCACGCTCGAGGTACGTCGCCACGCGCACACGCCGGGAAACCGGCGGAAGTGCGCCATCTGGTGGTGGTTCCAGATATCGCACCTAATATCAAATTAGGGCGCGACACGCTCTACGGCGCGGCTGATGACGTGAGTGTTACCTTTCCTATTTAAACCCCATTCGTTTGCCTTGTCTTTGCCCGTTCTAAACGTTCTCTAGCGTTGGGTGTGCTATTGTTCTTCTTCTAGTTTGATCTCTGCTTTGTGTACCGAACCCTTGCCTGTTTATACGACCACGATTCTTCTCTGCCTGCCTACGTACCCGGACCTGTTTACCGTTTTGCACCTGATCTACCTGCCCTGACCTCGGATTGTTTTTTGACCTTGCTGCCTGCCGTTGCCCTCGACCTCGGACTGTGTTCTGGACTTTCTTTAGCTGTGCTTACCTGCATTGTTGGATCCCTCGTCTACCTGACCGTAACAGTAGAACGGGCATACACATGGATCCCGCGGATATGGCACGGCTGCAAGCCCGACAGGATCTCCAAGACCAGCGTCTTGCCGCACAGTCTACACAGCTCCAAACGCTGGAACAAAAGGTCGACGCCATGACCGATCTTCTGCGTTCTCTGACCGCCCTCCCGTCGGTTCATAGGGAGGCCTCCCACGAGGGCATGGGGGCTGTTGCTAGGTTCCCGCTACCCGAGAAGTATTCCGGGGACCCGAAGGAATGTCGCGGTTTCCTCAACCAGTGTATGCTCCACTTCCGAAACCATCCCCAGGCGTTCCAAACATCATCCAAGAGGGTATCATTTATCATATCCCTACTTAAGGGTGATGCATTGCTATGGGCCTCGCCTCTGGTGGAGCAAGAATCCTATCTGCTTGAGGACTGTCCCGCTTTTATGGAAGCCATACGAACTGTTTTTGATGCTCCGTGTCGTAAGGAAACCGCTGAGTCCTCTCTGCTTGACCTCCAGCAAGGCCGTAAAACCTTGGCCCAATACACTGTGGAGTTTCGCACCCTTGCCCATGAGACCAACTGGGAAGAAGGCGCCCTCAAGGCCGCCTACAGAAAAGGGCTCAACGAAAAGATCAAAGACGCCCTAGTGTACCACGACACACCTATGGATCTCGAAGAGTACATCGCCCTCTGTCTCAGGGTGGACAAACGAATCCAGGAAAGGTCATCAGAACACAACAGAGGAAAAAGACCGGGGTCCTACACTCCAGGCCCCACAAGATCTTCTTCGTCTCCTCTTCCGTCCGTTTCCGCTTCAGATGAGCCCATGGAAATAGGAACCGTCCGCAAACTCTCCGAGGCCGAGAAAAGATACAGAAGAATACAAGGACTCTGTCTCTATTGCGGTCAAGCCGATCACCTGTTGCCTACCTGTCCTCTCAGACCGGTAAAAGAGAACGCTTAGGGATCACAGGAGGAAGCTCCCTAAGCGCATGCCGTTTCCCTATTCCTCCCAAAACACGCATGACAGTACCCATAACGCTCTGTTGGGAGAACCACTCCGTGGCCACAAGGGCCTTCCTTGACTCCGGAGCAGCTGGCGTTTTTATGGACCAGCAATGGGCACTGACACATCACATACCACTCCGCACCAAGGAAGCACCCTCTCTGGTGGCTTCTGTCGACGGCTCTCTCTTGGGAACAGGGATCGTCACTCAAGAGTCCGAACCATTGACCCTGCAAGTAGGGGTCACACACCAGGAACGACTCTCGTTTGAGTTAATCAAATCACCTCACGCTCCTCTTATCCTGGGATATCCGTGGCTCCGTTACCACAACCCGATCATAGACTGGCAAAGAGACGAGATCTTATCATGGAGTCACCAGTGTCACAACCACTGCATCATACCTTGTCGACGCCTTAATCTCATACTCGAGATCGCTCCTACTGACCCCAGGTCTCTCGTTCCAAGACACTACTGGGACTATTTGGATGTGTTCTCCAAAAAAGACGCGGAGAGACTACCTCCACATCGGGCCTACGATTGCGCCATCAACCTGTTGCCAGGCTCCGATCCACCACGGGGCCGCACCTATCCGCTGTCTGAACCGGAGAACAAGGCTTTAGAACAGTACATCAAAGAAAGTCTGGAAAAAGGCTTCATTCGTCCGTCCTCATCCCCTGCTGGAGCCGGGTTTTTCTTCGTGGCCAAAAAGGAGGGCTCATTGCGGCCATGCATCGACTACCGGGGACTAAATCGCATCACTATAAAAAATCGTTACCCGCTTCCCCTCATCACAGAGATCTATGACCTCCTAAAAGGAGCAAAGATCTTCACCAAGTTGGATCTCAGAGGTGCGTACAATTTAATCCGTGTCAAGTCTGGAGACGAATGGAAGACGGCATTCAACACCAGATTCGGGCATTACGAATACACCGTTATGCCCTTCGGGTTATGTAACGCTCCTGCTATATTTCAGACTTTCGTCAATGACGTTTTCAGGGATATGCTCCTGTCCCACGTCATCGTGTACTTAGACGATATCCTCGTGTACTCTCCTACGCTTGAAACCCATCGACATCATCTGAGGGCCGTGTTACAGAGACTACGGGAGAACGGTCTGTACGCCAAGGCCGAGAAATGCGCCTTTGAGAAAACCAGTCTGCCCTTCCTTGGATATATAGTCTCTTCCGACGGTCTCCATATGGATCCGGCTAAACTTGAGGCCATCACAGCATGGCCTCTCCCTCGTACTCTCAAAGCCATCCAACGATTTCTTGGCTTTGCTAATTACTACCGGCGCTTCATCCGGAATTACTCCGCCATAGCGGCTCCCATCACCGCCATGACTAAAAAGGGGGTTGACCCAACCCTCTGGACTCAAGAAGCCAGAAAGGCATTTGAGAACCTGAAACAAGCCTTCATCTCGGCTCCTGTCCTTCTACGTCCGGACCCTACAAAACAGTATCTCCTGGAAGTCGATGCCTCTGAAACCGGTGCCGGGGCTATATTATCACAACGCAAAGAACAAACCACTAAATACCATCCCTGTGCCTTCTTCTCCAAGCGTTTTTCCGCAGCCGAACAAAACTATGACGTCGGCAACCGTGAGCTTCTGGCCATCAAAATGGCATTTGAGGAGTGGCGTCACTTACTAGAAGGTACCGAACAACCTGTGGTCGTTGTGACAGACCACAAGAACCTTGCGTACATTGAAAGTGCTAAACGATTATGTCCTCGCCAGGCACGGTGGTCGCTCTTTTTCACACGTTTCAACTTCTACATCACCTACAGGCCAGGAACCAAGAACATCAAAGCTGACGCTCTATCCCGTCAATTCGATTCTCAACACGATCGGCGCTGCAACGACCCCATCATACCCTCCACGCGGCTCATCGCCAGCTTATCTACGCACACGATGAGCCGAATCCGTATGTCCCAAAGGACCATCCCGGCCAATGAACGTCCTCCTCCAGGCCGTCTCCATGTGCCTCCCAAATATCGCACGGACGTCCTTCGCTGGGCTCACGATTCCCTCCTGGCGGGTCACTCTGGCTTCCGGAAAACGATGTTCCTCATCCGTCGTTCCTTCTGGTGGCCGTCCCTGGCCAGGGATATCCGGTCTTATCTCGCTGCCTGTCATACATGTGCACGACAGAAGTCCCCCCGGACGCGTCCACAGGGCCTCCTGCATCCACTTCCCGTTCCTACGGCTCCCTGGACACACGTCTCTCTGGACTTTGTTGTGGATCTACCTAGGTCCCAAGGAAACACCACCATCCTGGTGGTTGTTGACCGCTTCTCCAAGCAGGCTCACTTTATCCCTTTGCCGCGCCTGCCTACCTCTATGCAACTGGCTGACATCTTCATCAAAGACATTGTCCGCATACACGGTCTTCCTCTACACATGGTGTCCGATCGAGGCACGCAGTTCGTATCCAGCTATTGGAAACACCTTTGCCGTAAGCTCGGCATACAACTCCACTTGTCGTCAGCCTACCACCCAGAGACCAATGGGCAAACGGAAAGAACGAACCAAACCCTCAAGCAATACCTGAGGATGTACAGCAATGTACGACAAGACAACTGGTCATCTCTTCTCCCGCTCGCTGAGATGACGTACAACGGGTCCCTGCACGAATCCATCGGCAGTACCCCGTTCTTTGCGGCATTGGGTTACCACCCGGTGATCCTGCCTCCTCCGTCTTCTCGTTCCTCCTCTGCTGTGCCGGCGGTCGACCGTCGAGTGACTGACATGCGGAAACATTGGAGTTCCCTTCGCAATGTTCTCTCCAATGCACAGCATCGCTGTAAGCGAGCGGCTGACGCCAAACGATCGCCTCCCCCGGATTACAAAGTGGGTGACATGGTGTGGTTGTCGACTCGCAACATCCGCTTGCGTCAACCATCCAGGTCCTTGGGTCCCCGTTACATCGGGCCCTTTCGCATCAGTAAACGTCTTAACGACGTGTCCGTGTCCCTTGACCTCCCCCCTACCATGCGGATTCCTCGGTCCTTTCATGTCTCCCTGCTCAAGCCTTGCGTCTCCAACCGTCACTCCGTTCCTTTCCAGCCCCCTGCTCCGCTTGTCGTCCGGGGCCATGACGAGTACGTTGTCGAGCGGATCCTCGATTCCCGTCGCGTGCGGAATGGTATCCAGTACCTTGTTGCCTGGAAGGGGTACGGTCCTGAGGAGCGGACGTGGGTGCCTGCTCGTTTTGTTCACGCTCCCCGCTGCGTCGCTCGTTTTCATGCTCTTTGCCCCCTTCGTCCCGCTCCGTCGCGCTCGGTGCGCGCTCCTGGAGGGGGGGGTACTGTTACGCGCGCTGCCGCGGCTCCCTCTCCGGCTACCGCCGGCAACCCCACCTCCGTCCCGCATGCGGGTTGCCGGCGGGTGACACGCGCTGCCGCTGCACTCACCTTGGCCGCTGGGTCCCCCGACGTCGGTGGTTCCGCCTCCGGTGCTGCCGCGGTGACTCGAGGGGCTCGTGGTTCCTCTTCGTCGGGCGCGCGCACCCGCTCACGCTCGAGGTACGTCGCCACGCGCACACGCCGGGAAACCGGCGGAAGTGCGCCATCTGGTGGTGGTTCCAGATATCGCACCTAATATCAAATTAGGGCGCGACACGCTCTACGGCGCGGCTGATGACGTGAGTGTTACCTTTCCTATTTAAACCCCATTCGTTTGCCTTGTCTTTGCCCGTTCTAAACGTTCTCTAGCGTTGGGTGTGCTATTGTTCTTCTTCTAGTTTGATCTCTGCTTTGTGTACCGAACCCTTGCCTGTTTATACGACCACGATTCTTCTCTGCCTGCCTACGTACCCGGACCTGTTTACCGTTTTGCACCTGATCTACCTGCCCTGACCTCGGATTGTTTTTTGACCTTGCTGCCTGCCGTTGCCCTCGACCTCGGACTGTGTTCTGGACTTTCTTTAGCTGTGCTTACCTGCATTGTTGGATCCCTCGTCTACCTGACCGTAACAGTAGGTTGAGGATATTTTCAGTCAGATATCAAACAACAGTGTCTTTAAATCTCCAGATGGGAGGCAGCATGTGTCCATACCCACTCTCTGCCTCCTTCAAGGTGATCTGGCGCTAACCCTACAGCTAGATGCTCCCTTCTGCCTCCTAAAAGCGGGGTATGATGTTGAACAGAAGGAAAGTAGTTATGCACGTGCCGGGATTCACTGAACATTTATGGCATGTACACAAAAATGAATATGATCATTCTTATGCAGTTTCCACATCCGTTCCTCCTTATAATATAGATTTGTGACACTGTTCACAAGTTCTGACATGTAATAGAAGAGTTTTCAAGCTGTTATCCAGGATATCCTTGTCAAATATTATTTTGTAATCATTGCTTTTTGTGGCATCATTTACACTATTTGGATAAACTATTATGATCTTTGCAGATGATTTACATTTTAAAACAATAAAAAAATAACTGTTTAAAGTAACATGAATTTATTCATACCACCAAGGACCAAGGTTGTGATAATAATTCAGGCTCTTGGTGTGTTTATTCATCATATTACTGCATTATATGTCACATTATGTAAAAAAAACGTTTTAAAGATTAAGAGCTTTTGCACAGCAGAATAACCATCATTAGTTTTCAATAATCTTTCTATACATTGTACTGTTTTTAAGTACAATTCACAGCATTTTTATATCTGCAGCCTCTGTGTAATAGCAACGAAAGAAGAATATAAATCAGTTTATTTATCTTTTTTCTCCAGATTGTACAGTACATTCATACCTCCAAACAGGGCGAGACTGGTGATTGCGAGGCAACCTTGGCACTGATGACATGCAGCCGACTACTGGAAATGCACAGCTCACATCGGGTGCAGCTGGACATATCCTTGGTGTGCCAGATGTCCTGTCCGGGCCATCTGCCACCAAATCATTTTCGATGGCTACTAAGGGGCCAATTTATTAGTAAGAGGTTAGAGGTGTGACTAGGGAATCAGGGCTTTATTGAGATTTTGCATGTAACTTTATAACCTATTTATGTTATCTACGCAACTGGGTTTGGCACATAGAGGAAAATTAACTACCCATTGCTTGTGCTGTTTGTATCCTTGTAGGGTTTTAGAAGATTGCTATATACCCACCAAACATTCAGAGTTCCTAGAAAAAGACAGACAGAGAAACTTAGGTCATAAAGAGGCACTTTTCCTCCTTAACAAAGGGCTCCTCTATACACAAGATTTTATGTTTTCAGATACTATTGAAGGTTCTAAGTTAGATTACAAGGTCACTTTAATTTTCTCAAGCCTGCCATAAACAGCTTGCAATTTTCGGGGAAGTCTTACATTCCAATCATTTTTTTCCTACCACTATCTGAAGGTGGGCAGTTGCTCTCTTTGCTCTGTGGAAATGAATAAGCAGCTCTAAGAAAAAAACATATTTTTTGCTTTTTTTCTGGTGAAAAAATAAGTTGTTATATTTGCTAGAAATTATCCTAGACCCCAACTGTTCCTGCAATCCTGATATTTTTGCATAATTGCGCAACATTGCCTATTAAGTGACTTAAGAGCAAAATTTTAATGCACCATTAAAATTATAATTGTGGCAATAAGAGAGTAATGTTGTATGAAACACACTTAACATCAGCACAGAACAAAGGGGTTTATGTACAGTACAAAAAGTAATGGAATGTTGCTTCTCATTTGACAGTTCCAATGCTTGCTCTAGTGATAACATCACCAGAAACACTTTTTGAAACAGAATATAAACATTTTCTGCCCATCTAGTCAAACCAGAATTGTCATATGTTTCTCCAATTCATGTATTAATTCCCTTGTTATATTAACTTTTAACACTGGAATATAATGTATATTCGTATATAGAGATATCCCCAGACAGTTTTTATTATGTGGTAATTGCGAGGGAGTGGGTAGAAATAGAAGGGGAGTAGGCATGAATAGATGTAGGCATGACATGGAGACCCATGGAAGCAGATCTTCATCAGAATACTTTGAGTCAAATCTGAACAGTTCCCAAGTATCAATTTTTAAAAAAAAATGAGAAAGGGAATATATAATGAATAAGAGGGGAGATAAGGAAAAAGGGGGGAGATAAAAAAAGCAGAGAGACAGGTACAAAGAAGAGATAGAGACAGAAAAGAGATAATGGGGGATTAGAAGAATTCCCAGATGAGAGGTAAGGATAAAGGAGAAATACAATAAGAAGTCGGAGAGATAGTGAGAAAAGAGGAGGAGAGGAGGCATACGTGAAAAAGGAGAGATAAAAAAAGAAGAGAGATAATGTGAAATAGGAGGCTATAAAGAGAAATGGAAGATATGAGCTAAAGAAAGATGAGAGATCATGAGAAAGGAAAAAAAAACAGCACTTTACTGCACCTCAAGCAGAATAATTTGTCAATATTTTACACAAGCTCTGAGTAGTCATGTGACATAGTCTTGAGTAGTCAAGATTGTAAGCTTGCGAGCAGGGCTCTCTCCACCTAATGTATCAATTTGTCTTAGTCTGCCAATTCTCGTCATATATATATATTGTATTAAGTGCTATGTAGATTGTTGGCGCTATATAAATAAAAGATAATAATAATGATATATAGTCATGTGACATATGTAGAAATTCAGCCACAGAAACTTGTTTCAAATGGGAGGAAGTTTGAAAAGGTATTTTTTAATGGTCATGTTTTAAACATAAGTAAATAATTTAATGCAGTAATATTGGTACTAGAAAAAAATCTAATCTAAAACTTAATTTGTGTTTCTTTATTATTACATTTAGGTGGTAGTGGTATTACTGTGAGTTTGTGTCGGGTTAAAAATAAATCAATGTAAAAACCCAGGTGATGTATTTTTACGTGTCCTATTAAACAAGGAAATATCACATTTTCAGCTTTAAATGTTAAAACAGCCATCTGGGAATTTGTCTCTGCTGGTAATTAATGATCATAATTCTGATTTGTCATGGAGCTCTACTAAATTACAGTACTAAGCATGGGGTATTTCACTGTTCTTGCGTGCATTGGTTGGCTGAATAAACATATAACATATCACTACAAATTACCTTAGAAGAATTTACTTATGCACTGGAAATATTAGCGGAAAGGAAAGTTGAATGGTCTTGGGTCAAATGTTAGCACTAGAGTTGTATCTGTTGTGATAACCTTTAATTTTACAGTAGCTAGCAGCATGATCATGTTACATCTCCGTGGTCTACATTTGTAAAGATGTACTACCTCTGCAATCATTTGGAGGACAAAATGTAACCAGAGCCAAATTAATTAATGCTTACAGTGTGCAAGTAGCCAGAGAGAAAGCTGCCAGCGGGGTAAAGGGTTGCAAGAGGGAGAGAGCAAGAGGGTAAGGGAGGGAGTACGTACATTTATGTGTAAGCGTTTGTGTTTGTGAGCATGAATATGAAAGTGTTTGCGTGTTAGCATGGATGTGTATGTGTAAGTGTTTACCTGTTAGCATGGATATGTACATGTACGTGTTTTCCTGTTTGCATGGATGTGTAGGTGTGTTTATATTAACATGGATGTGTATGCATAAGTGCGTGTTAGCATGAAAGTGTAAGTGTGGGAGCATGAATGTTTATGTGTAAGTGGTGTGAGAGGGAGTGTGTCTTAGCATGAGTGTGTAAGTTTGTTCTAGTGAGTATAAGTGTATGTTAGTGTAAGTACATATAAGCATATGTATGTGTGTTAGCATGCAAGTGTAAACAGGGCCGGCCCGACAATGGAGCCTAGTGGGGCAACCGCTCCAGGCGGCACTTTTGAAGGGGCGGCACTTCGCCGCCCAAGCCCTTTTTTTTTTTTTTAAAGCGAAAGAGAAAGAAAGGGGCGCCGAGGGGTTTTCGCTTACCAAGCTGTCAGTACCCGCTCGGCGCCCCTCTCTCTCCTCTGCGCCGAGTCTCCCTGTTCGGTCTCGGTGCCGGCTTGTAATGCTGAGTGCCGGAAGGTAAGTACAAGGGGCGGGGGGGAGGAAGGGTAGATAATGGGGGGGAGAAGGGTAGATAATGGGGGGATGGGGCGGAAGCAGGGACAGAGGGAGAGGAAGGGTAGATAGGGGGGATGGGGCGGAAGCAGGGACAAAGGGAGAGGAAGGGTAGACAAGGGGGAAGGGTGGGGGCGGCATTTTAAAATTTGCCCCAGGCGGCATTTTGCCTTGGGCCGGCCCTGAGTGTAAATGTATGTAAATGTGTGTACATATGTGTGCTAGTGCATATGTTGGGGTGGCAAGGGGCTGAGGAGGCCACTTTCCTTCCCTTGCTCCCCGGGCCTGAAGGTGCCAGCCCTTCCCTGTACATAGAGACATAATCAATACAAACTACCATATAGGCACCAGAAGGCCACCAGAAATTGCAGTATCATTAAACTGAATTACATGTGGGCACGGTCTTGTTTCTATAAAGCATCAAATTATTTTATTTTTGTCAGCAGTGATTACAAATCTAACAAACTAAACTCTAATGGAACTCTAGGTCAGTTCCATTAAACCTAAAAAATGAAAAGTTGGTATTTTTTCTTCCCAGTTCTAATTGCTTAGAACATAAATAGAAACATTTGATAACAGATAAGAACCATTCAGCCCAAAAAAGTAAAGATAATTTCTGTTGATACTGGATGAGATCAAAATGTCAAGTGTCAAATACCAAAGAAAACTCTACATGCAATCATATTCAAACTGCATTCCCTTCTCCATAAATATCTAGTTTGTGTCAATGGGATAATTTTCACTGCAGATAAAAATGAAAGAGAGTTTTTTCTGCCAAAAGAAGCAAAAATCAAGCCACTTTAAAAAAAATACATTCTCTCAAACAATCCCTCCAAAATTAAATTAATACAATAAGAAGACACAATACCGTATTTGCCCGATTATAAGACGACCCCTCCAACATCTAAATAATAATTTAGGAAAAAAAGAAAAAGCCTGATTATAAGACGACCCTGTAGGAAAAAACTTTTACTAGTAAATATTTATTCATGTAAACTATTTTTTCATATTTAACCCCTTCAATCCCCTACTTACCGGAACGTCCAATAAACGCATCCCAAGAATCCCCTATGGACGTACCGGTACGTCCAGCCCTTCTTGCAGCTGCAGGGACACATCAGGCTGGACTCCCCCCTGACAGCAGAACCCGGCATCACCGGCTTTCTGCTGTCTGATCTGATGTAACAGCTTCTGGCATGAAAGCCGGAAAGCTGTTACATTTCAAACTGCCCGATCACGCGATCCTGCAGGTGATATCCTGTCCTCCGATGAGGCACAGATGCTGCAATCTCTATGCCTGTCTGTGAGGACCTGCATAGAGATCACAGTGTGATCGGTGCAGGGGGATCGCGGGGAGGGTAGTGAGAAACCATGTCTCTCACCCTTCTCCCATGCTGCAAAACAAAAAAGAGAAAAAAAAGGTTATTCATTTAAAAAATAATAATACAAAAATCATTAAAATCACAATATAAATAATAAAGTGAGCTAAGTGATGTCATTGTGACATCACTGTCATTAATAACATGTTCAAGAGGTCCCTAAGAGGACCTCTAACCATTTTAAAAAAAAATATATATATATATAAAAAATAAAATAAAAAAAATAATTAAAAAAGAAATATATATAAAAAAGATAATAATAAAAAAATTAAAAAACCTTACATTCCATTGCCTGCCCTTACATGCCATAGCATAACATCTACCCAGAATAACCCTCCTGCCCCCGTTCACAAACCCCAAACCCGTTAAGCCATAAGCATAAAAATTCTATAAAAAAATGTACACCTTATAGTATGTTCCCTGGTGCTGGGAAAGTATGGAAAATCTATATAAATTAAGTATTTCTGAAATCAGGACACCTGAATTGATAAACTTGGAGGGGATTTTCCATCACTTCAATTTCATGTGACGACTCTACTGGTTTCCTGTTCTCCTGCTGCTAGTACAAGAGACGCTGCTCGCGACCAAAGCACCGGTAAGCAGCCTGGCCCCAATGGACATTTTTTTTCAGCTATTTGAGGTCTGATTATAAGACCTGTTTTATAATCGAGCAAATACGGTTCATTGTTTTAACTGATCTTGGCTCATGAAAAAAAAAATTCAATCACATTTATTAAAAAAGTCAAAAGTTTATTTGAGAATTTTGGCCCTTTTGTTCAGAATATAGGAAGAATGGCAGATGATAGGAAGCACTACAATTAAAATAAAGGAAAAATATAATTCTTCAGCCATGCTTCAGTATTTGTGTAGCAGTTTTACGACTCTTTCATCAGCAAAACAAGTCTTACATAACAGTAAATACAGTAGGCCTCTGCACCTTGTATTTGCTTAGTAGACCATAGCAGATGAAGCACCTAATAGATCTATTAGATCTAATCTAAAAGACTGTCTTGCTCTGTCTGATTTCCTTTTCACTCATTAGGCCCGTTTAGGAGTTTGCTAAAAGTCCATACCCTGTGATTGGCACACTTAAACCTCTAAATGTAATTATGCACGTGAACATTTCTAAGCACACAATAAGCAACTTAGTTTTTTGTTTTAATGTTACAAAACTCTTAAATAAGTATAAAGTATATTCTACTTGCTTGTGCCTTCAGTATGATATAATGCACATTTTATTCTCAACACTCTCTTACCATATTTAGTTTCTTTGAATTAAAGAAACCTGTGACAATAAGCATTCCTCTCATATGTTACATATACCGTATTGGCCCGAATATAAGCCGCACTTTCCCCCCCCACTTTAAGTCTTTAAAGTGGGGGTGCGGCCTATATTCGGGGTCTAGCGCCCGACGCCCGGGACATGCAGTCCCGGGCGCCGGGCAGGCAGCGGGGTCAGGATACAGATCCCCCGCAGCGGTGCAGGGGACCTGTATCCTACTCTCTGATACTCTGACATCCTCCTCTGCCAGCACTTCCCACGGGGGGAGTGCCGGCACGGGAGGTTGTCTAAGCGCATCGCGTGGACGTTCACTGGCAGCGGCGATGCGCCGCTGCCGGTGAACGTCCGCACGATGCATTTTACATCCCCCCCCCCCGACTTACCAGAGCAGACTCCCGGGTGTCTTGCAGGGCCAGCGGAAGACATCTACGCAATACACGTATACAACTTCCGGTGCCGGCACTTCCGCTGAGTGCTGGCACCGGGAGTTGTATACACGATGTGCATAGATGTCCCCCTCCGGCCCCGCAAGACACCCGGGAGTCTGCTCTGGTAAGTCGGGGGGGGACAGAGTGGCAGTATATCTCGGGGGGGAGGACAGAGTGGCAGCATAGGTTGGGGGGGACAGAGTGGCAGCATATCTCGGGGGGGGACAGAGTGGCAGCATATCTCGGGGGGAGGGACAGAGTGGCAGCATATCTCGGGGGGGAGGACAGAGTGGCAGCATGTTTTTTTGGTGCTTTTTTAAAGAAAAAAACTTTTTCTTTAAAAAAGCACCAAACTTTTAGGGTGCGGCCTATATACGGGGGCGGCCTATATCCGAGCCAATACGGTATGTTTTATAATTATATTTTAATATGTATTATTTCTTACACCCAGTGAGTGCTGCATAACTGATTGACATATTTGACTCAAAAATTTACTTTTTTATGATGGGACCACTTCTGTACGTTGTCAATGAGAAGCATCTGCAAAGCCTGTTTTCCAAAACACCTGGTTTAAGCAGTGCATGTTCTTTTAGAACATAACAAGCAAAAATACATTATTCCAGATACTTTTGGAGCCTGGCAGAGTTAATTTAGATAGCGAGTGTGTCCATACGTACCTACATATTTGCTGTCTGTCTCAAAGGCCATTAGAGATTATGAAGATATTTTGATACCTTTCAATCCTATGATTTCTCTTACATCTATACATACGTGAAATTAGTTCTACATAAATTATGCATTCATAAGCACTAGATCATATTTAACAAAACTAACATGGGACAATATTCTTAATTCTTTTAAAATGCATTGACAAATAATTTTTGTAAACTTGTAAACGGAATTATAAATTACTACTCTGAAAACATCATTTATAAATTCCAATTATGTTGTCATTCAAATAACAATACGAGACATTTTATGCTTAAGTATGTTAAGCGTTCTAAACTTAACACTTTCATTTGCACTTTTTTTCAGAATAATTAATATAATAATATGGGAGAGTTGAGTAAGTAAAATTCCACTAATTCATTGTGAATTTGAGACCAAAATATTTGTAGTCAACTAACAGCTGTGACAAAAACAAACCATTCTACCATTTTTTTACCACACCATACAGCATTGACAAAAGAACACCAATGTTCCAATACTAATAATAAAATAAGACAAACTGCTTTTTGGTAAACAACATGTTAATTCCTCATTTGTTTGTTGAGGGGTTTTCACCAAAATTGGTTTCATTCATGTTTTCTTTTTGTTGGTCAATGTAGACAAGAATTTTAGTGAAGGTCATGGGAAAGGTCAGTGGCCTATTTTTTTTTTTTACTTAGATCTATGAGACACCATGAATCCCTACAAAACACAGTCTGTTCTGGTAATAGTATCCTACACTTACACTGAAAAAATATGCTCTGGAATCTTCAACAAGTAATTTCCTTAATAAGCGCTTGCAAATGAGTGGCAATAGCTATGATCGGTGCCAGATGACTTGCATAACCTCTCAGATATACAAAACAAAACTAAAATAGGTGAAAGGAAGATAAAGAAAATATTCAGAATATTCTTAATAAAAAAAAACTATTTTCTAAATCCTATAACACATAGTAAGGCAAAAATTATAAGACTTATTTATATTTAATAAGTGTTAATGTTAACAAAAAAATTATGTTTTCACTTTTGTTTTTATCTTAGCTGTGGTGTAATGCTTTGGTTTATTTCTTTATTTATAACGATCTTTAATAATATGCATTTTTATTAAAAGGTTTTAATTGCGATGTATATATGTTAATGATATCTTATACTGCATAATTATGTAAATTACACTGCAAAGAACATCTCATTTCATGTTTTAACAAAAAGGTTCTTTTGCTTGGTATGTCCGCACTGCAACCCACCCACACCTGAACCGTAACTGTTAATTGCTAGGTGTAAAGCAACTGATTTGTTCACTGTGTGTGATAGCTCTATAAATTCCTATGCCTTGCTTGGAGCAAGCATTGCTTGGAACAGAAATGTTGCTGCAATTATTCACTCTTTCCAACAAGTGGGCAGCTGTTAGCTTGATGCAGGCCTGGATTTAGTGCCTAGTGAGTCAAGCAGCTGCTTGAGGTGCATGGGCAACAAGTGAACCAGTAGTCACTACAGAAGATGCCCACAGTATGTAGAAGTTGATCTGATACCTAACAGAGGTGCACCAAATACCTCCACAATGCCTGGGGGGTGGCATGGACAAGACATCTATGCCTACATATAAAAGTATTAAAAAAAGAATGGTGTGTGGGGTCAAAAAGGCATACCATTTGAATGGGGTACAATTTGGTTGAGAACTGACTCTGCACTGGAGTTCAACTGGAGGGAAACTACATCCCATTTGGTATAATAGGACACTTTGATTAATTACCTAATTAATTAATTAAAGCCCTCCCCTACTTACTGTGATGGTCACCAAAGTATCTATGCTTCTCTACTTGACTGACCACAACCACTTAACCTGCAACTTGGCAGAACCTGACATAGAAACAGTGGCATACATGGGGGAGGGGGACTGTCCGCCCCAGTTGCCACTCATCAAGCAGGGGTGTTACACTTGTTTGCCTCCTTAAAGCAGCTAGGTGCACTGGGTGATCCCATTTTAAGAAACCTTCACTAGCCTCCTGTTTGCCTTCTGCCCCTCGGCTCCAACTGAAATGTTTAACCAATAATTCCCTAACCTACTTTCTTTCCTTGGAGACAGCCCTCCAAAATTAGTAACAATCTCTTTACTTCTAAAACCAAAGGCTACTTCACCTTAACCTCCCTGGCCTCAATGAAGTCTCTGATTTTGTTAAAGGCCCCCTTTCTCCTGCAAACCCTTCATTCTTATGGCAGTGATATAGTTGGCACATCTACCACACTCCATTGGTGTGCCTCAGGGATCTCTTCTGGGTCAGCTACTTCCCTCTAGCTACATCTCCTCTTTAGAAAAACAAATATCTCATTTTAAATTTCAGTACCATCTCCGTCAATGAGAAGCTAATTTACCCCCCTCACTCACCCCTTTGTAAAATATCTATTGAAGCTCAACATCACAAAGAATGATCTTTTGGTTACTCTCCTGTCTGCTCTACTCAATTTGCTTCCAATATCCTGTTTGGATTATTGCAACCTTCTTGTAACTGGCTATCCATTCTCCTGCCTTTCAACAATCCGGTCCACTCTGAACACCCCTGCCAGACTAACTTTCTCATCCAATAATATTTCATTTGCTGTTCTCCTGTGTTAGTCATTCCACTAGTTCCACTTCAAATTTAAATTTAGACTCCAACCCTTACCTTGCGTGCCTTTAAAAACAATGCACCTCCCTATAGTGTAAATATTCTCCTAACCATCCTCTTCGCTCTGCCTATGACTTGCTTCTACTTACCACTCCTTCCTATTTGTGCATCAACATTTCACCCATGCTGAACCTACTCTATGGAATTCCCTACCTCTATTCTATTAGACTCTACCCTATTATTATTATTATTATTATTATTATTATCTTTTATGTATATAATGCCAACAATTTACACAACACTTAATACAATACATAAATTCAAGGGGTCTGACAAGACGAGAATTGACAGACTAAGACAAACCGTTACATTAGGTGAGGAGAGCCCTGCTCACAAGCTTACAATCTTGAGGGAATGAGGTGACAAACATAAGGACCAGAGAAAGGGTGAGAGGTAGTGTGGGGGGTATCAGTGACGGGTGAGAGGTAGTGTGGGGGTTATAAGACACAGAGAAAGGTTGAGAGGTAGTGTGGTGGTTGTCTCAATGACAAGGAAGTTCTAGCAGCTAAGGTGGAAAGCTTCTCTGAAGAAGTGGGTTTTGGGATTTTTGTTGAATGTTGGGAGGGTGAAAGCTGAAAGTTCAGTAGAAGTAGATTCCAGAGAAATGGCGCAGCTCGAGTGAAATCTTGTAGACGGAAAAGGAAGAGGTGATAAGTGAGGAGGAGAGCCTTTGTTAGGGCACAGTTAAGGACTGGAGGAAGGTTGGAGATGATAGGAATAAAATTGGTTAGGTTGAGCATGTTGGTTAAGTTTGGTGGTTGAGAGTGATAGGAATAGGGAGGAATAGGTGGGGGGCAGAAGTAGCAGAGCAAACACAGGCAGGTTTCACATATAAAGGTTAGTGTAGAGGTACTGGTATAGCTGTGATGACAGAGAGATGGAGAGGGATGGTATTTGGAATGGTTTAATGGGGAGAAGTGGGTACTAAAGGGATCCAAAGAGTTGGTGCCCTCTACTGGCATGTTTAATTAGATCTGGTAATTAACTGTCTATATATTAGGACAACAGTCCAGTCTGTATACCTTTTAGTAAAGTATGGAGGTTTGCTTAGGCTTCATTTGTTATTCTAACTTTAAACATTCAATAAAGCCCCTCCTGTTCAGAGAAACATATAATGTATCCTCCTAATCTCAACAACCTGAATTCTGAAAATGAACCATATGTTTTTTCAACTTTTGTTATCTCCACACCAATGACTTGACACTAAGCAGCCCCTCAACTTCTATCTTATTCCCCCTTACCCTCCTAATAACATGTGAGCTCATAACAGAAAGAACTTCTTTGCATTATATACCACTCTATCTTAACACATGTTAATGTTATTGTCTCCTTTGTATATTGTCAGTTGAAATGTTATTGCTAAACCCCTCCTCCCCATTGTAATAGCGCTACAGAATCTGCTGGCGCTCTATAAATAAAATGTAATGTAAGGATAATCAGAATTTAGCAAAACTATTTATTATGTTGTCACCTATCAATATCAACAAGCTGATACATTTCAAAATGTTGACTCAATATAGTCTACAAAATGAAAGAGTAGCAGATTAGATTATAAGGTAGCCAACTAGATGACATTAGCACACTAGTACAGTATGTTAACACACTGTCCTGCCATTCTCATTCTGACCTTTCACTGCTTGGCAATGATTCTGGAAGAGAATTTAAGTAGGACAGGTGCTTGTAGTAGCTTACATAGAGGTTGCTTAACAGGTGTTCCCATATTCTGTCACTAAGACTGCACATAACTAGGAAGAAATGCTAATCACTTAAGGAGAGTTATTCTCTAAAGGGCATTAGTGCTAGTTAACAGCTATTCGTGTTTCATTGACTCTGATCAATGTCATTAAGCATGTTTTAATCTGTGGATCTGCTTTAACTATAGATGTCAGATGCATGTGCAAACCAATACAAACCAATACAAACCAAGGGAGGATAATGCATTTTAAAGACAAAGGAAGATAATTAAAAGCCCAGCAAAAGTGCTATGTTAATAATAATAATAATAACAATACAATATTATGCTATGATAATATTGTGACAGGGTTAATACACAAGGCTCCATACATCACCATTTAATATGTGAGCATGGTGCTATGGGCAGAGATACTGCTACCTTGTCAATGCATATATTTAGGTCATTTTGGGAAGGTTGAGCAGTCAGGGGCAAGCTAAGGAGGGTAGCAGTGGTAGCAGTGGCAGCATGTACAAAGAAAATTAAAGGCTCTATGTGAGTTCAGAGGAAGAGAGAACTGTGGATTGGAGAGGGGAAGAGAGGTATAGGGCAAGAGCGAGAGAAATAGGAGGAAAGGTTGATAAAGAGTAAGTGTGTATGAATATCTGTAGTGTATGGTGTTAGTGCTTATAGTGAGTATATGGTGCTTGTGTATAACTGTGACTATATCATGTTACTTTATGTGTGTGGGCATTGGGTGTAAGCACGTGGTGTCAGCATATGGTGTTAGGGTGAGTCTAGGGTTAATGGCCATAGCATAATTAATATTTATTATTTAAGCTACCAGTGAAGTACCATGCGTGGTGTACCAGGTGGGAGCCGGTTGGAACCCTCGCGTAAGAAACAGGGGCAGCAGAGATAGAAGCATTGTCAGGACATCCAATGAGACAATAACGGACAATAACGGAGACAAGCTACCAAGGGGGCTGGGACAGGAGCAGAACCGATAAGCAAATCGATGGTCAGACAATACCTCAGGAATCCTTAGTCAAGGGTTAGAAATGGGGAAATCAGGAACAGGAGGTATGGTTAAATGGTCTAAGCACTTGATTCTTTTAACCCCTTAAGGACAATGGGCGGTCCCTAAACCCATTGAAAACAATGCATTTTGAGCCCGTACATGTACGGGCTTTGTCATTAAGGGGTTAATAATCTCTTACTCTGCACATGAACAGCTAGTTGTCTTGCTGAAACAGCTGGAGGCAGAGACCCAAGTGGTGGCTTCATTGTGCTGGGCTTCTGGATTCTCTTGGTACTTAGGGTTCGTAACACTCCCATAGCTGGTATTTTTCAATTGTTATGATTGATTTCATGATGTTTTCATTTATTGGTTTGTCTATTTTACTTCAAGTGAGGTTAACCGCGGTGGCAGAGAGTGACAGACCAACCATTAATTAATTTAATGTCCCAAACTAATTTCCCTTCTTCTCACATCACACTAGCAAACACTTCCAGAACCAATCATAAATTATAACCAATCATTAATTATAAGGCAAATCATGGGATTCAGAAGTTAAGATATTCATTGTATATTTTAATCTACAAACAACATTTTACAGTTTTATTAAAGCAGCAGTTTGAAGAGAAAGTTTGAGGGAGAGCTGACATTGCTATGTACCGTAATATAAACCACCAACTCAGCTTCTTATAAGAGAGAGCTTGGCTGGTCCTGGATAACACATAGTTAAATCAGAGAAAGTTATTCACTGCCGTGTTACTTATGTGTCTATGCATTGCTCAGGACTGCTTCAGATATTCTTGTAGAATAAACTGTTAGGGTTGCCTGTTTTCAGATTATAAGGAACCTGCTTTTGAGTCAGCTCAAGAAATAATTGTAATGCAATGCTGCTAACTCAAAGTGTATGATTATTTGACAGTCTTGTTAAATGAATATTTAATATGTGTTATTAAAAAGGTCCTTAGTATACCATTTCCATGCTTTCTGAATAGTTGTGGTCTTAATAGTCAATTAAACATACATAAAAAGACTTTATATTTCTTAATATTTGATTGTAGAAGTGTTTAAAAGTAGAGGAAGGTCATTGAGCTGTGTACAATTATTGCTACAAAACTGAAAATGGAATGCAAAGAAATCAAAGATTAATTGGATGAACTCATTTATTTTTCATAGAATTCCCAAACGTATGTAAAGATTGTAAAACATTATACAGCATTTAACATTTGAGGGTTGTAAACACTTCTTAAACACACGCAGTGTAGCACATATATCGTGAGCTGTTCCCAGTGAGGCTAAAAATAAATATTAATCTTTCTGAAAATGTGGCCTTTCATCTATATAACATATTTCCATGTGAGGTTTTCATATACATTATTTAAACCTGTTTGCACATACAGTGGTGTGAAAAAGAAAGTACAACCTCTTTGAATTCAACATAATTGTTGAACATAATTACAATCATCTGTTCCTTAGCAGGTCTAAAAACAACCTCAGATGATCAACAACACATGACAGATTACACAGTGTCATTATTTATTCAATAACAATAAAGCCAATATGGAGAAGTTGTGTATGAAAAAGAAAGAAAAGACTGTGAGTGGCTCTGGCACAGATCTGTTTCCCAAACTACCCCTCCAACCTCTTGCCAAGACCTCCAAGCTCAGTGTTTCAACCCAGCTTTCCCAGGACATTCTCCTGAATATGCTTAGCCAGGGATTCAAGGATGGTGGCTGTTGGCTTGTTCACACTAGCCATTTGATAATCATGGGCCTCTAGGTGGTTCTTTTTCAGAAGAGATGATTCTAGTCCTTCTAGAGCCTCCACTTTTGCTTTGGGATCATCTATGCCCGACAATAGAGCCGAGTGGGGCAACCGCTCCAGGCGGCACTTTTGAAGGAGCTGAATCATTGGCTCTGCACTCCATTTTAAATAAGACTCTTGTGCAATTCAAAGCCTTTTCTGGACACTATTAATGGGGCAGCTGTGTGGTAGGAGGGGCTGCTCAAGGTCTGGTCAGAACCTGCAAAAAAGAGAAGGTCCTAATATTCTAGCAGCCATCTGCAAATCTTATTGTTTATGCCTTTTTTACATTGTGCTCTCCCCTCTCTGTATATAAGCATTACCCCAGCAAGTATGAAGTTCTGTAGAGAGCCAGGTCTGAGGCTTCCATATTATATCATCAGACAAAAATATGTAAAACTTCTCACTGTTTAATTTTTCATTGGCTTTTCTTTCTGTTTCCTTTAAAAATGGAAGCTTCCCTGTACTCTTTAAAGATGCAATTTTGTTATTAAGAGAACATATAGCATTTTACAAGATTATTATTTCAATTCACATCCTCATTGAGTAACTGGTTTTACTCATAGATAAGGTCAGTTAATTAACGCATATCGAAACCAATTTTTGCTCCATTTCTTGAAAAATAACCACCATGGGATATTGTAATCCATATTCAAGGTTATTTGAACAGTTAAATTGTAGCATCCATGACTGATTATACTTCACACTGCTCCGATACCAGAAATAACATGTGGAAATTACTATACTAAACTTACTTTTTACTTAGTATTATTCATGATGCTCTTAAATGTGCAATTACTCTACAGTAGCATATATGTTATTAAACTACTTATACTCTAATACTGGCATATATATATTTTTTTTCCATTAACCATGACTATTGGCATATAAGTCCTGGTAATATGGACTTATTTTAACCTGTAAAAAAAGATGTCTAGAACTGGATATCTTTGATATGGAAATTGAATAGATGACATTGCATTAAACACCCTTCCCATAGAAGTCCAGGAAGTCTACACATGGACCAAACGTGTTCATTATCACTGTGTGTGGGTCTTTTAGTTTGTAAATAAAATAGTGGAAAACACCTCACTAACTTTATATTTAACCCTTTCGTGACAATGGCACCCTTCGTGACAATGGCTTTAATGGTCACATTTGGGAGGTGCACAATTTTTGTTAAAAATGTTGCCATGTGATCAGTTTGCACCTATGCCCTATTTGTGACATCTTTGAAACCAGCCAATTCAATTTCCCAAATTCATGTCCCAAATGCGGCCTTTTAGCCCTCAAACAACCCAACAAATCCATGCGTGTGGGGTATCACTATACTCAGGAGATGCTGCTGAACACATATTTGGGTGTTGTTTGACAGCAACAGATACCAGGAAATTGTAAATGTAAATCCATACCAAATTTTGATGAAGGCTTGTCGTAAAATATATACATGGAAAGAGTTAAAATACCAGCATTGGAAATACCCTGGGGTGTCTTGTTTTCAACAATATATGATTTGATGGGGTAAATTGAACTGGCCTGCTTTAAAGATATCCCAAATTGTATATGTGGGCAGAACTGTCCACGTCACAATTCCAATTTGAAAAATGCGCACTTCCCCAATGTGGCCTTTTAGTCCCCAAACAACACGACAACACAATGGGTGGTATCACTGTACTCAGGAGATGTTACTGAACACATATTGTGGGTGTTGTTTGACAGTGACATATACCAGGAGCTGTAAATTCACACCTAAAATAAAGACTGGTGGTAGAATTTGTGCATGGAAATATTTGAAATACCCTGGGATGCCTAGTTTTCAAAAATATATGGTCTGGTGGGGTAAGATACATTAGACGGCTTCAAAGCTGATGACATTTATGATAACAGTAAAACAATTTATATAGAGAAAATGAAAATTCTGTGTTCCTGTTTAGTTATATACTTAACTATTAATGTCACGGTCCGCGTCACGGACCGCAACGTAGCGATTCCCCCGAGTACCCGTGGCTAGCGGGTACTCGAAACTCACCTCTCCCGCAGCTCCGGGACCTTGCTTCGAGGTGCCGGCATCCAGCAAGCACCCGGGACAGGTCCTTCTCGGTATCCCCATCGCAATTGATGGGCGGTACGTACGGGGGCGAACCACGCCCCCTCTCTTATAGCTGGCCTCCCTCGAGACGACGTAACGTTACGTCACCCGCTGGGGGCGGAGCCTGGTCTGAGCGGCAGATTCAAAAGCCGAGCACTGACTTCCATTCAGTGCTCGGTTATTGTTCCTGCTGAGTAGTTCGTTTATAGTTATACTTACCTGATTGTCTCTCCGTTGCTGACCTGTGCCTGTTCTTGACTTCGCTGCCTTCTCCACTCCTACCCGGCTTGTATGATAACCATCTCCGTTTCTGACCTGTGCCTGTTCCTGACTTCGCTGCCTTCTTCACTCCTGACCTGGCTTGTTTGACGATTCTTGATACATCAGTGCCTTTGCTGCATACTGGGTTCCTCACACAAGAACTTTGTGACAATTAACTAGATAAGCAGCATGTCTTACGGTAAACAATGTTTAAAATCATTTACCATAACAGTCTCTAAAATTCCTTTGGGAGCTTTATAAATTGGAGAACTACACATGTGGATCTGCACAGCTATGCTATCAGCAGGTTGCCTCATTAGGAAGTAATTTAGTTATCTGTTTGAACAGTAACTAATAGCTATGCATGGCTATGAGTGATGGCAGATCTAAGTGCATTATTGAAACCTAAGGATGCTTAAAGATGCTTCGAGGATGGGATAAAATGTAGTTCCTGGTAAACAACTTTGACTTTGGTATTATTTATTTAGTGGTTGCTTTTCACCACATCAAATCTCATGTAGTTCTCCTCGCTGGGATAGGTGAGACACGTCTGGTCCTTTTCAAACCACTTCATGGCCAAATATATTTAGCACCCCCAAAGACCAGAGCTTTTCTAGTCGATGTATCATTTGGTGTTTGTAAGGGACAGGCATGGCTTTCTTTTGGGGCCATTTTTATATAATCTACCGTGTAGTATAAATAAATTAGAAATAATTATATTTTAAACACATTTTGTATATTTATGTTTTGCATTTTATTTTTTAATACAAAACTAAAACAACCTTTATTCATCTACCCAATAACCTAACACCAATGTTTGATTGTACACTATAAAACAGTCACCAATGGGTTATTGAAGGAGGTTATAATGTTGCTTTATTACATTGTAACATAGCTTTCTCCATGCCTCAGATTAATTCAAGGTCTATACATTAAAATTTGATTACTTGAGAATACGAGTTTCCAACAGTCAAACTTGAAAAACTCACTAAAGCCTACTATCAGGCTCATGATATTGCAGCCCTTAACTGGATGTTGGAGTCCAGAGCGCAGGAGTGTAAGAACGCAGTGATTGAAACAAACTTCACAAAAGGACACAAGCAGAATGTTTGGTTATATGTTAAATTACAAAAGCAAAGCAAGGCATCTCACCGGAAGCAGCAGAGTAGGAGGCATATCATGCATATGAAGGTAGAAAAGTCCAGGCAAGTATTCAAAAGGGTCTGGGACAGGTAACAAGCAAAAAAGGGGAAATCCAGTAGGTAGGCAGGTAGGCAGGTAGGCAGGTAGGCAGGTAGGCAGGCAGGCAGGCAGGTAGGCAGGCAGGCAGGCAGGCAGGCAGGCAGGCAGGCAGGCCCAACAGGCAGATCCAGCGTCTGGCATGAACTATGGCTCCAAAGAACTTAATGAACTCACACCTCTGTTACTGGGGGCAGAGATATAAAGCCTATTCATCAGATCAGGTGTGAGTCGTCTAGGCTTCAGGTGAGGGAGGCAAGGTAATTGTATAACAAAACACAGCTGAACATAAATACACAGCACATTAAATTATATACATAGCAAGATATGCATACATGGTACAGGATGCCACAAAGGACAGACAACAAGGCAAAGAACACAGGGGATGGAGTGAGGAGCTGAGATGTATTAGGGAAAGAGGGCAAAGGTACATAAAATACAGACAGAAATAAACAAGACAGCAAGCTGTGGAGAGGAGTTTAACTCCAGGCAGACCTCTTAAAGGGGCGGCCACGCCTGGCAGTTTCCAAGGC
The DNA here is from genome assembly GCF_027358695.1 of Spea bombifrons. Lineage (NCBI taxonomy): Eukaryota > Metazoa > Chordata > Amphibia > Anura > Pelobatidae > Spea > Spea bombifrons. The sequence goes on along the minus strand of NC_071089.1, from coordinate 95,401,179 downwards.
TGGGGCTGAACCCTGACACCTACTTGTCACGAATGAGGGCTGTAGGCCTGGCTAAGGCAGTAGGGAGAGTGTGGGAGTGCATGGGTTAACAACATCAGAACCCTGGTTACCTATTACTTTTTCCTGTAACCACCAAAGTAAACTCTAAAAATCCTTCCTACACCCCAGTACTACAATTTGTGCTACCACCAAGACTTTATATCTTAAATGTTGCCCCCAAACAAAACAGAATTACAGTTTTAAAGTTAAGTGACTGTATAATTAACTCTTCTGTAGCATATTCTACCTGAGCTTTCCTCAGACTAGTTGGTTCGAAACAAAGACCAGACCTATGTTATTTAGATAAACCGCAGAGACCGGACCCCCTGGGAGTTACTTGGGAGCCTCAAAGGTTTGTCATACTCAATCAGACCTGTCAGGGACACCAGTGAAGAGTTGCTATGAAAATACATAAGACTTCCTAAAACATGCATTTTACAGCCCACCTCCATAATGTTATCCTATTCCTCCATCCCTGCCAGAAATAATCAATCATTGTGAGGGCACTGGATTGAAAAATGGCTGCTGGTCGCATGGAAGAGTGTTTATATACTCCACTTCACAAGCGACCACAAGTGCTAGAAAGCTGTTCTGCATCTTAAATTGATTTGAATGGGCCCCATTGTATGGGGTTACATCCCCTAATTTCCAGTATCTGATGCATGCTTACATGTGTGTCTTATTCTCCAGATTTAGTTTTGTCTGCTATGAATTAGGTAAGGGAAGACACTGAGGTCTATTAAGAGCTATCACCTGTTAGATTGTAGAATAAAATCATAATCACCCTGAATATTGGCACTAGAGGCTGCAAAAAGGCAGTGACCATTGTTTTGGTTAGACAAGGGTGCAAAAATGTGCCTTCCAAAAAACAGGTAGGAAGTCACACCTTCATGCTTCTGCAGTTGAACCCATCACACATTACCTGGTCTGTGCACCAGTTTTCTGTAAATGCCTGGAACATTCTTTTACTTCTGGTCTGGCCATGTGTCTTTACATACATGAACATTTGCCATGAACTCAGTGACGGAATAGTAATAGTAAACAGAAAAATAACTTGCATTACATGCTTGGTTTGTGTGAACAATGAAGTCATCTTCAAATGATGGGGGCAAGGCTAGAATCAAGGCTTCATTAATCTACTAATAAAAAACATGTTAATAACATGAAAGGGGTTTGGAGATCAACTGAATCAACGCTTTACTGATTTAAGCAGACATAGTTTGCTGTGTTAAGTTTCTATTAAATCTAGAATTCCCTTTTGCTTTGTGCTTACAAATTTGTTTTATTCTCCTTGGGAATACTAGTGACAGACAATGGTACAGACATATTCTGCTCCCTGGGAATCAGGGATTTCAATTACTGCACTTGTTTTTTACACATAAATCTTCATTATGCATGATTTTCTTAACCCCTTAAAGACAATGGGTTGTCTTTAAACCCATTAAAAACAATGCATGGTGAGCTTTGTCGGTTTTGATGATAGAAACATTAGCTACGAATATACCTTTTCAACCATTGAAAGAGATCATAGTTTAAGAAAAATGTAAAATGAGTACTAAATATTCCAAGGTTTCACATATAACATTGCTAGCCAGCTGGCAGCCACATGCTGGATGGGATCCCCAATGCATTTATATCCAACCTGTCTCAAATATCTACAAAATAAAAAAATATATTGCATCAATTTAGGATACTGCACTTCATACACCCAAGTGTTAAAAATGAAAAAATGGCAACTTACAAACTCCAAATGTAAAACTTCATATGTATATATAAAAGACAAAAATAAAAACCAAAATATAGTGTAATATAGTCAACATAAAAATTATTTCAATTAAATGTGGGAAATGACAACTCATTATTTGTTAAGCAGTCTACTGCTCATGTACTTTGTGTGGACCCTTGAGACCCTTAGTCAGGTCCATAATTCCATTTTAACCACTTCTGCATTGCAGTGATGTCATCATCTGGCATTACAGTCCACCTATCTTCTCCATTCGTTTTAGTCCCGTCTCCTCCCAAGATTTACATTGTATTTAAAAAAAAGGCTAGATGATTATAGTAAAAGTAAAGATAGTGGCCACAGTTACCTTGATTAGATGAAGTTCCAAAAAGTCAGGCTTGTGAGGATTGTGAGAAATTGCTCTGACGAAAAGGTCCTCGATGAACAACTCCAAATATTAAAAGAAGTGTTATGTGAAAAAGGTTATGTGAAAAAATATTCAGAACAAGAAATTGTAGAAGCCATAGAAGCAGTAAACAAGCAGATAGGGAATCACTATTAAAATATAAAGAAATGAACATGAACATGAATAATGAGTATTTTCTTCCAATAGTATAAGATTATAACAAACAAAGTGTTAAAGAAGATAATAAATAAATATTGGCATATTCTTCAACAAGATAAGGTTTTAAAACCATTTCTTCCAGTAAAACCTAAAATTATTTTAGAGGGGCACCAAAATTAAAAAGACAGTGAACCACAAGTAATAAAAATAAGAAGGTCAAGAAGAAAGGAGAACTATTGATACAAAAAACAGGCTTTTATAAATGTAATGACTGTCTGGCATGTAAATACACAAAAAAGGGACATACAAACATAGAAACATTTACATCTACAAGTACTGGAAAGAATTATTAAATAAAGGATGTGTTAACATGCAATACCACACCTGTGATATACTTATTAGAATGTACATGTGGCTTACAGTATGTGGGAAGGACCACAAGGAAGCTCAAAACCAGGATACGGAAACATTGCAATAATATTAAAATAAATGAAATACTCATAGTGTACCAAAACATTTTTTAAAACATGTCAGTGATCCAAAAAACCTGAACCTCCTGTGGATATCGTTAAAGAATTGAAGAGACTTGAAATGGAGTGGATTTACAGCCACTGTTTAAATGGTGAATTTGAGTTATATAATTTTTTATAATGTTTAAGTGCTATTTTGTCAGATATATGGGAGAGGTTTACATGTCATTTATGTTGTGTTTTTTCCTTTGTTTTTTATGTTTTCATGAATGGCGTGTGAACATTTCCCATTTGATCAAATGTATGCAGTTTGCTGTTCCATTTTGAGAAGTTTGTTATGAAGGAGCATGAACTGTTTAAAGTTGTTAGATACAGCATGGGTTAACGCAGTGAACTGTCTGTATGCATTGAGTACCGATTGCAATATAGATCTCGTTAGGAGGCAGGATTAAAACGAAGGAAATATGGAGAAGATGGATGGACTGTATCGCGAGATGATGACATCACCGCAATGCGGAAGTGTTTATAACGGGATTGTCCAGCGCTGAAAGGGTATACCACAGAGTCTCGGATCATAGGAAGCACAATTTGGCGGGTGTACCCAGTCGGGGTGTAGATCGTCCCGCTACACATACTATTACAGAAGCATTGGCCATTGGAACACACAAAATGTGATTTCATAGTCAATAATATGAGCGTCTAAAGAGATTTTTCCACCAGAGGGCAAAATACTTGCCCTACACAAAGGTAGAAAAAGATTGAACATGGATGAGGCTAACATGGGGTGGGTGGTATCATCAGAATGATATGGTTAACATATAAACTCTATCTCTGGCCAAATCCTTGGGCAGGTGACTGGAGAGGCATCTGGTTGTCCGTTGTCAAGAAGATGTTTAACACACAGCACAAATAGTCTTCACTCGGTGTGGTAACACACACACAAACACAATACAGTCACTCATGAAATTCTTCTGTGATCCAACCCCTTGATCCTTTTCAACACTGCTGAGGATAATCATTTTTATGACATGAGATCACTTACGCTAAGCTCAGCAAATTTAACACCAACCCCTTTTTTATCCATGTGAAGTGAGGATTCTAACAGCATCCCAGCAGAGTGTTTAGACTTTACCAGGTCAATCAGGCTAAAAGACTGTTTACTATGTTCTCACAGGGGCACTCGTCAAATATAAAAGTGCGATAGTCCATCATCTAAATATCCCGACTAATCGAGACGTAAGAAAAAAATAAACGCAAGAACAACGAGCGCATTGCGTCCACCCCAAAAAAATCAAATAATGCGTTTTACTGGACAATAGCAGCAAAGACATTTCATTGCCTTCTCTGATCTTTAATCCTCCTTTGCCTGTTAGAAAGGCAAAAGATCCCTCCTCTTATTCTAATAACTAGCTAGCAAAGCAAGGCATTCAAAATACTGATCCTTTGATCAGCACAAGCTGTCAGTCCGTCTTGATTTTTTTCTCCGCCAGCCCTTGTTCCAAGATAAGTAGAAGCCATGCCTCTGAAAGAAATTCCCTAGGTGTCCTGCAAATCATCAATCCTTTTTTTTTTTGTTTTCTCAGAGAAGCCCACACTCTCTGTCTACTAAATTCCCTCCCTCCTTCCCCCCTTTTTTTTCTAGATTCCTACTTCAATTTGATACACAATACAACGTGTCTGTCTGACCTACTGGAACCTAGCTGTCTGAGACCGTACCATTTAGTGTAGACAGGGGAAGACGCCATTGCAAAAAAAAAGAACGGTACTCCTTGTTAAAGCGGTTATCACGGCATTTAAACAGCGCATCATTAGTTGCAACTTTGTAATTAAATTATTTAAAATAAATAATATAGACATTTTATGCTACATGCTACAAACAGTCCACTTTCTGATTTTATTCTCGTGTGAAATGGAAAGTCCCCAGTCACTGTGGCTGGGGAGAGCATCATTTATAACAGTTTGCTAATGTTCCGCATACGGGCACTTTGTATCCTGTACATTATTTGTAAGAAAAGCATATGTTTCGATAGTATATCTCCTTCTGTATATTCATTCCCCGACTTTTTTAAAGGTACGTTATTTAAAAATGTACAACTTAGATGTCACTTTAAAAAAAAAAATATATATATATTAAAATAGTAAGTTGATTTATGAGATGATTGTCAATGTTATATAGTATTTATAAAATGCCACATGCAGAAAATGGACGTTGCATTATTATTTTCTCATATATGACCGTGTCATGCAGATCATTTTTTGCCAAAATGCCTACACAGGATCCATCGTTCTCTTGGCTGCTACGGGGAATGAAATGGATGAGCACAACGAGAGTCGCGGTTGTTGACCCAAGAAATCTTTCCAGTTCTAGAACTGACTTATAAGAGTCATAGTTTGTGTTAATCAGAGAAACTCAGACATTGCATGGTTTTCTTATGGTTGTTTTGCAATATAGGAGTTGAAGTCAGGTTAAATGTAAGAGGCTGAATCTAATTGGCTTATTATTATTGTTATTTATTGTTTTATATATATAGCGCCATCGGATTTCGCAGCTGTGTACAAAGGATAGACACGACATATCATACAAGAAGATAACATTACTATATTGGATGCCCACATTGATTTGTTTTAACATTGCTTTTTTTTTTTTTTACATATGTGTAAATTCGTAAGCGTGTATATCAAATACTATAAACCTGGGCCCCCTGAAATTTTCACTTCGGAGCCCCACGAGAGGTTGTCTCCCACTATTTAGAGCCGAAAGGGAAAGAAGGTGACTCAATACGCATCCTTGTGCTGGCTTCTCTATGTCAAACGACAGTGGAAAGAAATACAGCATTGCAGTAGTACTGCTCGGAGGCACCCGCTGGGTAAGCAGCAGCTATTAAATGGAACATTCCTGCAGAGGACGTGTTTCCATTTCTAATGGGAAGAAAGAGCCCGTTGTTTAAGGCTGACAGATTTGTGGAATATACAGAAAAACACAAGGAGAGATGCGAAAATGACCTCATTGAACTCGGAAAGCCTAAGCAAACAGATATTTGCAGCCCAGCACACCGCATTTGTGTAGTGCTTGCGTCCAAACAACCACCTGACTTGGATGCTGAACATACATCCCTGTGGATGGAGCTGTGTTTTTCACCCTCATTTCACATGTTTTTTGGGAAGTGGAATCACTGCTCAGATTAACAAGTGAAGTAAATAAAGTAGCACAGGCATCTTCTGTGACAGAATTTTCCATGTTGCTCTCTTTTTTTTAACATGAGTTAAAAAGCACTTCTATAAACTGTTTTGCAGACTTTCTAGCTCTCTGAATCCTGATGCTTTTGGGGTCAAATCAGACCTCTGATCCAGTTCCTAAACTACGTATATTTTAATGATGTTTCTAAAGACATTTTATATACTTAATTATTAGTCTTGCTCCCGTAGAGATATACAATCAATGATTTTTGCGCTATTTGACAAATATGTCACTAAAAACTTTGATAACTGTATCAATGTATTTCCCAGCTGATGCAGGCCACGATAAACTAAAATAATATAATCTGCTTTAGTAATGCAGGTTGCGTTCCCTTTGACCCAGTGTTTGACCGTGCTGGAAATGAGGGCACATTTTTCATCTTGTAAGACCACACAAATTTTAATTAACTTTAAATTAGATTTAATGATAATACTATATTAGTTGACAAGTTAAATGCGCACATGATACCATATACCGTCAGGCTGTGTCTTAAAGGTGTGAAGTCTATGGAGGCTGTGCCGACCCATAGCGTAAACTGGTCAGTGTCAACAATCTCCCTTGTAACCAGCCCCAGCAAGACCGTAGCAGGGGGACTGCCACCCCACGCTTAGTCGGCCTAGCCAAGGATATGACACCGCCTATGAAACCAATAGATTTCTTTATTCATGACAAGTTAAGATATTCATAGATACCTAGTATATGGCAAAACTAAATTCTTCTCTAAAAAGCCCCCATACACCTTAATACATTTATCATAAACATGTAATGGTAAATCTATGTACATTGCACAAAAAACAGGTGATTGTTTACAGGGCCGGCCTTAGGGGTGTGCGACCTGTGCGACCGCACAGGGCGCCATGGTAGCAAGGGCGCCTGCCCGGGACATAACTTAAAACATCGTTTTGTTTTTGTTTTTTTTTAACTTTATTTAACATCATTCATGTTAAATAAAGTTTAAAAAAAAAACGATGCTTTAATCTAAGTCCCGGGCAGGGGCGTCGAGCGGTTGCTCGTGAAGTTCTCAGCAACCACTCGGCGTCCCTTACTCTCCGTGACTCCGTTGTGGGGCCGGCAACATGAAATGCCGGCACGGCGGCAGAGCGAGAAGACGGATGCCTCCCGCTCTCACCGTAGGACTCCGGCAACAAGGTAAGTGTGTGTGTGTGGGGGGGTAGTTTGAAGGGGCAGGGGGGGTTAGTTTGAAGGGGCAGAGGGGAGGGGTAGTTTGAAGGGGTAGTGAGGGGGGGCGCCAGAGGAGTAGTCCGCACAGGGCGCCACAACGCCTAAGATTGTTTAACCCCCTCTCCAGCAGGACCCATATTGGGCTCCCAGCTCCATTGGACATTGATTTTTAATACTTAAAGACTTGAAAGTTTTAAATTTGAAGGTCGAACTTCATACCACCCAACATTATATCCCTGCCAGTTGCAACCAAAACCCTACACTTCTGCCTCACTTTTTACTGTACATCTGCCCCCCCCCATTACCATACCTAGGAACTCTCCTCTGCTTCCCCAGGTCTCCAGGTCACTCTCCTATTCTGGGGTAGAGGGCAGTGTTTGGCGAGGTCTACTTCCCTGCCCAGTTCTTCACTTGCTGCCAACTTATGTAGTGTCCCTTACATGACTGCTCACAAAGCCTAATATTATATCTGCAGATGATACAACAGAGCAAACATAAAAAGAGAACAATTATAGAGTAGAATGCTCAATAAAATAATATTGGAATGATATTAATCTAATTCACACACAAATGAACTGGGTCAGACAGGCACATCTCATGCACAGTATCCCCACAACAGCAGAAGCAAAATAATTCCAGAATACTTTTAGGATATGTTGCACACAATCACGATGTGCAAATCATGCAGGTTATATAGATCTCCAAAGTTCTGGATCTGGTGCTGTAATCCTGCTACAGTATCTACTGCTTCAGGAGCATATGTCAGCCCACAGACAGATAAATGCCAGGCAAGTCCTCACTCGTCCTCAACCTGTTTCGCCTGTGGGTGGCATTTTGAGAATGGCAAAGAGCATATAAAAGCCTACCAAGGGAAGTTCCCAGTTACAGGTACTACTCACTTTCATAAATATAGTATCATGTTACATAAATATATATTTGCAATTCCAATAGGTTATCCAGGCCTAAATCTATTATTATAGAATTTTACTACATCAAGTATAAGAAATAAGAAAGGCAACCAAATAATTAAAAAACTCTTATTTGTGATGATGTTCCTAGATAAGGCTCAAAGGATAGAAGGATATATGCATCCCTGAAGGGATACTTTGGGTTAGATTAAGGCATTACATTGAGCTTCACATTTTTGTGTCAGGGTGGTTTCTTCCAGCAGATTTGTCAGAATTTGGTAGTCATAGTTTTCTGTAGATCAAAAGAAGTTTTTGGGCTGTGATTGTCATCCAAATGTCCTGACAGCTAAAAAAAATAATTAGATCACAAATTTCAGAGCTACTTAACACATGCAATGGCATTATGGGAAAGGATGGCCAAACTGTACCATTTTAATGGGCAGTTGACCTGAGACCTCTCTCATCCAAAATCTCATCCATCTATGTCCCAGTTTACTGAAACCATTAGTGATTATTCCTTGAATAAAACGCACCACCCAAGAGGATAATATACAATCAAATGAAACAATGCCTAATGCATTAAACATCATGAAGAATCTAGTTCTTTTTAAAATTCTCCACATGATTTAAAGGCTAGCTCACATGCCTAAACTATCAACACTGTCTATGAATTGTGAGAAATAGCATGTGTTTATGCATCCTTTTTAATAGTAGCTGGATTTCTTCTCAAAAGCATACGCTGGGAGGTCTTTTCTTACTCTTTGTATCTTTTCTGGGATAAGATATCTGTTGTTGATCACTAGTAATGGGGTCTTGAGAACCTCTGACCTTTAGTGATTACCAACTGTTGGTCATCTTAAGTTTCCTTTCTTTTCCAAGAAAAACTCAACAGCCATGTCAAAGAAAATATTTTTGCCAGTGCCCTATAGTCCTCAACTTTGACCTGACATAATGTATCAAAACATGGAAGGCTGGGGGTAAATGGTATTCTGCAATTATAGTCATGCACTAGATTGCTACTGATCAGCTTGGAATAAAGGTTATCGTTTTTCTCTGATTCACTTAATCTAATTAGCATTTAAACCAATCACATGTAAGGAATTTAAATGCTTCCATGGATTGTTGTCCTTAATTTGCTGCAGGAAGAAAGTTAATGATGGTTTAATCTGTCCTCACACTTTAAAATGTATTTTGTCTAAATTTCTGTTAATAATATATAGTCTTTAACACTTTAAGGACTATGTTGGAGCTCTATAAGTATAAACTGTTAATCGTAATAATAATATTAATAATAATAATAATAACAAGAGTACAAACTAATAACCACATCTTCTTCACTTTGTAAATTTGTAATTGTCTGTAAAAAACATATTGTACCATGCTTTAGTACAGTGAAAAAGTTTTTGTTCGCTTCCTGATTTCTTAAATTTTTGCATATTTGTCGCACTTCCATTTCCAAGGCCCTGGGATTCCACAAACCATAGTGAGAGCCTTTACCTACAAATAGAGAAAACTTGAAACAGTGGTGAACCTTCCCAGGTGCAGCTTCCCTACCAAAATTCCACCAAAAGTGCATCAAGGACTCATGCTGGAGGTCACATAACAAGCCAGACTAACATGTGAAGAACTGCAGGCCACACATTTTATGCCCCATATTATCACAAGAATATGTGCCGTGTATGGTTAGGCACCCAGAAAAACAACTGTGCTAAGAAGGTGGCAAAACTTCTGCCCTGGAGAGCCATGACCGTAATTATTATATTAATATAGTTCTGTGTAATGAGATTGGTCTCTTACCCTCTGAGAGAGTAAATAACACTATAATAGCTTTCATGTCATAGTAATAAATTAGTTCATTGGATTAAATAGTACATCTGTAGGAACATGATTACAAATACATGGAGGATTTATGAGGAGGTATCAACAGCTGAAACCCTAGGTGGTCCAGGAGATTAACCCATAATATTTGTCACCCAGGAATTTGGAAAAAAAAGTCATGTAACCATGGTAACCTGGGATGCTCTGTATAAAAGAAGCCTCTAAACAGGAAAACATATTTATTTTGTAGAAGATTATCCGCTATATTCTTGGATTGTGCTTCTTTTGTAGTGTTCCATCTACCATGTCCATTTAGATCAAAGGAAAAGGTGACATTAACACATGTTGTGGCTTGGCAAAAACTCATTAACCCAATCATGGAAAGGTAAATTTGCAACTAAATGTAAAATAAACCTATAGAAATGCCCGTACTACCATATACCTTTTCTGCCAAGATGATTTGTAGAGCTACAGTACATAGCTAAAGGAGAGGAGGAAAGAGCAACAGAAAAAGACGACAGCATTGTTAGTAGGTCCAGGAGGACAGCTTTGTAATACACATTAACAGATATTTGCACATTGTATTGCATTCACCTACACTCACGTTCAAACCAAATATTTTATTCAAAAAGTATGATAAGTGTGAGGGATTGCCTGAGTGATTGATTGCAAACTTGCATAAGCAAAACCCCCTGTGACTTCTGTACCAGTAAGTCTTAATGTGTGCTATTATTATTGTCAATCTTATAGATTAACGCAAATTTTCACTCTTCCACTATTGTAATAGAGCAACAGAATCTGTGTGCACTCTATAAATAAAATGTACGGGCAGAGCAGGATAAGACGTAGTGGAGAGAATAGACCCTGTATGGGCAGTGGAAGAGAGCCAAGGGGAGAGGAAGATGGAATGAAGGGAGGAAAGCAGAGTGCAGACGGTTAGTGGGACCTGGTTAGGTTAAATTGATAAGGGGGGGGGACAGGAGTCAGGCCATTCTGCTGTGACAGTGGCAAGAGGAGGTTGGTAATGATGCTCATGAGGGGGCAAACTTTACATAGCAAAAGAAATTGAACATGGTCCACAACATTCCACAGCACGATCCATTTCTTTTCAATGCTATGGAAGGCAAGATTGTAGATAGTTGAAAGAGCAGTATATGGCAACAGAGGAGGCTGTCAACAGTGTGGCTATAGTAAGCAAGACACAGGAGGCCATCAAAAGAAGATGGCAAAAGGCACATGCAGGGTACCAGTTGAAGCCCAGCAAATTAAACTACGTTCAATGGCTTGGAAAAGCTGTTCTGCCACTCAGACTCAGTGTTACAGCAGTCACCAGAATTCCTGGAGGACTGGGCGCAGGAGATGCAGCCACCCTTCCTAGTCATGTTAGAAACTGTAGTTTAAACATCTTTAAACTAAAACTGAGTGATACGATAAATATCCCACTACCTGCAATATATCATTACAAATTAAATTTCAAAAAGTAAATACAAAGCCTTCTCCTCCTCCATGCTGTTTATAGTGAGGTTGCCTTGAGGGCGTACAGGGCTCAACTACTCCCACCCTCACCCTAATCTGGTAGGGTAAAAGTTATAAAAAAAAATACCCTTAAGGGCATGGGTGGCTTCTATCCCCACCTGTTCATTGGCAATGTTATGGAAGTTGGCATATGTTTTGACAAATACTATAGGGCTCCATGTTTATAGACAACTAAATCTGGTTTAGAGTGATCTAAATAGTATCCTTGTGATTGATCTTGTCATCAATATACCTATAGTAGGTAAGGGGTAAAGCAGGCATTACTCTCATTGCCTGCTTGAAATATGAAGGGAAAGATACAATTGTGTTCAGTCCTATGCCACTAAGCATGCAAACAATATCTTATATGCACCTAATAGCCGTTCTCCCTTGAGGGTACTGTTCTTGTAATCCACGTGAATACACAATTGAAATTAAGATTCATTTGTATCCAGGAATGGCAGCAAAAAGCCCTGTGGACATTTATGGAATGTTAGGGAACCCATCACTCCTGAAGGTGGGCAGCTTGACCCAAGCCCACTTCTGTTGGGCAAAGGAAAAGCAGACATATCTCTGACTCTTGATTGCTATCTGTGTGATTGCTTTTGTTTCTGGAACATTTGGACTGGAGTATCTCAGAAACACATCCCATATTGGATTGGAAGGGGGGCTGACATGAAATGGATGGCACCTACTAATTTCTTCATCCAACCGTGGCATGGTTACTGTAATATTGTGCCCTCAAAAAGGAGCCTGTAAAGGTGAAGGAAGCATGCAAGTGTTAACCTATAACAGTCTAGCACTTCATACTCTAAAATGCCAAAAAATATAGATAGGGTAGTGATGCAGAAGTGTTAAACATTAAGAGTGTGTAAGAGCTGATCTTCCTATGAATGTTGAAGTTTAGGAAGTGCATGAGTATTTTATATTTATGCCTCTCTACACCTCTTTTAGAAATGTATACTTTGTGCACACTGTAGAATCACTTAGGGGTAGGTATATTGTATTTGTTTGATCCTTTTTAGCCGTCAGTTAAGGATTAATCAAGGGGTTCACAAACAATGCACTCACCACCAGTTAACTAATTAAGTTAATTAATTAACGGGGGGTGGAGCGATGATGTAATTAAGTTAATAAAGATTTAGAGGGGTCTTAGAAATCAAGCCCCATGTGTCTAATTTACTATACAATATTAACCAATAATTATATTATTATTGAGTGAAATGAAAATGGTTAACTGTACTAAATATACTACCCTGTTTTTTCTGTGGTCTCAATAAAATGTTATAGTAGAATTGCATTTATTTCACTGAAAAGCACTGAAAGGATTAAATGCAGATTGTGATGTAGAAGGGTGAATACATTACAGCTTTTCTTGTACACTTTCAGAACGTACTGTTCCACGTAAGGTATTAAATTCTGCACATAATATTCTACATAGTCATATTTTATATATATAACTGACAAGGGAAAAATGTTCATATAACCAGATCCTCAATGTTGAAAAGTTTGTTATTAATTTGTTTTTCCCAGTTTTATTTTAGCATCTATATTACGGCTAATATTTTCAGTTGACTTGAAACTTTAAAAATACTAACACATCAGCATTCACACTATTTTGAATGATTGTAAGAGTCTGGATTCTAGTGTGTGTCTGTGTGTGTGTGTGTATGTGCACTTTATACTTCCGTCACAAGATCTTAAGCCACTATCAAGCATGATAGTTGGAATACAGATCTTGTACGTTTTTAGTGAATATATCATTTTGCTCAGCTGCTTGTTAGTGTCTGGTATGTATCACAACAGATCTGGATTAACAATATGCCAAAGGGGCCATTTGCCACAGGTGCCCTGCTAGCAAGAGATCACACATGCTGCTTGGCCCTTTTGTGTTTATGCAGATATAGTCACTATAGCTTTCGGATCTATTCACTAAGGAGGGAACCTCCAGGAGAACGTTAGAAGACTATGCACCAGACAAGATGTCTTTACATATGTCATGAAAGCAGATGTACTCCTTCTTTGCTTGTGTTACCAAACTGATATACAGTACATAACATAAAGGGGTTGATTCACTAAAGAGAGTTTAGAGAAATTCACTGGGGTTTCTTTTTTTTTACATCAACTACTATACATTGTATAGAACAACTTGTACATATATATGATTCAAGGGAGGAGGATATTATCTTGCCTCTTTACAGGTCATTGGTAAGACCTCACCTTGAATATGCAGTACAATTCTGGGCACCGGTCCTTAAAAAGGACATTATGGAAAAAGTGCAAAGGAGGGCTACGAAATTAATAAGGGGATTGGGAGATACTAGTTATGAAGAGAGAATAAAACAGTTAAAATTATATACACTGGAAAAAACGCGTCTTAGAGGGAATATGATAACATCATATAAATATATGCAGGGCCAATATAAAGAGCTCTTCAGTGACCTGTTCATTAACAGAAATACACAAAGAACAAGAGGTTCTGAGACTGGAAGAGCGCAGATTTCATAGACGACAAAGGAAGGGATTCTTTACAGTGAGGACAATAAAGGTATGGAATTCACTTCCAAGGGAGGTAGTGTTATCCAATACATTAGATACCTTCAAAAGGGGCCTCAATATTTTCTTAGAAAGGCATGACATACAGGGATATTGTAACGGGTTCACCAAGAGAGCTGTAGTAACTCCCAGAGATCACCCACATGTATCCTCCTGTTGTCCCCAGAATCACTTCCAGCACCAGTCAGCATGCGTACCTTGGAACCCTGCTATGTGTACCCAATAAGTAGACACAACTACCTTGAACTGAGTACAGCAGGAATGAACAGTTTATTGTAGTAAAACATAGACTCATATAGCCACAGAACTTCATTAACATAAATTAACAGAATCATGTATTCAACCCAACCTTTAATCCCCGATCAGCAATCCTATTGATGGGATTAATTAAACAATGGAGTTCCTGCCTGTTTGGCAGCCAGGCTGGAGCCATCTCTGACTACCTTGGGGCCTTGTATGACAGCTCATTCTGTCACATATCTCCCCTTTTAAAAAGAAGACTGAACTGGGGCCAGACCCCAATCGGGTCTGCATCCAGTTCAGTCGGACAGCACAGCTCCGTCGCTCCTAGAGTTGTGGATGCAGGGGGCTGGCAAAGGGCACCTGTCCCACTAACCAGTCCTGGGGTACACTTAGAGACTGGGGAGTTCGGGTCCCAGACGAGGACAACAGTCCCACTCGCCAGGGCAGGGAGACAGGGTCCATAATCTGCGGGTAGCAGGCTTGCTTTCAGTCCTCTCCAGGGGCCCCAATGATGGACAGTTCCGTCACACACTCCATCACATATCTCCTTTTTCTGGGGGAGACTGACGTCTGATAAGACCCCACACGACTTGACTCCAAAGTCAGTCTGTATATCCGGACCACCACTGCCAGCCACAAATTGGTACTCCCCAAAACAATTTAACAAAGGACCAGTACTCACCAAGCCGCACTCTGCTTCTCCCAAATAGTGTACCTGCCGCTGGGGAGAAGGGCCAAATGTGCCTTCTCCCTGGAGTCCTCTCAGCCGCTGGGGAGAAAACAGAGCGGCTGGGGTCCCTTCCATATGGGGTTCTGGGCTGACTGCTCGGCACCTCTGGGGACTGCAGGTGGCGACCGTAGTCCAATCCACCTGCATGGTACAAATGTTTGTATGATCCTCGGTGAGCGGAGGAAAGCCACATGCATCCCCTCCTGTATACTCCATCTGCTGAGGAGAGATGTCGATCTGCCTCTCTCCCATTGCCAACACTTCTGCTGGGGCTACAGGAGCCATAGAAATCGCTGCCTCTGGGCAACATAGTGGGGGTAAAGCCAATGGAACTGGGGTCACAGAGGGGAGCGGGCAGAGGCCAGCGGCACTCTGCCCCGAGGGCAGCTCTTCAGCTGCATTTGTAAAATCCAGTGGCACCACCAACTCTGTGGCTGCCTGACCGGACCCTCCTTGGTTACTGCGGTCAGGCTTGGGAACAAGTGGAAGGGGTGGGCAGAGGCCAGCAGCGCTCTGCCTCGAAGCCAGCAGTTCAGCTGGGGGATCTGGCTGGGACATGCAGGGGGGGTCTTGGTCAGTTTCTGGGCCATATTGCAGGGAATAGGGCAAAGTGTCTGGGGTGAGGGAAGGGAGTGGGCAGAGGCCAGTTACGCTCTGCTCGGATGTTTGTGCTTCTGGTGGGGGCACAATACTCACAGGATCCACTGGGGCACACTGCTGAGCACGGTCAAAGAGTTCTCGGTAGGCCTGCTCCAGGAACCATTCTTGGTAAACCAAATAATCGAAATCAGCCCACAAGTCGGGCAGGTAACAGGGCACATCTGTGAGAATCCCTTCCCTGAACTCCCGGATCTCCTCGCACCGATATTTCGATGGGCTCCCAAATTCTCTGTCCTCTTGTAGGCTTTCCATTATCAATCCCGGGCCGCCAAAGTCATCGCCCTCTGGCATGTAGTCATCCTTCAGCTCTGGACACCACTGCACGGCCTGCCAATACAGGGCCCGGTATCCACAATCCACAGTCATTTCAAGTGGAAGCAACTTCTCCAACTCAGCCACCAAATTCTCTTGAGGCTGCTCTCCCAGGTACTGCATTCGCCAGTCTAGTTGTAGCACGTACCATTCCTTGGAGGATGGGAGGACTATTCCTCGGACACCCTGGTCCACTCTGAGAGCCTCCATCCAGGCATTTATGTAACTTGCGACTCTGCTGTGCACCAACACGTCCTGTAGTGCTGGAACCATCTTTGGCTTGCTGCTGGTATACCCGCTGGTACTCCGCTGGGACGTTTGCAAGGAGGATCCCACCGCTGCCACCAATGTAACGGGTTCACCAAGAGAGCTGTAGTAACTCCCAGAGATCACCCACATGTATCCTCCTGTTGTCCCCAGAATCACTTCCAGCACCAGTCAGCATGCGTACCTTGGAACCCTGCTATGTGTACCCAATAAGTAGACACAACTACCTTGAACTGAGTACAGCAGGAATGAACAGTTTATTGTAGTAAAACATAGACTCATATAGCCACAGAACTTCATTAACATAAATTAACAGAATCATGTATTCAACCCAACCTTTAATCCCCGATCAGCAATCCTATTGATGGGATTAATTAAACAATGGAGTTCCTGCCTGTTTGGCAGCCAGGCTGGAGCCATCTCTGACTACCTTGGGGCCTTGTACTGGGCCAACCAAATATGTTTTGTCTTTTGCAGCACTAGCACTTTAGAAAATGTTATCAGAGGTATAAGAGGTATGTTGAAGGGATAAGAACACAAAATGTTCTCAGCTGTCATTATCCAACACCCCTCGATTCAGGATAAAGTCATTCTGTATAGTTTCCGAACATTGCAAAAAACAGCTTAATGCCTTGTATGACAGCTCATTCTGTCACATATATAAATAGAATAATATTAATATTTTAGAGCTTCTTGATCCAAGGAGAAATCCGGTTGCCTCTTGGAGTCAAGAAGGATTTTTTTCCCCTGATGGCAGAATTCGAAGTAGCTTAATTAGGGGTTTTTTGCCTTCTTTTGGATCAAGAATAGGAAGGTTAGGTAGAAGGGTTCAACTTGATGGAGAGAGAGAGAGGCCCTGTCCTGTTTACTGTAATGGCAGATTAGCGGGTTTAGCAGCATAGCTGTATGGACAGATGCTAGGATAGAAATAATTTGAAGGATGGCCCCCTACCCCTTCCCGTCTGTACTCGTGACTGCAGGGGACCCAGTGGTGCAACCTGGCTGGAGAATAATGACCAGTAAGATGAACAGGCGCTGTTTGCTTCTCTCACCGAGAGAGGTATACATGGTTCAACCACTGTTTGATTTACTGATCCCTATAAAACAAATACTGTTTTGTGTGTTTTAGAGACACTTATTAATAAAGGGGTCCAGGACAATAGACTGGGACTTGTAGGAAACACCAGTGACACACTCAGCCAGAATTACTGGGCCAACCAAATATGTTTTGTCTTTTGCAGCACTAGCACTTTAGAAAATGTTATCAGAGGTATAAGAGGTATGTTGAAGGTATAAGAACACAAAATGTTCTCAGCTGTCATTATCCAACACCCCTCGATTCAGGATAAAGTCATTCTGTATAGTTTCCGAACATTGCAAAAAACAGCTTAATGAATTTCCTGTTCAGCTTCACAGCTGGGTGTCAGCAGAATGTATTATTTCCTGTGTTTGTAAATCACTTCCACCACTTCTAGAGTTCTGTAAGGGTGCAATGGATTTGATTTGCTTCTTACTTAGCAGACATCCCTATTAACACTAAGCTGATATTTTCAGATATAGAGAGAGTGTACGGTACAGCACTATCACTAGTGTGAATTCACACGGCATCACTCACAAGCGTGTTTTAGAAATCTCGATCTTTGCATGATGGGTGCAATGTCAACATGGTCATTACATTATGTTAAAATAAAGACACAGACGCTTGGAGATGAAAGGCCATGTATTGAACAGTGTGACATATATTTTAAGTAAAACAAACTGTAATGAAACATATGAACCAACGTATCAAATGTGTTAGCTTAAACTTGCTAACTGATGCCATCTCGACTGGCTGGGGTTCCTGAGATCACTGACATAGGAGTGGCACCGGTGCAACATCCCCTGCATGGTCACACTGTTTGCCACTTACCTGGGACCCAGGGAAACATATCCTGGTGGCAGATTTATCCAGATGTCTGGAGTCAGTTAAGCTCTCCCTTTTAAACCTTCTCTGAGTCCAGCTAACAAACTCATCCTCTTACAATGTCTTATGTCTTCTGCCCAATTCACATTGACATGAACCTTGGACAAAGTGTATGTTAATGAAATGTCATGCCCAGTCAAACAGTCCCTTAATTAATTCTGAACCATGAGTTGTTATCCAGACTCTAGAGTCCCAACACCCCTATACTGAACCTATGATTCTGTATCTTAATAATCTTTGATGGATGAGGGGAGAACGCTGCTGGTTCAGTGACAGAACAGCAGCATATCCTCTGGTAAACAAAATTATGATCCTATGAGCTTAGTATAGCAGCCAGTTTCCTTCAGCCAGGGTGATGATGAGATACATTGTAGTTGTAACCCACAAAGTAGGTAAACAAGAGGTACAACCAGGGGTTAAGAAGTATCCAGAGCACAGGTTAAACCAGTATCACCAACCCCCATAGTGTTTACCTGTCCGATAGGCCTGCAAGCAGTGGATAATTAGTCATCCCATGACCAGATGATGTCTTTCATAACTCCCTTGTGTGTTTCTCAACAGACTCCCAAAGCTACAGTGAATCATAAGCCCTTCTTTCATGCATTGTAACCAACACAGAGTAGAAACACCACCGGAGTCTCATGTTTCAAATGAAACATACTCCTAAGTAATTTAATGAAATGTGTTGGTCTCATTTCCATATGATGACATAATGTACTATTGAACACAATTATTAATGACATCAACGTTACTTCCCTTTATTCTTCTTACAAATTACGCAGCGCTTCTTACAATACATATATTCATGCTGACAGACGAAGACAAACCAAACGGTACAAACGGTAAGATTACAATTTTCTTCCAACAGAAGTCTAAGACACCGAATGCTTAACAGAATGTTTCAAAACCCACTGTTTGATTATATCTGGAAAACATGACGCAAGTATATTATTTCTCAGTTTTTCCAACCAAAACAACCTAGGCCCTATTTAAAAAAGATAGATTGTAGGCAGCCTAAGCATAATCACAATTTGTTCTTCGTGATATTATTTTCTGCTGATGTTAAATTGAACAGTGGCTGTACACATCCAGCTTGTTTGCATTATGGTTTTAGGCACAGTTTAACCAGGATAAATAAATGGAACTACCCAGGCAGCAGGGTTTGCTTTGTACTTGACGAGACTTTACTTGAATGAATTTGCTGCCTAGCTAAATGTCTACAGCATGGGGAGATTGTTACCCAAGGCTACAGGAAGACATCTAATCTGATCAAGTCTAATAAGCCCTACCACACAGCAGCTAATTGCGAGGATTAAAGCACGCCAAAGCTCTCCAACTACACTCCTGTGGGTTTGCATTGAAACAACATTTTTAAACATTCCAGCAATCATTTCCTTGGCAACCTTCATAACAACAGCTCTGTAAAAATATACTTATTTTCTTAACCCTTAAGGTCATTGACTGAATGAATACTTCCTTCAGAAAAAAAAAATTCAGGCTAGCATAATAGCCAAGAACACTTGTGCCTGCCAGTCTTGGAAAAATCAACCCCTTTGTAGAGATTACTTTGAAGTTTCAGAATTTATCTCCTGTCCCAAAAAACAATGATAGGCATTCTCCAGCTGTTGCAAACTACAGCTCCCATGATGCACCTACAGGTCCAGCGTCAGGGGTGGCCAATCATAAGTGATAGTATGTGCAGCTCTATTATATGGAGTGAGAGATGTGGAATCCATCATGTACTGTTTTATGGCTTGTTTTGACAACATCCCACTCTATTCCTCTTCCCATACTGAGGAGTGGGTGAGAAAATATTTAAAGATCTTAGAGGTGAAAACCTTTCTAGGGCAAAGTAATAGGAAAGGTGTTGGCTTCTAGGAAAGTCTGGAAATATGTGACTAATGGGATTCTTTCAACACTTAAACGAGACTTTGTTACAAACACTTTACGTGCAGCTCATTACAGATGCGGGTTCTCACTAGTGTTTTGTTCCTGGAAATTATATATACAATAAATATACAATAAAAACTAAAATAAAACAAACATGCAATCAAGCAGTATTTTATTTCAGTTAAACAACAGATTATTCTGCTTAGTTCATTTAACAGAGTTTAATTGCACACTCCCATGTATTCATAATAAAGAATGCATGTAAATCTATACTAATCTTTTAAAATCCCATGTGCCAAGGTGTGTCAGCCTCGGGGATCATCTCGTTACCTCACACTAACACAAGAAACACTTCATACGTGCAAAACAGCACCAGAATTCAGTCAAATCCACAAATCCATATAGACACAACAGACGCTATTTATTTTCTGTTTCATGTTTATCATAAGACAAGCCTAAATGGGTATGCTTGGGAGAGGATTTATAAATATTTGTAACTATTTTCTATTATTAAATCCCCAAATATAAAAAAAAAATGCTTGTAAAATTCAATCAACTGAGCAACAGGGATGGTTTTTATAGCCTAGAACTAGCCAAATTATAGTATTAAGATGGACAAATTGGCAAAAGCATTCTTAAAACCTTCATAACTCATCTCGGAACGCATACAAAAATGTGAACTTTCTTGCACCACCCAAGAAGGTCACCAACTGCACCTGCTGTTTTGACACTTCAGCTCCGAACGGAAAGGGTACAGTTTTGCTCAGCCCCCTACTCTGAAGTTTTCTCATACATTAAGTTTATGTACATGCCCTGCAAATCAAATATAAACAGTTTAGTTACATAAACAGATTTCGGATCACATCAGTTAACATTTTATTTATTTTCTTCTGCAAAACGTTCATGTAGATGTGGGAAACATTACTATATTTTACCATTGGATCTCAAACACTCACCTAATCTTAATCTTAATCCAAACACTAAATCTCTATTATGAGAATAATCCATTGGAGGGCTGGTAACATTCATCCTAGGGAACGGTCCAGCATTAAAGCAGCTAAAAACATGTTTGGCCGACAACACACTTAATCCTTCCTCTAAACATGTCAACAAAACAGCTTGTATAGAAAATACATGAAAATACATAAAGGATATAAGTATTATGTAAATGTAAATCATGTAAATGCCCCACACAGTGGCTCTATGTGTAACTGTGAGTAAAGTACACGAAAAAGGCTTCAGTTAGTGGCCAACATTAGTTAGAGAAGAGCAGCTCAATGAGCAGTTGTCCACTTCCCCCAAACCAGACCTCCCCTGGCTGACCTCTCTACTTATTCTGTAAAACATATTCCATGTAAATGATCTGGAATATCTCTGCTTTTACCTGACCAAACTATGTAGGTTTTGTGGTCCACATCAAGCAAATTAAAGTATTTCCATGTTATATGAGGAATCAGGCCTGGCCTAGCAATTGGGAATACTGGGTCATGATTTATTGGCCTTTGTCCTTAAAGCGCCAGAACTAAATTTGATCTGCAATTTGTTCTTGAATGGAATCATACATTCACAAAGATATTTATATTTCAACATTTAGTACTATTTATTAAGTTATGCTCTGGCAATTTTCTCTTCTTGGTATATTAGTCTCAATTATTTGACATTAGAAATATTAGAACTAGTAAATTAAGTTAGGTTTTGTGCAAATAAAGCTTCTCCAAGTGAAGATATTCTCCAGCTCTAGTACTTAAGGGCTGTAAATCCAACAGGTTACCTGAATGGTAAATGCTGTGTGATTTAAGGGATTGTGTGGTTGCAAATAATAGGGCAAATATTCTGAAAATGTTCTTGGTGTTCATGAGATTTATTTGATTGTTTGGGTTATATTTTCTGCTTATGCCTTTCTCTAGCTGTTGTTTAATATGGATTCATTTGTATATACCGGTAGTTTTAAAATATTTATTATTTATGACAAGGTTTGCGAGATCTAAATTCACACAATGTGACTTTCCTATTTAATTGAAGTCACCCTGTTGGCTATATGAGCTTTCATAGGGATCTGTGTTATTATGTTATACATATTGATGAATATTTTTTTTTTTTTTTATAAATCATGTTTATGACAGTTTGAGGGCTGTTCTTTTTTTTTTGTGTAGCCCATGATTACTGATTTAGCGAGGTTTTACATTTTTGATAGTGAAATAGTAACTACAACCAATTTGTGTATGTCATAATGCAATATAGAGGGGATAGTAATGTGATAAGAGGATTGGTGTGGCTGTCTATTTACAAGTAAAATGTCAGGTTTATAGGAAAGACCAGATGATATTTGGTCATAAATACCATATTGGCTCGGATATAGGCCGCCCCCGTATATATAGGCCGCACCCTAAAAGTTTGGTGCTTTTTTAAAGAAAAAGTTTTTTTTCTTTAAAAAAGCACCAAAAAAACCATGCTGCCACTCTTTCCCCCCCCCCGAGATATGCTGCCACTGTCCTCCCTCCCCGAGATATGCTACCACTGTCCTCCCCCCCAATATGCTACCACTGTCCTCCTCCTCCCCCCCGATATGCTACCACTGTCCCCCCCCGATATGCTACCACTGTCCTCCCCCCCCCGAGATATGCTGCCACTGTCCTCCTCTGCCCCCCCTCCTCGACTTACCGGAGCAGACTCCCGGGTGTCTTGCGGGGCCGGCGGGGGACATCTACGCAATACGCGTATGCAACTTCCGGTGCCGGTACCGGAAGTTGCATACGCGTATTGCGTAGATGTCTCCCGCCGGCCCCGCAAGACACCCGGGAGTCTGCTCCGGTAAGTCGGGGGTGGGCAGAGGTAAAACGCATCGTGCGGACGGTCCGCACGATGCGCTTAGACAACCTCCCGTGCCGGCAGCCCCCCCGTGGGAAGTGCTGGCAGGGGAGGCTGTCTGAGCGTATTGGAGAGTAGGATACAGGTCCCCTGCACCGCTGCGGGGGATCTGTATCCTGACCCCGCTGCCTGCCCGGCGCCCGGGACTGCATGTCCGGGGCGTCGGGCGCTAAACCCCGAATATAGGCCGCACCCCCACTAAAAAGACTTAAAGTGGGGGAAAAAAGTGCGGCCTATATTCGAGCCAATACGGTAGTTTATGGCTAGAATGTAACTCAGAATATGTATCACTAGTGTAAGTGGTGACTTGACTTGTTTTTGACTTGTTTGCTTCCACTATAAATAGCATAGGAAGAATAAGGCTTTTGTAGTGTAATGAAAGTAAAATCAATTAGGGAAATTATCGATAATTGAAATCACTTTGATTGCATACAGACTGGAACTATTCCACTAATGTGTTTGACCTTTTGAACAGCTATTTTATACTTTGCAGCTTTATGGAAAAAAACCCTGTTGTTCCTTTCTTACATTGTATAAGGTTATATTTATATAATATAGTTTTATTATCTATTTTTACAGAATTTGGAGTTTTTATTTCTACATTTGTAATATACATCATTATGAGGTGATGGAGCGCCATTAGCCCTTGGATTGTAAAAATTTAGGAGATAAAATCCCATTACAGTACGTGATTCCATGGAACATTGCATGCATTTTTCATGATTTTTAAATTCCCCATGGAATGTTTTCTGTTTATTGTGTAACTAAGGGTTGATATGTTGGCTGTTTTTCCAGGTAACATCTACATTTTACATGTTGCTGACCACCACGCTCCCCATGCTACCCTTCAGCATGTAGGATGTAAAAATCAAAGAAGTAAATCAATTAGTTAATTAAGTTTATAATGCATAGAAGCACTTAATAGATGGTGGTCACCAATATGGAAATATCAGACATAGCCTGGAAAAAAATATATGTAAATATGATCAAATACAGTTTTCTACAATACAGTAATGGAGTGTGCAATGTAGTAAAATACAGTAAACACATGGCATAGGAAGCATTATCACAAAACAACCATTACTTTAATTCCATATTTTATTTGTCAGTAACACATTTTTACATTTTTCTATATTTCAAATTCCTTGTATAGTTTGAGGCTTTGTGTTGTCAGCTATACATCATGCATAAAAATAGCAGAAAATGCCTTTACTATCACCAAACACAGGATCAAAGCATTCTCAAAATTACAAAAGTCATCACTTAAGAAAGTGTTTCTTGCAGTGTAAACAAAAATACGTACTATTTACTACACACACACACACACACACACACACACACACACACACACACACACACATATATATATATTTGTATATACACACATTAATGTTGAAGTATTTACTATTACATATAATGTAATAATTAATGTGTTAAATGTATATCCTTAAGGCAAGAAGCCTTTCAATAGGGTGACTAATGGCCTTGCGTGTTACTATTCGTAATAAACTTTTTTTTTTTAAACAAAAATTTCCAAATTCGTACATTCATATGAATCCCCCATTACAAGGAGATCCTAACAAAACAGACGAAAATGGACATCAAAAACTCTAAATGTTTGTTAGGATTCGTTAATTCGCCAGATTTTGCTGCCATTACAATCCATTTTAGCAGCCTTTCAGGAAGAAAAGTGAGAAGGGATTGTGTGTGTTTTCCTTGGTCGCTGGTGTTAGACAGTACATTTCCTTTTATAGCTTTCTACCACAGTATAGGGTGAGTGCATATTTGTGTTGTATACTTGTGTTGCTAAAGCCTGCTATTTTTTTCTATTTGTTTTTTTTAGTTTATTTTAAAAAATTGTGCACTTTCTCCATCTCTTGCGATGTCATCTCTCCCCATCCCCTCTGGGTTTGCACAAAGCCTATCTCCACCATGCCTTCCAGTGTCCCACATCAGCAATCTCTTCCCCTCCCCTCAGGTCTCTTGTAACAGTCATCTATCACTCTCATATCGCAGTTATGTTCTCACGCAAAAGCCAACTGCATTCCCAATTTTCTCTTCCAAAAGCCCTGAGTGGGCCATCGTTAGTGTCACACTGGAAGGTGTACTCCTACTGCACTGTCATTGTAGCCTGGCACTATATGCCCCCAGTGTGACAAACAACTCCTATATAAGCTATACAATACAATGTTAAATATGTATAATGTAATAACGTCTAACGTTAATCTGGATTATATTTTTCGACTCTGTACATGTAGTTCTCCAACCACTTGTGTATTCTTGTCCTTCTCGTGGAGTACTAATACACTTATTACTTAACATATCCATAAGTTGCATAAGAGACTCGGCGAATGAGTGAGAGAGTGAAGAAGTGTGAAATTCCGGGAGATTGCAACACACTTTTTAAGGAGAAAGGCGCTGACAAGTGAACTACACTTATGCAAAAATGACTACTGACATTTACACATTTTTTTTTTTAAAGAAACCAATCAATCACATTAATTATATCTTGACTCACACAGATTGAGACATTTTTCTATTTTAAATCCGGGCATTGTTCTTCCATTACCGTATTATATATTATCTATATATTATCTCTCTTAAAACTCTGAAAGGGTCAAAATTCCACTAAGCACTTAACATTTTCCACTTTTCCCATACAGCAGAAGTGTTAAAAGTATTTTTCTATCTGCTCTTGCAATCCATGTTTTAAATCCCTAATGGTAACTATATATTTAATGCACTGCATGTACTCATAAATACGGTGTGATCCATATATCACATGCATTTAGATAACATTTTCTATCCACGCATGAATATTTTACTGTGTGAGCTCCATTCTTCAAGCTCGAATAGATCTAAAAACAATTCTGTATACCATCTATGAAAAGATGAGACTTAGGTTTCAGCATCTACCACTTTTAAAATGATATGGCTTAAAATCTTCTCCATCGTATTCCGTTTTCACCCGGCTTTTGACCTTTGGCTTGTTACCGAATTATCCTGATTGTCTTCTGCTCCATGACCTTGGCTTGTTAACCCCTTGCGATCTAGTGCTGCCCTTGACCTTCTAGGTTCTGGACTGCCTACTTCTGAGTGTCTATACCTCCTGCCTTAAAGCCCCCAGCCCAGTCCCTACACAAATATACAATTTTTAGATACTTTACTGTTAGAAACAAGTTTTTTATTCTAGCACGATAAGTTTAAATGAGTTTGAATAGTTTTAAAAGGGTTGGTTTTTTATGTCTTAAATTTTACCCAGTTTTTCTAGATAAACACATTGATTACTATTACAATTAATGACCTTGATCCACTTGTGAGTAAACAATATCTGCCATCAAAAGATGCACGCATATACTTGCACCAGCGCATGTCATGGAAAGCACCAGGTCATCAGGCAGATACAGTATAATAACCAAGCAGGGCCTTTAACAACTTGCAAAAGCTGAAGCGTCTCCCTTCTAACTGAAAGGACCACGCGAGCCGTCTCTCTTGGACCCCCATAGCAGCTCACTACATGAATGAACAATAATGTGAAAATCTGTTATATAAATGTTGTTATGTCCTGCGAGTGACATGTATTGTTTGTTAAGTCGTAATGGTCCATGTGGAAAATAGCATTTGCAGGTGTAGTAGTTTGTGTCCTTTTCATGGTTGGAAAGTAATAAATGTAAAAACAAAAACACTTTTTGAGCAAATACATTATATACAGCCGGTCATCTTATGTCGAGTTGTGAGTAAGCACATTGAGGTAGATCTGTTAACCATCTGGATATATATATCATAGGAGGTGACCTGCTGCACAAGATGGCTTATGTCAGGTTTGTGTGTTGTGTGAAATAATTACATAATATGTATGAAGTTATATCGCTAATTGCAGGGATAGACAAGAGAGAGAGAGGGGGAGAGAAATTGTAGGCACTTAATTGTAATGGTGGGTACACAGTATTTGCTTGTATATCGATATATGCTATAGTACTATCAATAGACTTGGCTTCTTGTTCTATCAATGTTTGAAGAAGTGATCAGTCTGTGGAGAATTTAAGGAAAATAAAACACTGCTTAACACATACAGGTCATTACGATTTAAACTGCCCTAGAAGCATTACATGCCATACAACATTATGTTTATTTGGTTGAATTTTCTATCTAGGCCCTAAAGAGTACATACGGGAAGTTATCTCAAGAGGAAATTCACTGTAAATTATAGATTTGAAGAGAAGTCACTTTTTATTTATTCATTTATGAATCAACTAAGCAGGCTTCGATAAAAACTTTGCATATGTAACCCCGTTTTTTTTTTGTTTTTTTTTTCTCTCCACCATTAGACTGACACGCGTGGCTCCACCATTAGACTGACACGCGTGGCTCCACCATTAGACTGACACGCATAGCAATTACATCTTTCAGTGACGCTGGTGACAGCCTCCTCCGATTGCTCGTAGATCAGGACATCTTCTTCTTTTCCACAGTGATTTGTATTAGCTTTTTTAATCTTGGATGGTATTTTGTGTCGTTATTGGTTGTAAGAGCTTGTTAGGGAGATTTTTACCTGGAGGAGAACACTCACAATGAGACCCAGAGCAGCTACCCAGCTGTAGCCGACTCACACTACGAGGAAGGTGACAGCAACGGGCAGGGACCCCTTGCTTGATCCCTGGGTTTCTACTATAATTTACAGTAACCCCTTGTTTCTGTATATTTGACATGCTCCTAAAAAGGGTTCTTCAAATGTTTTGTTTTTATTTTCCCTGTGGCCTATTGTGATAATATCTCCTACAATCATATTTGTGTGGTTACATGGTAGGGTTGGCAACTTTCAGTGAATGTAGCAAGCCCAGCCCAGTAATAAAATGGTTAAACACATAATCCCTATTTTTATTATTAAATCAAAAATTCTTCTTGACAGCACAATATTTAATGTGATTCTACAGTGTAGTGTTCCGTACAGTGAGAGCAGAATGAGATCCCTGGTGAATGTAGCCTAGCTCACTAGTCCTAGGGTGGCAGTCCCTCTGCTTCAAAACCCAGGGATACCTTCAAGTGGCAGACATCTTGCAACCCATTATTGGGCCCCAACTCAAGATTTTAAGAACCCTGCCTAATATATTACACTGTATACAGAAAATTAAACACACCCCAATACCCTGAACTCAGAAATCAACAAAAAATGTATGCAAGCTAGAAATATGGAAAACACAACACAAACACAAAAGAAACAGCACAATGTAGGAGTAAGCCATAACATATGCCTAATGCATATATCATTAACATTAGACAGTTAGCTGCTAAGGCAGGGGTGCAATGTTCAGCTTCACAGAAAGGGAAACACGCCGAATAAATAGACATACAACCAACATGGAAAATACACAACTAAAGCCTTGTGCAATTGTTATAACTGGATCTCTGTTTGTGCCACCAGATCTGTCTGGTTGTACAGAATCCTTACTCTCTATATATATATTAAAATAAATGCAGATATATGGAATATTTTAATGTGTGTCAATCATATCAAACCAATTTCAGATTTTATCTGAGCTAGTACAATGCTGTTTAAATATCCATCATAAGACCTACATAGGGACAGTGTCATAACACAACAGGAATAGAATTTCATAGCTGCACGGTATATATTGCGTGCCTCTTTGTATTGAAAAAAGTACATTTTCTGTGTACCTAGTCCTTATTCAAATAGGAATTGGCCCACAAAATAAGAATAATAAGAACAACATCAGCATTCCATGCATTGCTGACTACCTGGTATGCTCATATGTGAAATAATAATGTAAGGAATCTGATGCATTCATAACATAGAAATCACAGTAGCCTTCAACTGTTATTTATGAACCACAGAAGAATGCAAAGTTATACAGTAAATTAAAAATATATTTGTTTTGGATTTTCAGGTTATGCATAGTTGACCAAATCTCTTCCTTTTATGACCAATGTGACAATTGTTGAGCTTCTTGTGTGCTCTGCAGAGTCCATCATGGGACATCAGTAACATGGTGAAGAACCGGTCTCTGCGGCAGCTTTGTTTAGAAAGTAACTGCTAGGAAGAAGTGTTACCCTTACAAAAAATTACTGCAGTTTTTCTGAAGTAATACTGCAGTTTTTTGGACATGAAAAAACTGCAATACTGCACTTTTACTGCAGTATTACTGCACATTTACTGCAGTTTTACTGCATTTGTACTTCACTGTACTGCAGTATTACTGCACATTTCCCGCA
Organism: Spea bombifrons; assembly: GCF_027358695.1. NCBI lineage: Eukaryota > Metazoa > Chordata > Amphibia > Anura > Pelobatidae > Spea > Spea bombifrons. The sequence continues at coordinate 95,372,001 of NC_071089.1, read as the reverse complement.
CTTTTTTTTTTATATTGCAAACCTACAGTTGTACTTCAATGTACTGCAGCTTTATTGCATTTGTACTTCCGTACAAAAATAACTGCAGTAAAACTGAAGTACAGTGAAGTACAAATGCAGTAAAACTGCAGTAAATGTGCAGTAATACTGCAGTAAAAGTGCAGTATTGCAGTTTTTTCATGTCCAAAAAACTGCAGTATTACTTCAGAAAAACTGCAGTAATTTTTTCATAAGGGTATATTGTTCTAGGAAGGAAAGTAAATAAATATAACAATAAAAATCCACAAACCTGCACACATTTGTATAAATATATTTCTTATTTTGTTATTGTTAATATTAAGAGATGGATAGATAAGATTTCGTACAAGATTGATAAGGAGTGTGATGGCAGTTGAAGACCACAATTAACACATTTTGGACTATACATAGAAAAAGAAATCCCTCTCTGTACTTGAAAAAAACTATATATGAATTGTGTACACTAGACATGAAAAAGGAGGAAACATGGTCAAACATGGTAAAAACATGAAAAAGCACCACATTTTAGGGAACAATTTACTCTTAGTAAAGAAAGGGTTAATATAAGCATATGGTCAAAGACACTCAGAATCGAGTGGCAGAATCCTGCATATGTATTGTTACTTATACGGTACACAAAAAAAATAATGTTTTTTATGAGCTTGTCAATTAAAACATGAATGATGTAGCGTCCAATTTTCACCCCCCCCCCCCAGATAACACTTGTTTATTTAAAACTTTTATTAAACGTCAGCTATGGATACATTTTTTGTCCGCGGTACGGAACACATATTACCACAGCACCGCAACACTCAACAAACGTTATTAATGTTTAACATCAATTGTTAACCTTAACCATTTATTTGCCAAACACATTTTGACAGAATATAAACAGCTTTAATACCATTCTTCTTACCGTCAAACCAAAAACCAATAACAATTATAACCAAGTAAGTTACAGGCTGGTATGAGCGTATCCACCTATATCCCTGCTGGAACTGCCGGCGTCCCCTAGCACAGCAGCCACACGACCACACGATACATAAGGGGAAATGCCGCCGGAGTGTCCCACACTTACACCTCTGTGCACCACGAGTAACCATACCTATAGATGGTTAACTCCTGCACCATACCAGCCTCAAACCTGAGCACCCGGCTGATGCCGAACATTGGGGAGGGACAGCGTGAACATTTTATTTTACAGATTAATTACCGCTGCCCCACATGCCCCTTTATATACCCCTCAGTGAGGCTAAGTTACCCCCTCCCATTTCCGGCCTTGCTTGTGCTATGGGGTATTAAGTCTTTCCTCATATAAATTTTGCCTTAACCCATTATTTCAAACACTCGAGGGGGGTACCTTGTCCTGCACTTCATTCATGGGGCCCTGCCATCCTATTCTTTCCCTCCTGGGCTGTACTGGCTTGTTTGGTGCTTGTCAGTCATCATTATCTGGCATGTGCTCAAAGCTAAACGTGTTCCAGTAACCTGACTAAAACTATCTGTCATTGCTGCGAATGCAGTGGGTTTCAGGTGAACCTACATGGAATCCAGTTGAAAAATAATTAATTTTGACAACAAAAGCAAAAAGGCTTCAGGGTTCCAAACGTTATTTTAGGTAACTATTTTGGTTTTTTTCTTTAAAAAAAAAAAAACACATTGTAGAGGGCTAGAGTAGCCATATAAGCCATTTTTTCTAGGACACATCTCATTTTTACATGTTGCTGACCACCGTAAGGGGGGTGAATTAATTTGACCAAATGTTCTTCTTTGCCTCAGTTGGAATTGCTTCTGACTAATGACATCACTGTAATTCTATTACAAAACGGCAAAGAGGGAATTGTGTCTTATGTGGTGCTCAACCAAAAGCTGCCTACCCTTGAAAGTCCAGAAAAGACCATACCCTTCTAGGCATAGCATCCACCATGCGCAATGTTTTAGAATGAAAGAGTGGCCCCATTTCTATATCTGATTGTGTGAGTTGCATATGGTAAAAATAACCAATGACAGGGGCAGCTGTAACTTTAGGGGCCCAAAGTAAAAGGCATTTCTCTAAGACAAGTAATCCATTTGATTACACTATATAATGAAGTAGCATATTGAGACTGTAAACTCGTTACTTGTTTCTGTAAGTCAATTTGATATGTTATATACTACTTGTTATGCCCTGTGTACCTTTTGTACAGTGCTGCAGAATATGTTGGTGCTCTATAAATTATGAACAGTATTAATTGTCATTTCTCATTGTTATATATTCTGATAGGGTCCTTGTAGAGGTTGTTCTACATATCACCTTCTGTCATTGGCATCATAAAAAGTGCAGCCTGTTCCAATTAATTAATTGGATTATGTACTACTACTAACTGGTGAATTTAAGATTAGCTAAGGCCCAGTGGACAGTGTTCTGTTATTACAAAGAATTCATCATAAATTGTCAAAAGTTGAGTCTGCTATTTGAGGACTTGGAAAGCTGACAAAAATCCTTGGGAGAAAGTTATGAAATGAATTATTTTTTATTTGCTTTTAAGGTATTTCTTTAAAGAAATTGGCAAACTAGGCTATTATTAAGCAGCATTATTGTTGGTGTAGTTAGTGTAGAACAATAGATTTGAATGATATACCCATTGTCATACCTGGGAACTTCTGGGCTCCGGCTACCCGGAGCCTTCCCTTGCGGGACACGGCCAGGACTGCACACTAATGTCAGCGATATCGGTGGGCGGTCCAGTGACATCAGTGGGTGGTCCCACTGACGTCAGGGGCGTTCCCACTGACGTCAGGGGCGTTCCCGCTGACAGCAACTGGAAACACTCCCATCTCAAAAATGGGCGGGGAGCGGACGTGTCAAGACATGTCTTGACCAGGAGAACCGGAGAAGCTGCGCTCACCCGGCAATCTCCGGGTCAAAGTATTCTTCCTTTACCTTTTCAGGGGCCAGTAAACTGGATCTCTCAATTTATATAGGTTTTTGGGTTTTAGATGTTTTTCATAGAAACATAGAATCAGTCATCAGATAAAAACCATTTGGACCATCTAGTCTGGCCATTTTTTCATGTAAAGACTCATACATTAATGAGTCCTTGATCTTGTCTTATATTCAGGATAGCTGAATCTAAGTTTAAATTCTCCCACTTCTTATGGGAGGCTGTTCCAATTATCTACCACCCCCTTACATTACATCTAAACCTCTGGCCCTCTAGGTTTCTAGGTATAACCTCATTTCTCCTCCTTTGAAATAAACTTCCCTTCTGCGTTTCCATCACATCTCCCCTCTCTCTTTTAGTTTTCGATTACTCAATAAGATTTTCCCCGCTGTTTAAATTCTAGTCCTAAGATTATATGATGGGTTTACCAGTACTTGAAAATATTTTTGGATCAGATGAATACACAGATTGGAAAGTATTTTATGTAGCTATTTAAAGATAAAGACTTAAAACAATTAAATCTCCATGGAATATACAGGGCAGAAAAACTAAATGTCACAGACACCATTAAGAAGAACACATCAGACATATAACATAACAGTAGACATATTTCTAGAGCATACCGACTGCATTGTGGAAACAATGAATCATTTTAAAAATAACATCTTGCTTTAGTAAGATATTTCTTAATAGAAATTGCCAAATGAAACCAGGCTATTATTAAGCAGCATTATTGTTGGTGTTCGTATAGAACAATAGATTTTAATGATACAGTCATCTACTAATAAAGAAAAAGTTAAATGAATTACCGGGTTGTACCATACATACAATAATATGAGAAGACACGCACAAATTGCAAAATAATATTAATAACACATCTTTTTAACCCCTTAAGGATGCATGTATTTTACACAATTATACAAACCATGTATTGTTTTCTCAAGACAACTAGGGCATTCCTCTATTTTAATTTGTATATTTTAAAATTTAGTATAAAAAATGTGGGGTTTTTTTCACTGAATTGCAGTTGATTTCTTCAACAGAATATAAGAATATATGTAAATGCAGAACAAAATCTTAATTTGCATTCAACATTTCCTTGATATAGCCAACTCCCACCTACATAGATATGCCGTATATTTTGGGAGGTTATAGGGTCTTAATTGGAACATGCACAATTCTGTTTTTCAAACTTGGAATTTGTGCAGATAAATTTACTGAGCTCATGTCTCATTTGAAGCAATATGGTGGTTCCATATAATTTAGATCATTAGAATTCAGTTTTTAATTGGTTTTCAACTTAGAATGTAAAATGAAATTTCCAACCCCCCCCCTCCGCCAAAAGCCCAGTGGGGGAAAGGCTGTCCCCAGGGCCTACCCTTTTGCAGAAGTGCACTAGAAGGCCAGGTTCACAGAGAAGTGGAAGAAGACAGAATAAAGGCATGGGAATAAGCAAACAGAGAAAGAAGACAAAAGCAGGAGGCAAAACTAATGCAGATAGATTCATGAAGAAAGAGAGGGCAGAAACACTTCTCTTTCTCCAAGAGTCTACCCTGAAGGAACATGCCTTTGGGGTGCCATAGACCCACTGGGACACATGTAAGGGCAGGCCAAACATAATAATTATCTATGCGTCAGACTGTTCATCACATTGTTTTGTTTTTGCAGCACAAAAAGTAAAGGAACTATATTTTTAAGAACAACACTCCATTAAAAACAATTTAAGAATTTTTGTAGATTGCACGACACTCCACCCTTTGGACTAACGTTTAATACTTAAAGACGACTGAAACAGGCCTGGTTTTGCATAATGACTAGTACATTATAGCTTGTATCCAGGTGCAGTATTGAATAAATTCAAATGTATGTACCCGTTACTGTATATTTTAATATCTGCTTTTATAGCACCAATGTGAATGGCATGTCAAGATATATAATCTTTTCAACGAGAGATGACATCTAATAAATAGGTTTTGCATTTTGAGATGGGTATTTTGTGTTATGTTTGTTTAACGTTATAGAGCACTTATAAACTAGATAATATGTCATAAAATTGTGCTGACACCCTTTAAATGTTTTATGGGAAGGACATAAATATACTTAAAGAATAACTAATGCAGGATGATACAATGTAAATATAGCTTAGCTCTCCAGTAGACCGAGTGAGCATTTATTGGCTGTGGAGTATAATGCAATTATGGGGAGGTTTTATGGTTATTGCTGCATGTGTTAAAGGCTCTGAGTTAAGCTGTCAAATATAACTGGGACATCAGATGCAGCTTGTGTACAGACAAATAAAATACTGTGCATTGTGTACACTTGATTAGTATTATTTATAACACTAGAGTTTTAGAGGCACATTTCTAATATATGGTGAATGGTGAAACCATTTTTTTTAAAATGCAATAAATATTGATACTGTGTCTCTCTCCCGCATTCTCTAAAGGAGCTTAATATATTTGTATAGGAGCTAACACTACCTCTGCTATTGATGAAGCATGGTGATTAAGTTTGGATCTCCTATGCTGTTAAGAGCTCTTAGTATTTCAAGTTCCTCCCTCATAATATAAATATTAAACGTAGAATTTAAAAAAAGAATGTTTCCTGATGCTTTCGGAGCTTGTTGCGCCATCATTGGGGTAAAAATGAACTAGTGAATTATCTGCTCCCTCTGTGTGTTGTCATGGAACTTCTCAAAGCAGCATACAAAATTATGAAAAGATTGGTAGGTCCATCATAATTTATTACCATTGTAGTAAGCAGTTGGCTTGAAATTGGTCTCACATATGAGTAGACTTTGGCTAGTGGCCACACTTAGCCTAGGCAAATCCTTGTGAATATTCAATGTGATGCTAATTAAAAGACTTTCTAAATCTTATTTGGTTTTTATTTGGTTTTGAGGATCTATTTCTTGTTGCATTTTAACCAGATTTAATATAAATATGAATAAATCTTTCCTTGGAAAAATTTATAATAAGTTGCATTCTGTTAAATTTCAAAGGTATGCAGTTTTAATTGAGAAAGCAAAATCAATGAATAACCTTATAAAGTGCATAGATTTAACAAGCACTCTAAAGCTATGATTTAATGACTACAAAAGCAACACATAACCCTGTAAAGTAACCCTGTATAACAAGCAGCAGGTCCCTTGGTGGATAAATAATCTGAAGTTTAACTAGAAGGATATTGTAGGGAGCCATCTCCCTCTGAATTTACCAGGTGCACTATTAGACCAGGTGTAATAGACATCAGGTTTAATGTAATCTCACTCAAACTACCATCATGGTTTCCTACTTGCTGTTCTTTTTATTCTTTTCACCATTCTCTTTAAGCCTCAATCCCACCTCCTCTTTGTTTTCTTCTCCTTTTCCTATCGTCAGGGGACATGGATACCTGACATGCCACTATTTCTACATGCTTACATCCTTACACCTTTCATAAAAAACATATTGCTGCAACCTCATACCTGTTGATTGCAATTCCACTTTTTCTTTCTCTTGTGCCCTGTAGAACTCATGCTCTGTCTGCAACAAACTTGCTGCTGTTCAGAACCTCTCTATTTATATCTTGTCCGTTTTCTTCCAACACTACCTATCCTGCTGCTCTTAATTTTGGTTGCCTTCTTCTTAGTAACACCCTAAAACCTGGAGACAGACAGTTAGGGGCTGTTGGTTTCTGCTCTCTGTAGACAAGAAGCCTGTCCCGCAGTCTCTCCAAGTGCCTCTTCACAAATATTTTGTATCCCTTTCAGAATGCAGCCTCAGTGCTGGGACATCTCCCTACCCTGCTTGTAAGATTTGTCTTACCAGAAGGAATCCGATATGCAGGACTGGAACACACTTGCTCAGAACAGAACACACGCAAGGGGCCTGGTGAGGGTAACAGGGCACTTGGTGGTGTAGCTGTAAGCACGAGTGGTCAGAGGGGAACCGTTTAGCAGACCAGGGTCGGGACGCCAGAGGTACACGTAGTCGGGTTGGATAGCCAAGGTCAGGATGCCAGAGGTACACGTAGTCGGGTAGGATAGCCAAGGTCAGGATGCCAGAGGTACACGTAGTAGCAGGGAGAGCCAGGGTCAGGAAACCAGAGAAACACAGGAAGCCGTTTAGCAGACCAGGGTCGGATACCGGGAGAACAGGAACAAGATAAATATATATATATAGGATACGGAGGAGCTCACGTAATACGGACAGAACCAGTATAACTGAGCACTGTGGATACTGTGCTCGAGGTTTAAATAGCCCGGGGGGGCGTTCCCCGACGTCCGGGACGTGATCGCGTCCTGCGTCGCCCTAGCGACGCAGCGGAATCCAGCCGGCGGTCAGCTTCATAAATATTCATGAAGCGGCCGCGTGCGCGAGCGGCTGCTTCATGCTCCAGTCTGCGGTGCCGGCGTTTCTGCCGGGGAAGAGAAGAGGACGGCCGGGAGCTGCTTAAGGTAGTTGCCTTACACTGCTGCAGATATTTCTGAGACACCATCCTGGATTCAAAGGTGGATAATACTTGATCTACTGAAAGAAAATGATAACAAGTGTGAACATTCGATAAGAGGGAGCTTTTTTTCTTGGGGGACTCTAAACTAAGAGGTGTAAGAGTAGGACGGTCGCGAAGGTAGCCATGATATCAGATGTCCTCCAGGAGCTACCGCTCACAGAGATTGAAGATGCATTTAGGATTTGTTATGGAAGCAAGACAGTATGTGTGTAGTTAGAGGAAGGTCTTCGTACTAGTGGGATACTATAGGGATCGTTACTGGGACCCATGCTTTTTAATGTTTTCAGAGTTGGAGACATACATACATTTAACATGTTTCATACCAGCACTAAAGCGTTAGCCTACAATATGTGGATAGCATAACTGAGAAAGTTCATACGTTTACCTTTACTTTAAGGAAAATGTAGAATGTGTTTGTGTCCTGTAACAAAAAAGGCTTATGTGGTCAGACACCCTTCAAATCACCAATCAAATGATAAATTACACTGAAGTCATAGATTTTAAAATACTGAATTGTCTCTTGCACTTAGTTCATTTTATATATCGCTTGTTATTCTAAGGCAACTGTGGGTTTTTCTTTGCTTCATATCTGCCATTCAGTTTAAGAGTTTAAGCTTTCCGAACGGTCCACAGTTGCTCTGCATTGTACCATCTGCTCCCATATTACAATTCTCACTGTAGGAGAACATGATAACAGACGTGCCTTATACTAATAACAAATCAGCAAAAGGCTTTTCACAGTCTCTCATCTGATAAATCTGGGATAACAAGCTTTGCTAAAAATAAACCATTTTGTCACTTGTAATTGTAAATAAGGATTTTACAATTGTGAACATAGAAAGGTTCCAAAAATGTTTCTATTAATAAAACTGTGAACACTATCAATGCAACTCGGCTTGAAATTTGCCACTATCTGCTACTTTTCATAGCCTGCTAACTTCATTAATTTATTATATATATATATATATATATATATATATATATATATATATATAAAAGTACTCACATTTGTGAGAGCAAATAAAGGTTGCTCAAGCCTCATCTGCATGGGTGGTATTCAGGGGAGGGCTAGCAGCCTAAGGCCTGGGGGGGCAAGTCTAGTCAAGTGGCCCATTGTGCCACCAAAGCGGTTGCGAGCGACATTGAAAGCGGCCATTGTTCGGCAGTCACTCCACCGGCGCCCAATGAAATTAAAGCGGCCGGCGTGCACGCACCGCGCCGCTCAATGGCCGTGCCTCAGCTCTTCATCCCACCCCTTTTAAGACGTGGGGCGAAGACCTGAGGTACGGCCATTGGGCCTGACTGCCGAACGACGCAGGGGCGTACCTAGAGTATTTGGCACCTGTGGCAGATCCTGTATGTGGCACCCCCCCACACACACACTTTAAAACTGCATAGTTTATATGGTTAGGCAAACATTGACAGGGGTACAGCATAATTGTTATCATTATATACTGAGGCAGACATTGACGGTGGTACAGCATAACTGTTATCATTATATACTGAGGAAGACATTGATGGGGGTACAGCATAACACCTATCACTATATACTGAGGCAGACATTGACGGTGGTACAGCATAACACCTATCACCATATACTGAGGCAGACATAGATGGCGGTACAGCATAACTGCTATCATTATATACTGAGGCACACATTGACTTGATACAGCAGAACACCTATCATTATACACTGAGGTAAACATTGACGTGGTATAAGATAACTGTTATCTTTATATACTGAGGCAGACATTGACGGTGGTACAGGTTAACTGTTATGATGATATACTGCGGCACGCACCAACAGTGGTACAGCAGTTTACACAGCGCTTAATACAATACATAAATTCAAGGGATATGACAAGACAAGAATTGACAGACTAAGACAAACCGATACATTCGGTGGAGAGGGCCCTGCTCGCAAGCTTACAATCTAGAGGATGATAGGAGTGTGATTGCTGTTAGCAATCATATATATATATATTAATACTGTTAATGAATTTTTCTGTCCAATTTTGGTGTGTTATTTACTTTTAATAAAAGTGTTGTTAACACACTAAAGTTGGACAAAAAAAATATGTGATAACAGCAATCACACTCCTATCATGCCTAGGCAGCCAGTACATGATGGAATCTGGGCATGATAGGAATGTGATTACAGCCTCCCTATGCCTTGCTATTCCCCCACACTTACACATCCATGCTATCTGAAACCCAGCATAACACCCATCACTCTCACACACTTACTAATCAGCTCTCCCTGAATATTTCCCTACCTTTTCTCTGTCACTGTCACTTTTCCTCCTCTTCCTTCTTCCTCTTCTTCGTCTTCTTCTGTGTCCTGTCCTTTCAGTGCACTGATCACGGAAGATGGAGGGTGTGGCTTCAGTGTTGTGCGTCGTGATTTGACATCAGGTCCTGACACACAGCCACAGTTGCAGCGCGCATCGTTTATGGAGGCGTGCCCGCGTGGTGGCACCCCTCAGATGAGCGGCTCCCGCGGCGGACGGCTCCCCACCAGGTATGCTACTGGCACGACGCCCGCATTAAATCCCGCTCGCAGTCGCTTAGTTTTGAACTTTGCGGCTGCTTTGAATGTTCATCTGCTGGCCCGCCAGCCCGGATTCAGGTCATCCTGGGGGGCAATTGCCCCCCTGGCCCAGCCAGCCCATGGGGGTATTTTCCCCAGCAAGTAAATAGCTCCAGTGAGATAAATATCAGAATAAAAACCAGGATAAAAGTCAGGATAACAATGTATATAATATTTTAATTCAGTTCAGATAAACTATCCCAATTTTGAGTGGGAAAAATTATAACGCTGTAAAATGCAGTAATATGTATGTATTGCTGGCACTACCTGTTTCCAATATTATATTGTAATATATATGTATTTTAATCACATACTTGGGAGGGCATAGAGCCCACGTATAACAAGTAAGGTATGGTGGGGGGATTAAAATAAATAAAAATCAAGGATGAAATCAAACTGTACCTTGCTCCCATCCTGTTGCTAATTCAATGGGGATGTGTTAGAGTGAAATGAGTGGTGGAAGGTATTAGGAAAGTCCATCGTTAAAAAAAAAATATATGTTAGACCAGGGGTCGAACTATTTGGTTTGGATCTAGCAACCAGCCAAAAAATATGATAAAATGTTTTTTCCCCAATCATGTGTTTATATTCAGTTATTTAAAGTTTAACCATTAACTGATGTAAGGGGGAACTTTTAAAAAACAGTGAATTGTTTATAAAACAACAACTATTATCCCTTTGCTTTGAAAATATATTATGAATCAGGACACTCTAATTAACAGCAATATGTCATATATTAAAATTGTAAACTCCTTGTACTGTTGAATATTGTATGTGTGATTACATTGATCATAAATTAATATCCCCTGAGCCAAACAGAATGTTTCGGGACAGTACATTTTGGTGAATTAAACCCTCCGGTGCTTTGCATTTAAATAGTGAATGAGCAGACAATGTCAAAAATCTGGATTTCACAGCAAAAAAAAGTATTTTCTACCCATATTGCCCAGATTCTTTAACAGCCATAAAACGGGGACCTTCTAACAGGATCACCACACAATAATCTAGTGTAATTTCATATAATAAAAAGCTAAGCCCCTGTAAAAAATATTATCAGTACTGAGAACACTGACAGCACCATGAATCTTTATATAAAAGTCTCCAATATGAGCCATACACACAATAAATGCAAGCAAGCGACCTCAGATCAAATGTAAATGAATCTGGCCACGGTGCCAATTAAATGAGATTTTAATCTGTTCGGCACACAGTGGGTTAACGAACTGGCAGAATAACAAGTGTCTATGATCTAGGTCCTAGTTTCCCAAAAATTAGGTATTGTCAAAAACACCAGTAGAAAGGAAATTTCCTTGCAAGCACGGCCCTTTCATTCGTGGCGGCGGGAACTTGGCCTGGGGAGACCATGGTCTCCCCGCTCCAAGGTTTAAAGGTCCGTACGAGCAACTCTATTGACGTTTGGACGGACCTGTAACTCTTGGAGCGGAGAGACCAGTGGTCTTCCCCACGCCAAGCTGCGGCACCAGGATTTTAAAAAGTCTGTGCGAGCGAGTCTATTGGTCCCAGCTGGGGGCTCATCTGCCATCAACCAATATTTTAGCATTTAATCTATTGCAAGCAGTAAAATATTGGCCATAATGGATAACTTTCCTCATGTTTCAATTTAACAATCAAATAGATAACTAAAACGAATAACTGTTAACGTTTTAATGTATATATATATAAACTGGACACCTAATGGCACAGCTTAATTGAAAATGTGTTACTCATGAATTGTCTTTTCTTCAATATGTGATTCTTTTCGACAGGTAGCTTTGCCAGGCATTCCACATAATTAATTCCTTAATGAGCCTAAATATTTCCCTATTTTAACTGAATGAACCCATTAAGGGACCAGCAGATTTTCTGGAACATTAGGGCCGGTATTTCAAGTGGACAACCACCATAAACAATGTTGTATTCAACATCAAGGAATAAGGTCCAAGGTCAAGCTTTTTGTCAATGGAGTGTGAGATATATTCTTTGACAGTAACAAGTGATGTATGGTATGCCATATACAGAATGTAAAAGGGGAAGGCAGCCTTTTGGCTACAGCTATTATAAGAAATGGCTTGAAGCCAGGTCTCTGTGGGAGCCAATATACATACATAATAAGAAATCATTTTTCATGTATTAAAAAAAAAAAACGCAAGATGCGTGTTAATGTAAAACTGGCAATAAAAACCAGAACAATATTATCTCGCCATACATCAGATGTCAATGTTTTACAATAGATGTATTTTTCATTTGGAAAAAAAAAATTGCAAAATAGCCAATATAGCAGACCAGAAGAAACATTTGCTTTTATCTAGTTTCAACAAACATGATTCACACAGAATGTTGCTGTTTGCATCGTAGTGTTATTATGGACAGGAAGCGTATGGTTTCTCATTAAGATTAACATTCTATGTCACCAAATTTAAATATGGAACTTCACTGCAGATGAGAACCATTGAGTGCATCCAGTCTGCCCAATCGTTCTGCTGTAAAAACTTAAATCATGACTTCAACCTATATGCCATAAAAGTGTTAGTTCCAACTAATTGTGGTATAATGGTAACGTAAATATCAGTATATAAAATCATTGGATTCCGTGTGAGCAAACAACTTGTAAATCATGGGCAGGTCCAAATATTTGAGCCAATATATTAGCTACATTTTCACTAAAGAGTAAACATGCACGGACCCATACTATAAAGGTACTGTTCCACTTAGACAAAACATTGTGCTCTCTTGTATGCTAACCTTAGTCATTTCAGATAAAGTAACACTTTTGGGTGACATCAAACCTCCCACATTGAAGCAATTTCCAATTGTGCTTTAAAAAGAGGAAAACTTAATTCATGACTATAAAATGATGTCATTTCTCACCGGATCAACAAACTATAACAAATCATGCCCTTACAGCCAATTATATCCCTGTATATTGCTCTTTGTTCTGCTTACTGTAAAGAACCCTTTTCATTGCTTTTAGTAAAAAAAATCCTTTCTTCAAGTCTGAATTGATGGCCCCTTGTTCTTTGTAAAGTCCTATTAATGAACAGGTCCCCAGAGAGCAGCTGGTATTGTCACAGAATGTATTTGTATAATAATATTGTATCTCTTGTAAGACACCTTTAGTGCAGTGTAAAAAAATTTAACTTGTATACCCTTTCTTCATAACTAAAATGTTCCATTGCTCTTAAGCCTGCCTCTGCAACGTTTTCAAGCTCCATAATGACCCTTTTTTAAAAAAAACAGGTGCCCAAACTTGTACTACATATTCAAGGTGGCCCTTACGAAAAAATTACTGCAGTTTTTCTGAAGTAATACTGCAGTTTTTTGGACATGAAAAAACTGCAATACTGCACTTTTACTGCAGTATTACTGCACATTTACTGCAGTTTTACTGCATTTGTACTTCACTGTACTGCAGTTGTACTGCAGTTATTTTTGTACGGAAGTACAATTGCAATAAAGCTGCAGTACATTGAAGTACAATGCAGTATAATTGCAGTAAAAAAAAAAAGCGCAGTAAATGTGCAGTAATAATGCAGTACAGTGAAGTACAAATGCAGTAAAACAGCAGTAAACGTGCAGTAATACTGCAGTAAAAGTACAGTATTGCAGTTTTTTCATGTCCAAAAAACTGCAGAAAAACTGCAGTAATTTTTTGTAAGGGAGGGTCTTACCATTGACTTACATGAAATTGAACTACATTTCCCTCCCGTGAGTCACTACCCCCTTTTTAGATGTGACAATACCTCACTTGCCCTTGTAGCAGATGACACTGGTCTTAGGTTTATTGTCAACTATCCCCAAGTCCCTCTCATTTAGTGATTCCCTTAACACAACCCCTTTTAAACTATATTTCGCACATTTATTTATTTTCCCAAAATGCATATCCTTGCATTGGTCAATATAAAATCTGCTCTGCCAGTTATTTGAACAATATTGCCTAAGCCTAACTCCTTTATTTTAAACAGTAACCTCTGAGGAACTATAGTGAATGCTTTCACAAAATCCAAATAAATCACATGTACTGAAATACTCTGATCTATTGTTTTGCTTGCTTCTCTGTAGAATACAATTAAGTTAGTATAACATAATCTGCCCTTATTAATGTGTTGACTCTTATTAATGCTGTTATTGGAATAATTATATATATGAAGGTGTGGATTTTCAATTTGGCCTTTGCAAAGTACTAATTTCTTGCCACCGGTACCTATGACAAGTCACTGGTATCAGTGCTTACCAAATTTGTTCATCACTGAGCAAGTTTCCAGCCCCTAGTCATGTTTTATTGTTCTTTGGGACTAGAAGATTATTGGTTTATATCAGTCACAGATCAAGATTATGTTTTGTTTCTTCCTTGTCCATGGATTAACATAAACTTTCCATCTTTTTTATACATACAGAACCAAAGTGTTGTTAGATTGAGACACTGTTCCATTCCAACATAATTTTCTAAGTGCAATTTATGGAGTTGTTAAAGATTATGTGCACAGGAGGACATGTGTGCAATAAATAATTTCTTTTTTGAACTGAGCATGTCTTATACAATATAAACGAAAATATCAAAAACAGTAAACCATTATCTGGCTTGGTCAATTTCCTTAGTCAAACAATTAAATGAAACTGATTATATTGCCTGCCCTAGTGGCGTTACTTAATCAGAGCCCTTCTGTTGCATATGTTACTCTGTAAATTGCTCATAAGTCATTAACTGAGGTCAGTGATTAATGTTGCAATTTCATTCACTTGGCAGCAAGAATGGGTACTATATTATCTAAACACTTGGATTATGGTTAATTGCAGATTATGTATTATTTTTCACTCCTCTTGGCATAATAAATTCACAGTTTTATATTGTATCCATACCCAAGCCATCTGAACCACATTCTGATCTCCTGTTGTTCAGTAAGGATGGGTGAAAAAGACCCCACACAGTGGGTGTCACTATAATTGCAGGGCACCCAGGAGGTATACAGTCTATCCACCTGTTGGCTCCATAATGTTATGTATATGCACTTCTATAAAAATACACAGATTTGCACAATTAAAATAGCCAACCTGAAAAGTTTTTATATGATTTTGTTTTTGAGAATTAATATTAGTTAAATGCTTTTATTTTGTATCACTTTTCTCATATGGTCGTAGCTCTGTCTGTGTAGAGGTTTATTAAGGAATCGTATAATCGAATTAAGGAATGGTATAGCAGGCCAGCCACATCTTATTTGGCCTCAGTGGAGTGGCTACAGGGTCCTGCCTCTCTAGGGGGCCCGGGCGACCCCTGCAACCACGTCTTCCGGTCTCTCTCCGCGCCTGTTCAAAATTGTTCAGAAGGGGCCCTTCTGACTTGTACTGCGGCGGTCCAGGTCTAAAGGGCCCTTTCTAAACAATTTGGAACTGGCACTGAGAGAGGCAGGCATGCACTGAGGCCATGTTACGTCATGTGACCCTGCAGACCAAAATCTTGAGGAGAGGTAAGGAGGTGTTGTATATATGCTTGTATGCATGTGAGCATGCATGTCTATGTATAATTTCATGTGAACATGGATGTCTGTGTATAAGTGTATGTGAGCATTAAAATGTTTATGTATAAGTGTATATGGGCATGAATGTCTTTGTATACGTGTATGTGATCATGCATGTCTATGTATTAGTGTAAGTGAGCATGAATGTGTATGCATAAGTGTATGTGATCATGCATGTCTAAGTATATGTGTATGTGACCATGGATGTGGATGTATAAGTGTGTGTGACCATGGATGTGGATGTGTAAGTGTGTGTGTGTGTGCATGGATGTGTAAGTTGTGTGTGCTAGCATGAATGGTGTGAGTATGAGTAAGTGTGTGTTAGCATGTATAAATGTGTGTGTTTACATATGTATGCCATAGTGTATGTTGGAGGGGGTCAAAGATGGCACAGACAGGCTGTTTGGGGGCAAATATTGCACAGATAAGCTGTTTGAGGGCACTTAAATGCTGAAGCAAAGATAGCACAGGCAGGCAGGGGACTGATAAGCTGGGTGGGGCAAAGGTAGCACTCACACACTGTTTGGGAGCAAAGGTGACGCTGTGGGACATGTCTTGTATTCTCAGTCATCATGTGAGTCCCTTTAATTGTGAAATATCTTTTTCTAAATACAAGTCAAGAAAACCCAACATACTCAAAAACCATAACAGTGACTTATATCTTCCCCCAAAAGCCTTTTTTATGGGATATTTACCCTCGGAAATGTCTTGTTTTAAAGTAAAGTTCAAACATATCGATGATACCAATTGTTTCTTGTGAAATAAATATTTGTTTTCATTTCCTCTTTGCATCAGGGACATTCATAGGATTCCATCTGAGATGTGGTTTCTGCAGTGCCAGAGAGCTAACTTTGGCAACACATAAATCCATCTATTTTCAGTGCCCACTTTGTCATTTTCCAACATTGTGCCTGCATTTCCTCATTTACCACCCTTACTATTTATCAAACCAATTTTTATCATACCATCCAATCTATACATCAATCAAAATTGGGAGCTGTCTACGTTTGAATGTTTGTCAAAATGTTGTCTTGTGTTACGACAAAAAACTTTTCCTGTATGTTTAAAAATAAGATCTACACGTTGTAGCTTTTCTCTTCAAACTTTCCAAAGAAAGGCTTACGCAAGATCAAAAGTTTAAAGTGGAAGTGAACCAAAGCAATGTATCGTTCAATAAAAAAAAATTCAGCTGCACTCCATGGTTATGCCTGCTTCTCATATTGACCATGGTATTAAAGAACTAATTTGAAGAAGAAGAAGAAAAAGGTTTCTTTTTCATTTAGTCAGTTTTATTAATAGTCTATAGGGAAATTGGGAGATAAATCATGAAACAATATGCTACAGATAACAGAATTCAGCCCACATTGTTAAAGAATCTAATTTAAAATGAAAGCTATTCAACCAATTATTCCATTTCTCTCACACCTAATAATAATTGCTAATCCTGATAATGCTTTTCCAGGTGAAATTTTACCCAATGAGCCAATGGGCAGAGGAAATTGAAATTGCACCTGCTACTGCAGCTGGAGCCCTTAAAGAACTCAGTTGATCTTTACACTTTCAGCATTGGAAAGGCTAATTTTGTAGACTCCTTGATCAGGAGAATGTTTGTGCCAAGAAATAGGGGTGGTCTCATATAACACTAAGACTTTTACACAATGAAGTTTGCAGAATGGACTGCGGCAGCCAAGAGATGTGGGGTTTGGCATGCAGCCAAAAAAAGAATCCTTGAATAAAATGTTCCACAGCCAAGTACATGAAATAAATGTGCAATGCATAACTTTGCGGTTAGAAAGGATGTACAGTAAAAAAGCATCTAAATCACAAGCAGTCAGGTGTTGTAATTGTAACATTATTTAACATTATTGTTGTTTAGTGTGTGAGTGAGACTTGTTATATATTTTACATAAAGTTTATCTTTTTAGTTTGCCAATTAAATGGGGATTAAACCTAAATTCTAGATTTTTTTAAGGATTTACATTGGAGGAAATGGGTCCTTTTTTTTCTTCTTTACTTTGTATTGGGGGGGGGGAGAGTCACCATCTAATGCCAAACAGCTTTTTAAATGTCATGCAAAGCACCAATAGGCAAGGTGCCAGTCTGTTTACTGAATTGTTATCTCCCATGCATGTATGTGTTTTTTGTTTTTTTAAGGTTTCACAATAAGGTGTTTATTGATATTTTTTGAATGTGCCCTACTTCTCCCACAGCACGTCAGGGAATGCTGATGTACGAATATTCTGCATTTCCAATTTACCACCTGTTGAGATTACAAAACAGCTATAAACTCTTATAGGATTAAATGTAGGTGTTTTTATCTTCAGAGTTTGTCATTCAGCCCCCATATTTTAAAACATTATTTGATAACTACTATCTGGTAAAGGTAAATAATGGATTTTTTTATTGTTATCCATTCACTATGAAAACAGAATAAAAGTGTTAATATGCATTGGGGAAATACAAACATACTCATCTTTCCATTGAAAAATGCTGTGGATATTAAAACATAGGTCGGTAGCATGTTGTTTTAGTAGCCACAATTTCTTTGTGTACTAATGACGTTTATGGATCAGATAGAACAAGATAATTAAAGTAATAAATCTTATTCATGTGTAATGTGCAGTAATAAGTGATTATAATAATGGAATGTATTTGCACTGTAACAAAATATATATATTAATGGCTATGTATTAAAACTAAATATGTATTTCTCTATTGCTTATTAAAAGTGTTGTTTGCTACTAACAACATAATGTACTGCAGAGGTTAATAAGGATGTACTGTATAACAAAATAATAAACATAATTAAGCAATTAAGCTTTTATAGATTTTGATTTTGGAATATTGCCCCAATACAGAGCTCAGTTATTTGTTGTTGGTGTTCAGTGTTTGTAAAGAGAATTCTTTAAAAACAACAATAATAATAATAAAATAATAAAATTAATACTAATAATAAATAAGGATGTGGGTATTTCCGTAAACAGGATTTCTCTGCCGTACCACATACCCTGTGCAAAAAAATCTAAGCAGATAACACAGAAGTGTTGGTGAAAAAAGCGCAGGAAATAATTTCTGCGGCCACCTTTGACAGTGATTGGTGGCCAAATAGCTGCATGAAAAGTGCCTAAATACCCCTTATACGATAGTCTGGGTTGTCTGCTTTACAGAAATATATACTTTTGTGGGTATTTTTGGTTTATTTGTTTAAAATTAGAGTTGCAATGCCATCATACCTTATGTAAAAATTCTATATTCCCTATAGGTGCTGGGAAAGTATGGACATTCTATATAAATGAAGTATTTCTGAAATCAGGACACCTGAATTGATATTCATAAATTTGGAAGGGATTTTCTGTCTCTTTACCTAATTTTGTGAGGATTCAGAGGAGAAAATATATACAAAATTAGTTTTTTTTTCTAATTTTTGCTAGTTTTTACTAAATTTCTCATCCTAAATTTTCAGCTAATTATCTAACTATGTGTCAGGCTCCATCCAGGCTGCGGAGCTGCTTCTCTTTAGTTCCCCTCGTCTCGCTAGAGTTCCCCTCGTCTCTCTAGAGTTCCCCCTGTCTCGCTAGAGTTCCCCCCCTTTGCTGTGATCCATTCCTGGATTTCCATATGCTCTGTTCAGTGCTTCTGATTTCTGGATTCCTGTTTTGCTCTTTGCTTCAGTTCTGTTTCCTTTATAAAGTGTGCCCCACCTTGCTTAAAGGAGAAACGTCTGAGGATCTCAGCTCCTCACTCCATTCACTGTGTTCCCTGCCTTGTTCCCTGTACTTTGTTGTGTCAATAACTCCTGAACACCATCTTTGGGCACTCTGGGTCATTACAGTCGTCTGCATGGACCCAGTCCCTGACACTATGGTACCAAAAGAAAGCCCTCTCTCGCCTTAAAAAAACAGTATATAGTTTACATGGGTACACTCTTCGCAGGAAAGGGGAATAATCGCTGGACCGACATACCGCAAAAATGGCAAAATTGCTCCAGGACTTGAGGTACCAAAAACCCCTGGGACTGAAGGGGTTAATGTATTCTCTCTTTGTAGCTGGGTTCAATATTTAACCATGGAGATACCATGGCTCTGGCTCAACGGCACAATAGCTTGATAAACAATTTAAAGTACCATCAAGTTACAAAAAAACTATTTTAGCCAAGTGACTATGCTATGCGCTTCATACAATCAATCTCCAGAGCTAGGGGAACTGACATAAAAAAGTTAAAGTTCCTTTAAGTAACGCATGTCTCAACTTGCAAAATATGCATCTGTATTCTTCAGTAAAGCAGATCAAATAACTAATAGTAGCCTATCCCTTCCTAGGAAATTCTCATACTCAGAAAGGGTGATGCTGAAACAATAAAAACCTATGAGTTCATACATGTGTTATTTACATTAGCCTTAGCATAAGCCTCTTTAGGGGAACACAGTGTTTATATCTTCCTAGCATCCAATAAATTTCCTAGCCCTGAAAATACAAGGTCGCACCCATCTTTCATTTAATATCTGTCGTGTTTAATGTCCTACGTCAAGCCTTAAGTGAAGATGTTGTTCTCTGTAACAGAAATCCAAACAATACAATCACCAGCTATTATTAAACTTGACAAATGAGCATGATGTTTAGAGATATTATTGAACCAAGACTTTGGTTGCTAATTCCCGATACCTTCATAGTAGCTGCCAGCCACTACGTCTGCAGAGGAAACAGCCGTAGTGCCAAGGTTTGATATGACATGTGTAAACATTTTTAAAAGCTACCCAAAAAGCACAAGGAAAGGAAACTGGCAGAAACCCAAGATACAGAATCATGGAGTAGGCCAAGAATTCAGCTTTGGAATCATTCCATATGTGGTTTTCAAAGTAATTTGTATGATTTGGAAAGCCAGTAATATAGCACTCTGTAAGAAGAGGTTACCTAAGGTAATATGTGCAAAATGAGAAGTATGTTTTCTAGGCAGATTTAACCCATAATACAGTCAGTAGGTTAAATAATTACTTCCATGTATAGACTGGTCCATAAACGGGAACTACTTGTAAGTCATTGATTTTCTGCAGAATAAGTATCATTTAAAAAAAATACCATTACATATTTTTAGGGATTTACACTTACAAGTTATGGTTAATTAAAGCTATTTTGTTAATAAGTGTTTTGTCAATATAGTTTATTTTATTTATTTTTTGCAGTATTGATTTAAATGCCCTGATTTTTTTACCTGATTTTTCAAAAATGTCTACTGTTTTTAACACAGATCTGTGCTTAAAAAATAGCAATGTAATATATATATATATATATATATATATATATATATATATATATATATATATATATATATATATATATATATATATATATATATATATATATATATACAAAAGAGACTCTCAGGCAATTTAAATCATTCTATGTACACCAAATGCATTTTTGAAATACAGGCATTATAGGTTGCAGAAGTGTCTATGTAGGTTCACCCTTTGATTCCGTTTCTGTCTGGTTTCTCCAAAGTTACATTATCTAAAGATATATGTATGTTTTTTTTCTTGTTCTAATAATTCCATTATCAACCTCACTCCTTCTACCCCTTGATATTCCTCTCACACTGGCTAAACTAATTTACAGCCACCCTTAACTACTGTGACCTATACCTTATGATTATCTGTCCTTCTCCTTAAGCACTATACTGCTGCTCATGTCTCACTTAGATGTCTTGTGATTAGTATTGCTTTTGGCATGACAAAGGGGGGGTGATACTCTTGAAAGCTCATCCTCTAAATGAAATGATAGTCCAATAATAAAGTACTATTATAATATATATATATATATATATATATATATATAAATTAGTAATAGACAGGAGGCAAACCAGCACTCTACTGAGCTCAGCAGCTGTATAACTGAGTAGCAAATCAGCCTCCCCAAACATAGTATCACCCCCTGTTCTCATTAATCTGACTGTTATAATGGACTCAGGGCACTAGAATGTATGAAATGTCCAGGTGATCTGAGCATCCATGCATTTGGACTGTCAGGCATGAAAGATCTTTACCATCCCCTTTACCATCTGCTAATATGATTATAAAGTCAATGTTGTCAATATTCAGGAATTAAGGAATATAGTAAGGAATTTTTCAACATTAATTACACATGGAAATTTACCCCTACCATGTACAGTATATCTGTACTATATGTTCTTTCTCATAATTTGGTGTAAGATGGTCTTGTTAACCTACAGCAAAGTCAAAACTCTTTACATACCCAAGTTTGTATTTTGTAAGTAGTTCACACATTTGATCCAACAATGACTAAATAATGCATCTTTTTGTAAAGAAGTAAGAAACATTTGGTACCCACCCAATCACGAAGAAGCGCTACAAGGAAGCTTTGTGTTACTGAGGCTTTTAACTGTTACCTCATTAAAAAAATATCAGGTTTTCGTATCTTCTATTTAAAGAAAGAATAGTGTTGAGAGGTGCTGGCTTTCACCACGCATGGAGTGTATTTTTCATGGTAGTTTGAGGTTAGGTTTACCCTAACTTATGTAGACTCTGGATGACTATTTACTATTGATTTTTGGAGGGTTTGGGGTAGAACACTGCTTCCTTCATCATATGAGTTGATGTGAGGTTACATTGTGGGCTGGAACCATAAACAAGGTTGGCTGCATATGTGTGGCTACTGTTGTCTCTGCATTTTAATTATTTAAAACTTTACTTGGTCTGTGATATAAATAATAGGGTTAGAAACTCATTGATATGTTTAATAATTTAAAATATTAGAATTCAGTAGTGAAATGATATTTATCTAAGTTGAATTTCTTGCCAAATACAACATTTTATAGCAACGGGGCCCCTTCTGAGATGAAATGAATGAAGCATTACTAAAACTGTAATTTATAGATGTTTTTCTATGAAGTCAATGTAAAAAAATCAATTATCATTTTATGCACACGAACTACTGAAAATCAGGGTATGAAACTTAATTCAAGGATTAAAAGCCTGCTACTGTTTTAGGAATTGTAAGATTTACTCGGTGTGTCATACAATTAAAACAGAGCAACATAGAAACAAAGAATTTGACAGCAGATAAAAAACAGTTCTCTTGTGACTGTGAAGAATTCAGATGGAACACTCTTTCTTCCCCTTTCTTCACTCTCCTTAGGCACTACTAACCCTAGGCGCATGCCTGAAACACCAGTACCATGTGCTGACACATATTATTGCTAGCACTAACATCCACACACATGCTAACAACAAATAATGACACACACAAGCACCATATAGTTACATGCACACAAAAAAATAGCATGCACTCCCACACACAGGGCCGGCCCGACAATGGAGCCGAGTGGGGCAACCGCTCCAGGCGGCACTTTTGAAGGGGCGGCACTTTGCCGCCCCAAGACCTTTTTTTTTTTTAAAGCGAAAGAGAGAGAAAGGGGCGCCGAGTGGTTTTCGCTTACCAAGCTGTCAGTACCCGCTCGGTGCCCCTCTCTCTCTCCTCTGTTGCGAGTATCCCTGGTCGGTCTCGGCTTGTAATGCCGAGTGCCGAACAGGGAGACTCGCCGCAGGACTGCTGAAAGCAAGGTAAGTACAAGGGGGGGGAGAGGAAGGGTAGATAAGTGGGGGGGGGAAGGGTAGATAATGGGGGGGCGGCAGGGACGGAGGGAGAGGAAGGGTAGATAAGGGGGGAGGCAGCATTTTAAAAGTCGCCCCAGGCGGCATTTTGCCTTGGGCCGGCCCTGCCCACACATACTAACACTATACGCTCACATACAAACTAACACGCACAGTAACACATACCTTCACTCACTCTAACACTATACACACTCTCTTCTACCATATACTTTGTCAAGGGTTATGTGATATGTGTTAAACTTAAATGATGAACCAAATTATTTACATAGATATCTGTTGCAAAAATTCCAATTCACTTCTAAATAAAGAAAACAACGTTTATTGAAAGAGAAAGCACAGGACAGCAAGAGAACAATGGCAGAAATCTGGATAAGCAAAACAATCAAACTTTCAAAATATTCTAAATAAACAACAATTGCAAGTTTGGTTAAGGATTAAACAAGTGCATTTCAAATTCTTAAAACATTCTATAAATCAAATCATTAGACAATAAAAATATGAATTTTCATGGAATGACCAACTCACCATATGATATAGCTAAAATGGACCACAATCAATATAATCATCTGCATAGACATTTATAAATAGAAATTATAATAATTTCACTGTATGTATAGCCATATCAATGCAAAAAGTTATATGAACACTGCTATAACAAACCATAGGGCTTGAGATGCCTAATGATAGGAGTTTTCAGTAACTTTACCAGACGTTCACTGACAAAACTCCTGTTCCTGCTAAAGGCCTAGTTTTGCTTTGGTCCTTTGGTTAATCCCTTTGACTTGTGTAGGAATAAACAATTACCGTATTTGCTCGATTATAAGACGAGGTTTTTTCCAGAGCAAATGCTCTGAAAAATACCCCTCGTCTTATAATCGAGGTCGTCTTCTAATCAGACCTCGATTAGGTTGCCAGGCTGCTTACCCGTGCTTTGGTCGCGAGCAGCAGGAGAACAGGAAGCTAGAAGAGTGTCACATAACTCTGCCTCCCCCCTCCTTCCTCTGAAGTTGCTCGCACAGCCGGGCCCCTGCAGAAGTCTTCGAGTGAGAGATCTGCAGTTCAGGTAAGGGGGTGGGGGAGGGTTTGCAAGTATGTGTGATTAATGGAATGAATGAGTATTTAAATGTTTGTGAATGAGTGTGTGTATGATAGCATGGATGTGTAAGGTGGGTGGTGGTGGTAGCATGGCATAGGGAGGCTGTACTCACACTCCTATCATCCCCAGGTTCCAGCATGTACTGGCTGCCTTGGCTTGATAGTAGTGTGATTGCTGTTAGCAGTTATATATATTTACCTCCAGAAATGCCTTTTAACCCCCTATATGCCACTCTGCCCCATGATATGCCTTTTAATCCCCTATATGCCACTCTGGCATATAGAGGGTTAAAAGGCACATCATGGGGCAGAGTGGCAAATAGGGGGTATAAGGCATTTCTGGGGGCAGAGTGGCAACCCTGGAGACAGATGTGCATAACTGGGGGGGGCAGGTTGGCAAATAAAAGGAAATAAAAAATATATATATATTTTTCTCAATCATAGCTTTTATTAGATATGAAAAAATTGTTTACATGCATTAATATTTACTAGTAAAACTTTTTTTTCTATAGGGTAGTCTTATATTCAGGCTTTTTGTTTTTTTCCTAAATTAATATTTAGATTTTGGGGGGTCGTCTTATAATCAGGGTCGTCTTATAATCGAGCAAATACGGTATTATTTCAGTCATAAATTGTGGCTGTTGATTTTTTCAGATGACATATGGTCTTTGGCAAAAACAATGGATAAAATATCACCCTTTAAGTGGGTATTTTTAATTTTCTTTGGATCAATCTGAAATAAATGATCATACCCCACAGGTTCTTTAAAAGGATGATTACTCAGGAATTTGACTATTCTGGAAATGTACTTCAACAGAACCTTCCCATAGCTGTATGACATGATAGTTTTCATGTACAAATTGTAAATTTACCAAATTTTGGTAAATTTGCCGATCCGTACAAAGCCCCCAAAACGAGGCCCCCTACTAATCAGACAAAAACAACATCTGACATTCATGGGTCCACATTAACTCACACTCTCTCACACTGTCACTCACTTTCTCACACTCTCATTCTCTTTCACTCTCTCTAAATGTTTCCCTACTTTCTCTGCTGACCACTTCCGCTTCTGCCTACCACTTCGGCATCTTCTTGTATCTGCTCCCATCTCTTCTCTCTTCAATCATCAATCCTTAATCTTCTTTCTTTGTCCACATCTCCGTGGACGTAAACTGTCATCTTCCGACAAAATGGTGGTGTTATGGTGGCGTCTTCCCCGATCCTCCAATCCTATTAGAAATTTTCAATCCTGTAAATATTCACACAATTTGTACATATTCTAAATCCTTTTCTGCATTGTTTTTATCTTTCAGTGGCACAATCCCAGTTTTCCAAATTCTCAATTAATACGTTATTACTAGCCTCTGTCAATCTGTACTGTTCCCATGTTCCGTCTATTACGGACACATCCTTTTTAACTCAGGCAATTTCTCCAGCCTGCTCACTGCATCCAGCTTTGAAGCATTCACACAACAGAAAGATTTCCGTCCATGACTTAATCATAAAGTTCTCTAACAAAGTTTTATCACTTTTTCTGCTATTTTTTGCTATTTTGGACACATCAGACAAAAACAAATCTTTCCTCCAACATCATAGTTTAAAATCTCTTTCTGAATGTCATCTCTCCATTCCTTAAATATACATTTAGTACTGCAAACTTAATGAATCTTTCTCAAAATCTCTTTTTCACCAATATACTAATTCCATCATTCCAGTCGGAGCCAACAAAACAAACTTTTAACCCCTTAGCCGACCACTGTACAAGGTTTTAAACTGACAACAGCACCACTCAGCAAAACACTAAGATCACTCAATTCACCTTATTTAATCTAAGTACATAATGTTGGTAGGATCTCCAATTGGTCAAGGGTTAAGTTATATGTGTTAACTCTAAATTATGAACCAGGTATAGCCTTGTACAACAATAACAATTCGCTTCAAGATAAAGCAAACAACTTTAATTGAAAAAGAAAGCATAAACTCACAGCAAAGGAACAGTGACAGAAATCTGGATAAGCGAAAGAATAATATATTCTAAATTAAATATTATAAATAAATATCAATAACAAGTTTGTTTAAACAAGGGATTAAACAAGTGCAATGCAAATTCTTATAAAATAATTAAACCATTAGCAATATAAAAATATGAATTATCATGGAATGATCAAATCACCATGTGATATAGATAAAATGGACCAAAAATCAATAAAGTCATCAACATAGATAGACAAATAGAAATAATGATGATTGATAACATTGATATGTATATCGAGATAAATGCAAATAGTTATATGAACAGTGCTATAAAATACACCAAATAAGTGTACTGAGCACTTAAGTGTGTGATTAATTTGAATATTAATCTGATTTTACCTATGTGCTAATTTCTCTGGATAAGATAAAACGATCTATACTGAATAATGACTTTTGATACTTTATTAGTTAGGATCTTACTTACAATAATATTATGCAATTAATCTCTCTACTGCGATTAATAACAAGTCAGCGATGATGCAGAATTCAGAGCATGCTGTCGCCTGGTTAAAACCCCCAAGTAAATTGTCATCTAACCCCCAGGGCCGGCTTCTGGAGGCCGTAGGAAAGGGAGGTTCTTACCCAGCAGATCTCCCACAATCTCAGCCAACTCAACAAAGACTATGATAGAATAAGATTCAAGGAAGATGAGGTGATACTATACCAAATGCACGAGTACAAGTTCCTGATCATAACTGCTTTGTGACCAGTCTGGTTCCCTTTCTTACCAGCACTCATCATGGGATGTTAGTAAAATAGCAGAAGGATCAGGTAAAGGATTACAAGTTTCTGTTATGATGCATTGGCCAAATTCCAGTGAAAATAATAAAGAAACATACGTGAATATTCCACAAGTTAGGTATTTGTCTCCCCATATCCCTCTTATTCTTTCTTTTTATACTTTATTATCTCTATCATTTGCCTATCTTAAATGGGAAGGTTCAGAGGCCTATACCAATTATACTATGCCCAATAAATGGATATCCGGTAAAATCGAATTTACCATATTAATGAAGTAGTCACTCTTGACCACTTAGGGCCGCTCTAACATATATGATGACACAATTATTATTTGGATAAATAGGCACTTATTTACCCGAATAAGGAATGTCTGATGTAAGTGTTGCTCAGTAATTATCAGGCCTAGCCTTGAAAACAGAGACAGAATTCTAGAAGTTCTAGAATAATATTTTGAGTAATATTGCCTTGAATAGGAGATGGAAAAAACAAGCAAACAACGATTATATTTATAGAATGTTCATTGTCTGGGTACATTCTTAACTATATGATCAGTATATCGAAAGTAAATATGAAGATAATGTAAATATGTGCATTAGTAAAACTATAATTTATATTAATGACATATGAAGTACTATTGATACCTAAATGACCCTGACAACTTACACACACTCACTTTAACTTCAGCCTTCATTTGGGGCTGCCTACCAAAACACTCGGGGCTTTAGCCACCTTAGTCCACTTTAGCCCTACTCCCCTGTTGCTGTAAATAGTTCAATATGTAGCCATGTATACAAGAAATTATATTTCTGACATTAGAATTACTAATATAAGCTAAACAGGATCTATAAGGTATTATTTCAGAATTATCTCAGAAATGGCATACGATGTACAGAAATTAATGGAATATCAATGAAAAACATCCATATCGCTTTCCACATTACAATACAGGAAGCATGGATATAACCAAACAAAGTCAAACAAAGCTGCAATATGTGTCTCAATTATTTAATGTCAAGTGTGTGTCTCAGCTCCTGATGATCCTATTTAATATTTGCAATGTAACCAAAGTTATTTTTGACTTAATTGACCTAATCTAGGAAACCTTGTTTAACACAATATTACTTCTGAAGATACTTTTCTGTATTTCTAAAACTATTGTACGGAATGCCATACATTAACAACAACAACAAAAAATATATATATATATATATATATATATATATACATAACTATATTGATCCAAGAGAAAATGGACTGTTTAGTTAAATGTGATATATTTTATTGGACAACAATAGAAAAAAGATCTTTCAGGGCCTCAGTGGCTTCAATTATATCAATAGAAAAACGGTAGTTTTAAAAGGACCTTCAGGGCTAACTTGGAGGTTTACTTAACAGAAACTTGGCTTTTTGTAACTCCATGAGATATTTAGCTCCAGATTTAAGCCAAAACAATCTATCATTGATTGCGCCAGTTTTTTAGTGCTTTATAGGGAAATTTGCTTTACTGGTACACAGAGCTAGCCCTTACATGGGCTGTGGTGGCCAGTGGCTTTTTTTCAGATGAGGTTGTTTTAGCTGCCACATACCCCTGAATGCTATTGTGAGTAAAGTTCTTACTAGTCAATTTGAGCCAGCTTCTCCTTTGTTAAACAGACATTATATGCTTTAGGCAAGATTACTGGCAATTCTCTTTTTATATAGTTGAGGGTTAAGCTAGCAATGGTTTAGGAGAACTGAATGTCAGAGCTAAACCGGCTTGTCTTTGGGTTCAGTAAATCTTGTTAAGTTTCATTAAAATAAGCAATTATTAAAAATGGCTAAAATTGGTAATGCAGTTTTTGAATTTTTAAAACCTAAACATTACAGGTCTTGATTTACCATAAAGTGCATTAAGCAGCCCCCTTGACTGACATATTTGTAGAGCTGTGTATTATGAGGCTGGAACTCTTTCATCTAAAATAAGGTCTGAATTGGCCCTCCATAACCCTTAGTTAAATTTGTAGAACTGTTTTAATATTTATATTCTATTTTTCCGTCTGGGTTGACTTTAATTATTCCACGGCTCAGTTACTCATACAGTGCAGAAAGCCCAGGCTTGGATGACATTTGCATGCAGCTGTTATGGGAGAGAAGAAGACAGTGTTGAGATTTCTATCTTTCTATGTCATTGTTTTGTCTTTAATGGGGATGTTCTGAAAGATGCTTTCCTATATTGCCTTAAAGACAGCTAACAATGTAAATCAAGTAATGGTATGACCTGATTGAGCGGCAGTGACATCAGCATTATCAATAAGAAACTAATTTAGCCTTTTAAATGGATCTTGCTCTCCCTGCATTAATTCCTAAACAATGCATTTGATGTAACTCCAAGGAAGCTAGCAACATTAGTTGACGCTTTTCTTTGTAGCATCTCTAGAAATTTTTATACAGTTCGTTGAACAGATTATGATCTTGTAGCAGAGAAATAAAACAACCAATTAACCATTGTTCCAAAAGGATTTATTTGTTGCATACCATTTAAACGTTTCACTTAATCCCTATTGACTTTTTCTGTCTTGCGAACGATTACGTTTTTTTCAATAAAACTAAACGCCTTCAAAATATTTTAAATACTGTATATGTACTCCCACGTTGGGTAAATGGCTGTCACAGTAAGTCTTTCAATTAGAGCTAATGGGTATTTGAGTAAATTCAACTGTACTCTTCATATTCCATATTTTTCATTATGAAACTACTAATAATAAAATATTATTTTCCTGTAGTGTATTGAGATACAGTTCACCACACAAAGGAGAGTTCTACAAAGAGAGAGGTGTATTCCCTAAACAGTGTATTGCAGGTTGATATGAAACATTCCATCTAATTTCCTTAACTCCATACCATGATGGGTCAACTACGACAAGAAGAGTTGGGTTGGCCATATCTAATACCTAGTTATATTAATGGCCATTGTTTAAATACTTAATGAGGGACCAAAATTTAAAGGGATCAAGCACTGATAATCCACCAAAAAATGAATGCAGTTTCTTTTGTTATTAATTTCTTTTTGTCAAGAAAGCTTGACAAGCGTTGAAGTTGAAGGATGTCACAGTTTTTCCCAATAACACAGCCGGAGTTTCAAGTGTGCTTCTCAGCATTCATGGGACATCATGGACAAGGTAACCCAGCACAATGCCAAGTAACAGCCTCCAAAGAGGTATTCTATAATGGGTTAGCGAGCTACAAATAAGGCTTAGCATTATAGATTGCTAACAACAACTACTACTATGTAAAAATATTATTGCAGATATTCTAGGGCAAGCAGGGGAGGGCTGGCATGGGGGGGAGTAATGTCGAGCGGCCCCATCGCCCCTTGTCGAGTCATATAACTGCCATATACACTATCACACACAACCTTACACATTCACTCTACCACACCCTCAGTTACACACACACACTAAAACATACTCAATCACAGATCACACCTCTCCCAAAGCCCCACAAACTTTACTTGCTCCAGAGCCTTTACTTCATATATCTGCTCACACACTGTGCTGCACTATTACCGCAAGCTCAGGTGACATTGCATTACATGACCCCAATGTGTTCCAGTACAGTTAGTGGTCCTGGTCCAAGGTGGAAATGCTCTTAAGAGTTCTCAGGCCAGACCGTGCCTACGGTCAAGACATCCATGCTAAATGTGATGTGGAAGCCAGATGGCAGCTCCATTAGGAAATAACAGGACAAAAGTGGTAAGTACCTCAGGGTTCTGTCCTGTGCCCACTGTTATTTAAGGTCTTTATTAATGATTTTGGAGTGGGTATTGAAAGCAGCATATCAGGATTTGCAGATGACAAAAAATAGGTACAATAACTTATGTTGGATGAATATTTATTAACGGGACTGTACAAAGAACAATATGTCCTCAATTCAGACTTAAATAAAGGATTTTTCACCTAACCCAGAGAAAAGAGTTTGTTGTAGAGTGAACACTAAAGTCGTGGGATTCACTTCCCGCAGACGCTGTTCTATCAAACTCGATAGATCCCCCTTAAAATATGGGCTTGTAAAGCAATAATCATCCTGCTCTGATGAAGGACACTTTTATTGCTTCTCAGTTGCAGTATTTTCACACTATACACTTGATTACCATCACGGATGTCAAAGCAAGGAGAGACTCCCAAGCTCAAATCTCCAATTAATCTTTGTTGAAAAGCTTAGCATATTTAGTTAGTATATCAGCTAAATGTTTGAATTAATTGTGTGAAGATAGTTCCTGACAGCATTCAAGGAACGGTTATTACATTTCTAAACAAGCAGCAAGGTTTAAAGTGAAGAGTGGTTGTTATTCACGACTGTTGTTTTAATATTCAGATCAGTGTTGAAAAGCAGTCCAGCTGCTTAAAAAATGTTTAAAATCCTAATTGAAAGAAAATACACCTCTTTATCTGTAGTTTTAGCACTGCTGACAGAATTCATGATAGACCTAGAAAACAGTCATATCAAAAGCTCAGTTTTTCTTGAGCTACTGAAAAACACCTGATATGTATTTTAAGTCTGTAGGAGGTGCTACATTATACTTTTTTGTGCTGCAGTGTAGATACTTTTGTTTTTACTGCAACATTACAGTTATTACATCATATTCGAGAGAACATGTAAACGAATATGAATGTTGTATTTTCATTGTTCAAACCGAACATAAAGGCGGATAAACGTACACGAAGACGAAGACACACAACATGAAGAATCTCTGTTTCCTCGTGTTCTTATATATTCTAGGCTAGCCTATTAGTTAAGACAAAATCCCTAGATATCTCCAAGCTAATCTCCCAGGTCCCTCCCCTCCATACAGGCGCTTTTACGGACATTTAAATCCTGGCACCAAAGTCGGGTTTTGCTCCTGGTGATTCCCCGCCCTGATGAAGCCGAGGTGCGTGTCGTTGAAACAAACGTCGAGTTACAGCGTTAAGGATTCATTTTTCTACGCAATTAGATTTTTTTTTCCAAAGACGAAAACGAAGACTTTGCCGGCACCCACACATTTTTATTAACATAGATTTTATTGCTGCTACCAAGCTTAAGTTGAGGGCCACATGATATTCAGAAAGCTATAGTAACGTATTCAATTAAATTACTAATGTTTTTCACTCTATGAGAATATGGAATATAATAGGATAAGTATCCCAGCTACCTGAGGGCAGAATCTGGTTTATGGTAGGGTGGCCATTTGGCCTCTTTAATGGGGATTTGATGTTTTGATGAATTATGATTTGAGTTTTCACAACTGGTACAGAAAATGAGCAGTGTAGGAAAACTGTCAAACACATTTTATCGGGACACTGGGGGTTATAAATACAGAGTACAGAGATATAGATCATAAAATATTCTTACAGGATTCAGTGTAACAGGTATGTGTTGCTTCCATTTTCAGATCTGTTATTGTGTAACTGGAATAGAAACAGATAATAAGTCACCTTTTACATAAGAAGTTTTTGTAGAGGCAGTTGTTGTGCAAACACTAAATGTAAGATAGGTGGTTATGCGTGATGACTGTTATGCTTGTTTCATATGCTAGGGAGCACCAGACAATGGCTGGTGATAGTAGCGTACCTGGGTGCCACATATCAGGGGGTGCCACCAAGCCAGCATCGGGTATGAACCACTCCAGAGACAGACTATAACGTCCGCGGCTAGAGGAGCAGGCATAGTTGGGGAGATGAAGGGAGAAGGAGGTCAGTTAATATGGATCCTGCTCCCTTGGCGTGCACGCTGGCAACTGATTCTGTGTGTCGGAATTTGATGTCATATACCGTTGTACAACACTGAAGCTGCGCCAAGCAGGAAAAGTGAAAGTGACAGGGGGAAAAGTAGGGAGACATAGAGAGAGAAAGAGAGAGAGAGAGAGAGAGAGCGAGAGAGAAAAGCATTAGTAAGTGTGTGAGAGTGATGGGAGTTATGCTGTATCATTGTCAACAAAACTGTCAATGTCTGACTTAATATATAATGATAGCAGTTATGCTGTACCACTTTAAAAGCTTGGCTCAGTGTGTAATGATAGCAGTTATGCTGTACCACCATCAATGTCTGGCTCAGTATATAGTGATAGGAGTTATGTTGTGCCATATCTGTTCAGTAAATGTAATTTATTTAAACTTGTTTGATTTAAGGTTAATGTTTGATTTAAGGTTAATGTTTGATTTTTAGATTTTTTAGTTAGCATACAGTTTACAAATTTGTGCAAAAAATGTTCTTGCCAACATTATTTTTTTGTGTCTTCATTTTAAAAGTGAGGGGTGCCACATACAGGATCTGCCCCGGGTGCCAAATTTTCTAGGTACACTCCTGGCTGGAAATACAGTGGGCAGCTAGAGAAGGAGACAGAACCAGCCAGGGAAACAGCGTCTCACCATTGGCTAATGCATAGAACAAAATGCTAGCAGTTTGTCATTTGTAGGAGCCAAGACCAAGTAGGAGCTATGCCGATTTAATCAGAATCTGCTAATAAGCTGCATGTATTCAGCGGCCTTTGTCTTCTCAGAAGATACTAACAGAAGCCTATGATCGTAAGGATATAAGTGTGTTTAAGGAATGATAGCCTGGTACTTAATATCCAGCAGTCTGATGAACATTAATGAGGTTATAAAGGATCATGCTGAACTTAGCGATAATATTAACTGATCCAAACCTGACATGTTGAAGATGTTAAGTGCCGTACATATTCCTGTCTCTACTGAACATGCTTGCTAGTGGAATTTCACAGTCTGCTTTATACAGCTTACTTGTCAAAGTGCTGACAGTTCTTAAAATGGAATGATTGAAGGTATAGTCACATCCCTTGTAAAAGGGGAGGGGTAGTAATGGAAAATACATTCTTTCAAAGGAGGGACAAGCCATAGGTGTCATGAAGTTGCTTGCAACCTTACATATACACGTAAAGCACCTCCACAAAAAGGAGGTAATTTACAGGACAAGCAAGCAATATAAAACGTATCTTTTTATGGTAGGATATACATTATAAACATAGAAGAAATATTCAAATTAAGGTAAGATTAACCAGGCCCTGACTGGCCAACTGGCACACTATGCTCAGATGGCCATTGGCCAACACTGCTCTATACACATCTGACCTGCTGCTCCAGCAGCAGATTAAGTGTTGTAGTGTTGAACCTGGGTATGCCGGGGGGATCATTTATGGCTTCGTCCAAGTGAATCCTGAATTTTTTATTTCGGTTTGGGTCCAGAATTTTCATTTCGTGCATCCCTATCATAAACACAATGCCTAGCAGATAGAAGAGGCTTTACAGCACGTATATATATATATTACCTAATTAATCCAGTGCAGAGCCAGCTTCTCTCTTCCACTGTCCACCTGCACCCGAGCAGGCAAGGAATTATGCCCTACTTGCCAACAGTCCTGACCCATGTCACAATAGATAGGCATCTCATTGGCTGCACATGTGCAGTGTATACTTTACAGGGTTTGCACATGGTAGGACCTAAGGTGACACCAACACTTGATATGAACTTAATATGAATATAAGGGTCTGAAAACATGAAGGAATGTATGGAAACCTACAATAAATGGTGTTGTTTAACTTTATATTAATTATTTATATTTGTGTTAACGTGGAATAATAGTTGAGCTGAAGAAAATAGGACACATGCTCCACAGCCCCATGATCCATAATGATCCCTAATATGGCCTTGATTAAAATGTATATATTTGTAATATATGTGTTGTGTTTAAACAATTTCATTTAAAAAACATACAGAGACCATGATTCTGATTGTGGTCCCTAATGTCACGGACTGGGTCCAAGCTGGTGACTGGAAGGACCCAGCGCGCCCTATGGTTGTTTGCAGGAGTCACGATGCAGCAGTGGAGTCTGGGGCAGGGCCTGGTGCAGGGTGACCACACTCACCCAGGCGATGAGCACCTAGGAAGTGCAGCCAAACACCAGCGCCCTGATATGGCAGCAGATGGAGTCCAGAACAAAACGAATCCTGCAGGCACCCTGGAGCAGGCATGAAGCATAGCACACGGATCACGAGCAGGATGCTGCAGGCTGGGAGAATGAAGGCTAAGCAAAGGGTTAATGTAGCAGACACAAACACAGCAAAGGAAAGGGAGACCAGGCAAGAAACATGATATAGGATATACATGAGAAGTGGCTAGAAACATGACATGAATAGCGTAAAGTATAAACAGGCACAAGACAAGGAATAAACATAACCTGACAAGACATACATGGTACAGGGCACAACAAAGGACAGGGAAGAAGGCAAGGAACACAGGGGAAGGAGTGAGGAGCCAGAACCCTCGGACGCTTCTTCCTTTAAGCAAGGATAGGAAATCTTAACTGGGACATGGGGAGAGGAGAGAGGAACCGGAATCCTCAGATGATTCAAGGAAGAAGGGCAAAGGTACATAAAAGACACACAAACATGAATACAGAAACTAGCCTAGGACTACAAGATAACTATCGGAGATTTCGTCACATGATATGGCCATAGTATGCTTAGCCCACCACTACGCCAAAGTACTCCAATGACGGTGGGTCCTAACGCTAATCCCTGCTGACAAGATATAAAACAAACCACACATGGAAACCAAACACATAGCACTGAGACATACCTTAGACTGCAGACTGCAGACTGAGGCAAACAGAACACACAGGTGGGGCACACCTAATAAAGGAAGCAGAGCTGAAGCAAAGAGCCAGAGCAGAAGCAAGGAATGGAAAATAGAACAAAGCAAAAGGAAATCCAGGAATGGATCAAAGCAAAGCAGAGAAACTACAGCAGGACAGAAATGCAGCTCCGCAGCCAGGGCAGAACGTAACACAATCCCCCTCCGAAAGAGCGGCCTCTGGACGCGAACAGAAACATCAACAAAAGGAAGGCCCGCTACAGACGGAAGACTGAAGAAACAAGTCAACCCAGGAACCAGCATACGGAGTCTGAAAAACTTAGGAGTCCTTCGATGACCAGCACTGCCGCTAGTAGACCAATCTCCTCCAAAAACAGGAATCAGAATGACTGAACAGGATTGAGGAAGTAGTCTCTAGCTGACATTTAGGTCCAGACGAAGGCAAAGTAGATAAGCCACTTGACAAGGCAGACACGGCAGGTAACCCACTTGCTGGGCAGACATGACAGATAGCCCACTTGCTGGGCAGACACGAAAGGCACGAGTTCAGGCATGGGTACGGGTTCAGGCACAGGTTCAGGCACAGGCACAGGCACGGGTTCAGGCACGGGTTCAGGCACAGGCACGGGTTCAGGCACAGGCACGGGTTCAGGTTCAGACAACAGGTTGCCCACTTGCAGGGCACACGGCAGGTTGCCCACTTGCAGGGTACTCTACCAGGGAAGCCCGGATGCAGGCACTCATCCTGGGAGTCCACAGTGGGGCGCTGGCCGCAACTCAGGAAACCCTCTTTCAGGGTACACGGCAGGTTGCCCACTTACAGGGTACTCGACTTAGGAGTCCACTTACTGGGGCGCTGGCCGCAAATCAGGAACATGGCAGGTACTGGAACAAGGCAGGTACTGGAACAAGGCAGGTTTCTGGAACAAGGAGAAGCCCTCTTGCGGGGCACACGACTAGAAGCCCTCTTCCAGGGCACACGGCATGGCTAGAAGCCCTCTTGCAGGGCACACGACTAGAAGCCCTCTTCCAGGGCACACGGCATGGCTAGAAGCCCTCATGCGGGGCACACGAGAACAGAGTACCACCGGGCCAGGCACAGGTACTGGTTCATGCAAGGGTACCGGCATAAGCTCAGGTAGTGGATCATGCATGCGTACCGGCTCAGGCACGGGTACAGGAACGGAGGCCCACTGGAAGGGCGGACGAGAACGGAGTACCACCGGGCCAGGCACATGTACTGGTTCATGCAAGGGTACCGGCATAAGCTCAGGTAGTGGATCATGCATGCGTACAGGCTCAGGCACGGGTACGGGAACGGACACAGGCTCAGGCAGGAACAGGCACAGGCTCAGGCAAGCGGGTACGGAGGCCCACTGGAAGGGCAGACGGGTACGGAGGCCCACTGGAAGGGCAGACGCTGCAAACTCCACTCCGCGAACTCCTGGCCGTTCACCTGCGGCCATGTGTCACGGACTGGGTCCAAACTGATGGCTGGAAGGACCCAGCGCGCCCGATGGTTGTTTGCAGGAGTCACGATGCAGCAGTGGAGTCTGGGGCAGGGCCTGGTTGCAGGGTGACCACACTCGCCCAGGCGTTGAGCACCTAGGAAGTGCAGCCTAACACCAGCGCCCTGATATGGCAGCAGATGGAGTCCAGAATAAAACGAATCCTGCAGGCACCCTGGAGCAGGCATGAAGCATAGCACACGGATCACGAGCAGGATGCTGCAGGCTGGGAGAATGAAAGCTAGGCAAAGGGTTAATGTAGCAGACACATAACACAGCAAGGGAAAGGGAGACCAGGCAAGAAACATGATATAGGATATACATGAGAAGTGGCTAGAAACATGACATGAATAGCGCAAGGTATAAACAGGCACAAGACAAGGAATAAACATAACCTGACAAGACATACATGGTACAGGGCACAACAAAGGACAGGGAAGAAGGCAAGGAACACAGGGGAAGGAGTGAGGAGCCGGAACCCTCGGACGCTTCTTCCTTTAAGCAAGGATAGGAAATCTTAACTGGGACATGGGGAGAGGAGAGAGGAACCGGAATCCTCAGATGATTCAAGGAAGAAGGGCAAAGGTACATAAAAGACACACAAACATGAATACAGAAACTAGCCTAGGACTACAAGATAACTATCGGAGATTTCGTCACATGATATGGCCATAGTATGCTTAGCCCACCACTACGCCAAAGTACTCCAATGACGGTGGGTCCTAACGCTAATCCCTGCTGACAAGATACAAAACAAACCACACATGGAAACCAAACACATAGCACTGAGACATACCTTAGACTGCAGACTGCAGACTGAGGCAAACAGAACACACAGGTGGGGCACACCTAATAAAGGAAGCAGAGCTGAAGCAAAGAGCCAGAGCAGAAGCAAGGAATGGAAAATAGAACAAAGCAAAAGGAAATCCAGGAATGGATCAAAGCAAAGCAGAGAAACTACAGCAGGACAGAAATGCAGCTCCGCAGCCAGGGCAGAACGTAACACCTAACCTCAGCTTGGTCTTAAAAAAACATAATGATTCCTAACATAATGATTCCTAACATAATGATTCCTAACAGCCTTAAAGGGATGATCATTTTTGAATATGAATTATTTGTAAACATATTTGGGTATGATATTCTTCCACCTTTCAAATGGGATATAACATTTGCCCATACAATAAAAACTGCTCTTTATTGTTTCCTCATACAACAAAAATAATATCACATCGACATATTATGATGCTGTGATATTGACTGTAATAAATAGATATCCCTAGGTGTGCATATGGTAGAAGAATGACACGATGAATGAAAGTTAGTGTTTATGCATGAGAAAACAATATGAAGCCAAAGAGTGATTTAGGAATATCTAGGTGGAATTTTTGATCTAGTTCCTTGTTTAACAATTTAAGCTTGACATTACAATTAAGATTGCGTGACAAGGTTGCAGCTAAACTCTGTCATGTCTCTAATGAATACTTTACCACCATCTTTAAGACCTGAAATGACCTTTTTCACAGCAAGCATAGACTATTTATTTTTCAGTGAGTACTTTTTGTTTTGTGTCTCCACACTAAAATCTTTTTTATATGAAAACACTTATAACAAGTACCTATGTATCACATTTAAGCTATTATAGATGCATGCTGTTGCTTTTAATAAAAAAAAGTAGGCAAAAAAGGTTGAAACAACAGATAAACCTTAGCAGACGTGAGCTATATTTTAGATTTCTATTGCAATGGCTTACCAATGGCTGCTTTTGTATCACATGGCAATTAAATGTTGTTGCCCAAAAATGATGTTTGAGCAAAAATGTTACTTTATTAGAATTCGTTCTAGGACACGTTTGGGCGTTTTGATGTACTATTAATGATTTAAGGCACATTTAGCTACAAAAGTATTAAATTGATCAGGGTATCCAGCCTGCTCGACCTTTTAAAATAGTCAATCAATGTTATGTTTAGAGATCTTGTGTGAA
Organism: Spea bombifrons; assembly: GCF_027358695.1. Classification (NCBI taxonomy): domain Eukaryota; kingdom Metazoa; phylum Chordata; class Amphibia; order Anura; family Pelobatidae; genus Spea; species Spea bombifrons. The sequence goes on along the minus strand of NC_071089.1, from coordinate 95,332,846 downwards.
ACTAGGGTAGAAAGAGTAAGATAAATCCTTGCACAAATCAAGAGCTTGCTCACCCATTTATTATATCAAACATTTATATCATATTTGTTTTATAATATTTTAGAAACACAGCCCATTGCTACATATCCCATTATATTTTGAGAACAATAAAGTACATACTGTAAGCACCAAATGAAAATATTTTTTGTGATAAGAAAATAATCTATAAATGTATTAGTAAGCCATAAATGTAGTTACTTTATTTATAAGTCACATTGACTTACTATATGACTAAATGTTACTTCTTGTTTTGAAAATAATACAGTGCCACATGTTTTATGTATGTTTTATGTTTTATGTAGAGAAATGGAAAGGAGATTTTGGTTCTTCAGGGTTTTTTTTTCATTTTTTTCACGGCTTCTCTGTTAAGTTTAAAGCAGCTGTATCAGTAACAAACTGACTGCATCAAGAATTGCTGCTACTATCACTAGAATGTTCTAGAAATTACAATAGCCTTTAACAGAACATAAATACAATAGTTTTCCAAAGCTGAAAAAGTATAAGTAACCAGGTATCAGTGATTTTGTTCCGCTGTCACTAATTATTTGTCCACTGACCACAGTGCCCTATTTTCAGCCATATATGTTAACCCCTTAAGGACAATGGGCGGTCCCTAAACCCATTGAAAACTATGCACCATACATGTACGGGCTTTGTCATTAAGGGGTTAAGATTCACAGGGTCCTTCTATATGATTTGCTGCAAATAATTAACTCTCAGAATACAATGCTTTCAATGTGAACATATAGGCAGAGAGCATTGTAGCTCAATTGAAGATGCCACGTTAAACATATTAAGTCATCAGAGGTTTACAGCAACTGTTCTGTTAGATTTTTTAGATGATTTACTAAAAGTACACTTTTGTTAAACTGAAGCAAATGTTTAAAATGGTATTTAGGATGAACCACGCAAGAAGTTATCGTAAAATTAAGCATAAAAATAAAACCTAGTAGTCCTCATGAACGTCTCTGTTCAATTAACACATTAGAAGTACGAATTAGAAGCTCATTCTTCAACCTTCTTGGGTAACCATCCTAAAAAAAAGGTAAAAAAAAACTTAAGACAAGTTTATATCCTATGAAATTGTTTAGTTCCATATATTTAAGATTAAGATGCAACAGCAAGTAAACTGCAATTGTTTTTCTTCTTTTTCCTTTGCATTCGTTAATGCATAAATGTGCATCTTTGTAAAATAGGTGAGATCTTAATGTATCCTTTTAAGAAGATGCATTATAAATAAATAATTTGTTTATTTTTAAGCGCCACAAACCACTATAACCATGTTTAGTTGTATATGCTTAATGCCACAGTTAACAGTAGCTCTTCCTCTGTGTGTTCTCTCGAGTGAAATTGTATCATTCAGGTCAGCGGTCATTTCTGTTCCACTGAGATCAAACTGCACTGATAGACTTTTGAATATTCATTCTTACTTAATGTGGCGAGCAATCAGCTTCACTACTGTACATAAAAGCAGGAATCTGGATCATTTGAATTGAATTTGTGAACGTACTACAGAAAAGGTAATGGTTTAAATTTTATAAATTCCCTTGGATATACACATCCTGCATATTTGGTAAAAAAGACACATGCGGTTGCAAAGCAGCAGAATACACGTGCTTAATAATACATTAGAAGTGAGAGTGAGATATTTTTTGCAGACAGTTAAACTGTACCAAAAAGCCCATTCTTTCTCAGAGAAAAAAAATCAAACACAGCTGCCATTTGCCTCATTTGCCTCTATGGTCAGACTATTCTTGCCACAGTTTGGCTGATTGGAGAAGCCTGTAGTGCTACCCATGGCTTTGTAAGTGAGGCTGACCTATAGGAACCAGTGGGAGATGGGCAGTCATGTAATGAGTAGACCCACCAATGCGTTGGTTGTAGCAACCATTGCTAAAGCACTATGTACACTCATATATGAAATGGTTGTTTTAAAGTGTGAATTTTAACAGTTGCATATAACTAGAAATGACACACTGATCTGGACTTTGTCAACCTAATTTTGTAAAGCATTTTCATAGCAACATGGAAGATTTATTCTTGTTTAGTTGATTAATACAGAAGTGCTCCAAGTCAATAAATCTTGACAAAGTTAGCCCACGGTAACTGATACTATGTAAGTTTTGATTTAAAATAAAAGAGAAACATGCATTTTTAGGTTATTATTATTTTGCACTAAGTATTCTTTATAAATCCACCTGTGAACTTGGTTTAAATGTTTGTGTTTAAGGTTTGGCTAGTTTTGGAACTCTGCATTGCACAGGTTTTGGATCCCTGCTTCCTCAATTTGTTCAAGGCACACTAAGTTCTGAGGTATGTTGAGGAGCACACGTCAATTTCAGAGGTAGCCACTGAAATACATTAATGTATTTTAACTGCAGCCCCTGGCAAACTTTCCCTTAAAAGAACCATGTGGTCGAAAACATCTGAGTTGACCATAAAAAAACAGGTTGTCGTCTTGGAATGAACCTAAGGTCTCCACATTTTGCCAAAAACCGGCAAAAGAATAAGCATAACTGTGGAAAAGGAGATGTGGGCACAGAAGTGGATGGTGGAGAAGCTAGGTATAGACATAGAGAGAAAGTGTGAGACAGTCTGTGAGTGTGTGTGTAAGAGTGAATGCGAGAAAATGAAATGCAAACAAAAATTCTGAGCTCCCTGCTTCTTTTTCATTTTTTTTGTTGGGGTCCATTCTCATTTTCGGACATTCGTATGAATTAAAAAATTGGCAGATTTTGTTAAGTCTAAAATTTGTACGAATCCAAATGTGCAAGTCTAGTAAGTATTCACAGCATGAGGTTTTTATGCATTTCTTACAAAATACTCTGATTTGGTCTTTTCTTAAATTACTAGAACCTACACTGTTATTTTGCCAGTTCTCTGTTGATAGATTTTGTTGCAATGTTTTGAGGCCACCTGAAACATTTCATATATAATAGGCACACATTTTCTCTTTTGGAATGTGCATGTATCCAATGCTCTTAAGTCAAACTGACTGATAAATGGCAACATTACCTTGAACTATAACTGTGGTCCTTCTGTGAAACCAAATCCGTAATCTGCTAGCTAATTGACCACCAGAGTAACTAGGAGTGTAGCAGGAATTTCCTTGACATATTTAAACATGTGCATCTTATTCTGCAGTACAAGACAAATATACTGGTGACAGTTGATGGTCTGAAGTGGAGATCCAAGCCCAGATAATTTAGTCAAACATTCTAGATTCAAAGTGCTATTGTGACAAATGGAACCTTTCACGTAACATCTGTTGTTTTCTTTCAGCAATCACCATTCCAAGCAAATCAGTTGCACACTATTGTTGACACAGCTAAGATCTGATATATTGGCACGGGTAGAATGGAGTAAAACATGAAGCTTTTATCTCACCTGTTAAATTACTAGAAATTGTGCAAAGAATGGAAGCACCTTCTGGAAAAATATGCCTGAACATGACTCCATGTGCCACATGGTGACCCATTATGAAGGAGGTGCATATTTTCTTCTGCACCTCTCCCATAAACTAAAACACACATATACTAACATGCAAACTCGCTCTAACACTGTTCACCATACTTATACTTCCCTCCTCTCCCTTACACCACTAACCATAGGCTCACCCCTGACACTCAGCTACAGAAACCACACTCTGTCATGCATAGGATGGCACAGGAGCAAGTGTGGAGGCAAGTTTCACCAAGGATGGCCAAGCCACAAAGAGGGACTTTTGATTCAAAGATGGGACTGAACAGGAACAAGATATGCTGGAACTAGTAACTCTGAACACTGGACACATGACCCCCTGCACAGGAGAGTGTACAATAATTAAGCATGGAAGACTTGCACAGTGAGGACAGCTGATTCACCAGGAGGATGCTGGGGAAAATCTGAAAGGCAAAATTAAGGTAAAATATAAAAATAACACAAATTCCAATCTCAAAAATACTTATTTTTAATCCTCAAACAGCTTTATTTGACTGTGATGTGTTATGGTTTATAGATACTGCATCACAACTGACTACCCTGACCTGAGTTTACCTTTTTTTCATACTTTTAAATTATAAAGGCATGGGATTCAACAAAAGGGGCTACACAAAAGGGTAGGAATAATCATGCAAATCAGGATTAGGAACTTTAATAGGTTCAGTATGCTCAAATAAGAAAGAAATGCCCAGGGGAGGGCTGGCTCCTTCTTTCCAAGGGGGGTATGTACAGATGAGTGGCCACCCTAACATGCTTACATATACACAATCACACACTCATTCTCACACATACTTACACACTCACTCTAAAACACACTGACACCAAAAATACTCCACCAAACTTCTATCATAGTCCACTCTTCTATCACATGCAGCAGTGTTTTTACTTATCGCTTCTCTGCCTTTTGGCTAAGATCAAGTGAGTACCTGTGAGAGAGGGAAGATTGGTCCTCTGGCTGTTTTAGGTCCCCAGGGACCAGGACTGGGCGCTGTGCACAGGGTGAATGTGTTTTAAGGTGAAGCACACTTCACTCGGGTCACATACCAGTAAGCGCCTTTTGAACCTCGGACATCTCCATGCACTTGCCCCAGACTTTTGGGCTGTGGCTTCCTAGGGGAGCACTTTTGTACATAGTTTTGTTTCACATGATTGCACTGTTTTTTGCACACAGCACGTGTGTTATTTTTAACTTTTTTGTATTTTGATTTATTAATACAAACAGTATGACAGCACAGGACACGTATTTTTGAACACTGAAAAGCCATGGTGGAGCCGGGTCCCCTAGAAAGGTCCTGCTTTTTCTGGTGAGGAGGGGAGTTAGGTAGCTCTTATGAGCAGCCCCCCTCCTCCAATCGAGTATTCTAGTGGTCCCGACCCTTGCGGGGAAGGACCAAGAAGATCCGGCCCTCCTGCAGGCCTTATGGCCGGGGAGGGAAGGAAGGGGCCGCATATCCTCAGTGCTCAGTGCCTTTAGGACATACATTTTAACATGTTTTTTTGTAAAATTGTTTAAACAAAAAAAAACATTATTTTTTAAATAATTCATTGTATTTACTGTACTGAGTTAGGCTTGTTGGTGCCAATTAGGCCAGCTTTATTGCTCCAAAGTAATTTCCCATATAGCGCTGGTTCTCACAAAGCTTGAAAATGATTTAGTGGTGCTGAAAATATGAAGACTCGACCTTATACTTTTAGAGGACAATACAACCTTTTATTTTTGCATTTTGTGAGTAGCTAGAATGTGTAAACACCTAACGAATCTTACAAAACTTAAACTGGTTCTATGGAATATAAATTGAGTATGTGTGGAGCTGTGAACGGTGTCATGAAAGTTCATTCTTACTTAATCGCTCTCCTTCCTTGTAGTCACACTGCAATGCTCTTGGTATGGATAGAATTTGTTTTCTCTGCATGGGAGCTCAGAGCCATGAAAGGATTAGAGCAGGATGTACCAAATGTCCCATCTAGACATTTAATGCCATTTTACAACCAACAGAACAGGCATATTTTACAATAAAGATACCACCAGCTGTAAGATCTTGTAGCTGTCAACATAAGATACAGTTACAGATTCCTTACACTGTAAGTATAAGTATTTTGTCCAAAATATTCTTGCTTTATTATGATGAAAAGATCAAATAAATCGTAGTAAAAACTACTAACGCCTGCCAGCTAAAAAATGAAGGCTAAGACTGCACATTAAACCGGATCATTTTTTAGTAAGTGGCCTATAAAAATCTATCTTCGTTTAAAGTGAATCATGCAAATAACTGAGTAATAGAATAAGCATTTTGCAAATATACCGTATGATTAGGAAGGATACGCTTGTATAAATAAAGCATGAGAAGGATTAACCTTTCTGGCCACCTAACCGCCGCAGTATCAAGTAAACAAAATATATTTACAACTACATAGATACAACTCATTAACTGGCGTCTTCTGTTTGCATCCTCCTTGTGTCTTGGGAAGTGCATGTGCCCAATAGAAAGCAGTTGTTACTTGTCATTCAAACTGATACTATGTTATGGCTCCAGGCTTCAAGTATGTAATTCTGTAAGGAGTTTCTGGTGACATAAATAAATCACTTGACCTTTAATTCTTTGATTTGTAAAATCACCAGACCTATTTAAAAGAATTACTATGCATTGAAATAATGCATGTGTTTTTCACAGTGATAATTAGTAATTAAGTTCAATTTATCTTGGCGACGGTAGTCTAACTCTTAATCAAATATAGTTACAGTTGAGAGCAGCTACACTTATGAGATGTTTGGAGCCACCATAGACCAGACCTCGATAATATTCTGCTGGACATAAAGAAGCTCGCTGAAGACTGCAGAATCATGCTTCGCAAACGTCTTGGGGTTTTGTATAATATATTTACAGGCAGGCCTGGACTGGGACAAAAAATAGGCTCGGGCATTTAAGACTGAGCAGCCCATTTTTATTTATTTATTTATTTATTGTTAAAGCCCACCCTTCATGTACCATCTTTGCATTTCCTCAAATCACTTAAACATTCATGATAGACACAAACACTTACTCACTCATTCACACAAATCATTAACACATATTCATTAATGCAGTCTCACAAACCATTCAAGCAATTCATCCACACATGAATTTATTAATTCTCATACGCATTCACACAATTCATCCACACATTTATTTATTCATTCTTGTACGCGTTCACACTACCCCCTCTCCCCATCCCCTTATCTGCCCCCTCTAACTATGTTCCCCCTTATCACTATGTACCCCCTCTCACTATCTATCCCCTCTCTCACTGCACCCCCCTCCCTTACCCTACTTACCTTGTTGCCGGAGTAAGCAGCAACTGCGACCGGGCCCGCCACTCTAGTGGGACGAGCAGCCCCCACCAGGGCCGGCCTTAGGGGTGTGCGGACGCACAGGGCTTAAATTAAAAGATTGGGGGTTTTTTGCCCAGAAATGGGCAGGGTAGGATGTGGACAGAGTCATAATGGTGGTCAGGATCATAAACTGGGCACTGGGGTAGCTATACAGGCCAGCAAGACAGTGCCTGTAAATCACAGTCTTTTGACCCCCACATGTTAACCCAGAAAAACCTTTGTTTAATAATTTGATATCTGATGTTGTAAAAGACGCACACAGGGTTTGTATTGTGTATAATAGCTTTGGGATGCTGATTAATTTTACTGATTGTCTGCCCCTTACAAATCCTCTCTGAGCATAATAAATTATGCAATAAATTATGAATGAAAGATTGAAATCTATTGTCCATGATGTTGGGATCATTATATCCTTATTTATAAGCGTTAAGGTCCTGTATGAGTTTGCTGAGGTATGGTCCTTATTAGATTTCAATATCAAGATAATCCAAGAGCGGGTGAGGGATCCAAAAGAACTGTCTGACGTGAGTATCTCATTGTAGAGATCGGGGAGGTGCAGTTTAATATTTCTGCAAACCCACCCTCGGCAGCTGTCCCATGCCAGTGATAAAATCAATTGGATCGGCCTTTATAATATTTGCAAAGTGTTGCTGAAATGCCTCACGCAGTTTGTCACAACTTGGGTGTTAATATGAGGAATGGTGATGTGCAGCCTCCTAGGTTGTGTGGCGATACAGACCTAACCTAATGACAACCAGAAAAACTTGGACAACCAACAATTTAACTCTAAAGAATTCATCGCAAAAACCTGATATCAAACATAGGTTAGCAAAGGGAAACATAGGGAACAACAAAATGAAAAATATGTACAAGATACACATCAAAGTAGTGCAGATGTTGTTGGTCTACATCCATTATGGGAATATGTTTTGAAGTTCAGTTAGTTTTGCACAAACATCCTGCATGGACTCAAAAAGAAATCTGCCCCACGTGACTCAAGCAAAGTCTGGCTGAATATAGAAGGGTATATTTTGCTCCCCTAGCGTGCAGTTACACCCAAGTAGTCCTAAAACATGAGGACCCTGTGCTCTTCGTAGGAAGGCTCTGTCTCCTTTCTGGAGACAGCAGGTTGAGCTTGTCCACAAACATCAAGTTTTGCTCCAGCCTTTCTGGACATTTTTTAAAGCATTTTATAAGGTTTGACAGATTCTGGCAAGTCTATGCTGCTGCAATACTCACCTTGAGCCTTTCCACCTTATCCTCCAGTACGCTGTGTCTGCTTTCCAATATGGCAAGTCTAGCCATGTTGGCTGCTATTTGCTGGATAACAATATCCACACATGATTTGTATGCAGTGAGTTTGGCATCAAAGATGGGCCAAATTGGTTTAGACTGTTGTTTAGGGCTGAGAGAAGTTCCTTAGTGTCATATCTAGAAATGTGTCCATAGTAAGGCAGAGGCAGACAACAACCGCTCTCTGGCGGCCGCTTCCTCTGGTAGAAGAAATAGCACAGGGAGCACATAGTGTATCTTTGTGTAGGAGCCAGAGCTAGATGTTTTCACAACTTTTGTTCAGTAAAACAGACAAACGAGGTAATCCTTGCCCAAACATCCTTATATGTTAACCTAGAACGGCTTTTATCTAATATGAGTAAAAACTGTTTATTGTCCAGAGATTGATTTTTCTTGGATAAGCCTTAAGTTAGCTAAATGTATTACAGAGTTAAATCCCAGTGTTAACAATACATGTATCCAACCTTTTTTTTTTTGACATTGAGTAAACCTGCCAAAATAACTTCATTTGGCAGTGGATTCCACATTATAATTGCCTTTCCTATTTAAAAAATGTTTCCAATTCTGAAACATGAAAAAAATAAGCTTGTTGTGAGTGACAATGTATGAAGAATTACCAAGAAACATCTTTGCTTTGACCTTGAATAATCGTGAACACTGTAATCACCCCTGAAGGTGCCTCTTTTCCAGGGTAAACAAACCCCATTTAGAAAGACTCACAAACTGAAATCTCTATGCCATCAATCAATTTTGTTGATCACCTCTTATTAGATTCTTATGAAGTGATGTCAAACGTTGTGATGCGTATCCAATGCAATAACTTAGAATTATGAATTTAAATATTACTATCCTATGTTTTTATGTTTTGCAAATAATAATAAAAATATAAAATTAAGTCAATATATATATATATATATATATATATATATATATATAACATTATATTAGTAAACCTGTTTTGCTTTTTCACAGTATTAGAGAAATTTTAGGGTGTACTAAAAATAAAAAAATTCAAATGCAGCAAAATATATATATATTGTAATCACTGATTATTACTCTTTTTTATTATTATATACTGGTTAGAAAAAGTGGAACTAAAGAGATCAACGCAAAACTTTTTATGCTCTACTAATAACTAACCACTTAGCAAGCAGTCCTAGGTGCCCCTTTAAAAATGTATTTTCAAATATTGTAAAATACATTTTACATCAGAAATATGTTGATGTAACTTTAGATTACCCTAAAAGGGTAGAAAGATTCTGTACTCTGTCCCCAAAGTGTAGTTAACAGCATTAATAGACATTTTCATTAAAAGTAAATAGTAGATACATTTTAACTGGAAGTTAGTATATTCAGTGTCAATAAATGTATTTAAATATTAGTTAATAAATCTGTCCTGTTAGAATTACTACCTTCATTTAATGTTGGCAACATGGGGAATTTATCTGTCCTAGGAAGTTCTCTAAGCGTTGCCAAGGAATAATTAGATAAATCTGTCCAACATTTCTGAGGAACCAGGGACAGACCTTTTTTTTTTGCCACAGCTGACTTGCCCTAGGATCACGGATTAAATTCAGTTCTTGCCCTGGGAACATGGATAAAATCCAGTTCCATAATTTATTACTAAACAGAAAGTTAATCATTTGTTTTACCATAATAATAATAATTAAAACTTGTTATTACACTATGTAAAATTGTTATTTTTCAGTTGCCTTAAATACAAAAATCCCTAATTCATCCTCCTTGGGTGCATTAAGAAAAAAATCATTTTAGCAAGATTCTGTTTTTCTGGATATGGTTGTGAAGAGGTGGAGTAAGGCCCAACAATATGCTGCTTGTCGGTTTCTATGATCAGATGTAAATAAAACCAAGCCTAGTGAGAGTTTATTTAGATTTGATGCTCATTAGGTGGCTGACTGCAGGGTCTTTGAATAAATAGTCAGCCAGAACTTCGAGGGTCAGATAATACGAGAACAACCTCCCAGAACATGCTCAGCACAGTGTTCCTACAGTATGCCAGAACACTAGAGTTCTTTTATACAGATGTTAGAGAAACAAATATACAGCAGACCCTCAATTATACTCCTACATTTAGGATGAAAATAGAGGTGTTTAATCAAGAGTGGCAGATGACCAAGTTCTTAAAGTGGATGCCAGTTTCAAAAATGCTCCTCTCTTTTGGCAAACAAAATGCATATATTAAAACGGTAAGTTGATGTACAAACATATTTTAAAATATTAAGAATTGACCCTTTGAATGGCAGACAGTAAGGCAAGACTATAGAGATCAGATATAGAATGTGGAGGAAGTTTTATTAAACAAACATTAAAACGGATTGTTTTCTGTGACATTCCTTTCTCTTACGATGCTTCAGCAGTATCCCAAGAAAATAAAGACTTGAGTTATTAAACCCTACAACGCAAATGATATTTGGTTTGTGGTTGCCTCTGGATGTCACTAAAACCATTGTATATTACATTATTATAGAGTGAGGAATGGCTTACGCCTACGAATTCTTATAACTGTGTGCGTCAGTAATTTATTATACTGAGCCATGTGCAAATGGGCCAAAAAAAGTTTTAGACAAATTCATTTCTTCTTCTTTATCTAGTGTGTTTTATCTTCTCCTCTATTCTCTTCAATCATCTATCTTCTTCTGCATCTCCACGGACATAACCCGGCGGGAACTTCCCCCAAAGTGGTGCACGTCTGGTGATTTCAGGCATTTCATTGTGTATCCACAGGATCCACTTACAAGTTTATCTAATTTCGATACAATCAAAATGGCTAGAAAGCCTGACATTTATTTTATTATTACTAATTTTTAAAATAATAGGAGGACTAAATTCTTACACAATGAATTAATTTTGTAAGAATAAAAATCAAGTTAAGGGAGAGGTGGCACCTTCTGGCACAGGAGGAATATACAGCTTAGTGGCCATCTGTCCCTCCAGTAACATACATACTAATGCACACACAGCCACACACACTATAACACACACACACACACACACTGACACTTACGCATTTACACTCACTCTGAAACACAGACACTAAATTATAGTCACAACCCACTCCTCTATCAAGCCTCACTTCTCCATCACACATCACATCTTTACCATGCTTGCTTATGCCACAGTATAACATGGACAACACAGTATACATGGACAATTTAATAATTTCAACACTTTATATTAACATAATTAAATGTGAGCCAGCATTGGAAGAGTTACACTTTAAAACCCATTTTACGTTGCTTGTATCAATTGTATTCTTATGGTTAACAAAACCATTTATGGGATTTCTGCCAGAAAAATATCACCACTGATTTATATTAACCACATAAAGGTTATTGTCCCTGTCCTTCGATGTTGTATGCAATTGCTTGCAGCAAATCAATTTAAAGTGTTGGTAGACGTTGTTCTGTCTCTCCTGGATTGTGTTTTCACCAAATAAGAATATTTCTCTGTGTTTCACACCAGTAATGTATCAATCCAGTAAATATTATTAACCATGGCTATTTTAATTGAACAATGCACAAATCAATGATTGTCTCTAAATTTCACATAATAGAATTTATATTGTCAATTACTTTGACTTGGACATGCAAACATTTGCCGCGATTTTATGCACTCTAAATGTGGAAATGGATTTGAGCAGCATTTTTAGTTTGTGCCCTGGGAGTTGAATTTCTATGTGATCACATATTTAGTGTGTGATCTACTTTTTCTGAAAAAGTCTGGATTTTAGATTGCTTGTTGAGTGAATCTAATCAATTGTTTAATTAGTTAATGGTTACCACTAGCATCTATATAATTCCAATCTCCTAATCTATTCATTAATTCACAGTCTCCATAAAACTATCAATTCATTTTAAAATCAGGATAGTCTTAAATTAATCACAAATCCTATTATAAAACCCCTTGGGAATCACATTAGCATCACACTATTTTCTATAAAAACTGCATTTTAGAATTTATGGAAAAAATGCTTTGGAAGCTTATCGTCTTGGCAAATATACAGTTTAAGTAATTCAAAAATGTTGGCACAGGGTTTTTCTTTGACTCACAAGGACAATAACCTACAACTTTGTATAGATTATTGGAGTTTTAACCAAATAACAGTCATGAATATATATCCGATCCCCCTTTAAATAAGCTTGTTGTGAGTGAGTTTATTACTAAACAGACTTTTACAGACTGAAAGGTTTGTGCATCCTCAACAAACTGGATCTCCCAGTTGCATATAATTTGGTCAGAATTCGTCAGGGGGATGAAGGGAAGATGGCATCGAACATGCGTTCTGGACGCTTCCAGTAACGCCTTTTGGGTTCTATAATCCCTACTGTTTTCAATGATTGTTTTAGATATTACCTCAAACATTTTTTCATTGTATATTTGGACGATATGCTAATAAATTCTCCTGATCGCTCAACATCTAACTGCTCTAACAAAGAAAGCCTCTGAAGGCCAAGGAGGTTTCCGCAAATTAAAAAAAAAAGCTCTTTGAGTCCCACTTGGAGAAAGGCACTATATAAATGCTCCAGTGCTCATCCACCCTGATACCAATAAGCTGATTCTTTCTAGAACTAGATACTTCAAATAGGAGCTGGATTGGTTCTCTCCCAAAGCAAGACTTATCACAGTCCCCTACATTATAATGTAGGGATCCAATAATTACTAACTGACATTCTGCCCTTGGAGGAGTGGAGATATCAGCTTGAAGGTTTCTGGGTACTCATCACCATACACATTGATCTAAATAACCTTCAATAAATTAGTAATGTCAAAGGTGTAAATCCACAACAGGCTAGGTGGGCATTGTTCCTCTCCCGGTATGTCATCTCTGACCGTCCTGGCTCAAAAATGTCATGTTTTCAGTCACTGCATGTTTTCGGTTACTGACTACTACAACCTTTCCCTTATAGAATGTACAAATAAAGCTCAAGTCCCTGCCCCTGCGAAAGTTGCCATTGTAGAGAGGGAAGGAAATTTCTTCTTGAAACATTCTGCTAAAAATACCCTCTCCTTAGTTGCCCAGAACGTCTCCCTCCCTCTCTCCATCCCCCTAACGCCACTAACCATAGGCTCAGCCTGACACTCTTAACACCATACAGTGACACATACACTCATGGTAATACCACTACATATGCTATTATATGCTGACCCACACCCTTATGCTAACACCATATGCCAACAACTACTTACACACAATTACTAAAATCAAATAATAACGTACACACTCATACTAATACCATAGAGTAACAGATACTCTCTCTAACACCATACACTTACACATACATACATACACATACTCAAGCACATTTTCTCACTCTTGCATCATCCATGCTGCTCACACAGTTCTCCCTCCTTTTCCTTCCCTCTCTCTTACCTCATGTGGAGCCCTGTATTCACTGCAGCCCTCACTCGTGTGCCACAGTGCTCTGGCCCTACTACGTTAGGGTCACCTACACATGTCACATGTCATATCAGCCTCCGAGTACCATCAATAAAGTTGACACAGATTCATTGGAGCCTACTATATAGTGGGATGCATCAACTCTGTCATTTATGAGGTGCATTGTCTAGATTTGTCATGTCTCCTTACTCAAACCCTTGGCATGCAACCTCAATACTAAATCGTCACCTGTTCCAGGTCTTATGAATGCTGAAACAGATGACAGATTTGAAGTCCATACGTGATTCCAGATTCCTGATGGGATCTCTTCAGCATTTGGTTCATTGGACAGGGTATTGTCCAGAAGATCAGTTATGAATCCTAACCTCTGATGTCCACACCCCTTTGTCTGTTTCATACGTTCCCTCTTTCTCTCTGTTTATTGCTTTGTATTTGCTAATAAATCTGTCCATTTTAGGCAAGTTCTCCAATGTTAACAGAATGTTTTATGCTGTAAAAATGTATATTATATTAATACTATATTTTATTTTAAAATTTATTTGAATATATAACAATAAGCACACTGTTTACACTTTTTGCAGTCTTATGAGAATAAAACAATATTTCATAATTATTGATACAATGGATGATATATCCTGTGGAATAAGGGACAGCCTCGCCACCAATCAATGAATACTAGAACTTACTAGATAATTTAATATGCATTCATTATCAGTAAGAACATAAAAAGGAAAACTGTAATCAGGCTTCTTGTACCTGTGCTGCAGCCTTTCCCCTTGTCAAGTGTTCATTGAACTACAAACTGTACCCCTCAGAAGTATACTTAACCCCCTGCTGCCTTGATTTAACTCAGAGCAGCCATGTGCCTAAAGCCAGGAGTTAACACATTAGTGACAAGAACAAAAAAAAACTTTCTAATCTCCCAATTAAATGGAAATCCTCCTTCACGTTATCACACCAATAATTTTTTATACTGCGCTTATTAAAATAGAAGTACCTTTATATAAGATACATAGCCATTGTTTACCCTGTGCTAGAAGGGGTGATAAACAAAACTTTAATATTGTTTAGTCCAATGTAATTATTTTTATCTAAGCATGGTAGCCACATAGCCTTACATTGTAAGGGTTTACAGGCTGTACTCCTCTTACAAATAACCCAGAGGTTGCAAATGTTATTAATGTAATAATGTCATTAAATGGCACAGCTTTATTAGTACTAATAATTGCTTCACATATTGATATTTTCATTTTCTCAACTCTCAATATATTTACTGTGTATAGTAACATAACAATATTATATTAGGAAAAATACTCAATACATTAAAAAGTGGAAGACTAATTGTAGACATTTTTTTTTTAGTTACAGCAGTAAAACAGACTTCAATTATATGGAAAAAGACATTTTCAGTTTGAAATGTACTCAATGCATAGATGTATCTAGAGGAGAACTGGTTCCTGATGTGTGAGCCTTTGGTGAATGGTTTAGTCAGTCATATTACATTTTTTTAGAGACTGTTGAGGGGAAAAGAAAGTCCCTGAGCAATTAGAGGTTTGTGTGTAATTCCAATATCAAGAGAGATATTTGAAGTGTCTTAAAGAGAGATAAGTCTCAGAGGGTTTTTCTGGAGCCTGGGATATCCCCATCTGGCAACAAAATACTTCTAGATAGAACGCAATGTAGGCCGGTGAGTGAGGACCAGTAAAGTACATAATGGAGAAATCTCAACTGGGAGCTAAACTTTTATTTTAATGTTAAGGTTTCGCAATGTAAAATCATTATTATTCCAGAACCTTGTCACTTGACCCAGTGATGAGTCTATTTGCTGTTTTATAGTTTATTTAAATAAAACAATAATTTACATGGTGTTTGATACAATACACAGTACAATAGCAAATTGTGATTGGCAGGCTTACAGTTCTAATTGTATTTTATTCTCATGTTACTACATTTCATATTTCAGTATGGTAGTACAAATACAAATTACTCACTCTGCTAAATGGAAAAGAACTTTGTAGCCAGACAGTAGTTTATCTTGGCCTAGCAGTAGAGCTACAGGCCTGGAGTGCATATCTCCCCACTAACGTGAAATAGGAAGCTAATCTTAGGCAATTAGGCACCCTGGTCCCTGGTTTACTTAATGGCCCAGTTAAGGAGATAAGAAATGGCATGTGGTATCTTTAAGAGTGGGAGCACAGGTATATGACATCATATCCAGGTGCGCTGCAGAAACAATGGTGGTCATTGAGGTAATTGGGACTGGGGCACGGCGCTGTAGCAGACCTAGGGCAGCCCCGCTTTAGCTACACCACTGTAGGTAGATGATTACAATGAATAACCAATAGAGACATGCCCTTTTGGGATTTTTCCTTTTTATTTCGAGGCTTTCCAGGAAATAGATCAATTATTTATATTTAGCGTATAAGAAAATCACTCAGTCAATTATTATAAGGTCAAACTGAATATGACATTAGCATTTGCAAACAGAATGCAGGGAACCGTTGTACAAATTGTTTAACAATTGATCTAATTATAATGCATACACATCACTGCAGAAGGGAGAAGCAGAAATACACTGTGCTGTTGCTCACTTAGTAGTCTGAAGACCTCATGATGTCATCTGTGCTAAATAGTAAGTGAACTTTATACCTTACATTCAGAGAGTGGAGCAAAGGCTTTTTCTTCTTCTTTGCCTATTTATACTGTGGGATACCAAAAGGCAAGGACATGCTCAGTCAATCACAAGCTTTTGCTAACAGTGTAACATGCCCTCTTCTTCAATATACATTATTTCCAGTTAGATGGCTTTAGTGTTATGGAACAAGTGGACAAAGCCGGGAGATTATTTTGAGTTTCTCTACTGCTGTCAGATTGATATTATGAGGGTCAATGAATATGGATGGCTCGAACCAGGCAAAGTTCACTGTAAGAGTTCAGATGATATTTTTAGCTTCAGTACGTAATAAGCACAAATCACAGATGAACTATTTGAGTAGAGAATGGATGACCTGTTCCCAATCCAGAAAATACTGGGGTGAATAGCAGCTTCTAAATACCCTCACAGATGTGAAGCCGAAAAAAGAGGATTGTTCACAAATGAATGAAGGTTACTACCGGACAATAATTTACTCTTTAATGTACAAGTGCACCTAAATACTTTCACTAATAAACATCTGTGACATCAACGTTAAGGCAGAAGTTTTAATTGTTCAAATAATGCGCTCTGATCTAAAGAGAGATAATAAATGAATTGTATGTAATGTCCCCCTCCAGGTTTTTAGGGTCTCTAAACAAAAATATTTACGAAACCCCATCTTTAATGTGTGTGGGGAAAAAAGTAGATATCTATTCTTAATATAACTAAGGAATGGAAAACTACCGATCAGAAAATTGTTTATGTAAAAGATGCACTCTAGAAATCTTAAAAGAACATTGTCTCTCTCTTCACACATCCTCTGATGGGCTCCTTAGACAAACCTTCTTCTATAGCAGTGCCCCCTTTGACACAAAGAGACATATTTACAAGTGACAATGAAATATATGTATATTTGATTTCGGGACCTAAGATGGAATCCATTCCTGTATTTACAACAAATAATATATCATAAAATAAAGTGTTTTTGGTCTAGTGACAACAGCCTACCCTCGTTACAAACTTCTAAAATATGTGTAAAGTATTTATTTTAATATGACACATTGTTCAAACGGGACCAGATTGTGTGATTTATTAAAAAGGAGCAACTCTTTATTACACTATTCAATTCATTTTACTTGGTGTCATTTTTTTTCAATATGTTGTTTTGACTATTTCATGCCTTTTAGTCTTAAGTGTCCCATTATCTAATAATCTGACTCAACATTATTGCAGCAAAAACATTCTGTATCAATATAAGCATAGCTTAAAATGATGTTGATTTAGTAGATTTTGCTTAATTTTCCCTGAAACTGATTAATAATAGACACATGGTTCTTAAGTGCCATTGCATTGTTATTATAATCCCCAACATTTGCTTCTAATATTAAAAAAGGCTTTTTATTTCTTTATATCAGGAAATATTTGGCTGCAGAAGTTCCCACATATTAAGCATTCCATAAAGGGGAAATGGGCGGGGAGAGGTGCGTTTCAAGACAGGTATGATTATATATTACAATGCAATCCTAACTACACATATTATATACAAAATGTATATATTTATATATATCCAAAATCACCAGTACAAAAACTCTGCATAATAGTCTAAGCACGGGCCACAAAATATACATGTTAACGCAAAATGTAAAAAAAACGTGATACGGACTAAAAACAAAAAAACGTCAATCAATATGAAGCTCCCCAGCTGTAATGGAAGAACGATTACCTTGATGATATCTTTCCTCTTGCTGATAGTGTGCTTTTATTTGTTTTTCTTTAATTTCTACTTCTTTTTTATGTACACTAACCAACAAGGTCTTGTTGGAATTTCAAGGACTATACTTAGCTGCATTGATTTGATGTGTCATATTGAAATTATAGTTATTTCCTCTGTTTGGCAAGGACAAATACCAAGACCTAATATGAACCCTATATTTGTAGTCACAAAGCACAATTCCATAAATCAGAGTATCAGTGTTTACCCATTGGCTGCTCACGAACCTGCAGCGTGTTATTAAAGAGTGTTATGTAATATGTCCAAGAAGACCCAGAGATGGAAATGGGAACAGACGGCATGTGATGCCAATGATGTCTCTTCCATATTAAAAGGTTTTTCTGTTGCTAACATATTTAGGTTGATCATCCTGACCACCTGAGATATTATCAGGTATTAGTGGGTTTGTTTTGGTTATAAGCACACCTGCCCCTCACGCGCTTAAGGATGTCTGGGACTAGTCCATCCCAAGCATGGCTAACCCTGGACCGTCTCTAAGCCACTCACCAGAAGAGTTCTGGGCAACCTACACCTGAGAAAATCCAGCCCTTATCTGACATGTATACATTATAGTGTGTGAAAATATATTTCATATAATTTATACTTTATGTGTGTTAGTTAATGAGGACCAGGAACTTTAAATAACTATTTTGCCTCAGTATATATTTAGGAGGAACCTATAGCAATGGTAATGCAAATGATTACTGCAAAAAAACTTGCAGGCAAATTGTGATTGGATGACTCAGGACAAGGTGCTGCAGCAACTAAAGAAAGTTAATGTCAACATGACGGTATTCACCCACGAGTACTTAAGGAGCTGAGTCAGGAAATAAGTGAACCTCTGTATTATATCTTCCATGATTTGTTTCTTTCAGGAATTGTACCAGAGGATTGGAGGAAGGCAGACGTGGTTCCTACATTCAAAAAGGGTTCAAACTCTTTGCCTGGAAATTATAGACCTGTGAGCATAACTTCTGTGGCTGGGAAAGTATTTGAAGGCTTATTAAGAGGTAATATTCATTGAGAAGAACAGTGTCATTAGCAAAAATCAGCATGGTTTTATAAAACATAGGTCCTGTCAAACAAACTTAATTGCATTCTAGGAAGAAGTAAGTAGAAGTGTAGATCCGGGTGTTGCAGTGGATGTAATCTACTTGGATTTTGCCAATGCGTTTGACACGGTTCCACACAATAGGTTAGTATCCAAACTGAAAAAAATTGGTCTAGATGAAAATTCTTGTTGTTGGGTAGAACATTGGCTTAGAGATCGAGTACAGAGCGTTGTCATAAATGGCAATTTTCAAGCTGGACAAAAGTGGTAAGTGGTGTCCCTCAGGGTTCTGTTCTGGGACCAGTTTTAGTCAACATATTTATAAATGATCTTGCAATAGGCGTTGAAAGTCATGTTTCTGTGTTTGCGGATGACATTAATTCTGTAAAGTAATACAATGCGAGCAGGATATTACTGTGCTGCAGAGGGATCTAGATAGACTGTGGGACTGGGCACACAAATGGCAGATGAAATTCAATGTAGATAAATGTAAAGTTAAAATGCAGCACTTTGGGGTAAGCATTTAATTATCCCGTAACTGGGAGTTCAATCTTAAAACAATATCATTGGTATTGCTTGCAATAAGTTTATAATCACTATCAATAATTAAATTATCTTTTCTACTGGCATTGTAAACCTTTCTGGTCTATAACTGCCAAGTTCAGTCCTTCTCCAAGTATCAGTAACATTTCTACTTTGTGTGAATTCAGGGTTCTTGATGAATTCTATTCCGTAGCATAGGAAGAGGTGTAAGAGACATTTTTAGAAGTTAATTCTATAAACCTTTTTTACAATAAAGTAATAATTTCTTCCAAATCTGTAGAATAGCCATTGTCACAAAAGATACATTGAAATAGAGCTGAAATATAAAAAAAAAAAAATCAAGACACTATCTTCCGAATAATAAAAAAATACATTGTTTGTTAGAATATGTGGCAATTTTTGGTGAATTCTTTCTCCATGGTCTTAATATGTGATTAAAGGATTTTTGCATGTTATGGCATTTTTATTCCGGATGCAAAAATCTTCAAATTTATTTGTGCTTTATTGGGTGCAAATATCTCCATTAAAGGTGCATTTCTACCTACTCGAATTTAACACTTTTGTAATTAGTGCAGCATTCGAAATATCATGCGCAGGACCAGTGTAGATCCATCATGTTTGCACATTGCAAATGCAAGTTGGACCTAAATCGTTCATATAGGATGTGGTCTATCCAATGCACCTGTTGTTTAATTCATAATTGGTTTTTCATATGTATGAAATATGAATGATGGTGTCTATATACGTAGGATTAAAAACATACTGCACTGGCAAAAAACTGTTACGTTTGTATCTCTTACTTCAATGTCAAAACTAATTTTCGCCTCAGAAGTATTATCTAACTCACTTATAATAAATAAACCTTTGTGAAAAGTGCTTCTTATGATATCTACTACCAAGTCCATTAGTAATTTTCTGAATCCATAGCCACCTCAATTGCTTGGATACACTATAAATGAATCAGAACACAAAAATCTATTCAAATTGCAACATAATTAAAACAGTAATTATATTGTGTTAATTAAGGCTACATTTAATCTTGAAAATGATTATTTGGAATTTTGATTACGTTTTTTTAGGTAGCTATGACTGATAGCTTTGCTACCAATAAGGATATTGGCACAAACAAAATTGAAGTATATGATGGAATTGGGAATCCAGGGGCACACTTTTAGTATTAGTATGATACCAATTTTACCTAATTACTGCAAACGATAAAAATATGTACACAGAATTACAAGCCAGAACTCTTGATAAAAGCCAAAGGAATCTACAGTGTTATTCCTCAAGAGAGAATTCTTTTCTGCTAAGTGTCTAGAAAGAGAGTATAATGTATCCTCTAGGACTTAATATAAGACCTTAACCAAAATTCTAATTTTCCTGATATGACTTTATTGCTCATTTGTTTCATGTTATTGCTCAGTCACTTAAAACAATGTGCCTCCCACAGATCTGAACATTTTTATCTCTCTCATAATCAGTGGATATAGGAAAATAACAATTCTCAGTAGAATTATCATAATGTATTTCTTTGTTATGAGTAAAAAGCATGTCTAAGCCGATTAACCTATTTTGGATTTCAGTATGGAGGAAATTATGTCTTTTTAATGAATTAGATATACCGTTAACCTCAATTGCTTGGAAACTAATGACAATCTCTAAAATGAAGAATGCAGCTGGGGCAGGAAAGAAGAGCTAATCTTGTCTAGTGTCTTCTGTTTGCAGACCAGAATGAACCTCACCCACATATGCAAATGAGCTAAAAAGGGATATGTGAAGTGTTAAGTCAAGAGCGTATGATATTGACCAGGAACGGACTTGCCATCTGGCACACCGGGTACATGTCCATTGAGTTGGTAGCCAATATTTAGAGGCAAGGCTATTAGTATTTGATTAGAGCAGTAAAAGTAGATTCGAGTGTCATCACCATAAATATGGCACTATAAATTTGGCACTAAAGAGTGTAAGTAAGAACAGAAAGGGTTCTAGAACTGTCCTGGGGTATACCAAATGACAGAGAAAGGAAAGAGTGGGATGTCACAAAGACCAATATTGTGGTGGACTTTCAAAAGAAGAGAGTGGTCCACAGTGTCAAAAGCAGCAGAAAGATGAGAAGGATTAGCTATATAGGTTATTCTTTTGTCAACACTACTCTATTCTACTTTCTAGCTGGATATGCTAAAGCCTTTTGAGCTTTAGTAAACTCACTTTACACTAAAGGAGATTGGATCAGTTTAAAAGTTAGATAATCAAGCACCATTCAATTTTGCTTCTCCAAGTCCTCGTAACAGTAAACTTAACAACAAAACAAAGGTAAACAATGACCAAACATGAAATATCACTGTCTGCAGCCTTTGATTATACGTACACTGATTTTGACACACTGATTTCTCAAAATAAGTATTCAGAGACTGAAACATTTTTTCACAGATGTTTTTAAATCTGTTTACTAAATGGGTTCTGGCAAGGTCTGTTAATTCATCAAACCTCCAACTGTGTCATATTTATGGAATATTTTCTGCCAGTGAAAAAAAAAACATCTAGCAAAGCCGCTTGGTCTACTTTTCTGGGAAAACTATTAAAGAACTTAAAGGTTTAAGCTCCTAACTGACGTTAAACACAAATGATATAGCTAAAGGTCTGTGTCCAGCTAAAGCAGCTTCCTAAATAAATAAATACATGTAAAAAAAAAGGAGTCCATTTTTTACAATCTACCTTAGTAGTAAATCTTTATGAATAGTGTTTTCTAAAAGAAAGCAGATTTGTCATACGTTCAACGCTTTGGGAGATAAGTGATGTGTTTATCGGCTGTTGAAAGGAAAAAATTACCATGGCTAATTTTGGCAATTCATTTTATTAATATAACATAGTTTTCGACAGGTAACTGCATTAATGATGACTGGGAATAATCATATAAGTTAACTGGCAGCTGAATGTAGATGTCAATAAAATGGCAGCGCCCTGTTACCTTCTAAGATGTTCAGGTTTTTCTAAGATGCTAAAAGTTCGGTTATTAGGTTATTGGATAGTTTCAGTTTTAAAGTTGATGTTTTAGTGTCTGCTAAAATTATTCCTTTCTTGCAACTGCATTATTGATATTCATTCATGATGACACTAAACACACACACACACATATACATACTTATATGCACACAGAATAAGAAAAACAGAGCTAATAGTCATCATTCTTCATGTTAGAGGAATATCTAACATGAAGAATGATGACTATTAGCTCTGTTTTTCTTATTCTGTAATCATATTTTCTATAACAAAAATATATATGCAAAAAGTCTTACAATAACTGTTGTGTTCTTGACACTGGAAGAGTTGGTTGCAACAATTCATAAGAATGTATCTGTGTAGTTTGTATCAACCATGATGTTCTTCCTTTATTATATGAGGCTGTGTAGTGTCTCTCTCTTCCTTCACCGTATCTCAGTCTAGCCAGTTGGCAAGATGGATCCTGTCTGAATCTCTGCAATAAGGATGAAGTGTAAAGGAAGGCGGTCATCGGACCGGGATAGTTTGAAGAAGTTAAAAGAAAATGCTGTATATATAACTTTAGACAGATATAGGCTCCTCCCACCCTATGCGTTTCATGTGAACGGCTTCAACAGGAGTATATATACACATTATATGGACAAAAGTATTGGGACACCTGACCATTACACCAACAAGGACTTTAATGACATTGCATTCAAAGTACATAGACATTAATATGTAGTTGGCAATGGAAGTTTGGAACTCTTCAGCTATGGAATCAGCAAAGTGTTGGCAACTTTCAAGCACCTTGCGCCTCAGCACCCTACTCTGTGACTTTATGTGGTCTTCTGCTTTGTGGCTGAGTTGCTGCTGTTTCTAAAAACTTCCACTTTCCAATAATACCACTTATAGCTCACTGTGGAATATCTAGCAGGGATAGAATTTCACAAACAATTCAGCCATATATAATTTTTCTCAGGAATCGGGGAAGGAGGTGTACTCCTGGAAGTAAAATAAGCAGCATTTAGAAAAGAAACACCAATCATTTGCTTTTCTTGGAGCTGCACTAAACAGTAGTAAATAGTTAAGTGAACTGCCTGCAATATTAATGACACTATATGATCAAAAGTATGCGGAGATCTTACCATGAGCTTGTTGGACATCCCACTCCAAAACCATGCACAATTAATGCCTACCCTTTGTGGCTATAACAGCCTCCACTCTTCAAAGAGTTTGTAGCGTGCATTTGCTCAATTATAAGACGGCCCTGATTATAAGATGACCCCCCAAAATTTGAAAATTAATGTAGAAAAAAACAAAAAAGCCTAAATATAAGGAAAAAAGAATTACTTGTATTCTTACTAGCATTGCGCATTGCGCAGACGTCTACCAGCTGCCAGAGAGGAGGAGCCAGGTCCCCTGCAGCACTGAGGGGGATCCTCCTCTATGGCAGCTGGTGAACGTGTGAGCTACTGGCCGGTACTTCCTCTGGGACTTCTATGGTGGAGCACTGGAAGGTCGCCTCACGCCAGCGCTCCATTATAGAAGCCCTGGCAGAAGTGCCAGGCAGCACGCATCGCTCAGACATCCACCATCTGCCAGAAAGGAGGATCCAGGTTCCCTGTAGCGCTGCAGGGTATCTGGATCTTAGTCTTGTAGTCAGACCTTTGTCTGATTATAAGATGACCTCAAATATAAGTTGAGGGGTATTTTGCACAGCATTTGCTCTGAAAAAACCTTGTCTTGTATTCGAGCAAATATGCTACCTAATTTCTATTTTTTGTAAAAGTTTTAGCTCAGCATCAACTAGTTATTTCCACTTTTCATTGTCTGCTTAAATCATTCAATATTTGCTAGGTGGCAGCTCACATACTATTAGGGATCTTTTCATGGTTGCTATCCTTGAATGAATGCCTTTCAATCAGTGACAGTAATGCTGCAGACACAGCATGACATCACCAAGTTTTGGTGACCTCACATGACTCTCAAAAGCTATTCTTTCATTGTTTCCTTTCATTTTACAGTTCTCTCACAGCTACAAAAAGGTAATAGGGAATTCAAAAGTCCTATTTCTTTAAGAAAAACATTGAAAATATTTCGGTATTTTGGTAGCCTGCCACACATCTTCTATGTATTGGATAACCCAGAAGCTTCAGTTCCCTTGTATTGTTTGTGGATTGTCAGCATAATTAAACATTAGTGCAGGACTAATTATTTGCATTGTTGGAAATTAGTAGGTTGTATCTTACTGGTGATCCAATCCTATACATCACAGAAAGAATTATTGTATACTTTTTATTTAGTTCTCGCCCTGGAGTGAACTTTAATTAATTTGTCATGGTTCATATTTACACTTTATTTCCTTTTCTAATCCGTTGCAAACTATAATATAACCTACATTCCTTTTCATTAAAAAACACAACTGGGAAAATGAGATATATGGGAAATTCTTACTCTATTAATCTACCACTTGACATGTGTGCTTGGATTTTGCAGCTGACATGGTATTGACAGTAACCCCCCCCCCAAAAAAAACAAATATCTAATATGCACTAATAATTTGATATTCAGTGGCACAGCTGCTGATATTTATGTAACTCCCAACAGTCCAGATTTTTTGTCACTGTCCCGCTGTCCCAGGTAGCTGCCCCAAACTCTCTGGCTTTTGCAGGTAGCGGGGCTCATGGGCTAGTGCTGGCTCATGGGAGCTGCAAAATCAATGCCAATCAAGGTGGCTCTTCCTGTAAGGTGGCCCTGCTCCCTCAGCTTCTTGCCACACAGGTGTCCCCTTTTGTATTCAGGTTCAGTAATGAATATATGCTATGTATTTTTTGTAGAGCTATTCTTTGAATATGCATGTTTATACATGTCTATCTTTTCCAGTTTTCTATATATTTTATAACATAGGTTTAATATTACCATATTACAACCCCTGTAATGTTGAAAAAATGCTAATGTAATTCAGTTGCCCAATAAGAGTTTCATCAAGATACTACTCTGTACCTTTATGTTTCAGTCAATAAGCAATATTGTTTCCACTGCAGCTACAAAGACCCTGGCACCCAAACACGCACTGTTTAGGGTCTCTGACATGCCAACTATAGAAGAATGCATATTCATTTCAAAGTCAAATAAGCCTTTACAATAAGTGCATATACTGTATATAGTTAGCAGAACTTTATAGCTATGCCTTAGCAACATTAATAAGGAAAGCATAGATCTGGTGAAATGCAAAAGGTTCCCCAGAATATATCTTTAATAAGTGCATGTGAAAGGAATACTCCAGTCATCATATGCACTACTGAAGATGATAGGTGTGCGATCCCTTTAAGTTTTCATGTGGCCTGGTTTTCAAATGCATGAGGGGATTCTGCAGAATATACACATTATTTTAGTACATTTTATTGATTCTATTATTGCAAATCAAAGCTAACAATCCTTTGCTGAGCTTTTAGCCACACATAAGTTTTTTTTTTTAAATCACAAAATTATATATAAGGTCACATTGACCAACAGAACATAATGCCAAAATATTCTCACTGGCTTAATTCGAATTGGTCTCATTTTTATATATGATTCACCACCCAAGAAAGCCCTAAGCTCTTTACAGGATTTCTATGACCAAACACTAGCTTATACAGTAATGTTACTTAAAAATAAGTGAACAGGTGTTCAAAAAGGGTTTAGGTAACTAACTTCTAAAGCACATCCAATTTAAAAATACCATTATATTCATAATGTAGGCTGTTGGCATTTGGTAAAGTAATGCATATTATCAACAGTGGTGGCGTACACAGACTACGCAGAAAACAAGTTAAGTTCATAAGCACAATTTTCTATGAGGGACAGGGAGAGAAGGCGAGAGAAGTGAAGGTATGGAAGAGCATGAATAAGAATGAGAGAGTGCGAATGAGAGCAATAGAGAGCATGAATAAGTGATAAAGAACAGGAGTGAGAGTGTTAGAGCGTGTACTAGAGTGTGAGTGAGAGAACATGAGAGAGCATGAGTGAGTGTTAGCATAAGTGACAGGGTGAGAGAGTGTGAGAGAGTGTAAATGAGAGAGCATTAATAAGAGTGCGTGAAAGTATGAGAGAACATAAGAGAGAATGAGAGAATGTGAGAGCGTGTGAATAAATGAGAGTAAAAGCATGTGAATGAGGGTGTGAGAGAACAATGAGTTAGAGTGTGAGAGACAGTGAGAGAGTGAGAAAGTCAGAGAGTCTGAGAGTGTGTGATAGCATGAATGAGAGTGTGAGACAGTGAGAGTGCGCGAGTGAAAGTGTGAGAGGATAAATACGAGCGAGTGAGAGTGTGAAAGAGTGTGAATAAGAGTAAGTGAGGATGTAAAAGAGTGTGAGTGAGAGTGCGAGAAAGCATGAGAGAGTGAGTGAGAGTGAGAGTGAAAAAGGAATAAAATGCGCCCACTATGTAGGAGGTGAGAGTAGGTTCTCACCCTATCGAGAGTGTGCCTTGACGTGGCGGGTGAGCTTAATTATGCTTTGGCCAATTCATATAACCAAAACATCTAATTTATATAATGTTTATATATTTGTTGCTAACTTTATTAGGGTGAGAAGCGCAGACAGTATTTGTTTTTGTATCATATGATCTGAGGTTGCTCTTTTAGTCATAAACTACATAGTGCTATAATGACATATATTAAGAAAACCTGCTGTATTCTTATCTATAAGGTATATAATGAAATTGTGAATCTGGCATTTCTGTGTTCAGTAGTATACCAAAGAGGTTTAAATCATGGCTTTATTTATTATTTCCTAGAACGATTTTATTTTAGTGTAAAATCGAAAACTTCAATTTAGTTGTAACTGTTGGCAGAATATCAGCAGTACAGATCGGTTTCAATTTTGTGTAGAAGTTTCACAAGAATAACTCAACAGAGAATAATATGCTTCCCAATGCTGACATTCTATATTGTATTTAGAAACATTGAGTTATGTAATCGGTGTTACTATATTATAGAGGCACAGTTATATTCACAAACACTGCACAGTTTCAGCAACACAGCTATAAATCACTGTGAACCATGCATTGTTCATTTCTATAGTTTTTGACCCACAGAACCTATGTAACACAAAACTCGACAAATCCCAGGCGCCAGGTCGCCATGGCGACAGAGAATTTTGTCCTGGCGCCTAGGTGTTTGTCAGCCTCTTCCCCTAATATTAGTTTGTGCCGTTAGGTGCTCAAAATAATAATAAGGGAAAACCAAATGTCAGCCTCTTACATCTACAAAAAATTGCCCCCGCGTCACCACGCGGGGGCGCTGCTGCTGCTGTCTGCCCAGGAGTCTGGGCAGACAGCACAGCCACTTCGAGCCCGCCCCCGAGCCTGAGATCACTCCCACGGAGTCATCCTGTAGGCTGAAAACGCGGTTGCAGGAAAACCAGCAATCGTGTTTTCAGCTGCAACAGGCAGCTTCAGGGAAGGGGGTTGTGTGTTGACACAACACCCCCCTGCTGCCTGATCGCTCCATGAGAGCGACAGTGCAGCGTTAACCCCTTCAATTTAGGGGTTAATTCCTGTTTTGCAAGGGGCTCTGCTGCTGGTGGTCTGCCTGGAAGCCCAGGTAGACCAGCAACAGCAAAAACAAGCCCCCACAAAGAGACTCCCCCTGCAATGGCTGGCCTATAGACCAGCAATTGCATCCCAGCTGCCATGGAGAGGAAGGGGCAGTGTTTCTGAGACTATAATTGTTTTAACATAACAACATAGTAATTTGAAAAAAGATTTGTCTATCAAGTTCAACCCACTCTGCCTCAGAAATGCCTTTTAACCCCCTATATGCCAGGGGCATATCATGGGACATAGTGGCATATAGGGGGTTTAAAGGCATATCATGGGACAGAGTGGCATATAGGGGGGTATAAGGCATTTCTGGAGGCAGAGTGGCATATAGGGGGTTAAAAGGTATTTCTGGAGGCAGAGTGGAATATAGGGGGTTGAAATTTCCTGGTATCCCGGTGGGCCAGTCCGGCCCTGATAATATATGGTGATGGTAAAATCTGTTGAGATATGCAATTTAAGACATTTATGTTAAATAGTATTGGCTATTGCATGTATTAAACATAGGAGCAATGTTTTGTTTTTTTATTTTTGTTCTATTCTTTATGAAAGCTGCTGTGTTTTATTAGCAAGTTAAGTATTTACTACAGTAACATATAAATGCCTAGAGAGCTGCAGACATATGGAAGTTTTTGAGGCTAAACCCTTCAAAGGATTGAACTACATGGGGGACAGTAAATCTGACCCAATGTACATGACATTAAATCTAGCCTGAAAGTCTTCAAAAACCAGTATAGCATTATAATTAGTTATGTAACACATATCCTGTGTGGTCTGTGCACAGGGACGTGTCGACTTGCACGTATAGTCTGTTGTGGGTTGTTTAGTGAGTTAAACCGGGTATGAAGTCCCCATGACCGACTTTGTGGAAATTTCCTAGAAGGCTTAACTGCAGGACCCACAGAGGCCAATGTGGGATCAGGTTGATTGAAGCCAGTGAACTTTAATATTTTGCTGTACTGTAGATTAAAATTAATGCAGTGGTATTATATAATAAAATACCAAAATGACACATAAGAGCATGACTATTCCACATGAACTTTGAAACTTATTTCATAATGCAGTCTGGCAAAAATGTAACAGTATCAGACTTTAAATAGAGCAATAGAAAATGGTATTTTTTTTTCATTACTTGGCATGGGC
This sequence comes from Spea bombifrons, assembly GCF_027358695.1. Lineage (NCBI taxonomy): Eukaryota > Metazoa > Chordata > Amphibia > Anura > Pelobatidae > Spea > Spea bombifrons. Next base: position 95,303,536 of record NC_071089.1, on the reverse strand, counting down.
ATCTAAAAATGCTTCTGTCTGGAATTAATCACTTTATTCTGGATGGCCTCCATATCCCCAAAGGCCTGTCCAGCATGAGTGATTTCCTACAAAACATGACATAACTTCATAAAAATACTTAAATGACTTTGCATAAGTCTGGATCTGGCTCCCTTGGTCAGCTGACAGACACTGGATGACATAAATATTAGTTTGTGCCGTTAGGTGCTCAAAATAATAATTAGGGAAAACCAAATAAAACTAAGTTATTGGCTGTATGACCTCAATGTCACATCTGAGACCAGGAGTCGTAATAAATGCGTGGATTTCTGGTTCTGACATATTTTGGGGTACCCAACATTGGTCAGTTATGGGCATTGGGACAGGTTCTGTATACCTCATTTTAGTGCATCATCATCTGACACGTCAGATATTGACTCATTATCTGATGTGACGCCATACACGTCTGACCCCATCAGATATTAAGCCACTATCTGAGTGGTTTCGCCATCTGACTCTTCTGACTTCTTTTTTGGTTATTTTTTTATTACAAAAACTCCATAACCTAACATCCCTACCCCATTCACTTCAGCCACCCACCAAACTAACCTAGCACTAATACACTAAAAACAGAACATCAGTCATGCGATTGCCGTACATGAGCCTGCTCCTGTATTTTCTAATGGACGTACTGGTACAGCAGTGAAGAGGTTAAAAGTCCAATATTCTTGTCCATTTTTCACAAGAGATATAAACATGCAAAGGGTTGCAAGGTAATGGAATGAGAGTTTTTTTAGAATGTTTTTGACACATATGCTGCTTTCGATAACCGTACAAAAGAGCTGTGTACTGTTCTTCTGTTATTGTACACAATTTGCTTTTGTCATCTAAATTACATACGATGGAAAAGATACTAGCTACAGCTATTCTGGAAAAAATATACAACGTGTTCTGGTGCATTTTTTCTTGTTTATCTGATTACGTGGGTTTGAGAAAAACTCTTCTGGCACAGGATGTACTATACTTCTTTTTTAATGTAAACAACAACATTAACAATACATCTCCAATAATACAAACTAATTGATTCTACCCAGCTTTAAGGACAAACAGTTTCAGCTAAATGAAATACTACTGAGTAAAGTACTAAAAGAAAGTTCAACATTCTTACAATAAAATAAACGTTAGTAAAATCCAGGAAAGGTCTATTTACAACTGGGAGTATTGAGCTAACAACTAAATGCTACCTTTTATTTTGCAGGGAACAAAAAGCAACAGTAATCCAAGCAGAGTGGGGCTATCCATTATGCACATTATGTGCTTAGGGGTCCCATGTGCTCCTTTAGAGCTGTTGTAGCAAATGTGCACTGTGCTTCAGGTCTGCGGTTTATATAACAGCAGAAAAAGCGATTGATGCATATATAAAACAGAACACCTAGTTCTGCTGCAAAGAATGGAAAATGATAACTGGCAACACGCCCAGGACAAAGGGTAGGCCAGCCACAGAGGCCTAGAAATATCTAGCTTAGGGACTACCTGTTCTGTTGTGCTCCCAAAAATAATGGCTCATTCATCATGTTGGTTATGCTTGACAAGAGCCATGCACTGACAGATCCTGGCCTAGGCTGCCCCTCCATTGCAAAGTGGAGCAGGTACAAGGCCAGTCACCAGCTCCCCAACCAGCTAGTTTACACTATGGATGTAGTGTACACTACGGCTGTCTCCAGTGAAGACCTCGATCGTGGAGAGGGAGGCCGTGAGCCAAGTCCAAGGTAAAGCCTAGGGCAATGCGAAAGGTAAATATATCTCTGGAACAACACATTTCTTACAAGATTTCCGATGGATTGGAACATGAGGCTTTCCTTTTTTTTTCTTTTTTTTCAAAGCAATCTCGAGTTTTCAGTAAGCTCTGAGAGCAATCACTTTGCTTTGTTCTTGTAGACCAATGATGAATATCATAATTTAGCTATTGCTTACATCAAAAGCAGTTCTGTATTGGAGGCTACACTTAAAAAACAAGAATCTGCTTCCTTTGTGGATATCGTTTTCTTTTCAAATATTAATATTTATGACTTGGTTAACAGGCTATTGACCACTGAACATAGTTCTTCCACTAATCAGTTACGTTCCTCGAGTCCAGTTTGTGGAAATGCTTCAAAAGCAATGGTGATTTGTAGCTCATAGGCCGTACATCTTGTTTGCCTTTAAATTATGTGATGAAAAACATCTGAGCAAATATTTACATGAAATCCAGTAGTGTGCAAACAGATGTTTGTAGGAAAAAAATATAGTCTTCCACATCAGTCACTGTGTGCAGTCATTCATTGTACATTCTCGTAAATATTAACAGACCTTCTGCGTAAGCACTGGGGTAGAAAGTATTGATTGTTTAGTTGTGTGAACTTTAGAGAATGCCCATTCCTGTATTTTCTTCTGCCTGTATAAAGCAGCATCACAGGACTTATCACATGATAAAGTCACTGACGCAATAACTGTTTGCCATTGACACTATTTAACTCCCATGGTAAGCATTGTTGTATTATGGTGTCTTATCCGAGATCTATTCTATACATGGTTTTGTAAACTCTAATTTTATAGCAAGACAGGAGGCTTCATATTTGCATAACTTCTTTACTACAAAACCTCCAGCAGCAAAGAAACAGTTAACATGTAATAAAAAGTGACCAATAGGAAAACAGGAAAAAGTTCATAAATATCACTCCAAAACAATCCCACTTCCTCTTCTTTGCTGCTGGCCTCCAGGTGAGCACTCTCCATGCTAGACGTGCTACTCTGTACGGCTAGTTTTGACTAATACATACATATATATATTATTTATCTGGTGTTCATTTATTTCATTTGTATGATTTTTTTCAATATATGTGGTTTTTTTCGCTATTTCTATATTTTTGGGTTTATTCCCTTGGTTGTTTTACCCTTCTCCTCTCTTTTGTCTATTATTAATGTTTCTGTTCTATTTTAACTTATTTTTTCTTATCATTTGGGTTTTTTCTACCTTATTTTCGGTTTATTTACTGTGTTTCTAACTGTCATCCTGCACCTTTTCCATTTTATTTGGTCTCTTTCTGTTCCTTGCGTGTCAGTTGTTCTCTGACTGCCATTTTTTTTTTTTTTTTTCTTTTCCGTGACGCAGTTTTGTATCCCTTCGCGCCTTTTTCGGCGCGTTGTTTGAGCGCGCGCGGGGTTTATTTTCCTTCGCGCGGCCCGTGTTTTGTTCCGGCGGCGAGGTATATTTATACCTCTGCCGTCGGTTTGTTTCTTGCGTTCGAGCGCGGGGTTTTGCTTTTCGTTGCACAAACAAAACCCCGCTCTCTCCGTTCTTCGTTTTATCGACACTTACCTTTCTCAGCTGTACTTTTATTCCTGGTACCCGCGTTGCAGCCTCTGACAGGCTGTTCCGTGCGGTGGGAGGTTGACCACCTCCTGTTGTGAGGGTATTCCCCTCTGTATGTGTTCGGCATCGCGTTGCCGTTATTTCTGGACCACACACAGGCTTACATTTTATTAAAATTAAAGTGACATGCACATTTGTTCAAAATAAAAAAAAAAAAAAAAAAAAAAAAAAAAAAAAAAAGAAAGTTGAAATTAAAACCAATCATATATTTATTATTTGTATGTTACATCTATGTGCATATACAGGGACTTTACTGAGTTTATTTAGGTTTTATGTCCCAGTTATACATTTATATGGCTATCATCCCTGGCTAGGGTTAGCCTTTATGCCTGATGTGATTTTATGTCTATCATAGACTGTTTATAGGGGCTGTTGCTCCATCTGATTGCAGTACTTTGGTCACTGCTCTGTATTTGGGTTTTTACCAAAAGTTATCATACTATTTATTAAAAAAAAAAAAAAAAAAAAAAAAAAAAAAAAAAAAAATTTACCAAGCCCCTTGACTGAATTTCTCTGGGCTTAGCGGATGACCCCCGCTTTTATGTGCTTGTGTCCAACATATGTTCCTTTGTTTTTTCTCTTCAGATAATTGGTCGCTATGTCTGACTCAGAGCTTCCTCAAATGCCCGCTGCTCTCAAAGCATGGCTTAAGGCCGCCTTAATGGATTCATTGCCATCTGCATTGGCCTCTATTGATAGGGCCCCAGTGCCCCAGTCACTACCGCCTACTGGCGGATCTCCTCATGCTGAGGTTTCGGAATCTGATGACTCCCATTTGCCTGTTGAGGAGCTAGATCGTCCGCGCAAACGGCTTTGGACCGAGGGTGAGGTCTCCCTCAAGGGTAAGGCTCCCCTTAAGCGTCAAAAAGGTCCACGATCGGATCCCTCCGGTCCATCTGTGACCACTCTGGATCCTGCTGTGTTGGAAGACGACTATGATGTGGTGGATGAATGTTTACCTGTGGTCTCCAGGTCAACTTCACCTCCGGTTCTATCACAGTCTAAAGATGTGACGACAGACCTGCAGCCTTCTACCTCGGCTGCCGCGCTGACGACTGAGATTCTAGATGCGGCCGGACTTCCCATGTTCGACCCTCGGGTTTTACGTCACCCAAGATCTTCAGAATGGGCTCCTTCTGCGCATGTGGCCGAATTCTTACGATTTTGGCTGCGGCGCCCACTGGAGAAAGAAGCACGTCAAAAACTTCGTGCTGAATGCCCGAGACCTACGATCCCCGACAAGGTGGCTCAGACGCCCGAATTCGACAGTACATTCGTGTCCTTCATGACGCGTAGTGGTCGTGATCCACGCAAAGGCATTGAACAAGGCCTTCGGACGGCACAAGACAAGTTGCTGGATGTTTCGGGCCCTCTGACCCAGGTGCTGTCTATCGCTGACGACGCCTTGAATGATGGCTCTCAATTGGATCCCTATTTAGTTAGAGAATGGGCCCAACGTGCAGTTTGCCTTCTGGGGAATGCCAACGCTGCTATTTCAGCCGAGCGCAGGAAGGCGGCATTGTTTAAGCTGGACACTAAGTTATCTGAGTTGGCGCCCAAGGAACTGGGCCCTGAGGCCAAGGGCCTTCTTTTCGGTGATAAGTTCTTAAAAGAACTTAACCAACACGTTCATATATTTACCTCGCTGAATAAGGCGCAGACGTCTCTACGCAGGGTTTTCAGAAGCGAGAACCGTTTTTTGTCCAGAGCTGGTCGACAGAGGGGCCGGGTCACCAGCAGAGCTGCCTATCAAGGCAACAGGCCCAGATTCCAATATGATGCGACACGTCGCTTTCAATACCGGAACCCGCTCACCAGAGGTTCTACTAGAGGAAGAGGCACATCTTCATCCTTCAGAGGGAGATTTCCATCAGGTAAGGACCTCTATTTTTCTTCCGCATATTCCTGTGGCGGGGAGACTCGTACATTTCATCCACTGTTGGGAAGGTCTTACACGGGACCCTTGGGTACTTCAATGTGTCAGGGGTTTTCGCATAGATTTCCTTTCCCCTCCTTGTCAGTCTCGGGCCCCTCTCCCTATTCATATGTCACGAGATTCTCTAAGGTTGGTTCATGCAGAACTCTCTTCCCTTCGAGAGAAGGGCGCAATCGAACGCGCTCGTGGACGTCCGGTGTTTGTGAGCAACATTTTTCTGGTGAAGAAGAAGACTGGGGAATTCCGTCCTGTCATCAATTTGCGAGCATTGAACGTCCACGTGACCTATCAACATTTCAAGATGGAAGGGATCCATCTGCTGCGCGATCTACTACGCCAAGGGGACTGGTTCACTCGCTTGGATCTAAAGGACGCTTACCTTACCGTGCCGGTCCACGCAGAAGACAGACGGTTCCTTCAGTTTTGGTGGGAGGACGTTCTCTGGCAATTCACTTGCCTTCCCTTTGGCCTCAGTTCCGCTCCATGGTGTTTCACGAAACTGCTGAAACCAGTCATGGAGTTTTTGCGGGAACGCGGCGTCAGATCCATCATCTACCTCGACGACGTTCTCCTGATGGCTCAGGACCGGGATACTCTTCTCAAGGATACTCAGATGGCTGTCCAACTGTTCCAGTCCCTGGGTTTCATTATCAACAACAAGAAGTCGGACCTTTCTCCTTCCCAGTCGGTACTGTTCCTCGGATTTCTTGTGGACTCCGTGGAGGCTGTTTTGAAACTTCCATCGGGAAAACTGATTGCGATACGGAAGAATATACGCCGTATTCTTCGCTCCCAGTGTGTTTCCCTGCGGGACCTTGCGCGCACCCTGGGGTTACTTTCGGCCTCCATTCAGGCTATTTTCCCTGGCCCTTTACACTATCGCGCTATGCAACGTCTCAAGACGGCTTATCTACGTCGGTCAGATTCATACGACCAACCGATTCAACTGACGGACGAGGTTCGGGTAGAACTGCATTGGTGGCTACGTCACATGGATGCCTGGAACGGTCGGGCTATCTTCGGTCACGCTCCAGATTTTTATCTGGAGTCGGATGCCAGCCTCCTTGGTTGGGGGGCGGCCTGCGACAACTCGGCCACCGGCGGACTCTGGACGGAAGAAGAACGAGGGTTCCATATAAACTGCCTGGAACTGATCGCCGGCTCATTTGCCATTCGAAGTTTCACCAAGAACATAACACATTGTTCTTTGGTCCTCAGGATGGACAATGTTTCGGCCGTCCGCTACATCAATCATTTAGGGGGCTCCAAGTCCAAGCTTCTGTCGGATCTCACCAGGGATCTGTATCAGTATTGCCTGGACAATCACCTTGCCATCAGGGCGGAGTATATCCCAGGAAAAGAAAATATGGTGGCGGATTGGTTTTCCAGGCATTGGAGGGATGTCAGCGATTGGTGTCTTCTTCCAGAGGTTTTCGAATCTCTAGACCGACTTCGGGGTCCACTATCTCTGGATCTTTTCGCGTCCAGGACCAACCATCAGCTGCCAGTTTTCTTCAGCTGGCTTCCGGATCCTCTTTCGCAGGCAGTGGATGCCTTTCTTCAAGTCTGGCCTCCTGCGGGAGCGTACGCTTTCCCGCCCTTCTCCATGATTCTCCGGACCCTCCATCAGGTGAGCAGACAACAGATCACGTTATTGCTGATCACGCCCTTCTGGAAAATGCAACCGTGGTTTCCCCTGTTGCTGGAGATGTCATGTGCAGACCCTCTTTTGCTTCCTCAGTTGCGAGACCTTCTCCTGAATCAGGACGGCAACCCTCATCCACTGATTCTCCAAGGCCAGTTGTCCTTAGTGGCCTGGATGGTTTCCGGGGTTCCTGGAGTTTCTCAGGCTTATCACAAGAAGCTAGAAATCTTCTCTGGGATTCATGGGCTCCGGGTACTAGACGATCCTATCTACAAGCGTGGCAATCCTGGCAACGCTGGTGTGTGGAACAACAGGTGGATCCCTTTACGGCCCCTGTGGTGATGATCTTGAATTTTCTGGCTCATCTTTTTTCTTTGGGTAAGTCGTATCGTTACCTCAACGTGGTTCGGTCGGCCATCTCCGCTGCCCATGTTCCTGTGGATGGGACGAGCGTAGGTAAGGATCCTACTATTTGCCGTCTACTTAGAGGGTTTCGCCTCGCGAGACCCCCTTCTTCCAGGTATTCCATTTTTTGGGACGTTTCGATTGTCCTTGACTTTCTGGAATCGTGGCCGGTTAACAACGCTTTGTCTTTGCGTCAACTTTCAGCTAAGTTGGCCCTCCTTTTTTGTTTGATCTCTTTTCGTAGGGTCTCAGACATTAGAGCTTTTGACACTACCTCCTTCTCGTTTTCTCCGGAGGGTGTTTTGGTGTCTATCTCTCGTAGAACGAAGTCTTCTTCTTCTTCGGTCGTTTACCCCTATTTTTCTGACCACCCTAAACTGTGTGTGGCGGATTGTGTTCGTGTTTATCTTGCTTCTACATTATCTCTTCGATCCTCAGTTTCGGGGCCTTTGTTTATTAGTTATGTTTCTCCTTTTAAGCCGGTCTCTTCTCCTACGCTAGCCAGATGGATTAAATGGATTCTCCGTTTGGCGGGTGTTGATAGTTGTTTTGGCGCACACTCCGTTCGAGGCGCTGCGGCCTCCGCTGCGTTTGATTTGGGAGGTTCCCTTTCTGATATTCTGTCTGCGGCGGATTGGTCTAGGGAAACTACTTTTCGTTGTTTTTATTATCGCCCTCGTCCTCATGTTTCCTCTAGATTATTGGTGTCGCTTTAAAATTGCAAATATGAAGCCTCCTGTCTTGCTATAAAATTGGGGATTACTCTAGCCTTGGTGTAGAGATAATCTAAATTTTATTAAAGACAGGAGGCGAATATTTCCCACCCATTATGTTTTTCTCCCTCCCTGGGTTTATTTGTCTGGTATTATTTATATCTTGTCATATTTTATTATTATATTGTATGAATATTATTTATTTACATTATTTATGTTCTTACTGATGTTTCGTTTTATTTACTAAAACTATTTTCATGAACTGTGTACTTTCATGATGTCTCTCTGTTTCTTGCAGTTTGATTCTCCTCTTGATACATACTTTTTCGTTGGATGGTCGGTTTTCCCGTTATCCTGGTTTCTTCTCCTTTGAGTACTATGACATTCCTGTGCTCCACGTTTCGGCACACCATCAAAGAAGAGGAAGTGGGATTGTTTTGGAGTGATATTTATGAACTTTTTCCTGTTTTCCTATTGGTCACTTTTTATTACATGTTAACTGTTTCTTTGCTGCTGGAGGTTTTGTAGTAAAGAAGTTATGCAAATATTCGCCTCCTGTCTTTAATAAAATTTAGATTATCTCTACACCAAGGCTAGAGTAATCCCCAATTATACATAATTATAACAGTTGAGCAGCATTTGCCCCTGACCTGCTACAGAATGTAGTAGCAAAAGGGAGTCCTGGCACCATACAGCTCAGAGGAGCAAGCTGAAGTTAGAAGCCCAATAGTATAGTAGATTTGACTAAATATGTCCTGTCCAATGCTTATTTGCCAAAATGAACAGCGTAAAGGGAGCACTGAATGGACACAGTTACGGTGCTCCCTAAAACCATTGTTACTATAGACGCCATGGTGGCCATCTGTGGCAGTGACCCAAAATCTTTAACCCCTTAATGACAAAGCCCGTACATGTACGGGCTCAAAATGTATTATTTTCAATGGGTTTAGGGACCGCCCATTGTCCTTAAGGGGTTAAATCAGAGCACCCAAGGGGACAATTGCCCTAGCCCCTTTACAGCAATTAAAAAAACTGGCATATAAAAAGTTAAAAAAAAAACAAAAAAAAAACATGCTGATGTGTAAAATATATAGTCTATGAATGATGTATTAACAGAATTAATACTTTGAAGCAATCAATCATGGAGCTATCCGTGGAACAGCAAATTAATTAAGAACATATATTTTCTCAAAGGTATGTTTTACACCATGTTAAAAGGTACTGGGTTTAGCTGTAAGGATAGTGCCACATGTTTTCCCACTGCTTTAGGGAGCTGACGTCCGTGCATTTGAAACATACATTGAGATATTAATGAGCCGTTCTTACATCAGAGACGCAGAAAAGAATCTGCTTATGTGCTATTAATTATCTTGCTTCCTACAGTGGAAAAAGTGACCTGGCATCTTTTTTTTTATGAAACAACTGTATAAGAAGAAAAACAGCAATGGAACAACTAAGAAACACAAAGCAAAGGTTATTGTTGACAGAAAATGAGAAAAAACATGAGATAAACTGAGCAGCTAACACCAAAGTGATAACAGGCTTTCCAAAATACATGTTAATCTGCAGGATTCATGATAGACACTGTTGTGTCGAGGGGCACAAAATTCAGATAAATATTTTTTTTTACGTTTGGTAGAAGAGCCAGAAAGGTAATTTATTTAAGTTAATTTTTAGGGAACTAATAAAAAAAGGTATTTTGAAACAAATTTGTGTTTTTGAGGAGAAAAGCTATATTTCATTATCTATTATTTTATCGTTCATTGTATTTCCTTCTGAATGTTAAATAAATACATACCATATCACGTCAACATCTTCTCCAGAAATAGGCTGCAATAGTCTCAGTGGAAGTGGGGTAGTGGCAGAATTAGAGAATTTAGCAGGTTTGCCCCGGAGGCTGCAGGTTCCATAGCTGATTATCAGTACTCCTGGGGCAGCTTATTTATTCTACATTGAGGGCTACCCACTGCCCAGAGATAATTGCTTTATACTAAATTGTGTGTGCCTTTTTTTGTGTGATCTTACAGCTAGTTATGTTTCCAATGTTGTTCTGCATCCCTTGTTACTGTTTTATTACTAAGCCCCCATCATCCTGTAATTAGTTTGAAAATTTCTTATATTATGTACCTTACGGTGCTTTTAATAATTAGTTTAACATGAAAATGGGGACATGGTTGGCAGCAATTTATGACTTCATGTTATAACAATTTTACAACAACTACACCAGTTTATTTACTTTCACACTTTTATATCATTAGTTTCATCCTATATATGTTTTGGGCTTATTAGTTCCTCTTGATACATTGTCATCACACAGACATTATATTGTAGATTTTTTTTTTCATAAAAAATATCAAAAATAGAATTATGGCGCAGTAAATGCCTGATAAATGTACATGGCCTTCAAATCACTAATATATTGTAGAAAAAGATAAAGTTGTCCTAGACTTGCGTGTGTTACTGTACATCGCAGGTGCTTCACCTTCGGAGTTCCTTTGTGTACATTGTATGTTGGCTCCAGAGTGTGATTCAATTAGGAAATTCCACTTCATACAAGTAACTACCACTGAAGCAGGAAACAAGGATATATTTTCTTGGCTTTGAAATGTATCTCGTATGAATGCTTCCGTACCTGGTATTCATTTACTGTAATGCAATCTGCTAACTAGTGCACTCTCAAAATAAAACAAGTTCTATTCTGTTCAATCTGTTTTTGGGTTAGTAGCATGATTTATTACAAGAAAGCAAAATAAACCATCAAAAATCTAGCTGCTGTGCGGTTCATTCAATTGCTACGGAAACAAGAGAAACACTGAATTTAACAGGTCAATCACATTATAATATTGATATGGACCATTAAGCATGGCTGCTTATAAAAAAAAAAGACGTATAATTTACCTCCAGAAAATACACGCTTTCGCATGTAAGTGTTCAAGACAAAATTAGACTCTTACACTTTTAATATTGTGTTAGATGAAGTAAGCACTTTTTTTAAAAAAACTTCTTTATTTAAAGAGGATAAGGTATATATAGAGTATAGAATACAGGCGAGCCAAATCAAGGTGCAAGAACACAACGTGCAAACATCAGCAGTGTGTAAGGTACAGCAGTCACAATTGGAAACATAGAAAACACACATCAGAGGCAAACCAAATCCGGGCGCAAAGACATAGTATACACAGCGCAGCAGTACATGAGGTACATTAGTTGCAGTTTCAGACATAGAAAGTATACAATACACGCATAAAAAATCAGGACGGAAAACCATACCGCATACATACTAATCATACAGAAGGCCCGCAACCACCCTGACTACGACTCAGAAAGGCTGAAACCCTGGTAGCGGAGAAACACCGCGCAACATCTGGAGGCAAAACCAGTGGGTAAATTGAAACGTTTCGTATAGGGACTTCTTAATAGCCTCATCCTTAGCCGCAATGAATGCAGACCATTTTTCAGAAAAAGACTTAACCCTCACTTCCCTATTCATCGCTGCTTCCAGCCAAACCATACGAAAGATCCAGCCGGCTTATGGCCATTTCTAGAAGTGGTGGGCTGGATTCTATCCTTTGGGCCAAGATAGCCTTTTTACTAACTGCTGACACAGTTAATAAAGGATTTTTCTCCCTAGCCAAAAAGGGCCTACCTCAAGGGGGCGGCAAAATCCCAAATAGGGCCCACTCCGCCGTCAAGTCAAAGTGGATGCCCAACACCCTGACCATGTACCGATGAACATCCCTCCAAAACCTTCCAATACATGGACAATCCCAGAGGCCATGAAAGAGATCTGCCTCCGGCACATCACAATTAAAACATTTGGAACTAATCCCAAGTGAAACCAATAAGTAGGTTTCTATACTTCATTGAAAATACAAATCCAATCATTCTTGGTTACCATTGGAAAGCCGAATGCGTTCTGAGGATTATAGCCTGGGAACACAGGACTTGCAGTTAATCAGAACCTGCAAAGTATCTTCCTCTCTGTATATGTTCTTCCTGCTTCAGAAGCTTTAGTCTTGGATGCGCTGGTTAATATTTGTAATAAACAAAGTGTTAGTGGAACTTAAGGGCTATTAAACATCACAGGCATAAAAATAAACGTTTTAGTCAATGAGGAAGGCCCCTTTGGTATAACCTGCTTCTGCCTTTTATCAAGGTGAGGTTAGGATAACCCCAGAGGAGTTTGAGTGCCAGTCATCTTTTGAAGGTGGGTAGATGTGCTGGGGCACAAGCTGACCACTGTTTCTTGCTCCTGCATAGGAACAATGGCAGCTTAGCAAGATGTAAAAGAGTGTGAGCCTGAGCCAAGACTGGCATCAATCCCACACTGGCTAGCTTTGCCTTATTCTGAAGGTGAGGTTGGCAATTACACCCCATTGCGAGCTTATTGTTAAGCCAAATGACTGGTGGGTTGAGGAGAAAAGACACCTTTTGCCACTAATTTCCACATCTCATGGTAAATGACTTCCTTAATTTCAACCAACTCTCTTTTTAACGTCCTCATTAGTCATCACATCTGCATCTTTGATCATATACCTTCACATCTTCTTAATAATTTCTCCTCTTTCATACTACCTATGTCAACACATCTGTTTAATTAGAATTTATCCGCTAATTCTACGCCTTCCAAGATCCCGCTTCGGAGAGTACATTAGACACCACATCCCACTCAAACAACACCCCTGTATCACTCGTACCAACTTCCTGTAAAGTTGAATATCTAGTCATTTATCACCTACCTACCTACGTAAACTCGCTTTGGATCCAATGTAATTTGCTTTCTCAGCAGAAACTGCCCTTATTACAGTAAGCAAAAATGGGTGTGATTTTTTTATAATTCTAACCCACTTCCACACAGGCATGAAAAAGATCAGCAGAAAAGGAAAATGTATAATTTTACATCTCGTATTGCCACCTAGAAAAAAGGAATACATCTTGCACATTTGTGGACTATTTTCAGCACTGTTTTTTATGTAAGTGTTCAATATCAGGTGTAGTTAATATTTTCTTATTACATTCTTTTATGTCATTATATTATAGTGTAACAATACAAACATAGTTAATAATGATAATAATGATAATTTTTAATGATTAGGAATTTGTGATGAGATGGGTTGGTTATTACAATAATAACACAATTAGTTTATAAAGTTTTAAGATTTCATCAAAGTTTAACTAGATAATTGCATGCTACTTCGACTTGTGTTAATACAGTTTCCTTATAGAAAAAGGCTCCAGGCACTCAAGGGTTCCATCAGACAGATTTATTGAAGGAAACGGACAACAACGTACAAGTACCATCATTTCTGGATGTTAGAAAATGTCTCTGTAGTGAACTCCATTTTTATTGTTTTTTTTTTATTTATAGTAACATAGCAGCCACATATTCATATAGCCCTAGTATTAGCTAATGATACAATACAGGACTTTAAGTAAGGAATCCATGCTAGAATTAGGATGGATTACACAAGTACTTAAATGATGGAATTCCCAAAAGAGTCTATTTGCCAAGAAGGGGTTAACTAGACTAGACTCACATTCAAACACTTGCAAAAACAGCTTGCAGAATTATTAAAAATGCGAGTTGTGTGTGAGGGTATGCAAGGGCCTTTAGTTTTAAATTTTCCAAGTTTGGTATGTTCTAAATTTCAAGAACAGGCTTCAAAGGGCAAGTGAGTTGTGTGTGTCTGAGTATGGTAGTGTATGAGTGTGATAGTGTATGTTAGTGTTTATGTGTGTGGGTATGTTAGTGTAAATATTTGTGTGTGTCATGGTTTGTTAGTGTGTCCAGTTGTGTTAGTGTGAGTGTCTGGTTGTGTTAGTTTGAGTGGCTGGGTATGTTTGTGTGCCCAGTTGTGTTCCTGAGCATGTTATTATAATTGTATGGATGTTTGTGTGTGTGTGTGTTGATCTCTGGATGTTCGTGTATTGGTGCGCCCTACTTGAAACTTGAGTTTGTAAATGAGACATAATATATTAATTGGATGTTTCTTAATAAAAAAATGGTAATATCCAGTAGGGTTTTTTTATCATGATGGTACACAAAACTACAGTGAAAGCCAGCAACAGAAAGGAGAGTGCTAGGTTGACCACACATCATAAACAGTGACACACCAGCGGTTAATGTTAATGCAGACGCATTTCTTCACAGGTCCATCAACTGCCAAAAACATACCTTCAATAGCCTAACATAAAACCTGCTTTTAATAAATAACCACTAGATGTTTATACAAACAAAGTTAACCGTGTTTGACTCTCCTGTAGAATAAATATCTTTTAGACCAAGAGTCTACAGAGAACATTTGAGGCTCCACCACACCATCGTTCACATTTCAGTTGGTAGAAAACCCATACAGAATTGGAAGATATCATCTCACTTGTGGTTGCATAGAAGAAGTTGAATCTCCGCAACATAAATTTTAAATGCTTTGAAAGGTTTCTGAAGCACTGCTTTGTGTTTTAGGTATCTTTTTAGAATGTGCTTTTAGTTTTGATGTCATGGAAAGTTCTAGGTACAGGTAAAATGATAAATTTGTACTTATAATTTTTTTGGATAACTTCAACTCTTGCATCCAGAATTCCATGAGAAACAATTGTGAGAACAAACATACTATTATAATTTTTTTAAAAAATGTATATATTATATACAGTTGTATACCCACCCAAATGTATACATGCATAAACACACACAAATAAATATATAAATAAAGAATAAAAATTTGCAGTTTTGAAGAGACATATAATACTTTGCCCGGTGAAATCATATTTGCTCATTAAAACCAGCTTGCCGCATTTCAATGTTAGACTGTAAAGTCAGCCATCTCTGCACACTTTTTGCAGATGACTAATGCATCGCATGGTACACGTATCAAAGAGCATTGTGTACTTTGGCCTCATATGTGATTGAGTTATGATTCTTTCCTTTTGACAGTCAGGTGGCCTTGTACCTGTAAATCAGAGAATCAAAACTCTAAAGTAAATTGCTGTACATGTTGGCATTATCTCTGAAAAAGGTTGTATTGACAGAAAGCATAATTTCCTTTCACATGACTGACTGCTAATACAGAAAAGTACAGAATTCCATTGCACGACAAATAAAAAGGCACTTTAGAGTTTTTTATTTATGACGCAAACTAAAACTTGAACATTTCTTTACAAATCACCATAATATAGAAATGACTCATACACCAACGATTGGACCACAAACATTTTCAATGAAGTATTGTATTAAAACATGAAGTCAGATCAGAAGTAACTGGGATATGTGAAATTTGACAAATACTTTGTTTTGGAGATCCATTACTTGGATGGAGCAAACTTATGTAATGCAATAATTGGGGGGGGGGTTGCTCACACTGATTATCTACAGATTTTTTAAAAAATAAAAATCTATTTTTTTTTAAGCTAAACAGTATAGTTGGACAAGCTGAAATGGTGCCTAATGTCTAAAACAGGGAAGAGTACAAAGTGGAGTGGAATCAGATCAAACTTCATGTCATGTAAGTCTGTATACGATGGCCACGCAACTTGACAGGACGAAAAATAAGACAAGGTCTGGCCCAATTCCAGTTTGGTTCTTGCCATGCCAGGTTTACCCACCTCTCCATAACAACAATTCAGAATATCTTCACAGTTTGCCTGGACACACTATACTGCAAGTACATTTCCTTGAACATTCACTGCTGTAGAACATAGGCTTTACATACCGCTGTAGTCATGATGTAACCACTTGCTGCTTCCCTCATGAAAGTCATCAAGGAGAAGATATTCCTACTGAACAAGAGTACTACCAAGAACATACTTTTCCAGTTCGCTATCATTTTTCATTAAATCTCATTTTATCATCATTGTTTATTACCATACACTTTACAAATTTTGGAATAATCACAATTGTATATGGGTCTGTAAGACCAATACCACATCACGCTGCATGCTTGGATCTCAGTCCAAAAATGTGGCCAGCTTGTGTTGTTGATATGAGCCCATGCAGTTGCATCAGGTGTCAGACCTATGTAAGAGGTTTTTTGGACCTGTAATTTGCGTCCCATCTGTTGGACACAAACATGTTGTCTCAGCCAGAAGGCATCTGGTTTTCTATCCATTACTGTAAGCAGAGATTCCCTAGTCCTAGCCTTTTTTAACAAGAGTCCCTGCAGGCAATAACACAGAAGAAAACCCAGGCAACAAAAGATCAAAGAAAAACACCATACCTTATGCTTGAAGTTGGAGTGTGATGGAAGCAATTTGTAATGTTGTTATCAACTATACATTCCTATATTTTCGTACAATATTATTAGGATAGCAGAACTGAAATCACAGCCTTAAGATATTTCTTGTTTCAACACCTTCAGCAACTGAAGCACAAGCATAGTTTCCTACACATTTTAATTCCCCAAAGATAGGATAATGGTTAGTTTAAACACAGTGTTAGGTGAAAGGGACATTCCATCCATCAAATGCAGTTTTTTTATAGCTGTATGTACCATTTAAATTACTATTTTGTTCCAGTTGAGTGGAGGGTTTCTGTAGGATTCTATCCTAGTGTGGTTTTAATTATTATTCAACTGCTCTGACATTCAGGGGTTGCTAGGTCTCCAAAAGATCCGGGGCTAGAGCCCACAGCAGATTTAATAGCAGTGGAGCCTGTTTTGACAGTGGTTGCTGCGCACGCTGCACATATACACACACAAGTATTTGCGAAACATTTCTAAATTAACAAAATTCAGATTTCTTCATTTCATCCAAGCTCTGTGAAATATGCAACTACCGCTATCTGATTTAAACATCCAATTTTAACTCTATAACACGTACATAAGGACTTTTCTTCAGCACCCAGCACCCACAGGCTTTGCCCTGATTGCATCCACAGGATTTACCCGGCACCCAGATTGCACCCACAGTTGTCTCCTCTTAGAGTCTCAGGTATCCTCTTGATCCTCTCCTTTCTCGTTATCTATTCCATTTCTTTTTTTATCTCAGCTCTTCCTTTGTTCTTTAACACTCTTTTTCTTTCCCTTTATCTCTCCATTTTCTACTTATCTCTCCCATTACTCTTTGATACCCATTCTCATTATCTCTCCTCCTCTTTATCTTTTTCATTTCTATCTCTTCCCTTTCTGCTTATTTCTTCCATTTGCATCTCTCTTGGTTCTCTTTAATACCCCACCTTTCTCTTTATCTCTCATCCTCTTTCTCTTTCCATTTTCTCTTTCTGTCTCCTCTTTCTCCCTACCTCTCCCTTTTCTTTTTTATCTCTCCCCTTTCATTAGACCCCCCTTTCTCATTATATCTCCTTTTTTCTCTCATCTCTTCCATTTCTCTTTATCTCTACTCTGATTTCACTTTATCTCTCCCTTTTCTCCCTCTCTTCCCCACTTTTCGTTATCTCTCCCCTTCTCATTATCCCTTCTAATTCCTATCTCTCCCTTTTCTCCTCATATCTGATTATCTGTCCTTTTCCTTATCTCAATCCATCTTTGTCCCCATAGTTCATCCCTTTCATTATCTATTTCCTTTATTTCCTTTCCTTTATCTATTCCTCTACTCTTATTCATTATTATATTTGTCATCTTTTACCGTCTTTCCCTTTCCTCTCCCCCAGTAACTTACATATGCTTACACACTCACACCAATACACATGTACACACTTACATATACACATCCAAAGTCACACACACTTACACGTACATGCTTACACACTCTATACATGCACACCTATGCTCACACATACTTACACATCCATGCTCAGACACAAACATACATACGTACATTCGTGCATGCATGCTTACAAAAAACATTCACACTTTCGCCCCTTTCACCCTTCCGTCCTCCTCTCACTTTGAGTTACTTGACCACGCTCTGTTCCTGCCTCCCTGGCCTCTTTGTCCACCACTCTCCTACTTTTAGTACAGGAGATGTGTTCGGCTGAACACATCACCTTGCATGTGATATACTTTTCACCAATCAGCTCCAGTGCTGTCCCAGTGAATGCTCTGGATGGCAATTGAATTCAGTGGCAGTGCATTCCTACAAGCAGCCAATCAGTAGCAAGAATCGATCGACGAAGATGAGGACAGCTGCAGGTACTACCTCATGTAAGTTATTTTTATTCCTTTTGGAAGAATGCTTATTTAAGTATGAACAGTGTACTTTATTATGCAATCTTGTTTAGTGAGGCTCTCAGGGACAGTATTTAATGAACACGTGAAGGCAAAAAATGGTCTGATTGTTTCACAAGGATTTGCAGATTTTCTTTTTTTTACACCGAAACATATAAATGTCATTTTTTTCCTTTTGCAGAAATGTTATCAATCATTTATTTTGACAACCAAAAACAATTAACCACCAGCCTGACACATCCATAGTCAGTACCTTCCATGTGGTATCAGACACCTTCCAAATACAGATATTCACTTAATTACCATGCATAAAAACATACATTCACCCTTTTAGAACCAATTATTGTTGTCATACTAGACCAAACATGCCCTAATCAACATTATCTAACCCTCAGTGCCACATCCCAGCAAATTATTATTAGGTTTACCTTTTAAAGCTTGCTTTTTTTCCCATGATGATCCCATGAAGTACTTAATCGTTATTTATTTTCCGATTGTATATCTTGTATCTTCACTCTTTACAAACTAAAAATGTTTCTCAGTCTAATGAGAGTTATCGGTAACAATTTATGTTTAAACTGATTAAGACATATTGTAGTGTTTTATTCATTTTGTAATGAGGTCGCTTGCAATGTAAAAACATGGATTAAGTTTTTCTGCTTGGATGTTGATCGTAATAAAACTTCATTATGGGAGTAAAATGAAATTGTTGCCACTCTAGTCTATTTAGAATTTTTATAGCTAGTTAGATACCTAATTATATGGAAGGTTGCACAGTATTTGTCCCTGTGCACCATTGTATTAACTAATTCTGTAAGTGAAGTTTACATACGTACTGCTAAATGCAATACATACTGTACCTATACTGGATTTTCTCATCTAAAAATGCCATATTAAAAGACATCTCCTATCTAGGTAAGGTTTTCTGCAATATAATGTACTAGGTCAGACACCAAGATTTCTAGTGAAATAGGCAAATTGTTTCTGTTGCCCCTTGTAGTTTGCATTTGCTTATTAACATGGTAAAGAACCTAGACAGTTTGCTTATATAGTAGAGCTGGTCTCCATATTGTGGCAGCACAGACTCTGATCTATATAGCATGTCTGAGTTTAGATCCCAATGTTGTTGAATGGATTAGGGAGTGGCTGAGTGACAGAAAACAGAGGGTTGTAGTCAATGGCGTATTTTCAGAGCACGGTCTTGTTGCCAGTGGGATACCTCAGGGATCTGTACTTGGACCCATTCTCTTTAATGTTTTTATTAGTGATGTTGCAGATGGTCTTGATGGAAAGGTATGTCTATTTGCAACAGGGTTGATGTTCCTGGAGGGATAAGCAAAATATTGGGGCTTCTTAGGGTACTCACAAACGAGCGCAGTCAGAGGAACAGCCAGAGGGGGAGCGGTGTGCCCAGAAGCTCCACCATTTTGCATAAGTGCACCGGGAGTTAAGACTGAACACACGGGGTCAAGCAGAACACAGACATGGGAAGAAAGAAGACCGAAGAAAGGAGACAGAACAAGAAGATACAAGAGAGCCGTGTGAAAGGAGATGGGTGCACTCCTATGTTAAAGATTTCAATTAGGGGGAAAAAAGTGCAACCTGTAATCGCGACAATACGATAGATAATTTATAAAACATATGCAATTATGATTTAGTTGCCACGAAAAGTAAACGTAAACCCGTTATGAAAGGCTTTGCAAATGTTATTTTATCTTTTTATCTTAAGGATTAATCCCATAAACTATCAGAGAACTTTTTAAGAAACATTTTCAAATTGCGTGGTAACAACCTATCAGTGTAAGCTTTTGTGTCATATGACAACTTAGGATTCCCGGAAAAAAGTTATAAATAAAAAAAAAATTGACATTGTTAAATGCATTTGAAGTGATGATTTTTAGTTGTTTCCTGAGACTATTTGTAATAAAATAAACATTATATCGAATATTCAATTGTGATTAATATTATTAATCATTATTTCCAATATGTTATTTAGCAATGTGATAGACATAACCCTAAAAGTAAAACCTGAATATTAACCGGCACATTTTGCATTTGCAGCTTGCAACAATTTCCATGACGAACACATTACAGCTGTAATTTAAGATGTTTTGAATTAAAGACCTTGGTGACGTGTGTGGTTGCCTCTCCTCTGAGCCTGGATGGTAGTGCACTGTATTCCATGAATATCATGCATTCACTTCACTGGAACTAACTATTGATGTGATGCAGACATACTTCGAATGCACATAATACCTTGCCTTCTTGACAACCCAGTCATATTTATTATCCAAGTTACACTCCAAGCCTTTCTATTTTTACTGACACTCTTCTTAAAATTTCTTTAGACTATATAAGTATATATATATTAGTATGTACACTACCGTCAATGTTTTAAGTGACTAACGTAGCTGGGAACAGCTGATTTTTAATAGAATATTTGTATAGAGGCCCTTTTTCACTAACCATTACTTCTGTGTTCCAAAGGTTGGAACGCTGTGTAAGATATCCCAAGTTAATTTATTTAAATTCGTTTATTATTTAATCGATCATTAGAAAACCCTCTTGCAATTATATTAGCATAGCCAGAAACTCTTTGTTTTCCATGAGTGATCCCAAAGGTTTGACTATATAAACAGTATATGTATATGTGTGTGTATTCAGAGTCGTACCAATTGCAAATGTATAGAATTTTGGTAAATTTGAAGAGTCTTATGAACCCCCGAAAACAAGGCCAGACCCCCATAAATCAGATGAAAACTAAGCAAAATGCTCAAAATGTGTATATATATATATATATATATATATATATATATATATATACACACACAGTATATCAATGATTGCAGCTTTTCAGACACCTTCAGCATGCAATTCGTTAAATTTATTTCTGTAGTAATGCTCTGTGCAATGTCTTACTCTTCTACAAGAAAAAGATCACTGGTATTTATACACAGTAACACTCAGCAATGTCACCAAAAGTATGAGTAGTGTAAACAGCCCTGGATTCTGGTTGTGAAAAAAAGTCCTTTTCTGGGAACATAGTTTTACTGAAGACAACTATCATTGTTTTTAGCTTCATAAATGTCATACGGATGGTTAAACTGAAATTATATACATTAGCTAGTGCATATTACACAGCCTAGAACAGGTGCAGTGTGTGTGGTTCCCATATTTAGGGTTCAATTTTGTGTTTATATGTTTTTTTTTAGATTACAGATTACAATTCCTATATAAGAGATAGATAGGAGTGTACATTGTTCTCTCCCAAAAAACAGTACAAAACAAGCAAAATAAAACTACTGGGAAAAGTGATCTGCAAGTTAAAAAAGTACAAACATTTAGTTTCCTTTTACAGTTCTTTCTGAATGATCAGCAGAGATCCCAAAGCTATCAGGAATTTACTAGACCCTTTTTTTTCCAGAGTGCCACAGGAGACAAGTGTGGGCTTTACGCAAAGCTCCACATACATCTGTCCATAT
The DNA here is from genome assembly GCF_027358695.1 of Spea bombifrons. Taxonomy (NCBI): domain Eukaryota; kingdom Metazoa; phylum Chordata; class Amphibia; order Anura; family Pelobatidae; genus Spea; species Spea bombifrons. Next base: position 95,281,846 of record NC_071089.1, on the reverse strand, counting down.
TGCTGACATTAATCACACTGATATCTACTGCCTGCTTCCTGTAGGCCTACATTCACCACTAATTCACCGGAATATGATATCAAATACCTCTGAACCACCTCACATGACCTTGTTTAAAAAAAATCTTACACTGTGTATTATATTTTTTAACTAAATACCCCATATATGGTAAATGCAAAATGATATTTAGGAGCATTACTAGGCTCATATAAAACATACGAACACACAAGAAATATAATGACTGTTACCAAAGCAGTCTACCTCCATACACCATGTGTATATAATATGCATGTCACTCATACAACATGCAAATCTGGTGATTCAAGGTTTCCCTAAGGTATTAATGATTTCCATCTTTTATTATTATTATTATCTTTTATTTATATAGTGCCAACAATCTATACAGCGCTTAATACAATACATATATTCAAGGGGTATGACAAGACGACAATTGACAGATTAAGATAACCGATACATTAGGTGAGGAGAGCCCGGCTCGCAAGCTTACAATCTTGAGGGAATGGGGTGACAAACATAAGACACAGAGAAAGGGTGAGAGGTAGTGTGGTGGTTGTATCAATGACAATGAAGTTCTAGCAGCTAAGATGGTGCAGCTTCTCTGAAGAAGTGGGTTTTGAGATGTTTCTTGAATGTTGGGAGGGTGAATGCTGAAGGTTCGGTGGAAGTAGATTCCAGAGATATGGGGCAGCACAAGTGAAATCGTGTAGACGGGAAAAGGAAGAGGTGATACGTGAGGAGGAGAGCCTTAGCCCATGGGAAGAACGTAAGGATCGAGTAGAAGAGGATTTGCTTATGAGGGCAGAAATGTATGGAGGAACAGTTTTATATGTTATGTATATGTTATGTTATATGTTAGTACCAGGATTTTAAATTTAATTCTAAAAGGTAATTGGGAGCCAGTGGAGGATTTCACAGAGTGGGGAAGCAGAAGAGGAGCGGCGTGCAAGAAAGATAAGCCTAGCAGCTGCATTTAGGACAGACTGTAGAGGAGAGAGTCGAGACAGGGGAACGCCAACCAGAAGAGTGTTGCCGTAGTCAAGACGGGAAATGATAAGTGAATGAACCAGAGTTTTTGTGGATTCTTGGGTGAGGAATGGGCGGATACGAGAGATGTTTTTTAGGTGCAAGTGGCAGGATCTGGCAAGGGACTGAATTTGAGGGATGAAGGAGAGGTTTGAGTCAAGGATGACCCCAAGGCATCGGGCCTGGTTAGTAGGAGAGATAGTCGTGTTGTTAATGGTGATAGAGAATTCAGGTAGTGGAGTGGAGATGGAAGGAGGGAAGATAATGAGTTCAGTTTTAAAAATATTAAGTCTCAGGTAGCGTTGTGACATCAATGAAGAAATAGCAGACAAGCAATTGGTAATACGGGACATGAGAGATGGAGAGAGATCAGGAGAAGACAGGTAGATTTGGGTATCATCTGCATATAGATGATACTGAAGGCCAAATGAGATGATTAGTTTGCCAAGAGATGAAATATAACAGAGGGCCAAGGACTGAACCTTGGGGGACATCAACCGAAAGTGGAAGAGGTGATGATGTCTTGCCAGAGAAGCTGACAGAGAAGGAACGGTTAGACAGGAGAGAGAGGTGTATCTCGAATGCCTATAGAAGAAAGTGAGTCAAGAAGAAGGTGGTGATCAACAGTATCGAAAGCAGCAGAGAGATCCAGTAGAATTAGAATAGAGTAGTGACCTTTTGCTTTGGCAGAGAGCAAGTCATTGGAGACTTTTGTTAGAGCTGTTTCAGTAGAGTGAAGGGGTTTGAAACCAGACTGCAGAGGGTCAAGGAATTAGAGGAGAGGAAGTTAGTAAGGCGATTGTACACAATCCATTAAAGCACCTAAGAGGTAAAAGGAAGCAGAGAGATAGGGTGGTAGTTAGTCAGACAGATGGGATCTGGAGAAGGATTTTTTAGAATGGGTGTGATTAGCGCATGCTTGAAGGCTGTTGGTACAGTTCCAGATGATAGAGAAAGAATAAATAGGTGGGTAAGTGATGGATCAAGGAATGGACATAGAGACTTTGTGAGGTGTGATGGGATGGGGTCAAGAGGACAGGTTGTTGGGTGAGAAGAAGAAAGAAGAGTGGCTCTCTTCTTCGGTTGCAGGGGAAAAGGCAGTTTGTATGGGATGAGTGGAGAGAGTGGTGGTGGGTGGTGTAGGAGGGGGTTGTAAAGAATAGAGGTCTTGTCTAATAGTCTTGATCTTGTCTCTGAAGTGGGTAGCAAGATCCTGGGCAGTGAGAGAGGCTTGTTGTGTGGGTATGGAGGGACAGAGAAGGGAGTTGAAGGTAGAAAACCGGCCATGAGAGTTATAATTGGCCATGCTCACTCCAGTTCCCTCTCACTAAATTGCGGTCTTGGGTTAGCTCCCCCTTATGCAAAGCCGCTCCCTAGAAGAAGGAGAGCTCTGAGGTAGGTTGCTGGCCATGTCAGTAAATCACTCTCCTGTTACCAAGAGCGACATTTGTAATTATGTTTAGTATTTCTGGATTCAAAAGGACACATAACAATCAAAGAGTTAAGCTATTTTATAGTCAGTCCTCAGAGGACTTATATACGAAAAAGTGTTATGGAACTTATTTTGGAAAGCTATTGCTCATCTTATTTTGGAACCAGAAGCGTTTGCCAAGAATTCAGCATATGCCACATGCAATAGTAGATCTACAAAATAGAAAATACGTGTGAAAAAATTATTCAGCTATTTACACAGCAGCAATGGTTTAAGCATTCTCTTAGTTTAAATTCTAATAAGATGAAAGTCTATAGTACTATCCGCTTAACCGTGATAGACTCAGAAATCTATATAGCATTCTATTTGAGTTAGAAAGCAATTATACTCTTGTCTACATAGTTCTGTAGATACCATTAAGTAAATCAATGATGATCATTAGTTTTAATCCAATAATCTGCGTTGTTTTCTTGATCCTACCTAATAGTGAAAGAAGACACTAGTATTTGTATTAAATTTTTTAAAACATTCAAAGATCATAAATACTTGATGCTTTAACATGCAAGCTGAGAGCCTACGCGAGGTATGAATTTTAATCCTTTCATTCCAAGATCTGCAACCGAGCCAGCAGGTTAACATGATATGCAATCAAAACAATATATTTTTTATAGATGCCAAATCAAGCTATAATGATCGTAAGGAATGTAATAAACATGTTTCTATGACATAAACACCTGTTTATTAAATCAGATGACTGCCTTTTCATGTATTGTGCCTGTTAGTGCTAACATTTTGAAAAACTGAATATTCTTATAAAATTATTATTGATATCATCATTACTCTTTTTAATAATAGAGCACTAGCAGATTATACAGTGCTATTACGATGCTATAACACAACAAACAGGGAGGGATGGTGGTACAAACAACACAGGGTAAGGTGACTTCAAAATGCCCCTAAGCCACGTGTCACAACCCCTTAAATAACCACCCCCTAAACCCCACCCCCAACCTACCAAAACTGGTGCCAAAGCCTAGCCCTACTCGGGATCCCAGTCAAGGCCCATGCGGGCCCCCGTGGGCATCAGGAAATGGATTAGAAATACAGTGTAGACTTTCTAAATGTTAAACTTGTGTTATACAAACTACTTTTGTAGCTGATTTGTAATGGAATATCATCATAGGCAGACAGAGGCCCTTTGTCAGTAACCATCACTCCTGTGTTCCAATGGCAGATTGTGTTCTCTAATCCAAGTTTAAGTTAAAGAGGCTAACTGATCATTAGAAAACCCTTTTGCAATTATGATCCTCAGCTGCAAATTTCCTTGGTTTCCATGAAAACAGCTAAGTGACCCCAAACTTTTAAAAAGTAGTGTATGTAATCCATCATTTATTGCCCGTTGCCCACATTCACTCTTACTCTCTTTCACTCTCTCCTTAATACTCTCTAAATGTTTCCCTATGGCTGTGCGCATCCTGCAAATGTTCACCGGCTGCGGGATGCGCACAGACAACCTCCGCTGCTGCTGCCGGCACCTCCGCCGGGGCTTCTACGGTGGAGCACCAGAAAGTCATGTGATGCCTGCGCTCCGTCATGGAAGCCCCAGCAGAAGCGCCGGCAGCAGTTGAGGTTGTCTGCACACATTTGCTCTGAAAAAGACCTTGTCTTATAATCGATCAATACGGTACATATATATATATATATATATATATATATATATATTATTTTTAGAATACTTCAAACAGTTTTCCATATTTGGAAGTAACACACAGCTCTTTAGAAAGAAATATTCTAAACTTGAAAATATAGTGGATTATGCTTTGGGTGAAATATTTCCTCATCTTAGATAGCAACTGTGATAGATGCCAAAATGCATATTCGTATCTTTCAACCTCTTTTGGGGTTGCTAATGGAGACAAGGAAAGCATTTGCCAACAGCTAATTTTGTCTCAGCTCGACTTGTAACCCTGTTAGACATGGAAAATATACGGCTATTGAAAGTCTTTCAGGTATAAGTGGTATTTACTTAAAATAATAATAAAGAAGAAATGTAATATTCTATGCTTAAATAGAATAGTTAAGGGGCATGCCCAAGATGATTATACTTGTTAAGGTTTACCATAAACATGCCCTGTGTGATTTATAGGACAACATTGAGCAAGGCTAGATTTTTAATTCCTTTGATGGTTATTGCTAAATTTTTTGGCTTCTCCGCTTATATATCCGATGACATACTTTTATTGACATCAAGCCAAACCACAAAAAAGGGAAAAGATGAGTTACCAAGACAATGACTAATATGTTTGGATTTTCTCTTTGCTAAAGGGTTATCCTGCACTATTAAAGGATATTCTTCAGTGTATATTTCAGCCCCTCCAGAGGGGGCGAGAATTTATGCGGGAAGAGGCATAGATGCCGACACCTGCAGCAATGGGGGCACCTCCACGGTGATCCTTCTATAAAGTAAATGTGGGCTAATTATATATTATATACATACACACACGTGTTGTGACTTAAATACATAGTTTGAATTTTTATCTTGAACATTCCAGACCATGAAATAAATTCCTGTTTTGTGATCTTGTATAAGATATATTTGTTTACAAATTCTTGGAAACAGTTTGTGCTTAGAAATGTATATTTCCTGGTATAAAATATCTTTAAAAAAATATATAGTATAGAAACACTAATATGGAACATAGTACTTGAAAACAGGAACCTGGAAAATGCTAAACATTTTTATAAAAATGTAATAAACAAAGGCTATTAAATTTAGATTTACTTTGTCAACCTGGAAGAAACTGAAATTATCACAGTTCCTAATTGGATAATTTCAGCAATAATAACAGGGTAGGTATGATGTATTCTCAGTTTATGCCAGCCAATATCCTATACCATATTAGCTCATTCACATGGTACAGTGTCAGAACATGGTCTATTTATGCATACACAGGCAGACACACACTAACATTCACGGGCACACACAAAAAAATACACAGGTATACACACTCCAAACATATATACCCAGGCAGACACTAACATACCCAGGCAGACACACTAACTTACCCAGGCAGACACTAACATACATACGAAAACACACACAAACATACCCAGGCAGACAGACACTAACATCCATACCCAGGCAGACACACGCAAACATCCAGACACACACACTAACATACCCAGGCAGACACTAACATGCATACACAGACAGAAACTAACACACGTAGCTCAATTACCCCACAAAGCCTCTGTCTGTGTTTGATGTAGCTGACGGCTAGGGTCAGGGTCACGCAATATGATGTTGTTTGACCCTGCCGCCTCCTGAAAGTTAGGGAGGTAAAGAGGTAAGTCCAGGTGTCGGTGCTTACATCCTTATCCCTGCAATAGACGGAGCATGTCTCAGTCTATTTTGGGGGGCGGGGGGACAATTACCCAATTGCCCCCCCTCTGGATCCGCCAATGGTCAACTGCTAAGCTATTTGGTACAAATCATTCAGTTCTTTCAAATATAATTTGCTCATTTGCTTTTCCTTCCATAATTTTATCAAGTCCATATAAAATCCCACATTTGTGACTCATCTCTTCTCTGAATAACCTATTGTTATACTTGTATCTTTCTCTTGGAACCTTAATGTCACATAACTGAAGCATAGTACTGCCATTGTCCTTTGTTTAAAATATAAAAAATAGCCCCCAGTACACTACAATGGGTCATGCAAACAAAGGTTATCTCTCTTTCTATTCTTTTTTTAAAACTAGATTATATGATGCCACGGATGCTTCATTTTTTTCCCTGCATTTATTTATACTTACAACTGTGCTTCATAATGGATCTTAAAGGGGATAAGAATGTTGTCTGGCATGGTTGCCTTTTCCAAACTCTACAGTATACAAATTAGACCTATATGATGTTTCTTACAGATTAAAATAAGCATCACAACTTGAAACCCACATTAAGGTGTATACCATGGAGGAGCCTATTTAATTCCCTTTTAAAGGAGATTCCTCTGCATTAAGTTGTTGCCTCCCAATTGTTAAGTTCCTTATTAATGATTGGTGGAGGCAACCTTTGCGAGGGTTGTGTAATATTTTATATATACATGTGCATTTGGATTCCTATGAATTGCAAATTTACAGAATTTTGGGAAGTTCAGCATTTCGTACAAAGCCACGAAAACGAGGCCAGACCCCATGAAGCAGATGAAGCTAAAATTTGCAAGCTGTTTCACTCACACGCTCACTCTTTCACACTCTTCAAAAGTTCCCCTACCATTTTTCTGACCACTTTCGCTTCTTCTTGTTCTTCATCTTCTATCTTTTCTCTATCATCTTCTGTCTTTTACCTTTTATCTTCTCTCTTCATCCGCATCTCCATGGCGGCCATGTGGCGACACTTTCAGTAACGTGCCCCCTCCCAGATTGGAGGATCGGGCAAGAGGACATAACTGGAAGTGATGTCATTTTGGCAGATGTCTCCACCACGTTATGCCTATGGAGATGCAGCTGAAGATAGACAGTAGATCTGCTTTAAAATCACACTGCCAACAATCGAGTTACTTCACTTGTTAAGGATGACCATGCACCCTTAGATGATAGCAAAAAAAAGAATATGGGTAAATGCTGATAGAACTGGAACTTCAACCCGTAGCAATGTGTTCTGCATTGATCTGTCAGCACCGGATTTAAACCAAACACAAGCCCTTCCAAGAGGCAAGCTATTTCAACAGGAAATGTGTAAGGGAAACAAAACATAAGGGCTGGTTTATGCAGAGAACACAAGGGCTTTGAGCAGTTTTCTCTAGCTCTTTTGTGATCGTTTTATAAAGTGTGGAACTGTTCTATTTCCTGTGTGAGGTGAGGTTATCCAATAGACAAGGCAAAGCAAAACACAACAAAACTTAACAAAGGATTAACTTTCGATTGCACCGTACCACAAAGAAATAGGAAATCGTGCACACAAGCCAGCTTTATAGCTCTTTATGTTACAGCGTCTAAAGCCAGTGTTTGAAAAATGTATCAGTGGTATGTTTCTTTTTTATGGAAAGCTTTAATAGAGCTTGTGGGATCTTATGCATTACAGATGTATGTATTGGTATATTTTACATCATGTAGCATAGTGGAATTGAATTCCAGCTGAAACCATGTGCTTACAATATTATTATTATTATTTTCCTTGCAGGGCTGTGATCCTCCTTGGAACGTCGGCTTCATATGGTTTTAGAATTGCACTGGGTAGATTTAAAGCGTTTTTAGGAGCGTTGGTAACATTGTACAGTACAGCACAGGGTTTGTTTAGGGCTTCCCAAGGTCACTGGGTTTTTATGAGTACCAGGATTCATTTTTTAAAGATTTACCTAAAGCCACTGCCACTCTTGTCAAAGATAATTCTGTCATCATGTGGCCGACCCTGTGTGATATATTCTGTGCAACAAAAAGTAAAACATTGTATTAACAATGCTTATGACTTATTCACAAACACCAAAGCAATGTTCCTGTCATATATGCAGAATTTTGAAGACTTGGGGGGGGTAATTTATGAAGCATGGAGGGTTCTGTGGTAGTTTAAATGAAGTCCCATATTGCAGTTTGTTTACCACCTAATGACCCGGCTCCAATTGTGTCGTGGCAAAAAAAAATCTAATTCACCATTAGTTCTCAGTGTGAGAGAAAAACTCAAAACTATTTTCCTCGCTATGTGCTGGCATCAGTCTGCATTACAGTGTGCTCCTTTCTTCCAAAAGACTCCAACATCACTCAACATCACTCTCTGACATACAGATTGGACTAGATGGAACAGAATATGATGGAGAAAGGATGGAACAGAAAAGAATGGGGGATAGAAAAGCTAAATTTTTAGAATACCTCTAGAAAACAAAATGGTGGAGAGGAAACTCAGAAATAAATAGACCATAATTGGTCTAAGCTGAATAGACAGTCAAAAGGAAGTTGAGAAGGATGCAGGGTCATAAGTTAGTATTGGCTTCTGGAATTTGGTTAACATTGCCCAGTGAACTAAATACCAGTCCATGTGACAGCAGACTGTTTAAAGTATTGTTCTATATTTTTTTAGAACTAGTAGAGTCTTTGAAGTACATAAAACATAGTAAAACTGAAAACGAAGAATATATTTTTTCTTCAAATTTTTTTCTACCCACCGTTTGGTCCTTAAGGTAAGCATAACGCATAGCCTAGCCTTTTCACTTCATGGCATGAGATCCACTGGACCTCTGAAGGTTGCTGTGGTATCTGGCATCAAGACGTTAGCAGCTGACCCTATAAGTCCTGTAAATTGCGAGGTGGGGCCTCCATGGACCGGACTTGTTTGTCCAGCACGTCCCAAAGATGCTGGATTGGATTGAGATCTGGTGAATAGATAATAGTTAGCGTCCATTGATTAGCAGGTTTGAGTGTCAGTATATTCAGTTGACTCAACAAAAATGATTATTTTATACTGAGCGCAACACGTGATATTTATAGTCGGTGGGAGAGGGTCAATGAATACAATCCTTCACGTGAGATTCCATAGCATTTTGAAACTATAAGTCATAAGACCATGTGTGCAAATTGAGAGGTATGTTAAGTTATCACATGACAAAGAAATGAAAGAGCTATTTTTATAATATTGGCCAGCAAACGCAAACAAGGACGTCAGTAGTTTAAAAATAGAAATGATTTTCCAGAAGGAAAGGTTGGTCCATAAGTCACCCATTGCACTAATTATTTGGTGCAGAAATCATTCACGGTATTTTACAAGTTGCTGCATATTTACAACTGTACAACATCATGTGCAAATACATTCTCCTTCTATATACTCTAAATAGCACTTAGCTCAGACAATAAGCAGAAGCAATGCATGTGAATGTAAGAGTTCTGGTATGTGACTAACTTTAGCATAGTTTCCAGACTAGAAATATTGTTAGATTTAAGTAATGAGACAATTATCATAACTTTGCACATTAATTGTCTTTTCCCGACAATGCTAAAAGTGCATAATATTTGGGACTGCTATGTTGCTACTTATTTGAGTCATTAATGAGCCAAACACTGATTTTGCAATTTTTAAAACCAGCAAAAAGGGCATTTGGGTTTCTTTTAAAAATAAAGATATGCATGCATTTATTTAATAACGTTAATTATTAAGTAAAAAAGTTTTAATTAAAAAAAGTTTAAATTTTTTTGGTCTTTAAGATGACACCTGAAATTACATTACAGGCCAATGTATCATATGATTGCAGGCATTAACAAACAACACCGACACTCAAATCATGTACAGAATATGTAAGGTGTGTGTGTACAGTGTATCAATTTATCAATTTCAGGTTTTAGTTGTGGTAAAACAGTATTCCGTTTCACAAGAGGGCATTCAAGCTTAAAATGCATTCTTTGTAAGAAATGTTGTGATAATGCCTTGTTAATGGATAAAATACCTGTATAGGAAGTCTCGCTTTGCTGCGTTTTGAACAAAGACAGCTAGAAATAATGTATGCTCATTTTTCTTTAAACAAACAGCACTTCAAATAGTCTCCTATTAACAAAATAATGATTTTGTTAGAAATACCAAAGGACTGTATAACTATGACTAAAATAAGCCTTTTCAGGTTTTTTTTTTACAAATGTTTTTTGATTTTAATTGATATTTTACTCATTGTTAAAACAGACTACTTTTAACATAATCATTTTTAAAAATTGTATCTCTGCTCAGCTTGGAAGCCAATCGGCAGCTGGTCCTACACTGTATCAACATGATCGCAAAGCGTAGGCTGTCCAGTGACACCACCTATGAAATACATGGTTGGCTCTTGGGGTCCACATCGCCAACCATGCATCACGTAGCGGTTGGCAATCAAAGGGTTAAGGCTAAATGGGTGAGAAGCCTACCTTATTTCTTATCACAGATACTTGGTACAACTATTTTGTCATGGTTTGGTGAATATATATTTCAGTTAGGACTCACCTCATATGGGGCACCTTGACAAGGCAGATGAGCTTATGTGATGTGGCCAAAATACAGTGCTAAATCTTTATGTATGAACTTGCAGGTTTGGATTTGAGATTTTTATTTTGGCTAAATTACATGACATAGGCATAGTAGTCCTTACCATGAGAATAAGGAATATAATTGTCATAATCCCCTGTCAAATGCAAAGACTCTCCACCTACTAGACACCAAAGACAGTGGGTCCTCACTAGAAGAGGGGTTATCAGAGCACACCAATGCATTTGTCCTTCCCTTATTATGTCACTGGTTATATGACCCACTATTGAATGCAGCAAGGTGTACAGCATATTCCACCAGGGCATGAATACACAATGGCATCAATTGAAGCACCTAGTACATTTTAATATGAACACCAGTCTCTTGAGTTCTTTGTCACCAATCCACAGATTGAGTAAAACAAATACATAAAACTATCAATCCCCAGGGTGATGTGGACCATTCTCTACCATTTGAATATCCGAATACACAAATCATAAAGAGATTCATGCCCTGATGGAAGTCACTTATAACGTGTGTGTATTGGTTTATAAAAAAAAAAGTGTCCTACACCAGGAAAAGTATAAAAGTTCGTATTGACTTTATCGGCCATGATACACAAAACTGTAAATTTTTTTATAGGCTAGAAATTTGGTCGGATTGTGTAGCTTCAGAAGTAGAAATGTGTGTATTATTTCTCACTTATTTGTTATTATTGTTTTGACATATTCTTTAATATTTCCTACAGGTAATGTCACTATTCATGGATATGCCATTCAGTTTTCCATAAAAACGTCAACTGCAATAGAAGTCAAAGAAGCAATAAAAGCCAAACCTCAGTATGAAGTCGCTTATGGCGACTATATTACGAGTTTTAGTTTATACACATTTAGTTTATACATTTAGTCAAATTCCCTGTTCCCACTTTGTGATTATTCATCACATGGATCCATTAACTAACTAGTGTACAGTTAGTGTAAATAATGTGTCCGTAAGGCAGTCTAGACATATTTAAGCATTGCTGGTCTAATCAAGGCAGGTGCTAAAATTTTTGTCATCTAGGAAAAAACTAGGCGCCCCCTTAGCTCTATAGATCACAGGTCATACACCCCAAAGGCCAGGCCTGCCAACCATATTGCACACATAGGACTTGTCACAGCACAGACATTGCATCCACAGAACTGCCGAGCACCTATAGGACTGGCCGAGTATCCACATTGCACACATACTGTAGGACTTGCTCCAGCACCCACATCTCCTTCCATTTGTCTTTAACTCTCTATTTCTTCCCTCTCTCTTCTTCTTCTTTATTCCCTCTCTTCTCATTTATCTCTTCTCATTATCTCTTTTTTTCTCCTGCTCTTTCTCTTTACCTCACCCTTTTCCCCTATCTCTCCTCTTTCTGTTTATCTCTCCTGCTTAATCGCTTTATCTCCTCCTCTTTCTCTTTTCTCCCTATATCCCCTTTCTCTTGTATCTCTCCTCCTAATCTTTGATTCCCTCTTTCTCATTAACTCTCCTCTCTTTGTTTATGTAATCTCTCCCATTTCTCCCCTTTCTTCCTCTCCTATATCTCCTTTCGCGTTACCTTTCCTCTTTCTTGTTTTCTCTGCAACTTTTCCCCATCTATAATTCTCATTATCTCTCTTTCTTCTATATCTCTCTTCACCTTCTCTTCATCTCTCTATTTTCTTACTATCTCTCCCCTTTCTCACTATATATCTCTCACCTGTCTCCTCATCATTTACATTGCTGAAGTCTTGTCGTGGTGCATGCGGCTCCACTGTTGAACCAGGGGTGGATCCAGAGCCTGACCTTGGGAGGGGCACTCACACTAACACATAACCATACACATACATCCAGACACCCCCACTAATGCACACACAAAAACACTTGCACCAACACAACTAGACACTCAGCACTAACACGTACATACAGAGACTCAGCACTAACACACCTGCACACACAACAAACAAACCAAGATACGCAAACTAACAGAACCACACGCATTTTAACATACCCAGAGACACATGTTCACACGCTAACATACCCAGACATACAGGCAGACATATATGCATAGCCAGGCAGACACAAACATTACCCCAGGAATCCTGAGCCTGTCTTGGATGCAGCTCACCCTGCTATCTGCCAAGCTAACCCCACTGGGTCATGCAACATGATGTTATGTGACTGGGCCTCTTCCTACCACCTCAGTATACCTCGGAGGGGAGCTGCTCCTCCAGTGGATCTGCGTGGGGTGCCTTAAATGCAGTGGACTGGAAAGCCCCCACTTAGACCTGCGCCCTAGCCAGGCGCCTGCCTTGCCTACAGGTAGCATCATCATGCTCTACCCAAATTTGACCAGGTTCCATGCATTTCCATCATTACCCTACCTTTCGCTGTTTTTATTTTCCTTAAGAGCAATCCAGTCATCATGTACACTTTAGTGCATAGGATAGTCCTCTTCAAATTGTCTTGGAGGAGATGTGCTCAGCCAACATAACTTCTGCTTGTTATTGTGCCTAACAAAATGTAGACTTCCACAGAATAACAAACTATAGACTCTAATTCACTTTAGTCCTTTTCCAGTCACAAATTTTCCACAACAGAATTGTTCCCATTGTTATATACCTTCAAAGACAAATGTATGTCTAGTTTATGAACATAATGGGGGAAAAACAATTTACCTTGTAATAGTTTAATGGAAAACCATACTTCTTTAGAATCTTTGCCTGCATTCTCTTGCTTGTAATCAAAAGAAATTGTGCTTCCAATCATTTTTACAGTCATGATGTTAAAGAAAGGAAGGGGGAAAAAATCCGGAACATACCAGCTTTGCTGTGCTGGAGGCAAAAACAATAACATCATAAGCCACAATCGGGGAGTTAACAAAGGAGCTTTCATGTTATTAAAAATAAATTCTTCATGTGTTCAGTATGAAACAAAATAGAATTACAATTCACAATTGTATTTAACCCATTCAGTCCCTCAGATATAAACACTGCTATCTATATCATTATGTATTAAAGGAGCGCTACCATAACCATTTGTATTATTATCTTTACACACATAGTAAATTCTGGTAAATAAGTTTTGGATTAGAAGTGGTAGTTTATGAAATTGCAGCTTACTGAACATTACCTACTTTACAAATGGCTTTGTTTGGATACCTTTCACATGGCTAGAAAAGTCATTTAATCCCATCTCACTAAGGATGTCATAATTAAGTTTATTATAAGTATTTTTGGTTTTATAATTACTTGTGCTATGCTACACACTGTTTTCGTGGAGAAGATCTTTCATAATGGTCCCTTTAAGTGTCCACACCCTACTGGACCTAATGGGCCGAATGGTTCTTATTTGCCATCAAATTCTATGTTTCTATGTTTCTTATGCAACTGTATTCTGCACAAGTGCAAGAAAGTACTGAAATTCCATTAATTTTTGCATGCACAAAACTTACTGAAGACTGAAAATAGATGTAAATGTCAAAAGGTACGACAGTTCTACAGAGTTATCTGAACTTAAATCTAAGCAACCAGTGTAGTCTTTAAAATGTTATATGAAGTTAGTCTTTTCTTTGGCTGTGCAATTTGCTGGCAAATTATCTGAAACGATCGTAATGCTGACGCTCACTTCCCTCGCTATCCTTGTTAGGCATCTAGGTTTAATGAATTCCTTCAAGTGCTCTGAAAAGAGGTTACAAGGTTCAATTTCTGGGATTTGTTTTCTAGGTATTGCCCATCCAATTGCATGCGGAATTCATTCACCTGATGCTGCCTGAAAAATGAAACCGACCGATTCCTGTTTGGCAGAGGTTAATGAATGTTACGCTCCCTGTCATTATTCTGTTGTCACATTGTTATAATTGTGTTGCCTTTTTCCTAATACCCGACCTTCTAGCTTATTATAAAAATCATAGTTTATACAGAGTTTTTAGACATTTACCCACTTGTAACCTAGCAAAAATAACATTTTCATGTAAGAGAAAGAGAAATATCAAATATTTCACCTTGAAGCAACATTTGGCACATGGAAAGTCTATACAGGTTATTTCACTTCCTAGATGGGAGATGTTATTTCATATCTAAATTACTACAACATAACATGTTGAGGGTTAACAGGATAAATTCAAACATGGCCCTGTATGTTTTTTTCTGTTTACAAAATGTGGACAGATTTGAGTTGTTCTATCCATAAGGCATGGACCTGTAACTTCTAGTGGACAGGCAGGCCAAAGGACCTCTTCATCAGATAGTATATAGTACTGCCACATGGATTGAGTTTAATCTTTGCTTAATATTGGTGTTAAATTTACTTATTATGTTTTACATTTTAAATCAGGAGACCTATGTCAATGCATTCGCTAAGTAATAAGTATAGCCTGCCTACCAGCTTTCCATTTGTTGTTTTACCGAAAAGCGATTTTTTTGCTCTACTTACTCTGCTCCCCACCTGACCCAATGTAACTTCTTTACACTCATATTATTGTGACAATCTTGCTATTCTTTCCAAGGTCAATTGGTATCTGAATAAGGGAAGGAAATGTTTTTATATAGAATAAATCATCCAGTCTAGGGTATACAGAGCCTACAAGCCAATAATACCACAAATAACCACAAATACACAAAAAATATGGGAGGGGAACTAGTTATTGAATAAATGTAAATGCTAAATGCTCCTTTACAGATCCCTCTAGCACCATTGATATATAGGTTAGTAAACTCCCCAGCGCTCCTTTACAGAAACATTTAATCAAGCAGAGAGTTTCTATTTAGCATCTGATAAATCATCTTATTGAATAATGTAGGGTTTGGAAGGGGTTTCTCCGTGTGTAGATTATTTTTCACTGCTTGATAAAACTAGGCCACAGCTCGCTAAGCTTTCAAATCTCACATGAATCTTCATTTTCCAGAATTTAATCAAATTCTTATAAAACAAACATACATGAAGAGAGGCTATACATCTCATTTTTTTTACTATAACATATTTTCAGTATATTTAGTAATATTTATTTCATGAAATATTAGATGCAAAGATTTGAAATATATATTTTTTCAAAAAACAAAAACCAACCATTATATGACATGCAGCATGAGAATCGATAATGCATACAGCTATTGGTCAGTTACATGCTTAAGAGGCATCTTATCTCATGCTTACAAGAATCATTAATTTCCTAAGCAGTTTTTTTTTTCTTCTCCTTGATATATCATCCCCTGAACTAAATAACGTACAGTTTTCTAAATCTTTTTTTTTCCAGTTGGATATTATAATATTTCAATCATCCTTCCAGGGAATTCCATCAGGGCTTCGAGGTCTTCCATTTTGAAGAGATGGATCTATAGGAGCCATGTGAGCTCATTTATCTGCGTTACAATGTTTATCAAATGGCTGCAGCTGCTGCAGAGAAGACCTATTTGCAAATGAAAGGGAATTCGCAGTTCGTTTATGACTCATTCCAAGTTTACTGGGTGGTTCACACGCCTGCCGGAACAGGAAGGCCTCGTTGTGCTCAATTGTTTTCCTGAATGCCTTTATGAACAACAGCAAAAAGGAAATATTACAGTTTGGCAGAGATCCACCAGCCTGATTGGTACTATAGTGCTGAGAACGTGAAGCGGACCATTGCCAAGTCAAACATATCCTTACAGCCTGAGTTATTTTTGTCTTTGCGTAAAGTGAATTGCTGGCTCTCCCAGTGAAAGTATTTTTAAAAGTGAGAGAAGATCACAATGATATGTTAAAAACCACATTTAACATGTTGTTTGTATGTGAAGAATTAAAAGGTGCTTTGGAGAAGCTGTGTTAAAGAAACATGTCTTCTTGCTTGACATGCAGCTGAATGAATTAACCCATAACTGGAATGTTACAAAAGAGGTGATAACAAAAGACTTCTTGTATGTTCACCCTGATACATCAGCCATGTTTTCGAGGACACATAATTTCTACATATTCCTAACCAGCCCAGATAAAATACTGCGTTAACCCTTGTATGCCCTTTTAACACACATTTTCAAAAGCTCATGTGCAATACACCCACTTAACCACAAACCGGGTGTATGGACATTTCAAGTGACTTTGTATTACAACTCCCATTATAGTCTGCAGGAGCTATATTTATAAGTTTGCCTAAATTTGGATTTATTATTTTACTCCACTTGGGTGTTGGAGACACTGATCTTGTAATGAGTAGTTAACTCTTTATATACCAACCAAAAAAGCAGATCTTAAAGCAGATCTCCTCAGATATAGCCTTACAAAATTAGTCAAAACAAATCAAATCACCACGCAAGCAATCAGAATATACCGGATTAGTACAATTTAATAGTTTTCTGCAAGTATATGGATTAATGATAATATGGCTCCCAAATTGGCTACATTAGAAATATATTTGGATGTTTACCATGTGGCATTTCAGTAAAAATAATAAATTCAGAATTCTTGTTAAACCAGCCTAACGGGCACTGCACTTTCTGCTAAATGGCTGCACCTTTCTTCCTACTATATTAAAGACCGTTAATAAATATATCTATTAACGTTACATAAATACAGATGGTGTCCCCACAAAATCAGAAGAAAAAAAGCCAACTGACCTGCACATCTGGAAGTCCTGTTAGTCCTTGTGGTTTTTCATGTAATCCTTGCCACCATAGGGAATATTATTCCAAGCACCTGCCTAAAAAGATGGTCTGTACCTTAAAACCTTTTTCATGAACGTAATTTGTGCCAAACCAAAACTGACTTAAACGTATACTCCAGCCATCATTTACATATGATTGCTGAGAGGTCCCTTTAACTTTACATGGTCCCCCTTTTGCAGATGCATGGGGAGAATATGCATTTTCCGTGTGATATACTTACCATCAGTCAACTCCAGGAGAATGCCACAAGTGGCAGGTTTCAATGTGAGTGCCTTCCTGCCACTAATTGCCTGCTTCTTAACCCATAATATGGTTGGAAAAACCATTGGCGTGAGCCATGCTCATCCCCAATGCCTCGCGCATGCATGTATTCTGCAGAGAGGAGTACGAGCCAGCTCAGGATCTTCTTCTCGTTGGAACAATGATCTCTGCAAGTGTCTGGGACTTTCCTTCTTTTTTGGAGAGTTGGATTTGGCTCCAGCACAGCTCATTCAGCTTAGTTTGGGGTTTCTCTCAGCTCACCTCTGCCGTCTGACAAGCAATATTTCCATACAGACCTTTAAAAGAAACATTTGGCTGTCACCATTACCAAATTGCTACAAAATAATCCGTGTAACGGGCTATTAAATGGTTAATATTTACAAAGTCTCAGAGATGTTTATTTAAAACATTCCTACATATGTAACCAATGATGCTTGATACCTAAGTTAAAGAGCTACTGTCATATCAACTATTGCAAAATGTAAGAGTTTTACTAGAAAAGTGGAAGATGAACTCCCCCAGCCTACACCCTTTGCAATATACCATGCAGCGTTTACTGATACTTTTTAGCAGAGCAAACTGTATACTACTTAGGTATTTCATATCAGCTCCTTCCTGTAACATTAGTCCTTCCACACTCACTTACTGGCATCACCCATAGCTATCAAAATACAGCAATTAATCAAAATAAAAACCAAAGAAGAGGTCAACCTATGTTACTAGTACAACAGCTGCTGTGAACCACATTTCATATGCAGAAGCATGCGCAAACATTTTTACTGACATCACATCAGCAATTTCTAAATGATATAATCAGCAAGGAGAAGACAGAACCTTAAACAACATGTTGACAGAACGTGCATACATCTTCTCTGCTTCTCCTGACCACAGACCAGTTCCTCATTTACACATCTTCTGTACATTTATGGATCATGTGGAATTCTTGTTCCAGCTGAGCTCTACATATCTTCTGCACATGATCATTTCATACATTTTTATTTTTGAATAAGATGCTGCTATGATAGTTGGTCTCTAAATAGTTGAAATCACAAATGTTTTGGTGCTGTTAAATTACTTGTTCAAAACACACGTTATACATTGGTAGACGTAAATATATAGGGCAACGTTTTTAAATAATAAGTTCCAGATCTAGGGATGTTTTAGGATGTAAGATCCAGAACTGAGATTTTAACAATGGACCCCCTACAGTGGCAGTCTGTAGCTATAGGGGGCCCTGTGCATGTAAGTGATTTGGGGCCCTACTGCTGCTAGGTCCCTCGCTCATACTTTTTCTATTGTTGTTGGTTTCTGTTGGGTAGGCAAAAGTTCTGTGCTTCTGTAGAAAAGATCTGTCCACTTGTGCGTGTTGTAGACTGTAACTAATTACTGATGTGTTGCAGCACATACAACAGGAAGAAGCACAGACATTACTAGACACCAGGGACATGGTCTTCAGAAAGGCCCAAACTCCATTAGACTCAGTACTTGTAATTTTACCCCCAGTGGATGTTGTAGTTACACAAGTTATGATGAATGATGTTTTGGTCGAAATGTCAACATTTTCCATATATTACATTGAGCAGTGTCATCAAATGGCTCCTTTAACCACCTGGGACATATGTAAAAAAAAAATATGCACTGTGTGGTTGCATAAAAATAAGTGCTGGCCTGACTCAAACATATTTATGTAAATGTACTGGCCACATAAATATTCTAATCCAGAGTATACTGTGACACCTAGCCTTTCGGTTTCCTACTCGGTTTCCTACTCAAGAGCAGACTTGATAGTAGGCAGCCCACTTTAATGATCGGCTCTTCTACCAACATAGTCTCTTAGGTAATGCAACCCTGTCCAGATTCATATATATATATATATATATATATATATATATATATATATATATATATATATATATATATGGAAACAAGTATCGGGACACCTGGACATTACACCAATAGGGTATTTTATGACATTACATTCTAAATACATAGACATTAATTAATTGGTCCCCCTATACATTCAGTAGAGCCTTTGTAAAGTCAGGCACTGATGTTGGATGAGAAGGCCTCTCCGCTCCAGTTCATTCCAAAGGTGTTCAATGGGGCTGAGGTCAGGGCTCTGTGCGGCCGGTCAAGTTCTTCCACAACAAACTCATCTAACAATGTCTTTATGGACCTTGCTTTGTGTACTGGGGCACAGTCATGCTGGAATAGCAAAAGGCCTCCCCCAAACGGTTTCCACAATGTTTGAAGCATAGCATTGTCTTGATATGCTGAAACATTAAGATTTCCCTTCACTGGACGTAAGGGGCCTAGCCTAACCCCCCAAAAACAGCCCCATACCATTATCCCTTCTCTACAAAACTGCTGAACTGAAGCATCATGCTAAAGAAGAATGGGCCAAACTTCCTCCACAACGATGTGAGAGACTGGTAAAGTCATACAGTAAACAATTATTTCAAGTTATTGCTGCTAAAGGAGGTTCTACAAGATATTGAATCATAAGATTTACTTGGTTTTTTACACACGGCTTCTCAAATTTAGCTTTATTTTTGTTGAATAAATCATGACACAGAGTAATATGTCATGTGTTATTGTTCATCTGAGGTTGTATTACCTCATTTTGTGGCCTGCTTAGGAACAAATTATTGTCTTGATATGTAAAACCATAGAATTCAACGAGGGTGTACATTGTTTTTCACACTACTGTATATATAGTAATAAAGTGATAGTTATAGTGATAAAGTGTCTGTTGTCAAATAAACAAATCATGTTACTATACTCCTGGTGTTCTTTAAAGCAATGTAAATGGCATTTTTACAGGGGGGTGAGAGGCGCCCTGAAATAGGTTTAAAGGAAACTGATACCATCATAGCTTTTAGTATAAATAAATTCATATATTAAAATGTTCTACAGCGTGCAGAGACAGGCTATCCCGGGGGGGGGGGGGTGCAATTTCCCCCTAAATTGGTCTAGATTAGGATGGCCTGCCCATTCAAATGGGGTCACATAATGCAGCATTATGTGACCCACAGCAGTAGTGCAGCAGTAGTAGTGCAGCAGTTCGCACCAAAAGGTGAGTAATTATATATTGAGTAAGTATGTGTGTCAGTGTGTGTGTGTGTGTGTGTGTGTGTGTAACTATATGCGTTAACATGAACATGAACATAGCAAACTGCAAAAATGTTTTATAGGTATGCAGTTTCAAAGTTCATGACATAGAAGCTGAGATAGGGGGCAGTCTGTGTCAGAGCCAGTATTACATGATCAATTTACTGCTTCTCTCTTCTTCTCACCCGCTCTTAAAAAAGCTGTCTGAACCAACAACAGCAGCAATTTAACAGAAGAGAAATTGCTTAAAATAATTTCCCCATGTTATACATATAGGGTTGGTTTCTAAAACATATACATTGCTTAATTTCATAAACAATTTTACAGTCGTTTATTTAAAGTAGAGAACTGTAACATACAGAATTTGGAAAATCTGTCACATCTCCATTAAGCTTTTATAAATATTTTTATGAGCATTATGTTTCAAATAAATCCTAATATTTCATACACGTTACTTGATCTATTAGTAAATTGAAATCTATGAACAATCTAGCAGGACACAAAACAAACAAATAAAAAAAACTAATCTTTCTATAACCTTCTTTGTCACTATTCATATGAGACAATCTTAGCCTCAAGCAACTGTTCATTTGGTACTATACTATATGACTGTACACTTTGATAAAGGAGCTTGGTTGCGCCCAAAACATTTTTTTGGGTCCCTTCTAAAGAAATGCATTAAAGTCGTTTTTCTACCGCACTACCTGAGCGCTGTGTCATTTTTTTTGACTTGCACTATATGGCTGTATCAAATGGTTTTACATTGCAAGGAAACAAATAGGATGTGAGTAAAGTACATTCTGTCCAATAAACTATTGACCCACTTATAGGCCGCACTTTCTTTCCTTAATTTATGGTTTGGGTTTATAAGTTTGGGTGCGGCCTATAATGGGGGTTTAGCACAGGGATGCGCAATTCATATCGCCCGACACCCGGAACATGTAGTATCGAGGGGTATAAAGCATATCAGGGGAGCAGAGTGGCATATCTGTGGGTTTCTGGCATATCAGGGGGCAGAGTGGCATTTCTGGGGGACAGAGTGGCATATCGGGGGCAGAGTGGCATATGAATAGTAAGGTGCATTATGAATAAGGGGGGCCTTTAAATGGATATTTAAACCTACATCTCTTCCAAACATGATTCCTCTGTTGATCCATCCCTATATAATAAGAACACAGGGCTAAACAGCAACAGCAACGTATGCATGTCTGAAATGTTCTTACAAGAGTCAGTGCTTAGACAAACCAGTTATTTGTGCCATCTGGTATTTATCCTCTTTGATGTTTAAAGGAATAATTCAAATCATTATCTTTGAAGAAGGCCAAATTCTTGAATACATCACTATCAATTTAGTGAGTCATGTAGGATGTATGGAACCACATGCTCTGCCAAAGTGTGACCATCTGAAATATGACAATAACAACATTCTTGCTTTGAGAGCAAAGGAAGTTTACAAATATTTTCGAGGAAAAAAATCAGGGGATTTTTCCCAGATTGTTCCCAGCTACTGGAACACAGCTACATCACAAAAACGTTTGCAAAAAGTGAGTATTCATTATTTGTATCCAGCAGACATTTGAAAGAATTAACCATGATATGAAGAGTGTTCCCATGTGATGTTTCTAATGGGACTGATTAGATTACTAGAATTTCTCCTCATGGTTACTTTTAATTTTGTACATGCATTTGAGCAGGGCCCTCCTTATTGTTAGTTTCTGTAAATCCGGATTGTAACGTGAGGCACTATTTGTTATGTCCTTGTAAGCCATTGTGCAGAATATGATGGTGCTTTATAAATCAATTAATAAAGGCTACCCAAAGCATTTGTTATGCTAGGTGTGGAACAGAAAAAATAATAATTATTATAATAATTATTATTATTATTATCTTTTATTTATATAGCGCCAACAATTTACGCAGCGCTTAATACAATACATATATTCAAGGGGTATGACAAGACGAGAATTGACAGACTAAGACAAACTGATACATTAGGTGGAGAGAGCCCTGCTCCCAAGCTTACAATCTTGAGGGAATGGGGTGACAAACATAAGGCACAGAGAAAGGGTGAGAGGTAGTGTGGTGGTTGTATCGATGACAAGGAAGTTCTAGCAGCTAAGCTGGTGCGGCTTCTCTGAAGAAGTGGGTTTTGAGATGTTACTTGAATGTAGGGAGGGAGGGTGAATGCTGAAGGTTCGGTGGAAGTAGATTCCAGAGATATGGGGCAGCTCAAGTGAAATCTTGTAGACGGTAAAAGGAAGAGGTGATAAGTGAGGAGGAGATCATGGGAAGAACTTAAAGATCAAGTAGAGAAGTATTTGCTTATGAGGGCAGAAATGTATGGAGGAGCAGTGTTATGAAGGGCCCTATATGTTAGCACCAGGATTTTAAATTTCATTCTAAAGGTAATAGGGAGACAGTGGAGGGTTTCACGGAGTGGGAAAGCAGAAGAGAAGCGGCGTGCAAGGATGATAAGCCTAGCAGCAGAACACACAGAAATGGCTTCTATACAATAGGGTAGCCCTGGGGATATTGCTCCTCTTTCCCCTTTTCCAGTCCTCTGCTGCAGTTTTCCTATATCCACCTTTAATGTATTGCATGAGAACAAACTTTACATATGGCAAAAGCTTTCTATATTTTAAATATCTTTCTTCCATAGATAAATGCACAGACCATTTTTACAAGGAATAGAAACATACGCTAACCAGAAGCAGCCGTTTAGCTTTAGCCTTTTCAAGCATGTGTGTGAAGGTGAAACGACTGTAAACATTCTAAACTTTGTATACATGATAATAGCAAGAAGTTGCCTATACATTTGCTGTATGGAATCCACATGCATTTAATTGGCATGAACCAACGTCTCAAGGGAACAGAGTTTCCTCTAAGCTCCCTTTCTGCTCTTTAAGAATAAAACCCTTTATTTTATATACAGGAAGCAATTTATCCACTTTCTCAAGAGAAAGAGGGCTTGTGAGGACATATAATGCTTTGAAATAGTGAAACATTCAAGTGATTTTCTCCTGGCAACTGGCATCTGGTTCTATAATCTGGGAGGTATTTGTTTATAGAAAGTCATGTTTCAAACACAAAGTAACTCTTAATGAAGGTTAATGTACTTTGAAAAGTCCTCTCATCTAAGTACAACAATAAGAAAACTATGTATTTCTCAACATTTTGAAGCAATGCAAACAGACATGACTGCCGTGATTATATGTGAAACTCTTCTGATTTAATTTGCTTTATGGCATCTTAACCGGAAATTAATTAGAAGTTTCTTAAGGTCTGCAGGACACTGAGCATCTACTGTTTGTGTTCTGTGTACAAGGCAGGAAATGAAACCAAAGCCAACGATAACGTCACCATTTCTACCACTTTATGGAAACCAAACAATTCTGCAATGGAGTGGGTTTTTTTCTTTCCTGTGTATCTGGTAGTTGCCTGTATATACTACACAATGAGATTTTTCTATGCCAGGAGAGAAATTAGAAGATGTGGTGTATTTACCTCGCGCTCTGCCATATAACTGACCCAGGCACCCCCCTAGAAGCCCCCTCCGGGGCTCTCATCTTCACTGTTAAGTGCTGGTATATGACTCCATATCTTGGCTCTCAAGGGATGTTGTGCCAGCTTGGCGCAGTCATCTATAATGTAAATGGACCACTGGAGGAGATCAGGGATCTCCTTTATGGCCAACCCATTGAGCAGAGGCACACTAGGGGCCCTGATCATCCAAGAAGGCAATCTGTACGCAGTTTTGTGGCAGAGAGATTGCCAACCCCTAGACCTGCCAGATGCCTAGTTGGTCTAGGTCAGAGTATGACACAGGTTATAAGCTAAAAATGATCACCTCCATTTTAAAGTTACAATTTGTGCTAGGTGTGGCTAGGGGTACAGCATTAGGTGATATTTTAAGGTGATATTATTAACCAATTGATAGCTATATAGGTGGGTAAAGGGGTCGAAATATGTACCAACCCATGTTCTACAAATATTGTGTATTACTGCATTCTGTATTTGCAAAACAAATCAGTTTTGGGTGGGCAGACCCGGGCTCTAAAACCTCTAAAACCTAAAGTGTGATCAACATCTTAATACAACTTTATTATTAGTTATTATTAGTTATCAACCCAAATTAAATAATCATGCATGCAGCTTTAAAAGGGGTATCTGACTTAAATGGCAGCTGCAACTCGGGATGTAAATTGAAACTGCAAAAAGAATTTTAAAAAACATTAATACAGTCACCATATTTTGAGTAATACGTTCTTTAGCAAATGAAGAAAGAACAATTGAATGAAAATCAACCACATGCAATAAATAAAACACAGCAAATCTAATCATAAAAGTATTACATAACAATGAGAAACTGCTTGGCTTCTATTTAACAGCCACTCCACATGAAAATGAATTACATCAGTTAGTTTTTTGTGAATTGGCGAAAAAAACAAAAGGCTTAACCAGCATGTGGTTCCTATAGTACAAACATCTTCCTTGAATGTTTGTATGGGAAATGTAAGAGCATCTCAGAAATATCTAGTGATCTATTGCCTAGTAAAAAAAAAAAATACTGGAACAATTGAAAATGTGTGTGTCTTTTCCCATAACATTCATATAAAAATCATACAACGTGAAGCTCTATTAAGCATTTCTGGAAATGTGTGCCCCTTTATACTACTCGTATCTCACATGAGCTCATACACACACACTCTCTCTCCTTATGGTTTTTTTTATGACTTTAGGGAGCACATAAGGACACAATGCTATACTTTACCAATTGCTGAAATATGCAGCCTTCCAGCTGCGGACAGCATTAACTGGGGTATTTGTAATGTATAGTTTGTGGTTTGCAAACTTGGCACAGAGAACAATCGAGCTGACTAAGTCTGCCCGACTCACGCTGAGGCTGTATAGATCATGCTTCACGTACAGTTGCTTATTTGAACTTCGATTACCCATTTGCAGTGAAATAATCCCTCAATTTAAGAAAAAAAATTAAATCAGGGCACATTGAATTTCAATAAACATAATACACCAGTAAGATGAGAAGCCTTTAATGCTCCTGGAAGCTCTTCATACAGAACAGACTGTTTGAGGTCATTCATTACGGTGTATGGTATCAATGGAAGATAGGTAATGAAAATCTAGAGTTTATGCATTAAAATTCTTGAACTTTTGCTCCAATTCCTTTAAAAAGATGTTAAGTGATCATCATACATGGGAATAAACCCATGCCTTAGCAAATCGGCCTTAGAAAATCTTGATTGCTTTGTTATTCAGGAACAGAAGATCTCAAGGAAATCTTGAAAAACAGAGCTTAATTATGTATAAAACAGGTCAGCTTTCCTGTTGATGAACATAGTTTTACTCTTCTGAATCATAATGTCAAAATGACCTAAATAAGACACATTAGTTATCATAACTCCCCATAAGCCATAAAGCCAATCAAACATTTGAGGGTTACATCAATAAAACACAATTATTAGCCTAATGTGTACCTGCCATGCAGAAATTATGTAAAATATGTAAATGACAATATGTGCACAAAGTTTTAAGGGATTTTCTGGCTCTGTTTGCCAGGAAAGCTACACACACCACATTCTTAAGAACAGAAGAGAGTAAGCAATGCATTGAATCACACGTCTATATAACTGCAGCATCACAGAGAGGATTGTGGTTACAAGAGTGGACCACCCAGCTGCCAAAGTTTTAATGTTAATATCTGTTCTGGCAGCGTCATATATACAGTATATATATATATATATATATATATATATATATAGATAGATAGATAGATAGATAGATAGATAGATAGATATTTTAATGACAGTGTAAAAGGTGTGTCTTCACGGAGAGGGTAGAGGATAAGTGGCCTACAGACCGTTGAGGTTAGCACAACGAGGCTACACTAAACTAAAGGTACAGAATATTTACAATTTAAAACATGATGAAAAATACAGAACTTGTATTCCAGATTTGTATAGATATTACATAGATCGATGCCACCGCTATGATCCATCATTAACAAGGAAGATGATTAAAGAGTTAAAAAACCCATAGGTACGAATGATCACTTACAGATGCAGTTTCAACTAGGGAACCCTTGGGACTTTCCGTGTGAAACAGATGAGTTATATAAAGGAAACATACTATGGTTAACAGGAGAGCTAAAGCCAGTTATAAAGATTTACCGTTAATATGTTAAAAATCATAGTATCATATATTTACTAGATGCAGCACTAGAAAAAAGAAATGGCTAAACTCTTATTGGATACAATGCTGATGACAAACTTCTTTAAAGCACTGTGAAACACCCTGTAAATGTACAGACTATCCAGTCCTGCTTTAAATTTATTATGTTTCACTATAAAAATTCAAACTAGCCTAGCCTGTTTTAAAGGACGGTGGTCACCGACGTTCAGGGCCAGATTAACAGAAGCACACAGAGAAATTGCTGTTCTCAGGGGTTCTGCAGCCACCGCTCCAGGCAGGGCCACATTACTAGCGGAGCACCATGGCCGCAGATGTCATGTCTGCCTTGGATTACATAAAGAGAGAGAAGCAACTGAGGCTTCCTAAATCCACAGGGGAACTGTGCTTAGTTCTCCAAGATATTTGGAACAACCTACCTGCCGAGTTCCTTTAAAAATTGTGTGCAAGTGTACCTAGAAGAATTGATGCTGTTTTGAAGGCGAAGGGTGGCCACACCAAGGATTTATTTGATTTACATTTTTCTTTTCACTTTGCATTTTGTTAAATTATCAAAATAAACAATCTGCTTATTTTACTGAAAAAGAACTTGCTAAAGACAGGAAATCCATTAAAGGGGCCCCTCCTGTATAATTGCTTCAGGGCCCAAAGTTCCTTAATATGGCATTGCCTAAATATATATATTCAATTATATATTCAATATATTCAAGATAACACGGGAGCTGGGCAGCTCAAAAATACTTTAAATTGCATATAATGGCTGGAGTCGATCTTTAAGCTAGGCCTCATGTTTC
The DNA here is from genome assembly GCF_027358695.1 of Spea bombifrons. Taxonomy (NCBI): domain Eukaryota; kingdom Metazoa; phylum Chordata; class Amphibia; order Anura; family Pelobatidae; genus Spea; species Spea bombifrons. The sequence goes on along the minus strand of NC_071089.1, from coordinate 95,254,375 downwards.
TATACAATGGTTTACCAGTTGTGTTGTTTTGGCTTTTTACAGGTAATTTTCACTTTAATACCAACTCAATTTAGCTTTAAAATATTTTCTGGAAACGTAATCAATCCATTTGCATTAAACACGGCGAATAATTTTAATAACCTTTGTCGATACTATAAACTATAAATAGGGAAGAGGACTTTAAATCTCAAGGCAGAAAGATAAATCCACCAAAGCAGCAAGTCGCTAAAGTTCAGTTTAGGATACAAAATAGATGATTCTCTTACCTTTTTATTTAAACAGTACTTTGTTAGTGTTACATCTGCTTAGACACTTCTTTTAACTCCAAGAGTAAAATCTGTTACAAAAGTGTCAACGAGAAAGCAGAAAACTTGTTTAAAGACAGATCCTAACAGCAACAGTGAATATTAATGAAGATACATGTTGAAGAAAATGTACAGACCTGGCTAATTGATTAGCTTGGATATTTAAGTCTATGTGTACAAGGGGAGCAGATAACTCAGCAACATCTGATATTTACTGTACATCTACTGAGAGTAGAGTCCAGCACACAATACAGATAGAGATATTTTATACATTTATAATAAAGCATTCAGCACAATTCTATTGTGTTCCATTTTTCCATTATTCCAGTCTGGAGGCCAAACTCAGACAAATGGCCTAGTGCTAGAACAGCCCAATGGCGCACAACATGAAAAGGGAGTTTGTAGACAGCTCAACATTTCAACTCCCTACTTTGACCATACATGATGGGTAGACCAAAGCGACCACAGATCTTGCACAGGAAGCTTTCCCCCCCGCAAACTAAACGACCAGTGCTTTACCAAAAGAGTCTATATAGAAAGTCTACATATTTTTACAAACTGAACAATGGCGAACCCCAGCAAGTCATAATGGATACTGCCTGAAGAAACATGTGCAAACATTTGTGGCTATGTTTGAAATTAAAAGTAAAATAGAGAACAAATATGCAGGTGCTATTGGTCAAAGTTTTTCAAAAGAAGACCAACTCTTATACATAGTCTATAGAGTTCCAACTGATGACGGGTGAGACACAAACCACTGCTTTGGATGTTGACTGACCTGACTCCTTGAAGTTAACAGGGTACAGCAAAGTTATTATTTCTGATATATACAATCATATTAGAATAGCAGCAATATTCTTTTAGGTTATGCAGAATGGAATCAAGTTTAATTGAAATAACATTGTATGCGAATTAATTAAAACAAGAATAAAACGTTATCTAATCCTGTTATAAACACATTTCCACATAAGCCTTTTGCCCACAGTAACCAAGGGATGCTTTTTGGCACCACGTGAGTATAACATAGAAAAGAGGCAATAGCTGTCTTTCAGCACTGTTTATCAAATAAGGACCTACAAGTATTAAAGGAACAGCTGTCTGTGTGCTTGTTTTGCCTTACAGCAGGCTTAAAATATACAAAATGAATTCTCCGGTACTGACAAAACCACAGCAACTGAAATATTACGTGATGTCATAGGTATCCGTACATAGACAGAAATGCCAAGCTGACGCACTTAGGTATAAACTACGCATCTCTGCACTTCACTCATAACTTGCAGCTGTCAGATATGTGGGAATAGAGCATAGAAGCTCCAGTCTACTAACAGCTGATTACATCTTCAGTGAAACTTAAGTCTTAAATCAACAAGGCCTTAAAATGATCTCCCAAGATTACTTTTTCAAAGATATATATATATATATATATATATATATATATACACACACACATATATATATATAAATATATATATATATATATATATATATATATATATACGGTATATGGACCATGCATACATAGTACTTTCTCCACCTTTAGCTTTAATACTTTACATGACTATACCAAACACTGTTAAATTAAGCTTTAGTATAAAGGCTGCTTTACTATAAGCGACCTGCTATATAAACATCCTTTAAAACATGACAGTGAAGGTGAATCTCTTTAATATTGTCCTTAACCCCTTAATGACAAAGCCCGTACATGCAGAATATTTACAATTTAAAACATGTTGAAAAAAGAAGAACTTGTATTCCATATTTGTATAGATATTTCATAGATCGATGCCGCCGCTATGATCCATCATTAACAGGGAAGATGATTAAAGAGTTATAAAACCCATAGGTACGAATGATCACTTACAGATGCAGTTTCAACTAGGGAACTCTTGGGACTTTCCGTGTGAAACAGATGAGTTATATAAAGAAAACATACTACGGTTAACGGGAGAGCTAAAGCCAGTTATAAAGATTTACTGTTAATATGTTAAAAATCATAGTATCATATATTGGGGAATAGAGCATAGAAGCTCCAGTCTACTAACAGCTGATTACATCTTCAGTGAAACTTAACTCTTAAATCAACAAGGCCTTAAAATGATCTCCCAAGATTACTTTTTCAAAGATATATATATATATATATATATATATATATATATATATACGGTATATGGACTTTACTATAAGCGACCTGCTATATAAACATCCTTTAAAACATGACAGTGAAGGTGAATCTCTTTAATATTGTCCTTAACCCCTTAATGACAAAGCCCGTACATGTACGGGCTGAAAATGCATTGTTTTCAATGGGTTTGGGACTGTCCGTTGTCCTTAAGGGGTTAAACGTATGACACCTTGTGTTGGCAATCCTTTTAACAATTTTAGGATATAGTTTCTTACTATAGAGATGTTTTTTTATTTAATGATTAAAAATACACACAAAATCACTCTGCGGTGCTCTGAATTTAAGATATTGAGCAGCTGTAAGAAGCTTTTGTGTGTGTTTCATTTGTACTTTGTCACTGCTATTTAATATCAAGATTTATATACATTCATAAATCCCTGTAGAATATTATAGCTGAAACTCTTTAGGATGAAGCAACAGGGTAAGCAAATGAGTGACGAAGAACTCAAGCGGCATTAGAATTTAACTCAATCAGTTCTGCGTCGTCAAAAATTACTCCTCAATGTTCCTTATTGCAAATACACAACAAACTATATGACATTCCTAATTATCCAACTGTGAAAGAATATTTGGTATATGAGGGTTTTTTTATATATATTTTGCTTTATCGGAACTCCTAGTATTTAGCCACAAATACTATGTGTTTCTACTGGCCTTTTTGTCTGTAATAGGGTATTTACTTATTATTATTATTATTATTATTATTATTATTATTATATTCTATACATCATCACTTACTTTAGACCATAAAGAGTTATTTGTTTGTATCCTTGCATAATTGTATATCATAGAGTTCTGGAAAGTTTTCGTTGTTTGCTTGTTGCCTAATGAATCTTGGTTACAAATTTCAATATCTCTGTAACCTCTAATACAAAGAGATCACATTAGGACAAAAGGATGGAGGCCAACAGAGACAGCCACACTTGCTCAGAGACCTCATTTGTATATATTAAGCAATGTCTTGACTAAGCTTTACCTTTATATGACCAAAATATTTACAAACCATAAAAGACAATTAAAGGTTCCTGGAAACTAAGTTGATCCAAACGCAACTAGGGAGGTAAGAATAGCCAAGTAATCCGAAAACTATGACTCACTGTGACACAAATATTTATTACTTAACTTCATTGGACAGACTAAACAGACTAAACTATTCCTGAAGTAATAACTTGTTAAATCTCTTCGATTTTTCAAATTTCCTTTTACGGATTCAATTTTATTTTTATAAATAAACTTACATTAAAACCGCAGTTTTGTCTTACTGGCAAAAATAACCTATATTCTCTTCTTTGTATTGGATCTGACTATGCACCTGTGATCCCTCTTCACTTTGAAAAAGGCAGCCAGTACTTGTTAAACTGTTCACTTACCAGTGAAGTTGTAAATCACCCCAGGGAGAAGCTCCTCTCTCTCTGTTTAATAGCACATTCCATGCATTTTCAAGAAATGATGTCAAAACCAAGTGGAAAGAAGATAAAGCTAGGGTCAAAAAGTTTCTTTTGTATCCCTACACAAAGTTATTTATGACCAAGATATGGGCTTTAGTAAAGAAAAAAACGTCATTATGCCGAATGCTGACATTTTCAGCAGTAGTAAGTGTGGAAAATTCAAATTCAGCTGAATGTGATGGAAAAATGTAAGAAGGGCTCGGTCATACCGTTGGCATTGGAAATAGCTGGGCTGTCAATGTTTTTTACAATCTGAATGAAGGACGATGGAAGACCCATAAGGAATCTAAATATCTGTGTAGCGACATTTGAATTAAGATATAAAAGTTAGAAACTAAGAAGTGGTAAAGTCAAACATCGTAGTTCCATTAATATGATTATTATTGGTTATTAACTTAGTGCAGTCATTCAGTATGTAGTAGATACCTGGGGTAAACTTTCAGTGGAAGTAGTACAGGTGAGCACAGAATTCAGGAAAGCTATAGCTAACAATTAGTGCAACCAGAATTGTTAATGGAAACAAAACTGTTTCTGAAGAAAATATGCACAGTTTTATAAATGCTTACTAGGATACAATTAAGTTTTCAATCAGGGCTTTCTTTATGGGGCAAAAAGGGGCAGATCCACAGGGGTCCATCTACATCTACTTCTTTCCCCATTGATTGTCTTCCAATGACACAGCAGACCATTGGAGATGCTTAAAGCAGAGAAACTGCAGGGAACATCAGAAGAATCTCAGCAGTATAGATTTTACCGTCCAATGCGTCAAGTGGTTTGTTCCATGTGCACTTCCTGTCTGGACTGTTAGCAGTTAGTCCCCGCCAGTGAGAATGTCTGTTTTTAGTAATAATAGTCTGCTCAGTATAAATTAGGGTGAATTATGCAAATAAGTAAAATATATGGGGCCCATTAAAATTATATATGGCCTTGGTTTTAATACATATTTTTCTCCTTCATAAATGTATTTTATAGCATAGTTAGCAAGGTGTCTGTGGGGGTTGCACAAGCTTACGATACCAAAGGGGTAGTTGGATTTGAAGTGGTAGCAAGAGACTCTGTCAATTGCTATCACTAACCAACCATTACAGCCAAATTATTAATAAACTTCCAGAAGATATATTAATATTTTTTTTTTCTATATGTTTGCATCTATCACAGTGCAGTCGGTAGCCTTGTCCTCACAATCATGGCCTGTCAAACTGTGCACACTGGGGTTGATACTATCTGAGTGGCAGTGCATGGTTCAGTACACTTCAATAGTATAGTTTCATTCACAAGTACAGTTTCATTCACAAATCTCAATTCACTCATTCATATCACTGATCTTTGACAACCATGGATGATTATGCTGAAAACTCAGAAGTTTATGCCAACTTTTTCAACAGGATGCCATAATCAAAAAAGGGATTTATAGAAACATTAATAATGATAATTACATTTGTGGACTGCATATGTGGAATACTTTTTAAATACATTGCTATTGTTTCTGTACAGCCCACTGATTACATGATCAGTATTGAGATTTTGATCTCATGAGTGAGGCATTCCAGTTGATTATGGCAGCTCAAATTCTTTGCACTGCGCAGCCAATGGTGAACATAGTTGCATAACATTATATTTCTCCTTGTAGAAGCAGTATCCCCGACTATTAATAGGTCACAGGTGGCTGTCACTTTTTGGCCCTGGGCAAGTAAAGCCACGCGTCCCTTACCAGCCCCTGTCCCCCCATGTACGTTAATAAACTCTTTCTTTCCACCACCCGCACACTATAACAGATTTACTCTCACTCACTCAAACACACTCATACCTATTGCCTGTCTTGTGCCCAGCTCACACTCAGTACTTCTCTGCTATTGTGTGAGTCCATAGAAGACCAGTCCTGTTAGAAGAATTCCGATGGGTCTGATTGTCTTTTGCCCCCCCTGTCAGCCCACCCCTCATATGTCACCTAGCACAGCTGTCAATCTCATGAGAACAGAGCGTGACAGATTCATGCTCCCAGAAATGAAATATTACAGACAGCATTGATAAGCCTTTATTTCATTTTCATGGAGAAATCCATTGTTAATCAGGGAAAAAAAGCTAACATAATAAGCATTGCAAAAAGCTGTGGCTGTGAATAATGGAGAACTCTAATTGCCTCATGGAGTCTAGCACTGAGTAGTATGCTAAAAGATACAGATATTTTTCGTGTGATTTCTCTTTTTATGTATCAATACAAATTGTCTGTCTTGTAATTCCCTTTTTAAAAGTCTTTGCTAGATCGTTTTCACAATTTCACAGATACCCAGAATATATTGCAGAAGCCACCTTTTTCCGTACCCTCGATGTTCCTTGTGTAGCACTTGTTCAGTACATAATGCTCATCACAGGAACACAGAGAATTAAAATGTAACCGTAGATGAGGAGCAGATGATTCACCTAGCTTGTCCTTTTGATATACCGATTTAAATGTTTTCCTTTATGATCATAGATCTTTTTATTTCTTGAGGCTGCCTCTGCTACACATCAATAAAAAGAATAAAAGTATATATATGCATTACTGACTAAAAAATTGCCATAATAACTGTATTTGATCGCATTTATGAAGCAGAATTGCACTGTACGTGCAGTGTACGTCTAATGCTTATTATACTATTCCAGCACTTAGTCCAATAAAACTTTGCTCTTTGAACGAACTCATTAGAAGGAAATCTGAATACAATTGGTATCTATGTATACTAAACAGAATGAAAGATGGCCACGGCTAGTAAACGTCTTAGTACTATGACCGACGGTATTTAACAATGTATGCATTATTTCCAGTTTTCAAGGGCTTTCATTGCTGATTAAACTCTTTAAAGAGCCACCGTTGTCTAGTAAATGTAATAACTGCATCATCGGTTCCTGTCTTCCGCCACAAGCACATATGTTAACCATCTTCTTTTCAATAAAAAACATATCGTTCTGTTTATTCTCATTCAAAATCTTCCACCTTTAAAATGAAATGCGTATGTTCTCTGTAAATAACAATAGGACATACGTTTAAACATTTATTTATTTGAACATGTTTTTTACATAAATTGTTACATGATGTCAATTCTGATGTCAGAACTACCCTGTAATAAAACCTGTAACATCCTCAGCAAGATGTACGTAATGGTTCAAGTACACGCGTCCACTATTTCCAGCTGTCATAGTGATACCTGAAACCAAGTACTCAAATTTACTGATTTCATTGCACTAGGAGGATGACTGGCCACCAAATTTCAATTTTATTACAGCTTTAAAGAACGCTGACCATATGACTTTACATGCAGTATTGAAAGGCTACACATCTCTACTAGCTTAAGTAGGATTTTAAGGGCCCATGGGGCTTCCCACCCTCCAGCATTTGGACTGTATCATCTCCATGCATATGTTCTTGGGGCCTGTACCACCTTCTACAGAACAAGCCTACGTTAAATACAAAGAATTGATCTGAATAATTATTGTAGGTAGAGCTGGAAAAAAGTCAGATATTTTTCTTGCAGTAGTTACTGCATAAACCATCATGAAACTATGACCTCTGGTGAATGGGATGAATGATCATATATTTTTATCCTGACATTTCCTCTGAATTATTCACTTATTATTAAGTGGTCCTCAATTCTCACTTGTAAACAGAGTTGTCCTGCATTATAAGCAACTACCATGTTAGCTGCTTCTGGGGCCACCCCTGGTGTGACAGATGCCATGTCTTTTGGAGTGACATTCTGATCACAGAAAATGATGCCGTCAACAGCAAGCAAATATCAGTAGCTATATTTGCCAGCATCTGCAATAAGGTTAATGTAGCTGTCAGTGACATGCTGATGCCGCCATTCAGTGCGTCCATGCTTTGTTGTTCCTCATCATTTGTCAGACAAGTCTCTGCTTCCTTTATCAAGAGCTTTATGTATGGCCTTAGCAAAACCTGCTTAGACGCCCAAGGTTGCCAGAATGTCATCCTGAGTGGTTTTCATGATATGCATGTATTATAGCGTGAACAGGGCAGCAGTAGCCTTAAATGAAAGATGTTGGCATGAGCTGTGATGGTCTACATTACTGGTCTACATATGGGTTGCCAAATTAATCTTCCTCCCAAAGGATCCAAAAAGTAAAAGGTGAGCAATCAATATCAATAGTCATGTGACTCTTAAGTAGCACACAGAAACAATTCTGCAATATATTTTTGGTTTATTGCTCTATGGGTACACACACTACCATCATTTTCATCCCTACCTGCAGCTGAAACTTTGGCCAATTTCTGGAAGTACCCTATAAAACCTGAAGGAGTTTAGCCTTTTTCACTTTTCAAGGCACTACCGCCCCTTTTCAGACTTATATATATCCATTATATGAGACATTGATAAGGATGTGCTTAAATATGATTCTTCCTCCTCATTCTCACAATCTGTTCATTAATAAATACAGTATAATTACTAGCCCGTGTGTTAACAGTGGCCATGAGTTTAGCACCAGCAGCAGCTCTGCACGATTTCTGTCTGTTGTCTGTTGGTAGAGATTTGGGCGCTGGTAGTGATGATGGCCATCGCTGCAGGTGCCTTTTCTGGATTATTTATATATATTGCTTCTCAGAAAATGACAATTGATATGTGGGACAACGTCAGCAGAAATTATAATTAATACTTTGAAGAATTTGGGATAGACATCATGCTTTTTTTTCTTATATATATTCTGGCATAAAGCAGTCCCGATAAATATAATGCAAATACTGCAAAGTGCAGTATGACCAGAATGACCCTATGTAGACAATCATAACATAACATAACATGACAGTAAGATATTTCCAAATAATGTGTCTGGCTAATTACATACATTAAAAAGTGGCATATAAAGGCAGAAGTGTGAGGTCACAATTAAGACAAAATAAATTCCATAACATTATGGTAACTAATTAAACAAATGCTTTAGGTTGGGAAGACCCATGCTTTTTCATAGGTCATTTTTGCATAGGTCATTTTCAAGCACCAGTCAGACATCACAGGCTTGATTCAATGACTTTGATTTGGTGTTAACGGCGGTGGAAAATCTATGGTTTGCAATTCAACTCAAACTCAAATAGGCAGTAAAGGAGTCTAAACTGTGACCACTAAAACAGAAAACAGCAAGTAATTCAGTGGGGTGCATAGACTAATAATGTAACTTAAATACAAATTTTCGAACATAAAAACAAAAGAGACATCTAAAATTGAATGTACCGTAGAAAGCTAAAATAAATACCGTGCACATAAGCAGATAAGCAATAAAAAGTATACCAGTGATAATTTACCCCTTTGAAGGCCAACACATTGACATATGTTCCCTTTTATTCCAATATTTGACATATACTTAGTCCCATATGTCAATACGTTGATGAGTTTCTTCGTTAACAAGCAGCGATTCCCTTTAAGCCATATTCCTGGAAGCATTAGTGATTCAAGGGAAAATACTATTTTAAGAATGTTACTTCCAAACATTCCCATGTCTTTAAAACACACATGAAAATTAACTTCTGTAGTGAGTTATTGGCTGTAGGCTCAAGCCTAGTAATGGCCTGGCATATGGATCTGATCCTTATCTTGACTGGAATTAATCCAGGCAATTAAGCCATTGCCCAAATCTGTATCGGAAATGTTGATGTGTCACAGAATTGCATGCATGAGTTTGATATAAGGAAAAAAGGGTCAGGCAGTATCCGAGCTTGCACCACAATTTTAGCCCACTTTTTTGCTTTGGGTTTTCCATGCCGAGTCCAGATTTGCTACTCCCTGGTTAAGATCTAATGTATACACACAATGGATCTGAATCAGTTAAGATGTTTAAGGCACATTGCCTGACTTTACAATACAAGCAACTAATACCACTGATACCAGATCCATACCATCTGCTGTGGTGATGCAGGAGGAGAGCAAGTAAGAAATGGAACGGTGAGAGTTGTGCCACCCTAACATCTCTCCATACCTAAGACTACCAACATAACCACTGCTAAGACCACAACCATTACCACTGCCACGATTGCCACCAATATCCACATGGCTGCACCAGTATCAGCACCCCATGTATATACAGTATAATGTCCCAATCACCCATCCAGTTAGGGCGCATATGTACTATTATATCATCCTTGACCTCTAATGGGATAACCTAACCTTCTCAGATGTGATTTCACCACTAACCTCCACAGCAGTATCTCCAGCTACACAGAGATCCTCAGTTTCAGTAATCGCACAGACATCTGCAAGAGTACACATGGAGCTATAACACCAAGAGCTATTTTTAATATTCATTTTCACAGCTTTACTTCTGTGTTAGGATGAGCATCCAATGCATTCAGTTGACAGAGAGAAAAGTGTATGAGCTGCATGGATAATGGAAGAATGGAGAGTGTGTGTGTATGTCTGAGTAACTGTATGGTGTCAAGTGTGTGTGTGTGTGTGTGTGAGTGTATGTATGTATGTATGTATGTATGTATGTACGGTATATCCCTATAGTCCCTTTAGGTTTTCCTGTTGTGTCACATAGTTAAGCTACAGAGGTGTGAGGCCTAGCTGTGAGAGGGGCCTACACAGAGACCAGATCATGTGAGAAGCAATCTACAGCAACATCATCCATCTGATCTGCTATCCCTGTGTAAGCTGCGGCCGCTCAGTGAGCCAGAAAGTATCACCACATATTTCTACAGTTGCATATGACTTACTTAACTTACATTTTAATGAAAAAAAGAACCGTGTATGCCTGTATGAATTCACTTAGAAAAAAAAGTTGTTTAGATTTGGTGATACTCTATTTATGATAAGAAATGCTCAACCCTCGTTGTGTAGAATATGTAAAATATGCAAAACAGTCTGAAAACCCAAGACATTTAATTTCCTTGCCCTGCATCAGACTCACTTTCTTTCACATTGTACAGCATGACACTATGATTATTGAAGAGAAGCGTTTGCAATGTGCAGCTGCTTATGTTTATGTTAGTGAGATAGCTCCTACTTATCATCAGATTCATAGCTTAGAACTGGAAACCATTAAAACCTTGCACAATATGTTTTCCTCTCAAATCTCCTTAAAAAAAAAGAAAATAATGTTGCTTTCCAAGGTACAAGCTCCCTCCCCATTCGTGTATGAGGATGATAACATGCATTTCCAATACTAAGGATGAAGAAAATAGACTTCTAAACACACATAAAATTTGTTCAAGCTGATGGCATAAAATACAGGAACCACCTAGGTCCACAGCTTGACATGTCCCTCTCACAAGCATTTAAATAAGCATATGAAAATACATTTGCAGACAAAATCCTAAAATGTAATTGTCCCAACTCTATTGTTCAATAAATTAACAGCACATACTCATGATATATTGTGATATATTTAATGCTAGGATCAGCATAAAGCTAGTAGCTGGCATTGTATATTTATAGAATGTAATATGATTGATCCATATATATATATTAGACATTGTTACACAGTCATTAAGTTTATACGTTCCGGCTTGAAATATTTCCACAAATATTTCAAAAACTCAGCAGCTAGAATAATTTCCCTTTCTCCCTGCCATTTGTAATTGGTTTAAGTAGGATATTTTTTGTTTATGTTTTTCTGGTTCAACTATATTTTGCTTTAAGAAAATCAGTTGTTTTTATGTTATAATTTATTTTTCCTTATTTATTTATTCTCGTTTTCATGCATAATCTACTTGCTAAACTACCACCCTTGAATATGCAGCACGGTAATAAAGAATTGGTTGTCCCTTTTCACTGAGAAAACAATATCATAATATCATTAGGAGGGTCTCTGTTCTTTCAACTTGACCGGACGGTGCGTTCTTACTGCAAAAAATTTAATTCACCATGGGTTTAAAATGTGAGCCCCCTACAGCTTCAAGCAATAGATAGGTTTTATGTTATAATGGCTTCCCTGATAATAGCTTCCCTGATATGAGGTTGGATAGTATACGTACAATGTCAGCTTACACGGTGAATATTTTATATAGCATGTTACTTAGTAGGTATAAGCTAAAAGCAATATGAAGAATAAAAAGCTAAATCGCTTACCTCCCTATATATTGTGAGAAATATATGGTGTTGTAAAGAGTGACTGGAAAGAGAGGATAAGGAAAAGGCATCTGTAGAACAAAGTGCCACATTAATGTATCATCAATAAATAATGAAAGATTACTGTTGTCGTTGAGCCTGGATGTGCAAATAATATTCATCCGAAACATCTACTCACCATCTTGACTGTGCTATGTGAGCAATATATGCTCTCCGTGACTCCGTTGCGGTGCCGGCGTTTCACGCTCAGCTGTGAAGCGCGCACCGTGGCAGAACGGGAAGACGGACGCCTCCCGCTCCCACCGCAGGACTCAACAAGGTAAGTAAAGGGGGGGCAGTGAGAAGGGGCAGAAGGGGGGCAGTGAGAAGGGGCAGAGGTTAGAACAGTCCTGTATTCTTTAAATATGAACTTCTGCATCTGAAACAACTCTTTTGATTCTAGTGAGCCTTAAGAAAGGAAAGGCCTTTTGAAGGCAAGCATCAATATATTGAGCTATCGATTGGAATATGAATCTGGTAGCTGAGAGAATCAGCCTACCACAGGGATTTTCAATGTCTTCATGCATTTTGTTAGTAAATAAAAGACTAGTCTTCGTGGATTGGGGAAGCACAAGAAAGTCCCTTGGCTGGTCACTGATCCAGTTGCTGTTTAAAGCACAATCAATTACGTCAAATAGTTATTTTTGTAAACCCAGTGTCAGATCTTGGGTAATGGTTGGTAACAGTGCTGATCTTCAAACTGGATTCAAAGGATTGATATTGTATGTAATTCAAAATTCCAACACCTCTGCCTTTACTTACAGGTTTAATAATGCAGCTTTTGTCAGGACTAACATCCCTAAGGGCTTTAGATTCATCTGGTGTCAAATTATGACTGTCTTCATGATTTTGTAAAATGTTCTCTTTAATTTCCCTTTTGACTAAATTTGTGGATGTACTTATGACATATGACACTTGTTTTTTAATGTTTTGACACTGAGCACTATCCTTCCTTTTACCCAGGCACTGCTTTATCCTCAGTTTGTCTGAAAAAACCTTTTTTGATGCCCCAAACGGATAAGGTCAACATTAAATTGTCAAATGTATTGCCTTATTGCAACTTAACCCTTCATTTAATAAATATGTTGAAAATATAAAACAATATATGATCCTCTTCTAGCTCCTTGTGGTTGCTGTATGTCTGAAATGTAAAAAAACAATTTGTTCCTCCTCTTGCTTCTTGTGGTCACTTTATTGTTTTCTCCTAATTCTTCCTTCTCGCACAACCTTTCAGCAAATTAACCTGTTTATGGGGCAGATGTTAGGAATGTTGTGGAAACCTCTCAAGTGCAGTATAAATAGACAAATCTTTATCTTTTAACACAATGCAAAGTGATTGAATTACATCAAAATCTAAATTAAATTAATATTTGGTGTGACCACCCTTTGCAATTAAAACAACATCAGTTCTTCTGGGTACACTTGGACAAAGTCGGGGACTTTGTAGGCATATAGTTAGGTGTATGACTAAACAATTATTCCAAACAGGTGCTAATGATCATTAATTTAGTTTGTAGGATGAAACACAACCATAATCTGATACAGCTGTGTAGGAGGAATAAAACTGGGTGAGGAACACCCAAACTCACTAACAAGGTGAGGTTGCTGAAGACCATGGCAAGACTGAGCACAGCAACAAGACCTAACATAGACCTAACATCAGCAAGGTCTCTCCCAGGCAGACAGCAAAGTTTCCAGATGTTCTGTCCACGCTCTTTTGAAGAAGCACAAAGAAAAATGGATATGTTGAGGACTGTAGACGGCCAAGGAAACTCAGCTTAGCATTGGTAACTGTGTGACCCTGGTACACCCATCTAATGTATGGAAAAGTCTTTTCAGAAGTGGTCCTCTTGGAAGACTTGCAGCCAAAAACTCATACTCCTCTGGCAGGACTAACACAAGCAATAGTCACAGATAGTAGTCAGGGTAGGCAGAATAGCAACAATAACAGTTACAGAGTTTGGGGCAACAGAGTACTAAACAACAAGATAACATGCAGATAACACCTAGAATGTAAGTTCCTGCGGGAACAGGGCCCTCCGTTCCTCTTGTATCTGTATGTCAATTGCTTGTCATTTTGTACTTGGTGTTATCTGTAAAATTTTTACCGTGTACAGCGCTGCAGAATCTGTCGGCGCTTTATAAATAAAGTATAATAATAATAATGTTGAGGCAAGCTGAATAGAAATAATAGTACGAGTCACAGGCAGGAGGGCAGGCAGAGTACATATATTGTTTATACCGCATTTACTTTTACCTCAATTTTTTTCTATTCTGAATGTATAAAATAGCCACTGAACCATTGCCCATGTTGGCACCCAGACAGTTACAAGTTGGTTTAGAATTACATGGTGTATGTCCACACTTACACTACACAAATAAGAACAATGGAAGATAACGCAGTGTCTTGAAATAGTATATCTGTCTTATAATCACGTTAAAAGGGATTTGGAAGGTATAGTGTGTTTGATCTCTAAGGTATGCAAACATTACATATAACATATACTGTATTTCAACACACATGTTTAGCCTAGGTGTGTCCACACACCTATTAAAAGAAAGACAACTGAGCAGAGAATACAGATAGAGAGATAGATAGATAGATAGATAGATAGATGATAGATAGATAGATAGATAGATAGATAGATAGATAGATAGATAGATAGATTAGTGGATTTCTGTGAATAAATACAAATAAACAGTAATCACATGTTGACTATCGTGCTCCACGTGACCTCACGGATATAGATAATCTATGAAATTAAGATGTTACATTCATATTCATAACTGGATATCTGTGCTTCTCGAGTGATGATGCAGGCACAGATAGTGTGAGGGCTATTTTAGGGACACACTTGTCGACCTTCAAACTCAGCTGCTCATTAATATTGTAAATCATAGCTACAACGTTCCTTTTAAGTAGATCCACTTGGTAGAACTGAATCATGTTCATTTTGGCACCTTATTAGTGTTACTAAAAGCCAGCGCAAACTTGTGCATTCAGTCCAAACACACTCTAAACTGGGCTGGCACATTTCATCTGCCTGTAACTCAATCTCTTTCTAAATAATAAAGCATAGGATAAATCAGGACACGGGAATAACTGTGTGTCACTTCACTAGCTTAGCATGGATATCTGACACGTGGAAGTCATTAATAAAGTCTGATGGTGGTTCTTATACCATTACAAAGAAGTGGCAATCAAATCATTATTACTGAATTAGCACTTTGTGATTCTGGTACAAAGTCTAAAAACTGGTCTTATAACCACATCAACCAGTAAAATCATCCAATCAGCAGGAACATTTCATTTGTTTTCATTTGTAAACTTTGCTCGAAATGACATTTTTATTCATGATGCCAATTTGCTGTTTCTAGTAGTAATTTGAAATGAAATCAGATTTTTTTTTTCCAAAACAGGTCCAAAATAAAAGTATTTTGTGTATCAACGCTTGTGATTTTTCCCATTACCTAATACTAAGCATTTCCAACAATCCCTCCTTGTGTGAGCTAATGTACTACACATATAAACATTTTTAGTTGTGTTCTGCATGACTAGGCATGAGTTTAATATCTCTCCTCTTCCAACTAATCATCACTGATCTACGTTAGTTTCTACTTGTATTGCAATGTGTCCATAACAACTTCCCAGGCTGCCTCTTTGGTTCGTTTTGACTGTATTATTATAAGCATTTCAATCCTCATCCAAGTAATTCCAAGTGTTTGCAACAATATCTTGAAAAAGCAAGCATGATCCATGTGCAATTATGGGCTCTGGAACACAGTGCTCTCTGAAATGTATAATTAAATATGATGTCATCCATCAAAGTGCATCTAATATGATGATATTTCTAGACTGGAAGCCCTGGAAGTGCAGTATTTGCCCAAGACTGAAGTGTTTGTGCTTCCATATATATATATATATATATATATATATATATATATATATATATATATATATCCGCCTAATTAAATAATTCATCATATATAAAAATAATAAAATGATTTAACTAATGATGATCATGATTTCCGCTTGTTAAAACAATGAGAAATGTAAAAGTCTGGAGCTAATTTTTGCATAATAGGAAAAGATCTTGTAAATACAAAATACAAGATTTTGTAAATACAAATAAAATGTTAAATATATAAAAAAAATGTTTTGTCATAGTATCACTGACCTGGTCTCAGGGAACAGGTATTTAAAGATATACAGCAGAACAAGATAAATGTCATAGTTATATAGGCAATCAGGTTTAAAAACAAGCCCATGAAGCTCAATCTTATGAAAATTACCATTATTTGCCAATATAACACAAAATGATCGACACAATTTCCCATTTGTCACCAAGGTGTGGAATAAACATTTCCCTGCCTCTGAGAGTAACTGCACCAACCTTACCTTAAAATACATTTATTCAGATAATAATGACTTGTTGTCAAAGCCACACTTGTTTCTCTCAGTGAAGTTAGGGTCTTACAAGCAATCCGAAGGATGCTTATGATGTCTATCAGTATTCCATCCAAATATATTAGAATTCCAGATATGTTGAGGAGCTTAATTATTCAGCTATTTATTTCATCAAGTAAACCTTTCCACCCAGCCAAAGTAAATACAATTACAAGCTCAGTATGAAAACACCAGGATTGACACCTCTCAGTTCAGATGTCATTCCCTTGGAGAAGCATTATGTTTTGTGGTATTTGCTAGATACATTACCCAACAATTATGAAAGGGAGTAGACAGTCTCAACATATTTTTGCTAGAATCTGGCTGTTTTGCATTTGGCAGTTCCGAGAAACATGTTCATTTTATGAGTACTAAAGTGACACAAAATCCACCAAATTCCAAGCTTAGCCTACATTTTTCAGTGTTACATTTGAGTGAAAGTCAAAGTATCTGAGTTTCCATGAATTACCTGCAATCCTGAAAGAAATAACATACCGTAAATTTCACAACATATACTAAAACAGAGTTCTTAAATGTTATATTTGCTTGAATATGGCACCAGATTAAAGAAATGAATCTGTAGCCTTATAGGCATTTTTGTAATAAAACTGTGATCCATAACCTAAGGTATGTCTCTTTATCATATAATTTCGAAGATATTTGTGACATTTCCCTACTTGCGAAACCACTCCATCACTAAAAATACCCACCTTCTTTAATAGAATAATAACCCTATAAATATGACACTGTTTTTGCATACGACTCAAAAATGACTGCATGCAGATGGAATGGGGCTTCCGATTGTTTGAAATATTAGTTAAATACTGTTATTACAATAATTAAGTTGTCAATTCAATGGAAAATCCATCTATCTGTTGGAGCGTGTACATAGCATTCCATTTAGGGTTAAGAATCTTTTGCACACACCCAGCCAATAATCAGTTTGCTCTTCTTACCACTGTGTGAAATTACATGGAAACCTTTACATGACTGTAGAGACAGCTGCCACTTGGGCGGCAATTTAAACCTTTTAAGCATCCAGATGACGAGGTGTGGACATTCTGACAAAACCTCAGCCTCATCCGTCGTTTGCATTAACACAGACACAAAACCAGTTTAGAATGAATTACAAAAATGAATCCATCCACAGCCACATTTCAGCTACAAAATGCATCACTCATTGGCACGGAAGCTTATGTTGCAGTTCCACTGAGTTATATGTGTATTTTGGGATTTTTATGCAACACAGTTAATATAACAGTTGTAATAGCTGTATGTTGTGTTTTAGCAGGTCTTTTACCCCCCCCCACTATGAGAGGAGAACTGAAAAAAATGCCCCTGTAAATAAATATGGCATACAGTACCATGAATATACTGTAAATACTGCAGTGCATGTGCAGATTGTCCACAAGACAGAATTAATGCCATTCGACATCATGCAGTATTGTTCTTATAAAGAAAAATGTTGTATTAGCTAAAGGGAAAATTGGTACTTTTTATTGGGCCAACATATAAATAGATTTAACCTTTCAGGCAGGGCCATACTGGGAATTAAAAGCAGCCCTGGATATATGTGGACACCAGTCTGATATATTTTATTGCATGATTGAGCTCATGTGCCCTCATGCCACACCAGGGGCATAACTAGAAACCACAGGGTCCTGGTGCAAAAATTGCCCCAGGGAACCCCAACTTCACAAACATGTGCCAAATTGCCACCGTTGCCCCCAAACAGCTTGTCTGTGCCATATGCTCCCCTTAATATGTCTGTGCCATCTTTGCCCCAAGCAGATTGTCAGTGCACCTAAGCAGCTTGTCTGTGTCATATTTGTCCCCAAACAGCTTGTCTGTGCCGTCTATACACCTAAACACCCTGCCTGTACCATCTCTGCCTTCTTAACAGCCTGCCTTTACCACTTCTACCCCTTAACAACCGTCCTGTGCCATTTCTGCCCCCAAACACTTGTACGTTCAATCATTCACTCATTTACTCACTCATTTATTCACTCACTCACACAAGACATTGAGTTGCTTGCACTAGTTTTTATTATCGATAGTATTAGCTGTAGTAAGAATAGTAATATGGAAAATGTTTCAGATGTTTTAACATCCATCATTTTCTTTTAGAGCTTCGCATACATCAGGGACATGAATATTCTGAAACTTCAGTTACTAAAGATTATGATTTGTACCATGCTCATTATAGAGCAGTTTTGCATATTTATTACTGAATTACCTTTGGATAGACCTAATAATACCATGTGACACTCATCTAGCCATTTCAAGCTTTCATAACACACAAAAAAAAAGTCACAGGTATAATTTTATAGTTATGATACTTCCAATTAATAGTTTCCAAGCTTTTCTCAATCACAGTTTTCTCAGCATCAAATAGAGAGATGATTTTTTGTTAATTTGCGATATTTGGCAGTTAGAACTGTGAATTTTATCAGATATTATTCACAGTAATGCCAAGTGTGAATAGAAAATACCTCATGTCTTAATGAACCCATAGCTTTTAGTCAAATGTTGAACGTGCATTACAATATATTTATTCATATTTTTATTAATATTTATGATTAACACTAAATCATATACCATAGTTCAATAGTGCCTTCTGTTGTTTGCAAGTTGTGCAAATAAAATTTGTCATAGATGAAAATGCAAATAAAACTATTAGATCTACTTATCTCATATTTCTAATAGACCTTTTTAGAGACCGATTGCAAGTTAATTATATAATTTTATAGCCCAAGAGACAGGGTTGGAAGGACGCAGGGTAAATTTTGAAACAATACTCATAATCCTGGTTGAAAGGGGTAGGGTGGTACTTGCAGTTAGCAGCAGCACTGAGTCAATTTTTTATGGCGTGCACACAAAGAGACAAATTCTCCTTTTCCATGGTTGGGTGTGTCACAGTTTTGTGTCGAGTGTGTCCTTGAGAATCTGTTTGTTCTGTGTTTTCAATGGTGATGGGATTTTGTTAAACCCAAGGGTGGTTGGGTAACTCCTCACATAAAGTAAACAGAGGAGGTGGTAGAGGTTATGGTTGGGTTTACCACTGAGATGGTGTATTGTGGGTGGTGACAGGCAGCGTGTTATCCAAAAGGCAAGTTGTTGGTTGATGTTACGTCGAAAATGATTGCGTTTTGGATAATGTTAATAACCTTTAGTTTCTTGTCACATGTCAATAAACACTATGTCTATTCTTATCAAAAGACACGTTTTTATTGTGTTTCTTTGGGTGTGAAGGGGAAAGACACGGGAGTAAGGAGATGTGGTCAGTTACGGTTGACAACCAAAGGACTTCACAATTCCCTTGTCACGTATCCTTCCTTAAGAGTTTACATGACAAAGCAATGCCACCCTTACAACGTTAATTTAATAGATATTTATTTAATTTAATAGCTTTTCATGATATATATATATATATATATATATATATATATATGTTGAGGATATTTAGCAAATAAGAAACATTCAGCACTGTTCCTATATACAGTGCATTATATATGATAAATCCAGGTTAAATATTATGAATTATCACCCCTGGGAACTTCACAACAAATGTTTTAGCTGGAATTACTTTAATAAAATTGATCCACAAGTTGTTAAGACAGAGTCACAACTCTCAAACCATTAACCATGTGATGGAACCTTTGATGTGCCACGTGTGATGACAATCAGACATTTATTGCAGCATACCATTCCTTACCAGGAGGGAACAACGCAAATACCCAACCACTCCTCTAACACGGAACACATGCACTCTTGTTCAACATACTTTATGGCAGACAGAAAATCGAAACAATCCCCCCTACCAGAAATATTACAGTGGTAAGTTTAGATTTAGATTTTAATTATTTTATTCTAGTTAGAAATGCTCAAGATTCATTCACATAAAATATACAGCACCTAAGGACAAGATGAATTTGCTAATTTCCTTATAGACTTCTGGCTCTTTTCATCCAGCACCAGAAACAATTTGGATGGGACAAGGTTCATAATATAATACTATAATCTATTCTTTCATTAGAGATTTTATTTATTGCCGCTTGCTTGGTTCTTTATGCTTCTCCACTGAGAAGCATTCACAGTTTATGTGCGTAAAACATATACCTAATGAAATCTTTCACTTATTTAGTGCCAGTCCCGGGGAGGGGGCATCAGCCAAACAAGGCAAATGCTCTTATACATTCTTACCATTATTGCCTCTTGTGCAGCAGGTCCCATCCTCTTATGTGATGTTTGCCCGAGATAACTAAAGTGATGTAATGGAGTTCCTGCTGTGCTAGTTCTGATGGGGCTCATTCAAGTGGGAGTTTGTGGAAGAGTTATATTTTAATTTCTGGATTATGAAGGCCCAACCTCTACGAGCAGGAGAGGACATGTGGCTCATGCTAAAGTAGCAAAAGCTAACCTCAAACACTGTAGGCCACAGACATAACATGATTTAAGAATAACACTTTCCCCACTGTTAAGCAATATACTAATAGAGTGATAGCTTGATAACATAAAGACCTAAAGTTCAGTCAGGATTATAGGTCTTGAGTTTCACTCTCTTGGTTTGTTTGTTGCTTTGTTGCTTTATGTTATATTATTTTTTTATATAATGTTCACCTTTCTTGATTATTTAGATCTCTTACTTCACTTGACCTTGGCATCCTTGATTACCCACACTCGGGGTACAAACTCTTTTATAGCAGAATGAGATAAAACTGCAACTCTCCAGCAACCCCCCCCCTCCATTATATTTCAGTCAGGGTTTTCTCAATATCTTGTTGAGTGAAGTTTAAGTGGATCCAGAAAGGTGTCCAATGATGTGTCATTTTTTTATCCAGCAACATTAAAACCTATGTAAAGTCACCTGATGCAGATTATAATCAGATTATAATAGCTACGGAATTTGATGGCGCCATATAAAACAATAAATAATAATAATAATAATAATAAATGTGGTCTATAATTAAAATGTAGGGAATAATAATTTGTTTTTAGAGCTCAGACCTAAACTTTGTGAAATTTAAAATCCTAGAAAAAAGGTGAACAGAAAGGGGTGATTACAGTACAGGTTTGGAAACTAGCTGTATAAATATTTTCTTTCCAAATTGTTACCTTACTTGGAAGTTGAGTTGTTAATGGTAGGTTGCATCATGACATGAATTATACTGTTGTCTTTTATTATGTCCAAAAACATATTACCCTTGGCTGTGCTGCAAGACTTGAATTTCCAGCCAGTATTAGGGCAGTTAAACTCTCACATTAGTGTAATCTGGTCCGATTTGGTTACTTTGTGCTAATTCAGTAATACTTTATCTCAATTTAGATCAAAGGTAGGAGGTTTCTAAAGAGAGAAAAAAAACAATTTTACTTTCATTGATAATTTTAAACCATGATGCTTTGACATTATAACTTCCTTCCAAGTATATTAAGATGTATTCCTGACATATTAATCATAAATAGGGCTGTAGCAGTTTATATCACCACCCCAAAAAACAGCACACACACACATACACATATATACACACTTTGCTTCCCCTCGTCCTGTCTCCCATGCAGCTGCTGCCTCTCTACTCAGTGGCTTAATGGAAAGTGCTGAACCCCCCCCCTGCAAGTTGCATGGTTGGGACGCAAAGCTTGTCCTTCACATTCAGCCATACACACAGTAACATACTTACACACACACTAACATGCTTATGCACGCACACTAACATATGTACTTACACACGCAGTAAAATAATAACATACTCAACACACAGTAACATACTTACACACAGTTAAATATTTACACACGCTAACATACTTATGCATGCACACTAACATATGTACTTACACAAGCAGTAAAATAATAACATACTCAACACACGCTAACATACTTATACATACATATAGTAACATATATTTTCACACATACTTACAAACATACTTACACACATGACTGACACTAACACACACCAGTCTCTTTAGGTCCTCACTCGAGATGACTGAGCACTTGGAAAATACATCATATCCCGGCACTCAGGACCAGCCTGTTCGGCCTGTGGAAGCACATCCCATATCGCTGGCCTAGCGGTATCGAGTGAGAGGGCTGGTGGTGTTGAGGCCCACGTTAGCTTCCGTTACAGCTATTGGAGCTAGCCCCTTAAGATACTTGGCGCATGGGTGCCATGCACCCATGGCATCTATCCTCAACACCTCAGCACAATTGCAGATTCAATTCTTGAAATGAATTTTTGTTCCCCAGGTAATGCAGATGGGCTGGGTATCTTTGCCAATGTCCAGCCTTTGTTAATTCAAGAGGATGGCATGTCTCTCTTTTTTATCTGTCAAAACCATGACCGTATTGAGGATATAGATGGCTGGATTTAATTTTTATGGTGTTAATAGAGCAATTCCTTGCTGAGGAGGCAACCTCATAGAGGAGTCCATGGGGTTTGGAGTCTAGGTTAAGGGGTTCTGGTCCGCTGGAGTATAGCCTCTATATTGATTGGACCTTGGGTTGACAAGCATATATCTTTCTTAGTGTTGTTCCCAATAGTGCTGGCCCTGATGATTTGAAAAAGATCACCTCGGTAACAAAAAGGTTAAGTTTCACTGTGATAATGAGAGCATGGTTCAAGTGATAAATATTACTATGTCATCCTCCTTGGTGATCTCTTTATTGCATTATTTAGCATTTGAATGTTTAAGGCTTAATCTGAGTATCTGTGTGATCTGTAAAACCTAACATTCTCTTGGATCTCTTATCAACTGTGGACATCCTGGAATGGGTTTAGAACCTGGTCACATAGGTACATAGTGTCTCCCACAAACAGTTCACTGGTACCATCTACATTGGAGGCTTACTCTCAGGTCTGGAGGCACTGGACAGGGCTTCTAGTAGGAGTAGGCAACCCAACCAGGTATGAGTCATCACAGGCAGTATTGTACTTTGTGAGGTCTAAATTTACAGCAGGTATGCATGCAAAAAAGAAAATATATTAAAAAAAGAAACAAATATTGCGGTGACGCATGATGGTACATGTCTCATCACTTGAGAATCTTCCTAGTCCTTCAACTAATTCTCTCATTGGAAAATAATTCACATTATTTACATTTTTTGTTTGTTACTTGCATTAACTAGGTTGCTTTAACAAGTGTATCAGAAAAATATAATACAGTATGAGCCTAGAATATGAATTTTTATACAAAAATAGTTTTAAACTTTGATACACAAAATGTAGGAACAATCAATCCCTCTAAACGGCTGTGATTATTATAGAACCTTGAGAAGGTCATGATATTCTCCTGAATGTAAATTAAGTGACAAACGTGCAACACTCAGGCACTCGAGTTTGTCGGGCAACACTTGGGCTTTCGAATGGTTAAAGGATTAGTAACAAGTACAAGCTGAGCTGCCAACATGTGTCCCATTGACATCATCGGTCACTAAAACTTGTCATGTGATGCCTACCTTTGCTACATGTCACCAATCGTAACTCATTCTATTAATAGTCTTGGTTTATAATCAGTGTCTTTAGTTTCGAATACATCTGGTGAGGTCATTTTCCTTCGTTTCTGATGTAAGAATGGCATACACAGCAAGAAAGAAAGAGCTCTGTTGCACGCGCTAATTCCTAAATGGTTATTGATTTAAGCAAGTCAATATACAGTATGTATGTGGAGATGCTATTAGACGTAAGGTGGGCACATGTGCACAGAGGCAATTTATAGAAATGCATTTGGCATGCATGTATTAGACACAAACCCTTCTAATGCAACCTGGATATTTTAACTGCTTCAGTGCAGGGGTATTCAGTGTTAGTAGAGTCACACATTGCTACTATACCAGGCCATTTTATAATAAGTTCTATATATATAAGGTATAAGATATTCTACTAGACAAATAAATGACTTTCAAGCACACAGGCCACTAACCCCTAAATTCTCCACTCGGAAGCCTCTAGTATTTCACTGTTATTCCATATTTCATTCCAGTTAAGATTTATACTTGGATGGCCTTGTGCTCTCTAAAGCTTTACCTCATCTGTGACAATGTTTGCTAAGTGCCACTTAGCAAATAAAAATATATATAAATATACAACAAATTTATTCAAATAAACCCTCACAGTCACATCCCATTAACTTGAGAGGTAAAGTGATTTATGGTGGTATAAAGTGTGGCTTACCTTCAAAGCTGCAAACAAACAAAAACATCATTCTACCCACTTGGAATTAACCCTGTGAGTGGCTGCTGGTGATTACTTGGGCTAAATGGACTCTGACAGGATTTTGGAGGATTAAAGAGTATATAGTTCTTAAATAAATACAGGTATAACGGTACAACATATCGTAACTGCGTTTACTGTGGTGCTTAAAGGGGGACGCCCATCATTTTTTATTACTAGTATCAGATTCACAATATAAATATAATATATTTTGAAAATATTTTACTGTTTTCTTAAAAAGAAAGTTTACGTTTTTGTATAATATAATCTTCTCAGGCAACTGCAAATTAATCATCCTTTTCTAGCCCTGCGTTCTAGCTTAGCTAAATCTACTAAACAAATACCCAGGCTCCTTATCATACTATCTGTGAAAAACCTGTGTTAAGACAGACATTCTAATTAAGGAAAGTCTATAGAGGAACTGACTTCATTAGCACTGCCATAAAGTATCAGCTCAGTGTGGTGACTGAGCAGGAAAGGTCACCCAAAATATCACATGACTGACAACAATGGCAGCCTCCAGGTGTGCAGATAAAGGAAATTTATTGGAACAAAAAACAGGATTTTGTCAATGTTATCCTGCATTAATGTATATAGTAATGTAATTTTATGTTGAAGCAGAAAAATATTTTTCCATGGGAGTTTTCCTTGGAGTTTTAACCTTTTCAGGGCTTCAATGTTCTCAACTTAACCTTATTCACAGTTTCAGTTTAAACATGAACATCCTTACAAATCCAGCACACTAGAAAAACAAGGTTATTATATCAAATCATTACTCACTGATGCACAAATCTAATTGGATAATTAGCAAGAGAAAGCTTTAAAACTCTGGTCGGGTTATGGTTAGGCTTGTCACCTAACATACATGTTATTGCTTCAACTGAATTATTATTGGCAATAAGTTATATTTACAATTATAGTATAGTTTTTACTGGCATACATGTCAGATAGTGGCAAGACGACAACTCTAATTATAGCTAAGGCTTTAACACTACTACTGTTCTAGAACAAGATCATTCATATTCTTTACAAGTGGTAGCCAACAAAATCCCTCTACAGCTGTTAGAAAAATCTGACTCCCATATCACTCATCAGGCCTGGTAACGGGGATTTTAGTTCATCAACAACAGGACATCCTACGTCGCCACTAGTTTAACGTTATTGGTTCCTAAGAAGTGGTATTACAGATTATTAATGTTAATGTGGTTAAACAAAGGTTACCAACCCAATCATGTGTGGAACAGTGACCTAAAATCTGTTAGGGGCAGAATTAATGCTAAAAGTACACCTAGAGTGCCTAGATCCCTTGGACTGACCATGCCATGTAAAAATGGTTTGAGAATGCATGGTAATAACTTTGGTTTGTTCAGACTTCTTAATAGTTGGGATGTCCATGTTTCTAGCACCTAGATACCTTTACCTACCAGGTATGCAGGAGATACTCCAGTTTCTCATAGTGATAAAGCAAGTTACCAGATATACTTAAATACTTTTTATGCACATGTTGTGCACATTTCTTCCATTCATAAACTCTTCCTGCAAATTTAAACATGAAAGCAGAAAATGCATTTTTTTACTGTTCTTTGATATGGAGCCTTCCAAAGTTACATATTTCTGCCTCCAGAGAACAGCCTTTACTTTATCTGCACAAAGCCCTGCGTTCTGTGCCTGAAAACGCGCCAAACCTAATGACCGATTGTCACATTTCACTGGTTTCTTTAATCCTTTTTTCTTTCTTTCCGTCCCCAGGCCAGGCTCCAGTTTGGAAATCAGTGAATGAATTCAGAACTACTACAGTTTGCACTTTCACAGACTGCTTAAACAGCTGACATATCTGATTTCACAGCAAACTAAAGAGGCTGGATCCGCTTCAAAGAGCGTTTGATGAATCTATGACTTTATTGCGCAACTCTAATGATCCAAGGAGAGCCACCTTTCTTTTTATGCATACTACTATACATTTCTAAGGTTTCTCAGTCTTAAAAAAGTACAGTATGCTGGTGATAGCTAGAGTTAAATCTTCTCTAATTTATGAAAGCAGCATATTCTTTTTTTCTCTAAATATATACTAAACTAAATATATAGAAAGCCAACAAAAAAATCTGTGTCGTGTAGTTAGTGATTTTCAATGTCAAATAACTAAATGCATAACTCAATCTAGAATGATAAAATACATTGTACAGTGTGTACTGTATGTGATAACAAACAAATAAGTAATGTAAATAGTATAATAACTGCACTCTTTCAAAATCCAAATCCAAAACATAGAATGCAGCAGAGATAATACATCTAGGCGTTTCCTGAACCAATAAAGCAGAAGCCAGTTGTCAAGGTCCATATTACAACCAATAATCAAAGGAAATACTTACTGTCAAAACAAACATATGGTATCTGTTATAGTATGCACCACGGAATATCACATAAAACAGCAATTACAATATTAAAGAAATTCGGGATGACAGACAGGCAAGTAATCCTTCCAACAGCTGGAAAGAACGAGCATTGTTGGTGGGTATTCAGGGCTGCTATACCAAGTAGGCCTAGGCCTGCAGATCAGGTCCCCTGCTGCAAAAACAGTCCTACAATTAAATAAACAGATGGTGAATGACAAGGGACCAACTATGACCAACTGGCCCAGCTTCCATAGCATGCTGTACCATGCATCCTTCTGAGTGGAATGCTGGGATATGATAAAATATACAGGATGGGACTGGTCTAGGGTGATACCAGAAAATTTCCAAGCAGGTCATCTGCCCTCTTGAGGCTGGTCTCAGAGCCAGCCATCTTCTCTTCTTCAGCAGCTGTGGCACAGCACTAGTTGCAAGAAAGATATACCGTATTGGCTCGAATATAGGCCGCACTTTTTTCCCCCACTTTAAGTCTTTAAAGTGGGGGCGCTAGCCGGGCAGGCAGCGGGGTTAGCATACAGATCCCCGCAGCGGTGCAGGGGACCTGTATCCTACTCTCCGATACGCTCAGACAGCCTCCCCTGCCAGCACTTTCCACGGGGGGGGGGGCCCCCTTGCCGGGAATTCCCACGGGGGGAGATTGTTAAAGCACATCGTGCAGATGTCCCGGCAGCGGAGGTTGTTTACCCGCATCGCCACAGCTGGTGACCGTCCGCACGATGCGTTTTACCTCTGCCCCCAAGACTTACCAGAGCAGACTCCCGGGTGTCTTGCGGGGCCAGCGGGGGACATCTACGCAATACGCGTATACAACTTCCGGTGCCGGCACTCAGCGGATGTTTTATACGCATATTGCATAGATGTCCCCCGCCGGCCCTGCAAGATACCCGGGAGTCTGCTCTGGTAAGTCGGGGGGGGCAGAGTGGCAGCATATCTCGGGGGGGGAGGAGGACAGTGGCAGCATATCTCGGGGGGGAGGAGGAGGACAGTGGCAGCATATCTCGGGGGGGGGACAGTGGCAGCATATCTCAGGGGGGAGGACAGTGGCAGCATATCTCGGGGGGAGGAGGAGAAGGACAGTGGCCGCATATCTCGGGGGGGGAGGACAGTGGCAGCATATCTCGGGGGGGGAGACAGAGTGGCAGCATGTTTTTTGGTGCTTTTTTAAAGAAAAAAACTTTTTCTTTAAAAAAGCACCAAACTTTTAGGGTGCGGCCTATATACGGGGGCGGCCTATATCCGAGCCAATATGGTATTACTGCTTAACATGTGTCTCCAGCACTCTACATACAGAAACTACACCTGCCTTCCTCTAGACAGCAAGCATTGTAAATTATGAAAATGTAATTGTAATCAGTTGAAGAAATCAGATATGCTTGTTGGGTGCAATGGGATATGAAGATGGTGGTAGGGGGTATAAAGATAATGTGCATGCTTGAGAGCATGTCATATGGTTAGGAATACTGTGTGCTTTTGTGTTTTTGAAGATGAACAGTTATTTCAGTTTTTGTCAGTTTTCCTAAGGGTAATCATTTATTTTGTGTTTACAGGTGAATATTTTGATAATATGAATTGTTTGTGGATGTTTAATGAGTAGGCACTGCTCTAGAAATGTACAACACTTGGCACTCTAGAACTTTATAACTTCAGTGTTCTCTGGTGGTACTGCTAGTGTAGCAGATAATGGAAAGGTAAGGGATTGTGGGAATAATATAAGTAAAACAATTTCTAAAAAACATTGCGGCATTTTATTGGGGCAGGGAAATTATATTGCATTATAAAAGTACACGCCCCTTGTGACAAGTACAAAAACTACTCTGAAGATCAAAGAGACCCACCTAGGTGATTTATGTCTTTGTTTTTACTTAAATAACCTTTTCAACTTTAAGAAGAGTTTGGATTTTTGTTAATGCAACATATATTCTTGTATCAAAGTCTCTTTGATTAACTAAAGCTTATTTTACCCAACCCTCTCTCATAGGCTGATATATGGACACAATGGCCACACATCTTCTATCAAAGGTCTTGCTTTTGATGCTTCATAGCCATCAAAAGCAAGAATAGAAATATATTACCATAAAATGGCAACGCGGAGTCAATTGATGAAGTTTAATAAGTCACACCTAATCTGGCACTTCTGCCCAATTACCACACTGAATGAGGTATAACATCACTGATGTAGTACTGGGATGAATAACTAGTTATAAGCGTTCAAAATTTAAATAGAACCTTTACAATCTGCATTTCAATTGAAGCTCTTGAATCTCTAGTTCTAGGTAGTTAGAATTTAGATTTTTGTTTTCTTAGATATTCTGTAACACTTGAGATTTGATATGGCTGCTTCTAGGAGCATTAATAGCATGTTTTATACTTTTAATATTCTTACTGTGTGTAGTGTAGGCAACTTATGACTTCACATGATGATATCTGGCCACTTCAGAAGTTGTATAGTCTATAGAAAATGAAAATAGCCAAGATCTAATTCCATTCAGGTCTAATTGCAATGAGAATCAATAATGATAATTTAAAGTAAAGCATAAATTATAAATACTTCAGAATTACTGAATATTATATTTTGGTGCATCCACTCGTCACAGCATAAATATTATCACTCAAGATTAAGGAGTATGTTACTATACTTTTGAATTGGTACCATGGGACAGAGAATTTGGGAGGTATACATTGGGAAGAATACAGAAGCACCGGCCTACAATGTGCAACAGCTCATACCTACATTGTTTTCTTTTCTTCTTTCTTGGGTTGGTCATGGAAGGTCAGCGGACCTTCCCAACCAAACCATGCTGCCCACTGTCTGTAAAATTGCGAGGGGCAGCTACCCGGCACAGCAGGACAGGGCCAAAAATACACAAACAAGGAATGTTAGGCACTATGGAATACAGAATCCTTTCTAAATTTTCCCTGGTAATGTAATCAAATACAGTATGAAATCTCCTTTGTATTTTACAATCGGTGCATTCTAATGGTAAAAAAAGACGTAGAAGTAATACACCAGACATCTGCAGTTTAAATGCTGCTTCCAGTGATAACTAATAGCAATTACATGAGAATAATGTAATGCATTTTGCAAGGTATAAAAATCAATATAATTCTTCCCATTGAACTAATCTGTCAATACCATTAATGGCACATTAGGACCCTTTGGGCATTATTTAGTGTATTATTAATATAATTTGTATTCATTCATACGTGACTGTCTCTGGCAATAAAACTACTGCTTGCTTGTATAGATGTTAATTTTAATAGAAGTGAAGTTAAATGTTAAATAACACATTGTTAAATGGCAATATATTTTGAATCATATTTATACCTTAATAACAATCGTGAAAGAGAACAGCCAAACTGTCTGGTGATATCCTGAGCTTATCTTGTTTCCTGCACAGGATGTGTACAGGATTTATGATGTGTACAGAACTTCAAGCATATGTAAAAGATATAAGGCATGTGTAAGAACAAGGAAATAGATGTCTGTCACTGGTATTTCTCGTAGAGATGGGCAAGCTAGTCGTAACATGACATGAACAAAGACATGTCCAAGGCAGACCAAGGCTTAAAGAGTCTGCACATGAGCTGAGTCAACTTACTCTTTGGAGACACAGGTCCTTGCATGCATCTAACATGATGTGCAATAGAATCCACTGCCGAGAAAGCCCTTAAGGCTTTTACAGCTTGGCCAGACATGAACCCATACTCACCCAACCTTAATCTCTCTTCACGTGAAGACATGTGGATTCACAGAGGTAATGGTAAGAAGGCTAGACCTAGGAGAGTTGGGGTTTCATCTCACAGACTTCACTTTAGATTACTAAGGGCCGTCCGAGTTACATTAAGCTGCAAGAATAGTTGGATTTCTTGAATGTGACCATATCGATTATATATATAGATTATATATATAGATTATATAGATTATGCATTATAAAGGGCCAGCTCAGGTTTTCATGCAGATAAATTTACCAGGTCTGACCCTGAATAATGCATAGTTTATTCAGGGAGTTGAAATCACAGCTCCCTCTTTAGGGAATAACCCTCAGTGAAATTGATCTTGTGGTTTGGATGATTTTTTGTCCCTGACTTGTGACCTTGTAGTTAATACATTTCTGTTTAAAATCTGATTTCATCAAGAAGAGAATTCAAAATGTTTTTGTTGTTGCTCTTGAGCATTCGGTATGTGTTAAGCTGGAATATGTAAAAATGTTTAAAAATATATAATTCTGTCTATAGAAGGCAGCACCACAGTCATAAAAGAAAGAATAAAATGCCTGCTTTGTACAATAAAACAACACATATTTTATTGATAAAGTATATATATTTAATTGCAAAAGCTTTTCTTAATGAGTAGTGTCTTCTTTTTTATATTTTCTGCTATAAAGGAAAGTGGTTAAGTTATGAGTATCCATTATTGGATCTGGCCTGCAATCTGGAGTGTGTTCATGTTTTAAAAGACCCAACAGAACAGTAAAAAATGTACACAAACTGTACCCTATTAATGATATCCTCCATAAACATCACCAGGCACTGCTCTGCACATAACGCTGTTGTTCATGTTTACACTACAATGCAAAAACAATGTTGTGTATACGTATATATTTATGTATAACAGATGCCTGGGCACCACCAAAACTTATACATAGCGGGTGCCAAGCATGCAATACAAACCCATGTTCTTTACATAATAGATGCCTGGAAATGCTTATTGAAACCATATTGTTTATAATCACGTGGAAAAAGAGATCATTGAACCTAAAAAGTATGGTATGTGATAATGATGAACCAGGTTTAACCAAAAATAAATATTGGTGGGCTCAGCTAAGCCACTCGAAATCCCCCATTGCAGGACTAGCACCCTCAGCTTTCAAGAATGGAATATCAATAACTCCTGCAATAGAAAAAGCAATGTTACAAAACAGGTGAGAAATATTCAACCGTACTACATACATCTTCTATATGTAATGTTAAGAGAGCTTAATATTCTCCATTTATGTACAAATGTCATCACGTCTTTCTTCTCCTTTCCAATACTTCTGTATAAGACTTATTTCTATAACTCAGGAGTTGTGGCATTGAAGGAGACAATCAGCTTCACATGAGAAGAAACAAGGATGTGGATTGGGGTGACCTGAAATAACTCGTTATTCCTTTTTGCAACTTAGCTCCCAGTAATGTGAGCCCTTCCACCGTTCTGCAGATTGCCTTTTGGTATTCACTGGAAATGCACTGAATTCTTGCTTTGCTTTGTGTACTTATTGGTCATTATTATTCTAGCACCAACCCTGAATATGAATGTGTTGTGTGCTTCACTTTCTGTATATTTTTGGTGCTTCCACCTGCAACACCCCATTAACAGTGTCCAGAAAAAAGGGCTTTACATTGCTGGAAAGTCTCTCTTGGGTTAAAATGTGGTGCAGTCCCACTTATTTAGCTCCTTGGTAAGCAATATAACCATGAAAAACTACATAGGACTCACCAAACTTGGGGTACTTTGACGTAGTGGCCATCTAAGCAATATATAGCTATATAGTGTGACGGAATCCCTAATATTAATAGATAGATGTTTTTTTGAATGGCATACGCTGGATAAGTGCTGAATACCGGCCCTCTCTCCTATAGATATGCTACTGTTTTTATGGGGTTCTAGAACACTGGACTCATGATCTCCCCAACCAGTTCTGCAGCTTCTGACTGGGCGACTGTGCACCCCCTTGCAGCTGCATCCGAGGCCAATGCCTCTCTCACCTCACCCTTCCTAAGGCCCTGCACTGTTTTTAAATGCTTACTTGTGATTTCTATCTGGCATTAAATCTAACCCCTACTGGACTCAAATGATCCTAGGCATAGCTAATTGTACAATAAAGGTATATGAAGAAGCAGTTTGGACAACAAATCAGTGGAGAATTCTGGTAATAAAATTAAACAAGAATAAGTGGAAGTTGGCCATTGCTTGCTCTGGCCAGAATTGGCTCCTTTCGAGACTAAAGCACTAAGAGCTCAAGAGCTGAAGAACACAAATAAAGATCATTTTGTGGTAAAGTATACTCATCATTCATTAAAAAAACTCAGGAAAAATATGAATGGTGATAAGACTCAGTGTGCAAAATGCAGTGTGGCCATTTTTTGCGAAGCCCAATCGCAAACAAGACCAGAATCTTATTTAAGTACTCAATATAAGTATTTCCCTACTGATTTTGCATATTTATGGTGGTGACACTTTAAAGATCAAACCTGGAATCAATGTTTTCTTACTTTCTACCAAATAAAATATCTTTTAGATTATATTTATTCTATGAAATGCACCGTTTAGTTACAACTAAATGCTGCAATCTCTTACCGATGGATTTTTCAAGTACTTCAGTTTTTATTGAATAGGCTGCACATTGTTTGCACACAATCTTCAATATTAATATATATTTAAAGTGAGCATAAATGACAGTACTTTGTAGAGTAAACATTTTCATTATTCCATGTTTGCACTGTGATAAAACAAACTCAAGCTTTACAGTGAAAAAAATACTCAATTAAGACCTTCTACAGAAAATAAAATTTGTTTTGAATCGGTTGCATCTGTGTGTATAATACAGTATATATTTATGTGTGTACGTGTGTAATCAAGCATATACATTAAAATTTTTAAAAGAAATTGACTTTTTTTAAGAACAAAATAAAACAGTGGTCAGCATTACTACTGTTGAAGAGGAGTCAGCAAACGTAGGCATTTGCCTTCTTGCTTGAAGGGGAAGCATTCTTTAAATGTCACTACCTGAAGCATTATGTTGTGTTTTACTTGAATTTCCAGATGCAGCCACCAGAATTTCTAGAGTAACAAGAGCTTTATACAGTATGTATACCTTGAGTGAATCATTTGTGTGCTCACTTTTGAGGCTTTCTGTACATCCCCTTTCTGTAAATGTGTTTTGAACAGGACAAATGGTGTAATGTCTGGTTTGGGTTGCTTCATAACTGTCCGGCTCTCAGGCCCACACTGACGTCACACAGGGACCCCTATCTTCCGCAGCTCCCCCTATTTCCTCAGCCACCCACCGTGCGACCGCACCGTTGCATGGTAGGCCGCATCCCCGGCCTCCAGTAACACGCGCTGCAGTCTGCGATCGCCTCCGTGTTGCAGCCGGCGAGGGGAATGTCCTGGCCCCTGATGATTTGTCTTTATTGGTGGACCCAGAGGAGGGGGGGGGGAGGCTGGCACTTCCCTGGTGAGTAGTATGGCTGACTGACTTAGTCCCCCAGTTCCTTGTGTGATTCCCTGCATTCGTTGATCGACTTCCCGGCACCTGACCTTGGCTTTGATTACTGGACTATTCTACTATCTCCTATGCTGACCCGGCCTGATTATCGTTTTGACCCTTTGCTGCCTGGACTGACCCCTGCTTGTTTTACAGATCTGCAACTTTGCTACCTGCTCTGACCTATTTCATTCCCTCATTACCTTCCTTTGGGCTTTCTGGTTACCCACCCAGCTGTAAGATCCCAGCACAGTCCCGACAATTACTGGGTCATCTGAATGGAATTACCCCTGACTAAATGTTGCCAACCCTTCACTGAATTACTGCTAACCTTTGGAGCCTTCGTTAGGAATATTGGGTATTTTTGTAGATCGGAGACAGAAGGAGCGCAAGCCTGAGTTGAGCCAGAAACAAAATCATCTTACACATGTCCTCCCCATCCACCAGTGGGTATTGATTAACCCTCCACAAATGGGGTGGAGGAGATCCAACACAAGTTCTGCTACCTAGCAAATAAACAGTTGCCTCAGAGGCACAGGCTGCGATACCCAAGGCCTCACACTTTAACACCACTATTACTTTTATTCCCTGATGCACATCACATGCAAAAGGTTGATTAGTAGTGGAGTAGAATGTCTTCTGCTCCTGATTTTCTAAACATATTGACTGACCCGTGCCAACCTAGGATAACTTCATAACGCCATGGTGACCCTCACAATGAACTGTAATGTAAATGAGAAAGCAACAATGCCCCTGAAAGAAAAAAAAAACACTTGAAAGGATGGGAATACTTACATAAGCATTATCTTTCAACAAATTCTAACTCTCTTTACACAGAGTATAAGCACAGCACCCAGTAGTAGCTAGTTGAGTTTGCCAGTCACACACTGGGGTGCATGATTATAACCGATTATCCCCTCTGACAATGCCTATAGCTTTAAAGTGTACGCACTTGAAAGCAGGGCTAGGACTGGAAAGAAATGCGTGGCCGGAGCCCGTCACCTCATTGTTTAATGCTTTGAGTCTCCCTTCTGCGGCCCCTTACAGTGTGATACAAACTGAAGCTATAAGCGTAGCAGGAAGTTCTCAAGAAAAGGGTAGAGTTGTTATTCCAAGCGTTTAACTGTCACGAGCAAAAAGGAAGTTGTTACTGACAAATGTTATACGATAAATGTCAAATATTATATGTTTATAATGACAAACATACAGGGGCAATTGACATAAAGTGTATGTGTGCGTTAGACAGAAGAACAAACAGATCAGTAATACTGAGGCATCCTCACTTATATATACTTATATATATATATCACTTAAAAGAAGAGGGAACCTTACATGAAATGCAACTATGACATTGAAAATCTTGATCTTAAATGGGGTTCCATCTATTTTTGTGTGAAATCCGCAGTATCCACCTCTGCCGTACTCATGCAGTTTAAATTTTTTTTGGGGGGGGTGTTAAACTTACCTTGTTAAAACACTGCAGCTCTCTGTAATTCTTGAAAGTTGTGGCTGATTAAGCGCTAAGACACGAAATGCGTCATGTACGGTATATCTCCTGATCT
The DNA here is from genome assembly GCF_027358695.1 of Spea bombifrons. Taxonomy (NCBI): domain Eukaryota; kingdom Metazoa; phylum Chordata; class Amphibia; order Anura; family Pelobatidae; genus Spea; species Spea bombifrons. Next base: position 95,218,470 of record NC_071089.1, on the reverse strand, counting down.
GCTTCACTGAGACTATGACACTTTAATAAATCTACTGCTCAACATGACCGTGTTACTCGTGGTTCATTGATTTACTCTGGTCACAGCAGCTAATCACTGGCAGGAAAGCACTCGCATTAAAGTCAATGGGATTGCCAAATACACAGATATGAGGGCTGGAGTATACATTAAAACAGTTCTTTTGGCAAACCCATTTTTCTCTTAGAGTTATCGTTCTGTCTCCTTAACCACTCTTGGTCCAGTATGAAGTTGAAGGCCTGCTATGCCCTCTGCATGTTCTAGATAACTTCAAACCATAATATGTAACCTTACTCTAAGCTTTTGACATATATGTATGATTAACGTTATCTCACTGCAATGTTTCTACTATCAACTTCACCATATATTAATTGTAAAATACATTTTCCACTTTGTCTTAAAATGTATGGAGGCATTGTGGAGGACAGTTTGTGTGACAGAAGAGCCGTACTGCTCTAGAATATTAACACTACTCTCAAACTAATACAAATGGCTAAATCAGTGAATACAATGAACGACCATATTTTACATGAAGGGGGGGGTCACCCTTTCAATTTATTACAGCTTACAAACACGTTAACTTTATAAGTATATATACGTGCCACTTCAGAGGACTTAATTAACTACCGCAACATACATACTAAAGGCTTTGCAAGGTAAAGCTAAGCATTAGAAAGTGTCACAGAGTTAACTAAAAGCTGGAACTGTCGCCTCACACTGAGCGCATGCTGTGTCTGAGAGTAAAGATTAGGCTCCTAATCTGGAACAGATGAGAAAATACTAAAGAAGTCATACTATATGTGTAATGAAGGGAAAATCTTCTATTAGCCGTCACATGTGCTGCGCATACTAATGATGCCGGGGGCAAAGAGTCCAACAGAGAGAAAGACCTAGATGATCAAAACTTGAAAGAACAATTAAGATTCAAGTTATATCATTAATGGATCTGTCCTCAAGTGAACTTCATTCCTTAAAACGGCATAAGGAAACCTGCTATAATTTAAAGGTTCCCTCCGCCCATCTGTATTTTCACATCTGTTCTGTGCTTAGTAGCCTAAGGGTTTGGCTGACTGGAAGCTTCCGTTCCTAAAAATCATAAAATCTGTGTTTTTATTGTTCAGAGAAATAATCTTCGTAGAATGTTGCCGTTCCGTGAACAGACTTTTCTTTATTTGATCTTGTGTTTGGGTTGTTCACTCATATGAATCTAATCCTCAATCGTTGACAGCAGATGTGGTAATACTCGACTGTCTTATTTAATTCTAAAAATATTCTTTAGACTTTGGGGAGCACTTTATGTCATAATGTTTGTCTATTCCACAATAATACTGCATAAAATGGATACTACAACTATTAGTTCTGATTAACTAAAGAACTGCTTAAAAGTTTTTATTAATATTCACAGCAACAACTATGTTTTTTGGCAAAACATAACACTAAAATGGATTATTCTATTAAAAATAAGATATCTAACAGGGTGTTTCTAATTTTACTGTAAATTGTCATCATAAGCGTAAATTCTTAATACGTAATTTCATGACACTTGTGACTGAAATGAAGAACACTTTTGCTTTGTATCTGTTGTGGTCATGTATCGAACATTTCACAGTAAATGACTCTCATCCATGACTGATTATTGACGGTGAATACTATGCATGACGTCCCATTATTTAGGGTTTGTCAGTGTTATCCACAACTAAGGTGATACAGAATTTGCGTCCACAATATAAATGTAATGTACATTTAGATTTCTGCTGTTTATTGCTGCTATTGGATTCTGAACGTGCCATCAACCTGACCCTAATGGCCACCACCGCTCTCGTGCCTACCTCAAACATGGCTTGCGCTAATACCTCTCATGTATTACTGGTCGATGTGATCCTCCATGTATGTTAATGTTATTATATAGTCTATCGCATCATCTCTGCTGGTCCTCAATCTCAGCTAGGATGACGGTATACAGGTTGGTAACCCATTCATAAGGTCATGGAGTTAATGAGTCATATACTAGAAATTCAATAGACAGAAGATATATATATATATACATAACCAATAATATGCTCTTGCACTTTAAACCAATTCTGTTATAGCCCAGTGCTAGGTAACAAGGCAAAGTAATATACACAGTCTATGGATGGTTACCAGCACTCTAGGTCTTTTTCCAATAAATACAGATTCCCCTTTTGCAGGTCAACGTTTCAGTCTTTATTTGACTTTCATCAGGACCCCATATATATATATGAGTAACTAAGTAAACCAGATTTATTTACGCAAAGAGATGTCTCCGTGCTTGTGTAAGTCATACAAATTTCTCTCCATGGAATGGTCTACTGCACGCAAGCAAGGAAACAGCAGAGCCATTGCTTACCATTACAGGAAGAGTTTGCAATTTGTGCACGGCACTTGAACAATCTAAACTGATGGATGTTGTTTATCTAAGCAGTGACCTTTTCACATCTTGGGCTAAATAACCCTTATTTTAGTTCATGCCCATCTCCAGGATCAGCAAATAGGGGAAATTGAATGGTTGCTCATGTCCTCTTTTTCAAACATACACGTTATTTAATCAGATACATAGTCTACTTACTCTACTTCTGTTAACTTATTAACTTGCACAAAGACTTGGGTAAGACATCTGTGCTGGACTCTTTATTTTTCAATAAAGTGTTAAGTATAGAAGTAATACATATTTAATGTTTTACCTTTAAGATTCACATTGGTATTCACCTATTTACGATCCACTAGCGCTCCCCAACTACTGTCCTTACAAATACTGAAAGTCCCAGTGTCCAAAACAAAGCTAAACTCTAACATTCTGAACCTCCTGCATTAAAGGTAAACTGTCGCTTGCAGTCCTAACTAAATGTAGTTAATGAAATTACCTATTGTTTATTCTTCTCGTTTCTGAATCAGTATAATTGCTTTGGGCATATTTAGTTATTCTCACGTGGCAGGATCTGGCAGCATTGCTTAATCATTTTCCTGTCCTGGAGTTCTCTTTCTTCACCAATCAACAACAATCAGCAACTATAAGCCAGAGATAACTTAACGGGGTGGAAAAATTCTATACATCCTGAAAAAAGAAAGTATAGAAGTATATATACAATGGGTGCTTTTTTACATAAGCATGCATATATTGTTACTTGTAAACACTATTACATAGGTTTATTTCATATACAGAAATGTGAAATTATGGAATTGGAAAAGTAACAAATCTGCTTTAAGTTCTTGGGTATGAGATAATATGGAAGCTTGTGCCACATGTAGATTAAAGCATTAATAAAAATAATGTAAATTTGAGGGTGGCACTTTGCCATGTGCAGCATACAAAGTGTCAGCCAACTCTCACCTCAAAGATATATGCATGCTGTAGGTTAGAGTACTAGAGCGACAATGCTCATCTTCCCCAGGGATCCATGCACATGATGAATTAAACGAAGCTCTAGCAGGCAGACAATGCAGGACTAAATTAATAACCAGCACTTGGCAGCCATGGACAAAAGGCACATGAATTACCATCTAAAAGGAGTAGTGAGTAGAGAAAGGAACAGCTCATTAGAAGAATGAGTTACTGTATGCTGCATTGATATTGTTTAATTGAAAATATATGGGGACAGTGTGACACAAGGCACGTCTCAGAGTGTCACTATGTATTTACTATCCGTTATTTGTGTAGTAAAGACCACATCAGGAGAGATGTCTAAAAGGCTATTCAGGTAGAGTCTCTGATACCAATGGAGCCATAACTTGTTTCCTGCAAGAACGTAGATCTGCCATGCAATGTTGTAACATTCAATGATGTTTGAAATGCAGTAGCCAACCTTGCATCTCTTTACATTTTCAACAACCGCAGTTGAAAAACAATTTTGGCTTCCCGGCACAGGTGCAGAATATGCCTTTGGCTTCAAACAAGATTTTTATGAGTCATTTGGCGCAGCCTACAGTGGAAGTTTGAAATAATGTTTGGTACTCAAATGAAGAGATCAGTTTGACCTTCTGTGACACCAAAGTAAGGAACATACTTTTACCCAAGCTTTATTTAAACGTATCAAAATCCATGATATTTAGATGAGAATGTACAGATACACAAGCAATGCTGAACATATATTATTAGTGCTACATTGGGCAGATCATTAACACTACAAAGAAGTGCACTTTACAAAGGCTACACACAAATAGCAGGTAGCACACTTTTCATATGGTCGTCATATAATAAAGCCATGAAAATGAATTGCAATAAGAGTTTTCTTGTAATACAGCCATGTATAACCTAAAATGCTATGAAATACCTTATAGATGCATAGCTGGTGTTACCAATATCAGCAACATTTTGCAGGATCTCCATCTAAATAGTGAATCATTGCATTATGAGGTATGATTAGACTTCCTTCTGTTAGTTCTTAGATGCCGCAAACTGCATGAATTATTCTAAGTTAATTATATCGGCCCCCAGTACTGTGTGTATAGTCTGAATATGTAGATAATTCGTTGAATTACAAGCAAATATGACATGTTTCTAACTCCAACCTTCCAATGTGTATTTATGTTATTGTAATATATATATTTTATTTAATATTTATTGTTTACTATTTTGATTCAGGATCGGATTAAATGCATCTGACAATCTGAGGCCTTCCAGCTACTACAGAACTCCATGTGCCAGCAACTCAACCTCTTAGAATTTGCTAAGAATGATATCTGTTGACATCAAGCATTCATTTTTGTTTCATTGTAGGAAATGCATCAACATTAAACTGCATCCGCCCCACACTCGACCATTCTTCTAATTTATTTAAAATACTTATTTTTTTTTGCATCATTCATAATTGTATGTCATCAGCAATTCCACAAATCAGTCTAATGTGGTCAAGTATGCATAAATCCCAAATATATTCTACGTATTAGAGCCCAACTTGGATCTTCTGATACTTACACAGCAAACTATAGGATTTTTCCATGGGCCTCATGCGTAGATGTTTACAGCAATCATATCCTTATGCCAGACACAGGAAACCAGTTATTGAAATATTGTTTAATCAAATTAAGGTTTAAAGATAGACACACAACAAAGAAATGTGCTGCAGAACATGTGCTTGGTTTCTGGACGTTACATTAAACATACTCTTACACTAGAGTATCGTGGGCAAACAAACCTTCTCAGATCTTTCCTCTAAAGGTTTTATGACATAAAACAGTACAGAGATTTAGAGTTATTCTACTGTTTCTATGGCAATGATCTATCACCACCTGCTTTTGTGTCATAGGTTACCTCATGTAAGCATGAGGTAAAATTTTATTTGATTAAAGAATTGTTTCTGGAAAAGGTCCGGGCATTCGACGATACTACAAATGATGTTTCTAATGCTGAATTTAGTGATGTCACGCATGCCTTGCTGCAGCAGACAGGAGGCCTAGATGGAAGTGCTACTTTTTTCTCCCACTTCTGGGTTTACCATTGTAGGTTGACAGCACTAAGAGGCTCTGATGTTTATACTAAACAAAGGGTTATTATAAACTAGACTTGTGCAAATGGACCAAAACTGATCCGGCCAAATTTTTCTCTTCAAATTATTTTTGATTATTTCATTTCCTGCCCTTTTCAGTCCGAATGAAAATCGGAGGGCATTTTACATTCGTAAATTAAATTCATGGTCACTCACCCTCATTCACTCTCTCATGCGCTTTCATACACTCTCTAAATGTCTACCTTCTCCACCGACCGTTACTGTGTCCCTGTCTCCTTGTTGCACAGCTCAGCTTCCTCTCTTGCATCTTCTTGTCCTTATGTCTTTTTTCTTAGTCACGGACATGATCTTCTGGTGAACAAAATGCCGGATTGGATGAACGGGTAGAGGGAGATCAGTGACCAAAAGAACACATATCTTTGCAAAGGGAAGATTGCTGCCCCCTCTGGACTCGCCTCCCCATGGACCAGCCACTCTAGGCCTAGTCAGCCTAGGCCAGAATATGCATACCTGAGAACTCTCGGGGTATTTGCCACAATCCCCGAATCTCATGAAGGGGCAGATTCTCAGGGCCACAAAGTCTAGAACGGACTCTTTTCTATTCTACGCTGCTATGAATATATATATAAGACTACCAGTTGTTGCTTTTGCTGGCATTATGTTATGGTTGATATCCCTGAATGCGGGTGACTCTTTAAATAATGACAAGGTTCCCATGAGGACCAGTATTAGGGCAATTTGCGAGTCACTACATAGAATCTTCCCGATGGGGAATGTTAGGGTTAATATTTCAAAAGTCTCATTGTCAGCTCATTTAGGAAATACTCAGGTATGTAAAGATGTCACTGATACTAAGCAGGAGGCCGGGATGGCTGTCGGGCATGTCTTGCAAATGTCCCGGCGCTGGAGACAGCTTAGGTGGCTGATAAAGAAGCATACAACCTCATTCTGCTTGCTTTCAGCTGCGTGCTACACTTCTTTATTGAGTTAAGGCCACTGGCTTTAAAGTGCCACATTTCTATTCCCACACTATTTCTGTTGAGCAAGAACATAAGATTTTGTTTTGAACAGTGGGGTTTAATTTCCATGTTCCTTTGCCTAGAGTTTTATTCCTATATTCTTGGAAAATAGTTTTGCATAATGTAGAATCACTGTTTTCCAAATCTTGACATTGGAGCTATTTAGTGTGCTAAGGCGCTATCAGTATCTGACATAATTAATTAGCAGATTGAGTTGGCAATGCCTTAATCTGTGGTTCCTCTAGAATATTTTAAAATGAGACTGAGTAAGATGTCTGGTTATCTGTTTTGCTCAATTAAATATGCTGGTTTCAGGAACAAAATGATGTAATTAGCTTCTTATAGATGCAAACTCTCAAAAAGCAGAAACCAGGTCAATAAATCATTTTAAAAGCAGACCGCTTATATTTGTTTTGAATATGTAAAGCATGACACAATCAAGCATTTAAAGGAACATTTTTCATTACAAACTCTTAACAAAATAAGAAAAATGGCTCTCCAACTCCCATAACTCAATAAACATGTTAGTATTTGAAGCACATTCTCTACTCACATATATATATATATATATTTTTTTTTTTTATTTTTATTTTTCCATTTTTACATATCTGTTATGCTATCTGCTGTGGACTAAACCCCATGGTAGCCTGAAGCCCAGAGACTCTGACATAAAGCTTATAATTTAGAGTCCTCACGAGGAGCGATTAAATCTTACTACAAGTTACTTCAAAGTTAAGGTAGCAAAATGAAACAGGAGATGCACTCAAGAAATTCTAATTGTGCGGACAGGCAGCCCAAAGGGTCAAGGATCTAGAACACAGTAAAGTGAGGTTGGTAGACAGGACAGTAAATAGCTCTAGCAGGATAACAGAACAAATGAGTACTGGCTGGCAGCTAGGGAGTTCTAGAATGGCTCCATAGGTATTGTACACACTTGGGAGTTGTGACTACCTTGACCTTTCCCAAGTACTTGGGTGATATAGCTGTAGCAAATTGCCTGGGTGATTTGGAGTACATACAGCATGACTGCAGTTAGCCTGCTGATGTCCAATACTATATGGCTCTGGACACCAGGGCAGGAACAGCCCAGCATCCAAGAGAATATGCGGCCCTTGAGCATATAAGTGGGCCTCACTGTACATTATTTTTATATATTAATATATTAGCATCTAACACTCTGTACTGTATTTATCATATAGAATACCTGGGAGTACATTTTTCACTACTTCATTTCATAGTTGGATTTTATGGACCTCCATGTGGAAAAGAAAAAAAACAAGGATAAAGGAGAGAGAGTGATTTTGGTATTTAGTATGAAAAGGGTTCAACACATTTTCTAGAGATTTGTTCCTGTTACCACAAGAGTAAAGGGTTTATCATCCGGTGCTGTGATTTTAAGTCGCCGAGTGCGAAGATTGAGCCATAGCCAGCTCCTTTTGCGCCCTAAGCAAGAACAGAGAATTGTGCCCCCTTACTATATTTCAACAGAGGTTATTTTGAGGAAAGTAGATAAATAAATAATAAGGAAATTAATGGTATTATAACTGCAGAAAAAAATAGTAAAACAAATTTCCCCAAACCCAGTGATTTATTCACATTTTGCAGAAGTGCACTGGGAGGCCAGTTCGCACAGAAGCGGATGAACAAAAAAGACACAGGGAGAAGCAGACGAAGAAAGGAGACAGAAGAACAAGAAGAGGCAAGAGAAGAAGCGGGGCTTCGGGGAAAGGCCTAGGCACGGCCCTAACTGTATGTTCAAATGTGAAGGCTGTCTTAGGCTGGCTGAGACTAGGACTGCAAGTTCGGGGAGGCAGCAGCTCCTCTTCTGGTGCATCACTGGTAGGAGGCTTTAGAGGTCTCCTTTGCAATTTGCCCATTAACACTATGTGCCAGTAAACAACATTTTTTAACACATGAAAGGTCCTAAGGTCTTAAAATTATATGGAACGCTACATCTCGCTTTATGACTATGTTCATCCACTAAAAGGTATGAAAAATTATATAGATCTTTTTCTGGGGCTTTTCAGCAATATTCGGTTTTAAGAAGAAACTCAGACATATTTTTATAGTGTACAAAACACTATTAATGATAAAACTTTTATATTCTGTAACTTTCGGTATGTAATACACTGTATATGCAGAGTATTTTATATGGTATAGCATGTTAACGAGTTTTCTACAACTTCAAATTTCAGACCAGAAGCGCACAACACGCATAAAAAAGCAAATCAGGAGCCAATCGTAAGCTAAGGTTTTTTGCATGAACTCTGTTTTCATTTTAAGGGAGCGTCTGTATTTTTGCCAAGGCAGATCTGGACCAGAGAAGATACAAAGCAAGTTTTCTCACTACTAGTACTTGGCAATACTTGGCATGAGGTCAACTGCAAGTACAGTTAATCCTACCTAAACAAATACCTGCTTTTGGAATACAGCTGTTAAAGTCAAACATTTATTATACCCGGGAATTCGAACCTACATTTACCTTGCTCACATCTGGAATAATTTGCCCTTTAATAAGGTCATCAGACAAAAGCGTTTAAGGGCAAATATATGATTTATGTAGCACAAACCAGAGAGAGAGCAATAGCAAATTTCCATTGGTCTCGTTCCAAGCCCCCTCCTCACCTGGGTAACTCACATAGGCACTGGCACACATATTCATGCTCACACACATACACATCCATGCTAACACACGCTTCTACATACACTATCATTCTAACATATACAGTAATACATATTGTACCTTCGCTGCCATCCCCTCCTCCTCAGGCGTGCGGGTAGGCCTGAATCAGGCTGTTAAAGGGACAGGTTGACCCAATTAACCCTTGGATAGCATTCAGTCCTTGCCCTCTTGTGGTGTTAGCTGTTAATATTTGTTGTATATTCTGCTATTTTGGCTCTTGACCCGGCTTGTTCCTGACTATAATTTGCCTGCTGATTTTGCTGCTTCCATCCTGGTTACCTCCCAGTGCTGAGCTGTCTTGTCTTTGATCTTGCATTTGGATCCTGATTTTCCGGCTGCCATAGTTGTCCTTCTCTTGCTATCCTGCTGTCCAGTCCCAGGACACATATACTGTGGAGTGAACAAGGACTGCGTTAGGAGAGTATTTGAAGATTAGAGTGGAGATATAGGGGTGCAGTGTTGTTAAGGACACTGTAGGTATGGGTCAGTATTACATTCTGTAATGGGGAGCCAATGGAGGGACTGGCGCAGTGGGGCAGGACATAGAGCAATTTTCAGAGTGGAAAGACTTGAAAGGTGGGAAGAGGTGGTCAATTAGTAGGGAGCTGCAATTATCCAGATAGGATATCACTAGGTAATGGATTTGTATTTTGGTAGTCTCTTGTGTGAGGAAAGGACAAACCAATACTTCTAGTTATGTTAGTTATGTTACCCTAAAGGCAAAAAATTATTACCATATATTATAGAAATATTATTTTCTCTATAATTAATCATTTGAAGGAAACTTTTGATTGTGTTCATAATATTATACGTGTCATTTAGAATATAGCCCATCATTAGAATTTGGTTGAAGGAACGCAGACACCCCCCCCAATGCATATTAAAGTACTTTTATACGCATTCTTCCAAAACATACCTCTTACCTAAAACTGCTGCAGTAGCTGCCCATCTCCTCTGCCATGGTTTGACTTTTCTTGCTACCAATTCACTGTTTAAAGTAGCCAACCACAGGCATGAAAGTGTTCCCATTGAAAGGAATGGGGGCGCTTTCCACACATGTGGTGAAAATATCACATACATGGAGATGTGGTTGACCAAACATATCTCCTGCACATCATTTAACTGGGGTGGGGTTGTGTGGATTAATGCATATAGAGGATTCTGCAGAACCCCCCACGCATTTGCAAAATAGACCTGAAAATTTAAAGCGACCACTCAGCTATCATGTGGATTAAAGTGCATATATTGGCTGGAGTGCACCTTTCAAAAAGAATAGAAAATGTGCATTTGTAAACAGGACAATAACTTATATTACAACATGCTGTGTATTCAGTACACATAAGTAGTAAACTATTAAATATTTATACAACACATCTGGGAAACAGGTATGAAATGTCAAGATCAGTGTAGCCTGTTCACTCAGGATTATGTGCTGCCTTAATACGTTGGAATCACAAGATAGCTGAAAACCCACCATACATTTCAATAGAACCAGAAACCCATATAAAGGGATCATTATAACCCACATTATAAAGATTAGAGAATAAGAAAAACGCTGTGTAGCTGCCCTCATACAGAATGGAATCCCTTTTGTGTGTGTAATGCAAAGGGAGGAAGCCTGTGTTTGCCTACACTAAGAATTCTCATTAATCCTACTTTGTTTTTCTGTATATAATCAGATTGATATATAGCTGCTAGAGGGAGTTGACAGTATTATTTGCTACATGAATATATATCGCTTTTTTAAAATAAATCCACTTTCAATGCATTGGATTAGTTTGGTTAAGGAAACGACTGAGAAGGAATCTTAACTTTTGAATCTGTAGTGTGTAATTTAAAGCATTGACATCCATTAATAAATGTACTGCATATACGTGGTCTAATGATTTAAATGGGTGCTCACTTATCATCATGCAGGGCAGGCTTATACTGGCCATCAGGAAAACCAGCCAAATGCCCAATGGGCCAATATCTAATGGCGGCTTCCACTGCAACAGATACTGTCCTGTAACGTGTGGTGGCCTCTGGCTGGATTCGCATAGCCACATGCAATTGTAAGTGTAAGAGAGCAGTGTGTGACCATGTGCATCCAGCTGGTAGCCAGTCCAACGTCATTTATCACCCATTAGCCAGAAAATAGTAGGGCTGATATTAAACCCCAGTATGGCACTGCTGATGGGGTTCTGATTTTCCTGCTTAAGAAGGAATGGAGGCAGATAACTGTGATCTAAGGCAGCGCTCCTCAACCCTCTGCTCAAGGCACACCTAACAGTCCAGGATTTATTACTCAGGTGTGTTTAAGGTGTTTTGTTTTTTTAATTTAGCAACACCTTAGATACAATGAGCAATACCTAAATCCTGGACTGTTAGGAGTGCCTTGAGGAGAGGGTTGAGGAGCACTCATCTAAGGCTATCCTTAAAAAACCCGACCAGTGCTGGATCTGAAAATGATGACGGCTTTTTAAAATAAAATAAGAAAGACAGACAATCTTTTTATAAAAATAGAAGGCAGGCAGGAACACCATTATCTGACTGTTTCTTCATTTGAACACTATGAGGCGGCCTACCAAACTATCTTCCCTACAACTATTAAGAATTTGTAACATTTTATTAAAGACATATGAATCTGGAATTCAGCTCTATCAGCTCCTACGTTGATCCAACCCTGGCGTTGATTAATGAAGCAGAAATAGGATATTGATAATAAAGCAAGCCCGCCCATAAACTAGGTGAATTATGCTTCTAGGGAACACTTTTTAGTACTGAAATTCAAAAAGGGACTTTACCCTCTTTCTTGTTCCTTTTATTCCATGGTTTACCTGAACCCATTTAATCATTCTTTACAATGAACATATTTTCAACATATATTTAACTGCTTTCCAAAAAATAGTTATCAATAAATTAATATGACCATGACCATGTGGTGAATATTTTTTTTTTTTATGGGAGGCACAAAGTTGTCATTTTGGTGGCTTAATACCCATCCCTTTGACTCCCCAAAATCTTAAGGGAAGAATATTTTCATCATTAATACAAGCAATGACAAGGTTGGAATTCTTCCAGGAAGCAATGTTTCAAGAGAGCTTTGAAAACAAATATACATCTTACCATATTAGCCTCACATCTATCATGAAACTGTCAAGATTTCAAACCATGTACATTTTCTAAGAAAATGACTCACATCTCTTTCTCTGTAATGTAGTAGGTAATTATTTAATAAAAGGGTGATGTCTAGTATTATGGACAAACATGGATAATTATGACATACACTAGAATGCAGTCCCTCAACTGAAACATTTTCTAACCAGTGTTGGAAGACCTCCATTGAGCAACGTGCAAACTTTTCCATGGTGGCTGGGTCAGCTAGGTTGTTTTAAATTAACTTTTTAAAGTATTATCTGCATGTCACCTCTCGTCTGTCATAACAGAGAGTCTGGATTCCTGGAAGACCCTGGGAAATAACAAAAACTCTCACTGGAACAAACCATCACTTAACAAGATCACATTTACGGTACCCAAAATTCTAAACTTTGGAATAGCAGAATATGTCACCATTTACTAATCACCTTATTTTGCTTAGAGAAGGGGTTTGGGTGGTTATTAGTTACATCACACAAAGGTTAACATCTGCCATGTAAAATAGGACAATGTATAATGTTATATAACATAGAGGGCAGTTTTGGCAGGTGCAGCATGTATGACTGAGTATGACACCACTGCAATATACTTGCCAAAGACTCTTATACAGCATGTAGGATTTATAGATGTCAGCTCTTAAATGGCCTGTGCAGAAAACCTTGTTATTTATGATAAGAAATTAGTATGTTAGCTAGAAGTGGGTCCGCCAGCCAGTGTGTTGCACAAGCTGAGCCAGGACCAAAGCCTAGAGCAGACCACAGTCTACAAGCTGTGCACAGGCTAGGTGGGACTCGCCTACAACAGAAACAAGGACGACACTAGGAATTGTAACCAAACTCCTGACAATATAGTGGGTCCAAGGTATCTCTGCTCAGGTTAATACTCACCCTCTTTTCAGAAGCTCCAGCCAGGTTAGGTATTGGGCTTTAGCCCAGCTTGAGCAGACACTAGTCAATCCATGTGCCCTTGAATACTTAAGATGGACTTGTACTTGCCTCTTTGAGCCAAGAAACATGGTCAGAATCCTTTATTACTGTTGACTCACGTCACGTGTACCTTGTAAGTGTCCAGATAATCAACCCTTAGAAAATTCATTGTGGTCCCACAAGAAACACAGAAACTGGAAAATAAACTATACGTATTTGTACAATTTAGGCAGCCTGTGATAGATCACAGCATGGGCTTATATCAGTATGTGGTAACATCGCTGTAGAAGTTTACGTATTGAATTTTTTACTGAAAAAATGCATGGTTTTTTTTTTTACAATGTTTTGCTGGTATTTTGCAACAGTTCTCAGCTTGTGAAAGCAGCTGCTGTGGAGACAGATGCACTAAACCCCGTTAGCCCCGGGCTACATTTACAACTCAAAATGTTTGTTTCCTGAAGCTGTAAATCACAGTTAAAGGATGATGTGTAGCCATTACTTACCTCAGTAGAAACCTAGAGGAGCTTTATGGATTGAAGCCTATGGATGGCGTCAGTGGTGAAATTTGTGAATTAGATATTTCAATGCAAGGATTTTGAGGACAACCTAAACCTTTCAGTGCATCACATAACACAGTCGGTGTGGTAATTCGGTCCTTTGGCACTTAGTTGGGCTTTGAAGGTCACACCTGCTTCCAGAAAGTGAAAGGGATAGCAAGTGTAGGGGCATTACCCCTAGGCCACTCAAGAATGACGCTTTCCTTTGTTAAGGTTAAGGCCCTTCTTGTAATAATCGAATGTATATTAAGGGAAATAATGTCACTTAAAACCAGGACTATAGTGTGTTTCCTAAAATATTTTCACAGTCAACACCAACTAGTTTGAACAGGAGCAAAACCAGACCAGTAAGTGGAGAACCAGCTAGTGTCAGTCTATTTAAAGAACACCTGTCACCTTAAAAAACTTATTAAAATGAGAAAAAACATGTTGAGCAAGTCAAGGAATGGTCCAAGTGAAAAGATTGTCCAAAGCAACACTAGCAGCTGAAAGAAAACAACAGAAATACTCACTGTCTATCAAAATATTCAACAAAAAATTTCCCAGTGCACAGTGTATACCACATATATATAATAATGTGATTAATGTATACATCTTACATATGATTTCATCACCATCTGAGAAAAAAAATACAAAGAAAAAACTTGGTGCAGTATGTAATGCAATATTACGGTATATTAAATCCTCAATAATGACAAATGTAGCTCCTTTTCCTTAGGAGCAGCTATTTTTCAGCAACTTTGCAATATGGAGATTGATATCTTCGTCACCCTGATGTATTAATATTGATCCATTTCTGGCAATATCCAGAGAAAAACTGCTCAAAATAAGAAAGGGAACACTTACACATCCTAGATCTGAATGAATGAACTAATTGTATGACATACTTTCATCTTTACATAGCTGAATGTGCTGACAACAAAATCACACAAACATTCTCAATGGAAATCAAATTTATCAACCCATGGAGGATGGGTGGCTGTGACTGGATATGAAGTCACACTCAAAATCAAAATGGAAAACCACACTACAGGCTGATCCAACTTTGATGTAATGTCCTTAAAACAAGTCACAATGAGGCTCAGTAGTGTGTGTGGCCTCCACGTGCCCGTATGACCTCCTTACAAAGCCAGCTCCTGATGAGGTTGCGGATGGTCTCCTGAGGAATGTCCTCCCAGACCTGGACTAAAGCATCCGCCAACTCCTGGACAGTCTGTGGTACAACGTGGCGTTGGTGGATGGAGCGAAACGATGTCTCAGATGTGTTGCCCTCCTCCACGTCTCCTGATGTACTGGCCTGTCTCCTGGTAGCGCCTCCATGCTCTGGACACTACGCTGACAGACACAGCTCGCATTGATTTGCCATCCTGGATGAGCTGCACTACCTGAGCCACTTGTGTGGGTTGTAGACTCCGTCTCATGCTACCACTAGAGTGAAAGCACAGCCAGCATTCAAAAGTGACCAAAACATCAGCCAGGAAGCATAGGAACTGAGAAGTGGTCTGTGGTCACCACCTGCAGAACCACTCCTTTATTGGGGGTGTCTTGCTAATTGCCTATAATTTCCACCTGTTGTCTGTTCCATTTGCACAACAGCATGTGAAATTGATTGTCCATCAGTGTTGCTTCCTGAGTGGACAGTGTGATTTCACAGATGTGTGATTGACTTCGAGTTACATTGTGTTGTTTAAGTGTTCCCTTTATTATTTTGAGCAGTGTACATTTATTCACCAGGATATACCTGGTACACACAAAATAATTAAAAAGAATGAGGACAAAAGACTGCTCTATTCTCAATGTTTTTGTACGACTTACTTCGTATATGCTGACTTTAGCAAATGTTACCTTTTTCCTTTTGGGCTGTTAAGTTTTCAGCTTTTTTTGTAACTTTGTATTTCTTTTTAAAGTAGTACTGAAAACAGGACATTAGAGAAGGTTTAAATAAATTCCTGAAATACCAAAAAAATAAACAGTGATACAGTCATTGTTTAATCTCTGCACCAGAATCTCTACAAATCATAACAAAGGCGTAATATGCAGTGATGCAATAATGTGGGGCCACATACAAATCTTCAGATGAGGCATCAATTGAAAATATTTGACGTGGCAGTAAAACTGCAGCTCCAACAGATAGTACGACAGAAAAAGTTAAATTTGAAACATTCTTGTTAGGTTTAAAGGAAAAGAAAACATAATATGTTAAATGTGTAGGAATTCAGATGACATATACAAATGCAATTTAAATATCGGAGAGGGAGAAGGAAAAGAGAACAAATGCATAGCACACACACACACACACCTCTCAAGGAGACTCTGCAGGGCACCATAGTTACCTGACCATTGGGTCACCCATGCACTCAGTGTGCTCATGCAGCGAAGCAGGAGACTCGAGTTCCCTGCTCTCCCACCCTGATGGTTCCCTAAACACATATCGTAAAGTGCATATAATGGCTAACATGCTCAAACACATCCACTTTGGCCCCTTGCACACACAAGTCTTCTTATTGGTCATGCTCTTAACTCAACCCGTCCTGCCAAGAGACAGCAGCTACCACATTAGTACTGCTGGCTAATGTTTTGAGACCCCACTGACTGTGTACCACTCAGCAACATAGTGGGATTATTATTATTAGCCAGTGGCAGGAAAATTATTCTTTAAAGCATTGCCCTCAAAGACAGCTCTGGAGACCCTAAGAATGTGCATAGTGTGCCTAATGGATGGCCAGTGTGTAATAGGGGGCCGCTGCCCTACAATAAAAGCAGGCCAGCTAACAGAAACACAAGATCTGGTGGATGCCAAGGATGAAATCTGCCATTGTATAACAGCTTCTTCACAAAATAAAGAATTCCTGTTATGCGACGAGAAAAAAAATGAAATGTCTTTCATAGCACATTTTGTGTACTGGCATCTTCACTAGACAGGCGGCAGAAGCCTTGCATAACTTCACATGGGAAATGATGTAAAACCGTTTTTAATGCATAGTGACTTCACCAAGTTAAAAAGAAATCTCCTGAAAACTCCTACTTTAATGAATAAACTCTTATGTGTGTCAGATGCAGTTTGATGGGAAGACAAATGAGAATTGAGAACTAATGAGATCAAATCAGTAAACTAACTTGCATCTGAAAACGCATAACAAATTGAGATGAAATGCTTCAAGTTGAAAGTTAAGCGGCATGAACACAGTTATATAACATCATGTAATGGTTCAGTGGTGTTTCCGAAGCAAAAACGCCTAACAGTACACGTCATTTTGACGATGTTATCTTAAGACTAATATAATCTGTATTTAGCATGAAAGAATACTTAATATAGATATACAAAATATTAAAACGCAAGGAAGCGTTTAATTTTGCTTTGGAATATATACTTTGTGTTGCTAAAAATTAAATAAACCTGGATACATCAATATCACCAAAGGGGTCTATTTACTAAGGGATGGGTGGCAGTAGAGTGGCTTTAACTCATGATTGGCTGAATGTATTGTTCAATGGATGGGGAGGCTGATGGAATCTCGACGATTTAACTATACATTAGACTGGGCCGGCCAAGCTCACCTAGCAACAAAAGAGAAATGTCAAGAAATTGAAAGACAGCTCTCTTGCCAACAATGAATGCCTTTAGCGAACAGATCTCAAATTGTACATCTAAAACCAAATGTTGACAAAGTTAAAATCCAAGCCTCACCTATGCACAAGTAACCGGCTATTCTCATAAACCTGTAACTAAAACAGAACGTCCTAGTTTTTTTCTGGGATAAGGGTAATAAGTTCCAACAGCGTGCCATAAAAGAACATTAAATGTGTTGTGCAAGCGCGGATACAAACAGCAGTAAAGTTAAAACATGGTAAGCGATACAGACAGGACGCACCAACTGATGTTACATGTAGACAGCTGCTGAGCATGATGGGAGGGAGGGAATTAGAATGGTTCATTATAGGAATTTTAACTTCCTCGTAGGTCAGTGGTAAGCAGCATGTGTCCCTCCACTCCACCATCAATTGTAGCCAACAAGGTTCTGGTTCACAATGATGGAAGGTGAAAGCTGCAGCCATACAGTTTGCAGTCATACACCCAGAATCATAAGTACTCAGAAGCACACCGAATATCGAATTTGCCTCATCAGTAACGGCACTGTACAAATTCTGGAGTATTTTGGTAATTTATATATACAGAGACCCATCTTTTCACACTAGAAAAACCAAACTTTTTCTCAGAAAAAATTAAACAGTATCTAGTTTATTACGTATAGAAAGATTTTCCAGAATTTACAAACAACCACATTGCTCATTCCAGGGAAAGTTGATTTGAGGAGTTTGGCCAATTTCCACTTATCTTTTTTTTTTCTTCTTTTAAATCATTGAGTTATTTTATTTTATTTTTTTAAGCTTTTTCTTTATTTCTTTTACATTATATACAATGGAAGACTCTTGATTTCATATTTTCTTTTTCCGTACCTGTGCAATGAAGGAGAAAAAAAAAAAAAAAAAGTTTCCCCCTCCCCCAACCAAACCCGTGAGTAGTATCTATGTGTTCAGTTACAAAAATGAATCCCTTTCGGGGGGGCTGCAGCCTCATCGGCACCGAGGGTGTTACGGGCACCACTTTAGGGGATGGGTAAGTAACCAGCCGCTTTTCATAATCCATATTTCTAATGTTCCTCTGAGCCACAGGTGGAGGATCATGGGAAACAGAGCAGCAGTTTAACCATCGTTGACTAGCCCTTCATTAGGCATACAGAATTGTTGGATCATTGGGGTTATGTTATAACCATCACTAATTATATTTGTGTCCTAGTAATCTAGGACACGTTTTCTGTATTACAATCTTAGAAAAAGGAGAATAGTACCAACCTATATACTTATTAGCCTTATTTAAGCAATTACCCCAATCTGTTTACAACAGAATTCCTCAAAGTCCCACATCAAAATGATGTGCTCTAGCAAAACAGAAAAAAATACATGTATAAATCAAAAAAAAAAACTATGTTAAATATTTAATTATCACCAACCATTATTAACAGTTTTTTTTTGTACGTAATAATTTACACCATTGATTTGTAATACAGTTTCTTTTTTGTAATCTTCAGCAGCAACGTAAATTGAATGAGTTGTGAAAATGTGCGAGCAGTAAGTCCGTCCACACCGCGGCCTGGCGCTGGCTGTTTCAGATCATCGAGATCGACGATGAAGTATAGCAGACTCTTCGGACAGACGTCACAGTGCTTTTGTTGATTGGCACGACAGGGAAGGTGCGGTTCAGTCAAATGACTCCTGAGGTTTGCGTGTAAAGTAAACAAAGCGATCTGGATGCAGCGTACCATTTACTGAGGAAGAGGATGTGAGGTCCTTGTTGTGATGTGTGAAAAAGTTACTGAGAGTCCGTAATCCCGTGAGACTGAAGGAGTTATTTGCTGAGGTTGTTGAGGTCATTCTAAAAAGAAGAAAACAAAAACAAAGTTACAAATAACAGAAGCAAACTTAAAACAATATGCATTTACTTCTACTCATTCATAACGTTAAACAGATAACCTCTGCAAGATTTGGATGATTACATAATATGTCCCATTTCAACTAGATATTAAAGTAGTAATCTAGTTATAATTTCATGTAAAATGAATATTGGAGTCTTTTTTGTATTGTCTCCAATGTATTTTACTGCAATAGATCTGCGCATGCATTCTCATTTTCCTCCTACCTGGGCTGCCTCTGAAAACCAGGAAGCGTAGAGAAAGCATTCTTGCTGCACATGCTCTGTAGCACTTACAGCCAATCAGACATGTACTTGCTGAACATTCATGTTCAATGAAAGTGCTACAGAGCACGTGCCGGAAGTGTACTTACGTATGCTTCCTGCTTAGGGCAGAGGGAGCGCGAGGAGAAAAATAGGACTAAAGTCATACTAACCAGCCCTATCCACCAAACAATTACATTTTATTTTTGGAACAGTGCATTATAACATGCAGTAATTCATCCATGTAGCTTTGACACGTGCAAGTCATCAACATACAGAATATTCATTTTAATTAATTTTGCATCATAAGTTTAAGACTACAAAGGCTACCGTACCAGAAGCCATTATATGAATAGAACGTCATAGATGCTAATAATTGCTTCGCAATTTGCAGCTGTTACGCTACTACAACTCCCATTAAGAAAGCCAAGTGCCATGTATGGTTAAGAGCGCTATGACGGTATTCTGCAGTCAATGGTATAATCATTTCTTATTCAGCGATTTACTCACAGAACCGATTAGTACAGAGACGAACATATGTAACAAAAGGCCGTTTAACAAGATTTCAATCTCACCAACAACTTAAGTGAATTGAGCCTTTATAGGGGTTAATGAACACTTATACAGAGATCACAACATTTCCCTGCATTTAAGTGCAAGAACTGCCACTTCTGTCCTTTAATTCCACGGCAAAAAGGACTGAAGACGTCGCAGGTTTGTAGTTTTATGCTCTGGAATGCCTTGGTTAGAAATGGACTTACAAGTGTGATACAACTCTCCTGAAACACACTATCACTTCACGCCATAGATAGTAACACATTTACCACCTTATCCATGCAAATAAAGTGTTAATATACTGAAAGCGTGCAGGAATTTAAGAGGTTAATCCCATCCACATACATTTACATGACAAATTATTCTAGAAAGCATCCCGCTCACAGGAAGGTAACATTAGACGCGCTTCAAGGTGGCCCAAAAAGCAGCACAAACTCCATAACAAGGGGGCAAGCCAGGGTTGGGTGTGCTTAGGTCACAGTCTGGACGCCCCATTGTTTCTAATCAACAGACGGCCTTTCCTTAACAACGCATAAAACGGCGCTCAACACGACCGGGCTTAGAGAGGGGAATCTCGGGCTACAGTGAGCTCAGCTAAGGATCGCTTCATGTCGCTGACATCACTCTTTGGCAGCCCAGGATAAAGGGAAAACCTGTGTTTAATCTATTTCCTACTCACCGCCAGCACTAGCTGGAGTCCCCGATAATACAGCTTTGTGGTTGAGGCTGTACATTTTTGTTGGATTACTCAATGCTTCCTGGCAAGCAGAACATGTAACCGTGAAGGCTACGCTGCGGCACGTATTAGCAGCGCTGTGCTCTTCACATCTGCTCTGAGGTATATGTTGAGACTGAACCTTCCTCTGCTGCTCTTGAAAGCGCACTGGGGATTAGAGCCCAAAGGATCCTTTACGGCACAATCCGTACCTCGACTGCACAGTCAGATGCGTTCAGGAACTAAGTACACGATCTCAGAGCTAAACAAGTACATTTGCCTCCTTAAATCGACACCCACGATGTACCGCTATCATTACTGAATTGGAGAGACAATGACTTACATATTAAACACCCCAGCGTGCTTATGAGATGCCAAGGACCACTAGTACATAAATCTGGTATGTTATCCCAGCAGGCCATGGGGCTCGGTGGTCTCATTCCCGTGCTTCAGACAAGCTATTGTATAAAAGGAATCTAGTAAATCTTTTAAGCCTCTCACACGGTGCAAAACCTTGCCAGCGCTTAGCTTGCTGTTATAGGAAGTCTGGTAGGTGAATTTACTCTTGGCAGCGAGGGGACGGGGGCAATGTGGACTACTATTCTCAGCTGCAATAGTTAACTGGTGTACAGCCTCAGCCTCTATATGTATACAGGTATGCCATACATCGGCTACCAAACGTGCAATAAACTCTGCTGCAGGGGTTCTGTCGCACATAGATATTTGGGAAAAATCATGTATACAACATATACCACTTTTGGTTAAAACTGGGACAAAATAAACCAGTATACCGCTATCCTTTGTAAAACCAATCACTCCCAATCATTAGTAGACTAACACATAGAAAAGAAAATGCTAAAGTTTGCAACCATACTGATGGATAATTGCACACAACCATACTTCAATATAAACATGCAGATAAGGACACAATGCATCACTTCTTCATTCATACACACTGTCCGTACCACCTACATGCAACCGCTTTTTAGATCTCAAACGCTTAATACTGGCATCTTGCGTGAAAATCTGAGAACACAGCTAGCTATAGAATCAGCAATCAATGAAGGTGAGAAAGGCCATGTACCATAAACCGCAAGCAAATTAAATTCATTCACACCAATAGGCACATGTCAAAAACCATGTAAAGTGCTATTTTATACATAGCAGAGGGTTGGAAAGATGGGAATGAGATCTACCCGTCGGCATAAAAAAAACGCAGCACTGGATGGAAGTAGTGACTTCCTCACAGCAGGGGTTAATTTGAACTCCAGATCTATGATGTACTAGATACGTCTGTAAAGCGTGGGTCTCAACTCTGCCCCATAATTCAGAGAAAGAGCTAATAAGACTAAGAAAACACGTCATGTCTGGTTTTATCTGGGCATCTTAAGAAGTCTAGCAAAAATGATCATTAAAGCAGTGTTTCCATATGCGGAGGGCTTGGACAGGGCTCGGTAACCGCTATTACAGCACAGACGTGATTTGCCAAATACATACAATTAGGATTTCTGCTAATACGTTAAGGGAAAACACGTCTAGCAGAAACCGTTACGCAGGAGTCCCAACGCAGACAGTGTGGGGTCACTAGACAGAAGCATGGACACGACTTCATCCCCCACGTGCACCACCGATTAGACAGAAGCTATATATACAGAGAAACTTTCAAAGCTCATAGGAGATGTGTATATATATATATATATATATATATATTATATATACACACATATACACATGATATATATATACACACATGATATATATATACACACACATGATATATATATACACATACACACACACACACACACACCAGCAGAATAACATTTAAAAAAAAAAATACATAAAATACCACTAAAAGCGTAAAAGGTTGCATATGTGAGAATTTATATCACACATATATTGCAAAGTTAGCACATTAAGGTACAAAAAAAATTTAGTTAAAAAAATCCAAAATTTTCCTAAAGACCCAAGTCATATAACCCATACAAACACAATCATTCGCACAAATTAACAGCCACTGGTTTTAAATGATATATAATCCTCCACCCCGTTCAATTTTTCTCCACCGGGGGTGTGGCAACACAAAGCGATTCAATGAATTAACGTCCGTCTAAATGACGGCTATTCATACGTCCTTTCGAGTTGCCGTTTGAAGCTTGGAGAAGGGGGAAAGCAAACACGTTCACAAGACCGGTTCGGTGACAGACGCCAGAAATAATCTTACTATTTATATGTGTTCGCTTTCCTGCACAAAACCAGTTTACTCATTAATAGCTTCTCTTAACTGGTCTTGGCAAAAGCTCACGTCTCCGCGCACACGCATCACATGCTTCACTATTACATGCTGTATGATGCCGTGTACCGCGTCACCTACTGTATATACCCCGTGCTCACAGATTACATATAAAGAATCCGCAGATACATTTCTAACAGCGTAGGTAAACGGGTTTTAACGCGGGAATCTTGTAAGCGTTATACAATAACATGTGATCCTAAACGTGTTAATATGGTGTTGTCATTTTGTATGGTAATTCTTATCTAAAGATTCTTTCCATCGTAAAACTCCTGTTCTTATTACTCCACGCATATTTTCCATAGGTAATGATGCTGATTGCAAGAAAAACGTCTATATAGTAAACCACTTAGTCACAAAGATCTTCAGAAAAAAAAAAACAGGTCTGATTGACCTCGAACCATCGCGTTAACGCACACGGTCTTCACAAGTCTCCCAAGGGCCGGGCCATCTCTCACTTTGTAAAGTTTTAGCACTCTGCATGTACATAAAACAGGTTTTTCCTTCCAGACCGGGTAAAAGGCCCAGTCTTTGTTGGTCAAGCCTTCAAGACTTGTCAAAACAATAAATGACTTCCATTCACAGCAATGTGCGACTTCAACGCAGACCCCGCCCCAAAAAGAGAGAACCTGTAACTAGTTATTTAATGCCGACAGTTCTTAGAAAGAGAGCGGTGGGCATTTCCTGGGGATTATATATCTCCTTGCGGGTGTTAAGCACGCGTTGTGTTGCCTTGAGCAACTATTTAAAACACAGTCCCACGTTTTTACCTGAAAAGACTGCAACAAAAACATTTGTTGGCAGTCAAGCGAAGACCAACTTCTTGCGAGAAATGCAGATCTTCCGGAAAACTTCCGAGGTACAGAATGAGTCACATTTTCTTGACTTAAAGACTTCAGGTCACATTGATCAAAGGATAGATAAGAATTAAATAAGGGCTTGGTCTTGCATCACTATTATCACCCTAAAATATTTCAGTTGTAATAAACTGCATAATATTCAGCCATATTTGACCCAGACACGTTTTATACCTTTATATCTTGAAAATGTGATTTATCCCCATTGTAATCAATGAAATGAAGCCATCAAAAGGGACATTTCATTTTGATCGGAACGCTTTACAAGCTTTTCTCAGGCTCACTGTCTATACATACCCACCCATGGACCGTTCCTTATAGAAGGAAAATCAGATTAACCCAGAAGACTGTGGTGTAGTTATCTATCTGCGGTCTTCAAACCAAATCTCGTCTTCTAAATTACAGTTCGGAGATCCCTACCCTAATCACAGAAGCTTGAAACGAACGGTGAGGAGATATATCAAGTGATATTATTATTGATTGTTTTATATAGCGCCATCATATTCTGTGGCGCTGTACAATGGGATACCGTGGTTGCATGTTGGTCTATGCCGAGTACAAGAGAACAAAATGTAGAATCTGACTGTGGTTCATGTTTGAAGGCGGAATAGCTCGTCCCAGTCTAGACAATACGTCCATAAACAGGCACTGGAGGAAGTCATTAAAATGTTGGCCATTTACTTGCACTTAAACATCAAAAGAGAGTCCATTCCTAGATTTGACTTTGAAAGGAGTTGAAGTGCTCTCAGGGTAAAATTACGCACAAAGCGAGAGGTACTTCCTCAAGATTGTCAACTGGCCTTTCTAAAGAGTTCAACTCCATGAGCTGGGGGACACCAGCCTTGGACACATACAAACGCAGCGGTGTATTTAGGTTGGGCAAGCAGCGTATAGCATGTCCACAGCATGACGTAAGCGGTATTGTACTCCGGGCAGCACAGGGATATAAATGTCACCGTTAGTTTAGTGATGTGTTAGATCATTCTGAGGAGTGTGTGTGTTCCTCTACTGACCTCCCAATCCTTGAACATTAATTGATTCACCAAAATTAAGAAAAAGTGTAATACAGTAAAAATCAGAAAAAACAAAAATACACGTTTAAAACTCAGTAATAAAAGGTTGGTTAGAACAAAAATATGAGAAAATAGATATAATCGCTGCACTGGTCAATGCAAAATGTGATTTATTTTTTAGGGCCAAGATGGGTGTGATTCCAGCTTGTTTTAGGCTCTGTGCTAAAGGTCATGCCCTTGTTCTTTGTACACGGTAACCTTTAAAGAGCCACGCATGTACTTCGAACACCAACGTTCAAAGCTGCAGCCTCACATTGCAACACAATACTGTAAGCAGGTCTTGAGCAATGCCGCTAACTGCTTCTTCTCTAGCATGCCTTTCCCTGCTGCCTACACGACAACCCGTAACCCATACGACGAGTTGCGTTTATACGTTAACAGCTCAATTAATGCGGTTCATAGGCAACTATCAAAAACTAAATATTATTATATATATATATATATATATATATACACACATATATACATACATATATACACATATATACATATATACATATACACACACACCCATACCCCCATATGCTGTATATACATACACTATCAATACAGAAACAGGATAGTTTCCAGGTTGAAAAGTGCTACTTCCCATTGATCAGAGTTTAGCACGTTTTTTAACCCTTCTGTAACAGGCAGCCAATGTAAACGAGAAATAATTTCAAATTTCATTAAAGCTTACAGTCTGTATCTAAGGGAATAAACTGAACCCAAACTGGAAGTCTGCAAAATATTAGAACTAAGCAGTCCTGCCCACAGGCACAGTACTCAAACAAGCGTGATATCACAAGTACACCGGACTGATTTTCATATAGTGATAAATGCCGTAAAAATAATTTCTTATTTTCCCCTTTTGTACTTATATGTACTTGTTGTATACAGCAATACACGCACAGGACATCTTTCAGCCAAACACGGCATCCTTCACATAGCGTTCCCCAAAAGTTTGTTTTGTTCCACTTAAGCTTATTTTTAGCTTCTTTTCATAGCAATTGCTGCATTTTCTCAGCGCTTTCCTTTTATATCATCTTGTGGTTTTACAGTCTTTAGAAGTATGCAGCGCTCCGAAAGCTTTTTCCCTGGGAAGAATAGAGCGGAATCCCGTGCCAAAAACATTACAAGCAAAACCGCACAACAGCACCGTCTATGCCACGCGTCAGATACCAGTGGTTACAGGGCTTCGAGCCACACTGATTTCTGGGGGAGGAAAAAGCCGACATTTTTCACTCATTTCTAATAAAATAAAGGGGGAGGGGAATTTCTATAATACTTTATTCTTCAGGAACCATCCTAAACACTTACAAATCAGTTTTTAGTTATGTTCTTGGATTTTTTTTTTTTTTATGGTCAATGACATTCCGATCAGGACCTATTTGCCGCTAAACAGTCTTTTTTAACCTGTTGGTATGAACATGGTTACGGGCTGTGAGAGAAGATTCCACCTCAAACACTCTCTGTATCATTGGTGAGCAGTTGCAATTAGGAAATGCCCCTAGCAGAACACAGTTTAAGGTGCGAGTATGTATGTATGTATGTATGTATGTATGTATGTATGTATGTATGTATGTATGTATGTATACACACACACACACAAGTTTATCTCATTCTAAAATCTATTTTAGTAAAGGATTATTAATAAATCCTACATGTCCATCCAGATATCAGAGGGTTAGAGATCACTGGAGACTTTGCCAGATCTTAATCTAAAACACACCACCTGGCAGAGCAGCTCAAAAGTACGGAAGACCACCACGTCTTCCCTACGGCATTCAAGCCATGGGCACCCAACACGAGCAAAACATCCATATTGATGGCTACAGCCATTCTGTAACCCTGCAATGTAATGAACAAATTGCTTGATTATATATTTTTGTTAAAACGCTTGTTTCTTTAGGTTCTCCACACCGCTGCCACAAAGAAAATAATCCCCAATATTGTTTTAATCGGATTAAAATTAACAGACCTATGCAAAATTTAGAAGCCAGATTGTTTTTTCTGTTTTTATGCATAAAACAGATCATTGTGAAACGACATAGAGATAAGCTGGTTTACTTGGCTCAGAGGACGTGTTCAGCCATGTGCATAGAAATATATATATATTTTAGCAGTGAAACACAAGTTGACATTTCTCCCTCGTTACACAACCAGACAGGCCAACACAATGTGGAAATACGGGGCAAAAGTGACATTTCCTGTAGGCGGTAGTAACCGTCGTCGGTATTTAGGCCTCAGTGTAACTTCCTTATTGGGCAACAACGTATACAACAAGAACTTGGTTATCTAAGGTCATACACTGAAGGCACAGAGCTTGGGAGCCCACAGAAAACAGCGGCTCCTCGCACGCGACTAGTTCATTTACAGAGCTCATTATGACAAAAGGAACGTCTGCCTGGAACAGGCTTTAATGCTCCTCATTGTGCATTCGGCACATACTGGCGTGCCAAAAGCAGACAACCCACAGATGAATATTTAGATCCTAATATAAGGTTTTATGAGAATGGGTACTGACTGCTTTTCTGGCAAAGATTAGCTGTACGTTATTCTAGAATGTATTGGAAGTGCCTCTGCCATGTACATAGGGAGTATAAGCAGCAGTCTGACCACCATCGCCGTATACAGCCACGAGTAATAATAATGCCAAATTGCACGGCTTCTAGGGAAAGACTTCTCGCTTCAAAATAGTCTCCCCGGGAGCCCCCTCTTCGCAAAGATATTTGCCGCTGCAGGCATTCACAAGAGCTTTCTCCAGAAGATCCAGTTTATGCTGAAACCTCCGGCTTTGTGGGGGTGGAGGGAGCTATCGGATAGCTGTGAGCTGTGGCCAGAGGCCATTAAATTCTTCGCTGCTCCCTGCTTTCCCTGCGTATCGTTTTCCGATCGCACAGAGCTTCCATCAGCTGCGTGACCTCACGTTTAAGGACACATTTTGAAAGTAAAGTCCTCTTGGGGTTTCCAGCTCACAGCCATCGTGGCTGCGCACAGAGCCAAACATGTGCACTCCAGAAAGATGTTTACAGTCTAAATTCCAGTACAGTTCAACTGTATTACATTATCCTCCATTTTGATCATGCGTTACCGGGCAATGGGGGGGGGGGATAAAAAATAAATAAAAATAAAACAGGGAAGGGAACGCTTTGTCCTGATATGCTATTAGCACTGTGTTAATTACTGATAGGTACCAGATGCTATAAATTAAACTGCAAAATAAACCATAAGTGCTTAATCATTCATTCAGGTCGGGAAGGGTAGGAGGATATGGCTGGGACGCCCTAGAACCAGTACAGCAGCACACAGGGTGCAATTGTGACCAGGTGCCGGAGCGGCTCTTCATCCCCGGGACCAGTGTCCAGGGGTCTAAGGGGAGGAAATACTTTATGAGCCGTGCCCATATATTAACCTGGAACCAACACCATCAAGGGGTAAGTTGGAGACACCAGGCCTTTGTTGGTTCTCAGAGGTCCCCTACTATGTGGCTCATCTATTTATAATAAGGCACTTGTACTCAACCCCCTGCTGACTCCTGGGACAGTCCTAATCAAATCGTGATTATCTGAATATCATGAGATCAAAAAGAAAAGATTCTAACGCATTCTATTGCCTTGCTAAACAGTTAATTCCATTGATCTTGGGTATAATGGTATCAGTTGGTATGTTAAAAATGTAAAACATTTTACAGCAGTTTCGGTTATCTTCAACTTGCACCAACAGCATTTTGGTTGCTTTTTTTTTTTTGAAAGCTCGCATTTCACGGTGTCTAACATTTAATCAGTTTGTGAGAAGTTATACTTTGTTAATATGAAGTTGAAATTCAAAGAGTCTTTTATCTATACATCCTTGCGCTCCCACTGCATTAATGGGAATTGTAGTTATGGACGGGTCTGCCATACACCCTGGTGTGAAACATAGTAAAAGGGTGTTTCTAATTGGTAGTATCGGCTTAAAACCAGCGCCGGGATCTGCTAGCTCCCAAGACCTTGGCAGATCATCTAACCTTCCTGGCATGCAGAGTGTTAAATACTTTGACGGGTCCTTCATTTCATTAGAATATCTCTAAATGTATTACCGCTCGAGTCTTCTCTGGCTGAGGAACACGTTCTTTTCTTTCAAGAGGAATCAAACAGAGAAGGAAACATTACAGAAGATGTGTAAAGCATTCAAGGTTTTGAATGTTTAGAAAGGGGTGGGGGTGCAGCAAAATACATTTTAAGAAGGAAAGCCGAGGCTGTTTAATCAAGATGCTGAAGAGCTTGGAATGTAAATGCCCAATTAACCCTTTTGATTGCAAAACCGCTTCTAAGCTTGAATGCTCAACAGGACAGGCAATAGAGAAAACACTTGCCTGCCCAGATGACCCGAAGGTTCGATACGGCTGCGAAAGAGTTAAGTATCTAGATCATGCACCACCGCTAGCTTCCAAATGTAAAAGTATAGGACACAAAGCGACGTCTGCAACACATAAAATCTTCCTTTGAGTCTGCTATTCAGTCCCAAAGGTGTGCTTAGAGTAATTGCTGGCGGGCGGGCCGTGTATCCTTTACAGATATGCAGCAGGATCGCTGCGAGGCAGAAGTACAGAAGAGTTCCAGCGATCCTGAATACCACAACAGAAGGACAAAAGATGTAGGTGTATTGGCTTAGAGCCACTGCTGCAGTAAGGCAATGCCTCGCAGTACTTCAGTCCTATAGTAAATATGTTGATTGCTGCAGTGTTGGCTACTTGACTCAATGTCTAAACCACATGAACCTGTTAAAGGCAGACCGGAGAATACCCTGGGAGAAACAAACGCCCAAGTAATGAACATTCATGTATAGAAACTATGATTAGGTTTAGGGTCAGCACCTTTAATAATTAAAGCTTAAAATAAGAGGAGTGCATAGGCTATGAAATAGTTAAACCTAAAAGGGACGATGTGACCTGCAGAGGGGTCTATTTATACAGCGCATGCTTGAAGGTTATGCTTCATCACGACTGCTGAGCACCTTGCTGTGACCACTGTATTGATTCTTTACCACGATTGTTTATTGACCTTACTATCTGCAGCAGGACAAAGGCCCCTGGCCGCGGTCTAATTATTGATCTAGAATACCTACATAATGACGGAAAACCAACAAAAATGCCACGTATGATATGAGCTCACGCCAACAGCATTCAAGGTGTTAACGGACAATAAAACACATATATAATAAAATCACACGGATGAGTCATTAAATTGGATTCCAATGCAGTGTCCCAGTGAATACAGTGCTGAAAACCTTAAGGCTGAATAGACATCGCCACCCAATTAGATCAGAATGGGAAGGCTGGAGGGGCTTTGTGTGTACCTGATAATAGCAAGCCTCTGCCCCACAGATCCTGCCCAACAAAGGCTCGTGTGAAACAAGCTTTGAAGACACAATAACATTCCTTTGGTGAGTTTCAAGCCCCGCGGGCTCAGCAGCGCCAAAAAACAGCCACTTGCTCTTTGGTATAGAAGCACATTCCAAGCCACGAGTTCAAAGGCCCGCGAGATAACATGCCGGCGGTGCACCTTTCTGCTGTGCGGCAGCTCTGCTAGATTAACTCCTTTTGTGCAGGAGGCCAAAGCGCGCAAGCCACCAACAAACTGCGGACCCCCGCTAGGACTATGTAATTACGCCTCTCTAAAATGACTGCTTCAACACCAATTCTACATGCTACACCTGATTCTCCGACGCCTGTGCCTAAAGCCATTTACAGATTTTGCTATTTTAAGGTGACCAGTGGGGACAGCTGAATATCTTGCTTGTGTAAAAGCACAGACCACATAGCCCACCAGTAGAAAATAAGTAAAAATCCTCTCTACCCCAATTTACAGCCTTTCTGCAGGAAAGCTGAGCTGTGACACATGTAACACTTAAGTATATGTACTAAATATATTCATTTTTATTACATAATTTAATTCTGTGTACACCTGCCCTTAACCTCTGTGTTATTGTAGCCAGACAGTAGCTTCTGGTCCTCATCAGTAGCGTTCTTTAAAGGATACAAAGTTTGATCAACACTATGTCCAGTCCGGAAGATCACTAATCATGAGAGGGAGTCAAATAAAAACCTTATGTACCTGCATTATCCTGGGTGAACTAGTGGAGATGTAGTTGCATATATGTGATTAAAACATAACAACGGTGTTCCTGACCAGTATAATGATGGGCTTTACAGCAGGATTTATAAACATATAAATAAAAAAAAATCAGCTTTCAATACCGAATTGGGTAGCAATAAGTCATGTCATAGACATCAAACGAGCTCCTCAGGTTAGTATAGAGCAAAAGGTTGCAGAAATAAAATACAGGGTTATTAGTGGCTGGAGACCAATCCTGTACTTGCTTTGTCTAGGGAAGCAAAGGAAAAAAGGCTGACGTTCTGTCTCAAGGTGCTTGGCTGGAAGCTCCTTCTACCGTCCTTAAGTGATCTTCCAAGCAGATTAATTATTAAGAGATTAAATCTTTCCATCATATCTATGGCAGTACGTACCATAGCCGTCTGCCTGACAAACCCGCTGCAGCAATGAAGGATTTTCTCTGGCGTCTGAGACATCTCGCTAATTATGAAGCTGCAGGTGGGATGCGAATCTGCAGCTGGCTGTCAGCGTTGGGAAGCTCGGATAAAAACAATGCTATCTGAGACACGTGGGATGGAGGAGAAAAAAAAATATCCATTCAAAACAAATGAAAATCGACGTAAAACAAGTTAATTTAAAAAAAGCCACAAGATAACCGGAGAAACATCACACCCAACAAGTAACAGTAGCTTGACCACGTGCCATTCCTTTAAGAATGTTTTTTTACTTGT
Organism: Spea bombifrons; assembly: GCF_027358695.1. Lineage (NCBI taxonomy): Eukaryota > Metazoa > Chordata > Amphibia > Anura > Pelobatidae > Spea > Spea bombifrons. The sequence goes on along the minus strand of NC_071089.1, from coordinate 95,186,629 downwards.
TCCTAACTGGCCACCGGAAGCAAACACATGTTAGGCGATTAGGAGCAATTTTTATGAATATGAAGAAATTAAACTATACAATATAATGCCATAATTCCACACGCGCTTCAAAACAAACCAAGAGTGACAGGGGCTCCACGCAAAAAGAGAACATCTCCCAGCTACTTAAGGATAAATCTCTAAAGACATCTTCTGCGGAAGTGACCTAAATCTGTCAAACATTATCAGAAAACTACACATCAATAAATCTCCCAGCTCCGCTGCAAGTACAAATACTAGATGAAATCTTACTACAAACGCTCATGTTTACATAGTAAAAGGAGACTGGCGAAGACACAATTAAGTTACATTTCATCGGTTACATTTCTGGGAGACTTTAAATCATTAGCACCTAAAAGAACAGATGTATCATAATATATCCAGCATTGTATGGACGCATTATATACAGACACCAAATTTATAGATTCTTGAATGGGTGGCAGATTTATAAATTAAATAATTTGATATTGCATAAATATTCTAATAACTGCCTTTAACTTCCACTTCTTGTCTACACATCAAGAAAAATAGCAATTGACCCGTGCAGGAAAATGACAGATTAATAATAATAAAAATCCAGAGAAATATATACTTTTTTTTTTTTTTTTTTTTTATGAAAATTCTGGGTGTTGTCTGAAAAAAAAAAAAAATACGCTCAGCAGAGAAACCCAAATCCCATCACTGTTACTTTAACAATAAAACACTGAAGTCTGGGAATGGCTTTGCATTCCTTTGGTTTAATTAAGTAAGAAATACTCTGGTAGATTGGCCCGGACATGGGAAACTGATATACCATGCTCAGCACTCAATCACGTTGGGACCTCTGACTGGTGTGGCAGGGGAAGGGGGTCTAGCCTGGGAACAGAGACTATACAAGGGGGCCACAAAACACAAAAGCAACAAAGCAAAAAGCAAACATGTGATACAGGTTCAGAACACGGCCTGTTTCATTGTCCAGTCGGCTTGAAAACCATTAACATCTTGGTAACTGTTTCTACAGCCAGCCACGGCCAGTTATTCCACGGGATTTACAAAAAAGGCACTGCAGTTGCAGATAGAATTGCCCTTTTTTCATCCCAGTCTAACCAGTGAAACATGCCTCAGTGTCCTTACTCTCCAACAAGCTACATCCTTCTCCACCACAGAAGGTAACAAACCATCCAGAGGTGCAATCCGGAGAGCCAGGAGCTGGCAAAAGAACTAAACACGTGGCGACCCCATAAAACGCTTTGAGACGTCTGCCATTTGGAGGTCGCGGCTCCCTATAGTCGTTGCTGACATTCAGTGTATTTCTATTCAGCTTCTTATCTTCTCTCTCCTTCCCACACTATACTGTATACCCCCGAGCAAAGATCCACATTAGTAAATAGATCAGTATGAGAAATATACGCATTGCCATATTTAAAAAAAGACGTGGCCCGCCAAATGCCTAGCCATCTAGGGGTCTTAATACTAATCTAGCGCAGGGTCATAACGTAACAGAAAAAAACAAGTACCCACAAGGAATGTGGAAGAGAAGAAAGACATCCTGCTTAACAAAACTCTAAATAATTATGCAAAATCACTTCCTGCCTTTAATGAAAGTAGTCAATTAAAATGCAATCAGCGAAATACTTCCATAAAGCTCTGACTCACGGTCACACTACATCAGCACCTGACCCAACAGCCTTCTGGCAGATTTATAAATAAGCTAATTGACACAAAAAACGGACCATGGAAAATTGATTTTCTCCAATGAGGATCGGACTAGAATATTTTTGCAGAGACTCCGCTTCAACACAACTTCTGCCTTCGCTTTCACAACACCGCACATCCCTTTCGGCACGTCGTAAGGTTACAATTACAACACAGGCTGGAATTTTAAGAACTTACAATGTACTTTTAAGAATTAAACGCTAATGCACCCGCTTTGTTTCAAAACAAAAACAACCATAATTGTGAGCTACGTGTGCAAGCCAAGTATTGTACAGCAAGTTTGGACAGGTTTATTGAGAATTTAGGAGCCAGCTTGATCTTTTCAGGAGCCAGGAAAGGATGAATAGGGAAACGGGCAGACTAAATGGTTCTTATCTGCCGTCAAACTCTATGTAATGTACATCAATAAGTAAACATCAAGCACCAGCGTTACTATTATAAGAGCTGGGATCGTCTGGCTCTTGAGATTTAAAAGGAGAGGCAAATGATAGCTGTGCAGTCCCATCAAAGTTCTGTAGTGTCCCTTTTTCAAATGTATGGGGGGGATAGAGCAGAACCCCCCCCTTAATATGCATTTCCCCTTCCCCCACATGCATAAAAAACCCTCCCATGGGATTTCAATGGGAGCTCTTTCCTGCCACTGATTGGCTGCTGCAGAATATACATCAGGTAAGAGTTTTTGCCATTTGTATTTGTTTTGCTTTGTTTAGGAACAGTGATCTGGATCAATGTAATGAATGCATACCATATAGCATGTATGGCTAATCCCACCTCTTGTGACACCTATGCGGAATATCTGCTAATTTCTTCAGAGAGTATTAAGCTAAATAACGATACAATAGAGTAACTTACATGTTTATGCAGTTCTGATTACGACACAAGTTGCATAATGTAAACTGCAGATCAACAATTAAAAGGTCATATCGCTTGTGGGAGAAAAAAAAATATTGACAAAGATTAGGAAGACATTTATGTTACAAACTGTTCGCTAGAAGTGACCCAAGGACTTTGCACTTTAAAGAATCAGATAATTGTTACAGTCACTTGGCTGGAAATCTTTCTAAACGGAAAAGTTTGATAAATAAAAACGATCAATGTTGTTGGTAAAAATACAGTTCACAATGCAATCCCCTGAAACCCCAACAGGACATTAACGCGCGCTGTAACGCATACGATAGCTGTGTCACCGTCGACATTTATCGACATGGAAGACGCACGGAGACATTCATCAGAACCACCCATTCATTTGCACTAATTCTTCTCCCCCAGCTCTATAGATAATATATAATGCCCTATAGAAGGGACAACGCGCTGCGGCAGAGTAAGGACAGCATATTAAGGGCCTACAAAGTCCTCCATCATGCGATCTTCTTTGGTGAGGCTGTATGGGACATTAAACTTAATACACCCTTTTTGGAAGAAGGTTAGGTGCACTTAAGCTGGTGGGTTTCAGCAGCCACATCTCCTGTCCGTGTGTATTAATGTATATTTGTTAACTGTCCCACTTATCGCTGTGTACCTTGCTGGAGCTTAATAAATAAAAACAATACTAATCATACTCTGCCACTTAAAAATTGAGAGAACAACCCGATTTCTGCAGCTGTAACCAACTGGCATTGAGCTTCTGTGATATATCACCGGGAGAAAACGGTGCTTGTGTCTCTTTGAGGAGGGCTTATCACATTAATGCTTTCCGAGACAAGAGAACACCAAGATCAGTCCTTAAAACATCAAGAGTTAATTCAATAATATAGCTTTCCCATCGGCAAAATAATCTAATCACGCTGCTTCTGTGGCAAACTGAGTGCAGGAAAAACCGACCATCTGACGACAACCCTGCAGTGAAAAGACCACCTATAAATTCTGGAAGCAGCAGAAATAAGGCCAACATTAAAGTGCATTACCCATTACAAGACAAACTACATTAAATGTGGACAAAAACTGCAGTTTGCACGGGGATTTACAGCGGCGCTTCCCTTAGTCTCTAGCAGAGCCGAGCATCAAACGGCTCCGTCTCAGACACAAAAAGCAGACAGGGTGTCTCCCGGCAGAGAAGAATGGAAGCTCGTACCTGCCAGGGGTTGAAGCACGTGGCCGCTAGGATCGTGAAGCTTATATTCCATAGTAGAACGGGGGGGGGGGCTTGGTCACAGATGAAAAAACATATGCCAAATAAATAATGATATCAAAACTACTCAATAGACAACACATCTGCGAAAGCACATATACTTAATGTCTAAATGGTGCTCGGTTAATAAGAAAGACGACAGTTGTCCTGGATTTTGTTGTACCCGCAATTCTATTTTTAATAGCTTGTAGTGTTTTATGCAACACACGTCCGTGTCGCTTCCACGTCATCACTCAACTGACAGGCACACAAAACCAATGCTAAAAAAGAAGTTCTGCTGAAGCCCTGAACCACCTCTGTATTTTGCCCGTTACATGACAAGCGTACGCGTTTCGAAGCTGTTTATATACTCCCACACTTACGCGTGTAATTGCAGTCTTAAGAGCAATGCTTTGCAGGATTACAACGTGTACACAATGTGACATAGTAACATACATTTACAATCTAATGTGGTGACAGAATAATAATAGTAAGAGTAGATAAGTGGGAGATCTGTATGACTTAATAAACTTAAACCTTTTTGGACTTGCCTTCTATTGGGTTTAACTTAATGCCTAATCTAGCATTAACCTGCAGAAGATCTGTTCCACGTACCCACCGCTCTTTGGTTTAACGCGTCTCGTGCAATGACCGAGTGAATCGCCAATGCCCGTTTGATTAGGAGCGGGCTAAATCTTCATAAAGCTGTAGGAACCAGGTTATAGTTACACACGTATGTAAAAAAAAGTGTCTAGCCAAAGACAATCCTGGATCCAGAGTAAAAGATTTATTTTCCACGCATGTAAGTTATGGTATGGATAGGCAAAAAAAATAAAAAAGTGGCACTAATTTGATAACTGAAATGACCTCGAGATGCGAAGATTATATGAAGCTGAATCAGGAGATCGGTTAGCAGTAATTACGCCGCAGAGCAGGACAGAGATGGTAGTTGCATAAGACAATGTAATCATCTCGAACACACAGCCTAGGAGCAAACCATGTCGCTTTAGAAAGAAAGTAAACACACAGAAAGCCTCTCAGCTGCCAAATGGTTAGGCAAAAGCAAAGGGGGTTAAGCGGATGTGTGTTAATAAGGAGGAAAAGAGGGCGGGATAATAAGTCCATGGAATGATAGATTCCCACGCTCTAATTCATTCATTCATGAAGCTCTACACCAGCCACGTTAGTCCACTTTTAAACAGAAAATGAAGCATGACCCTGTAAAAACGATATCCTGATTCAACACAAGCCTGCGCAACACAAGCGTGCATGCATTTTAAACACACGACGGGCTGGGAAAATAACCACCAGGGTGTCGGGAGTTAACAAACCAACTAGAAAGTTATGCTGGAATAGAACAGCCTTTTCTCTTCCACAGAACACAAAGGGTGCAGAATTCCAATTCAATCAATAAAAGGGAACAAAAAAAAAGAAAAGTAACATTTTTGCCTGCTACTAAAACAAAAAAGTCAGATTGCGCGCTATTAAGTGCTAACATTTCAAAACAAGCTGCTTGAGGCAAAAAAAACACAAAAAAAAAAAACACATTAATAAAAGGTAAGCAAAAGAATAAAAACCAAAAAACACAATAATAGTCAAAGTTAGTTTGGCAAGACATGTATTACTGGAGATATTTTATTCTTGGAATGGTTAACCCAAGCAAAGCTCATGGAGGGCGTCTTAAAGGGCACCGACATGATTTCGAGCGAATACCATCAGGAGCCAATTGTCATTATGAAATTTCTAGTGCCTCAATAAACGCGGATTTCATAAGGAAGTTGTTCATGTGAAAGGCAGCAAGTATCCTGTTGTACTTTATGCCCAATAACCGCACAAGGTATTTTCTATAAATCAAAGAAACAAAGGTCACCCAGCCACAGTTTGACAAGATCCTATAGAATCACATGGAAGAAAAGACATACTTTTTAATCTTGCACCCCACACACAAAAAAAGCTTTTGAAGAGTCTGCCGTCGGCAGATATACTGAATTGACGGCTTCCGTCTCCAGGATCCTTTATCTGGTAAACACAAAGGGAAGTTTCTATACTAACTTGACCTTGAAACTCAAACCATAGCAGAACTTAAACTGGTACTGCGGCTCCCGAGCACTAAGGTCACCGGCAAACACAAAAAAAAAAGTTGACTTCAGAGGACAAATATTTATGGGCTCTCATTAGAAGAAACGTTGGCTTCAACACTCAAAATGATTACACATTAAATAACTATTATGACAAACAATACTGTTGCTCCAGATACTAAAATGACAGCAGGAAACGTCTGAATGATGAACTTGCTTATCTGAAGGCATTTTAATATGTTTTTTCTTTAAAAAAAAAAAAATTATGTTTCCATTAAAACCTTCTAAAAATGTCCCATGATTTTCCTGGAAATAACGACTTCAGATTCAGCCAGATAAAATGACAAAGGCTGCTAAATATCTCAAAATTAGAAAGACTGATATGAATGAAGCTAAAAATAATACGACACAAACTAGATTCTATTTTTTTCAAAAAGAAGAAGAAAAAAAAAAATCATACACAAGCACACATTGGAAACTGTTGCTGGGTCACGTTTACAGTATTTAGGCAACAGTGACCTGGTCCATATTAACAGAACCGAACGACAAGTTTTCAAGACTCAAATATATTTCCAAGAAAAAATAACACGTCAATCTATAAAGGAAAATCATTCTTGCCGACTTGAACCGGGTGATCGAAGCCACGCCCAAAAACATTGGGTTCATTGAGTGTGGAATATATGCCTCTGGAACAAGATATCATTCTGAACATTCTGTACGTCATACAGCGTGTTACTGAGCGACATAGGAGTCATTGCAAAGCATGCATACCTATAACAGGCACCGGACTGCAGTGTTAGAAGTATCGCGGTGATAAGCACATACAAGCATGTGCCCGGTGCACATGTATGTAATGTGCACCGGGCAGATAATAAAGCACATGCATTCTAGAACATGTGCTAATGCAGTATACTACAGTATATATATATATATCACCTAATACACCCCAATTATATACACATTCAACTATGAAATAATTATATAGAGAGTGCAAACAAGCCAAATCTTAGCCCAACCTTCTTTATGGCAACTTTAAAAAAGGCAAACGGACCCAATATGGTTAACAGAACCAGATTAACATGAAATGCATCCCTGCTATGGGATGAAAACCCTCCTGCACTCGAGTGACTAAGAGTTCTAAAATGCAATGTTTATGTTTAAGAAAGGCTGTGCCTTCAGGTTACATTACCTTCTGTTTCTGCCTGGCTGCGGCGCTCATCCAGCTTGTGAAAACTGATGCTAGCATAGGAGCTCAGGTCATCTAAGGGGTGGCTGACCGTGGGCTGATGTGAGTTGCAATGCTCCAGGCCACTTAAATCCTTGGCCAGATCCAGGTCAATGTAATTGAGACCATTATGTAGGTGATCTGAGGCCTGAGGGGATTCTCTCCTGGCAGCGTCTCCAGGCCTGAGCCACACATTCTCAAAGGATGCAGAGCTGTGTCTTTTAACATCCTCACCAGAAATTGGCCCAGCACTAACTCTGGACGTAGTAGGAGTAGACGAAAAGGTCTCTGAGCTATGCCGCCTTCTGCCTTGCGGATCACCAGCTCGTATAACTTTGGCACTCTGGTTGCGGTTAGGACTTAAGTTGACCCTGGTAAAGGCAGATGGGCCAGAGCCCTGACCCAGTAAGGAAGAGCGAGCAGTTTCAGAAACATTTGCATTTGGAGCCGGCAGCACAACATTAATATTAGTGCCCCCACCAATCGACATTTCTGCATAATTACTTTTGCTAGAAGCAGTATTGGCTGCCTTGGCAGGGATCCTGGCAGGTGTGACTTGACTGTAATCCGAACAATGGGTACCAACTTGCATGCTTATGTAGTCCCGTGGGGCTGGCTTTCCTCGTACAGGTGGGCGACTGCTACTGCAAGTGTCGGCAGAACATGTTGAACTAGCAGGTTTACAAGATGAAGGTGTGCAAGATGCATAAGCTGTTTTTGCCCTCCAAACCCCAAGATCCATGTTCATGTATTCAGAAAGATTCTCCCTCTGGGGCACCACTCTGCTCTGGGCATAGGGCGGTGCGCACATGGAAGACACCAATCCTCCGCAGAAGGCTTTGTCATTAAACTCAATATTAACATATTCACCAGGACTTTTTGGCTCTGGAGGCAAAGCAGGCTCACGAGCCCTAGGGAGGGTGCTGGCCTTGCTGTTTTCCAAAGAAAGCCGTGTGGGTCTTGCCAATCTGCTGCTTTTTCCTTGAAGACATGCCTCGCCCTTCCTCGACTGTTGTGATTCCTGCCCCCCCAAACTATCACTGCTCGTTGAGGATGAAGAGGAGTCCTCAGCATACAGATGATGCCCAGAATTAACAGAAGCTCGCAGGTGACCAGTATTAGTCTTTCTGTGGGCATGTTTGAAGGACCTGGGCAAAGAGAAGTAAGAATAAACAGGCTTGGGTGGATCCTCAACAGTATTAATATAGCAATCTGGCGGAGTGCTTGTAGTGGATCCACTGGCTGGGGACATATTAATGTAATCATTGCAGGGCAATTTTCCATCATTGCTTTCTATGGACAACTTTGGGTTTGTACCATTGGTCCATATCTTGCTGTAGTTAGTACTATCCGGGGAGCAGCTACCACTGGGGGACATCATCATATAACCATTAGAGTCCACCTGAGAATGTCGCCTAGGATTAATGATCTGCTGAGGAGCAGACACACTTTTGGGACTCATAGGCATATAGTCACTGTTTTTTGGAGGCACAGGAGCAACACCTGGTGACATGGGCATGTACCCATCATCTGTATGGTTAACTTTGTTACCCTCCAAGTGGATATCCAGGCACTCTTCTGGATAGGAGTATGTGGGCACAAACGCAGAGTGCCTAAATGATGATAGACGCAGAGGGTAAGAAGGCATCATCTCAGTATATTCTTCAATTGATGATTGGGATGGGGTTTTTTGGTGTGATGCAGTTGGTGGAGACGTTCCTGAAGAATGAGTTCTCTTCCTGAAAAACTTGTCCAAGTCAGGGTGCTCATCACCCCGATTTGATGGGTACCTCTGTTGATTTCCTCTTTGAGGATGACCGTTGGGCTTTCCCATACAGATATAGTTATTTAAGTCTTCTTCCCTGGCCGGTGGCGTGTGCCCTAGCGAATCTGGCGTCACGCTGCGGAAAGAACTTCTGAAATCACACGGACTAGAACCATATTCATCAGAGGAAATGAACCCGCCGTCACTTGGGGAACCAGAAACTGAGGCACTGGATCTTCGCGGACATAGGCAATCAGACGTAGACCCATGTCCACTGGTGCTGCTGGAGGATAAACTGACAGGACTGGTAGCTGATGGAGAGCAGCGAGTTGCTGGCATGGGGATGGAGCGGCTATGATTGAGTGGTGGGTGAAGACGAGAGCTGCCTCTGTGTCGATGTGACTGAGCTCTATTGGCACTCGGACTCACAGGGCTGCCGTCCATTGAGGCTGGCCTCGACATAGTACCTTCTCCATCGCTTGATGCCCGAACCCTAAATGAGGATGACCCATGCTTAGAAGCACCCCCTGCAGGTGAGGTGGCCGTGACACTTTCCGTGCGAGCCCTACGGTTAAGCCCTACTTGGCTGGGAGGAGGATGGTTGAGGTGATGCCTTCTAAGAGGAACAGAGATAGGGTTGGAGCAGTTAGATGAAGACTGACTCTTGCTGCGAGGTCGAAACTCATCACTCAATGCCTTCATAGCTTCTAAGATTGTCTCATGCATGTTCTGTGCCACTACAGAGTCATCCACTTGCATCCAGAATTCACCAGCCCCTGTAACTGCAGAGCGGCCAACCTCAATGAAGAAGAAATTCTCTGAATGACCACATCTGCGAATATTCATGAGCTGCAAAACAACTGCTGCTGCATCAGAGTTCAGCTTAACCAAACTGATTGTTCGGTGGGTCAGGCACAATCGGTATATTCCAACAAGATTCTTGAGCTGCCCCAGTCCTTTTGGCTTCATTATCACTTGCCATACTTCCTTAAATGCCAAACCAGGAGGGGCAACCTCCCCGTAAACATCTTCACCGTTTACCCCATCATGCACCCCATTAGACGCTCCATCATGGTTGTTATTAGTATGGTGAGCCTTACCACGATTGTGAAGGTCCACCAGAGCTTGGTACCATCCGTCCTGTTCTTGTTCACAATCAGCAGCGATGGCAAAGCACTCGTCCTTTGTATACAGAGCCACCAGATGCTTGTTTTTAGAATCTGCCCTCTTGTTTATATTAAAGCAGCTCTCGAGAGGAATAGACCTCTTTGGGGCCCCAGACTTATGCCTCCACTTTTTCTCATTCTCGTAGTACTCCAGCCTGGCTAAACCTGACTCGCTGGCAGTCCTGAGTACGAAAAATCTCTTGTGCATACTCTTAGGCTTCCTAAGGTAGCCCACCTTTTTGACATCTGAGAAGTTCTCCTGAGGCAAAGGTTCCGTGGGGCTGGCCATTGTACCAAAACAAAAATCGTACCCCAACCCCACCAAAAGTAAAGAGAAAACAAAAAAAATCCCACTCTCCTCAGTCCTTTTCGATAAAGTGTATGTAGCAGATTCACAGATCAAAACAGCACCACTTGTTGGAAAAGAAAATGATACAGCAGTGAAGGGGAGCTGTGCGGGGAACTAGATCCACTTTGCAGAGTTGTATTAGTTCTCCTCCTCGGCTCACAGGCTCTCTCTCCTCTCACATCCAAATACTCAGCGAGCGATGGATCCCCTCCGCGATCAGCCCGATGGAATCCAGTGCCAGGGGCAGGGCAGCACACACCCGCTCAAGATCCATCATTGCATCTGTCTGCTGGGTCAAAGTCGCTTGGATTGCAAGCACTGCAGTGAACCGTGTTGTCTGGGGAGGCGACCCCCTCTTATTAATCCTCCCCACGGGGCTGACACTAGACAAGCCTCTCAAAACACAGCACCGTGTCACTGCGGGGAGGAAATCACTGCCGGAGCGCGCCCCCATTCAGTCCCATCGCGTTGCTCAAGTGGTATCTGATGTGAAGAGGAGGGCAGGTAGCTGCACTTCTACTCCTCCCAAGACCGGCTGGCATATGAAAACTCCTCTCCCTCCGTCCGCGACCGGACCCTGGCCGGCGAGGCTGCAGTCAGACGAGAGGGGAGTGCAGTGACAAATAGGTGTTGGGGGTGCGGTGACCCTTACTGGAGAGAGGTACGGGAGTTGTGGCGGAGTTTCTGCCAGGCTTCCCCCCGCGTTTGCTCGCACTCCCCACCTTTCCTTGCGAAATAAACCAAAACAAGCTGTGTCTGTGTCTGAGTTCCCGGGAGCGCAGTCCGCCCCCCTTCCCAGCTCCAACCGCCTCCGTCTGAACAACACGTGACCGCATCAGCAGCACCACACACTGCGTGGAGCCCGAACGCGCCACCAGGATCAAGCTAACATGCTGGCCGCACTGCAGTCACGCCACGCCCCCTCCTCCTTTCCCTTTACTACCAATGCGCTGCGGGAAGGAGGGAGGGGACGAAGGGAGCCGCGCGATTGGTCATTATGAAACGTCTGTCAATTCCTTTCCTCCCCGCCCTGAGGGCTTGAGGAAGTTCGGTTGAGGTTAGGGTAGTAAGGAGGCGTAGACGCCATTCAGTTTGGTGTTATGTGTGAAGCTCGCTGTATGCAGGCTGCTTTAGCGTGCAGTGTGGCAACGGCAATGCGAGGGTTAATGCACCAGGGGATGGTGGGGTGTAGCGGCCAAAATCAATCATTCGGCTGTCTCGTTTTTTTTTTTCTTCTGGCCATCTACGCTGATGGGTTACCGTGCAGTTCAGTCACGGGATGAAGTGTTCGTTATTATCTCCTAAAGCTATGGTAATACACGCCGTACAGCATGCCCCGCTCAGATCTGTCCGTGCTGCAGCTCCCTAACCATTCCCTACCGCTGCAGATGAGATGCCAGCTTGTGTAATGTTTCATTCATTATTAATAATATTATTGTTATTATTATCATTATTATTTATGGATTATTGCCACACACACAAGCATACACAACACAGCAATGCATATTATTAGATGTTATAATATATATATATATATATATATATATATATATATATATCATTATATTATTCACATATAATATTATTTTTCTTTCTTTCCCCCTTAATTTTTTATGTTTGTATAAAACTGGCAACATTCTGCTTTGTTGTAAACAGTCTGTAGTTTGATTCATCGCTGAGGCAACCTGTGACATCATTGCTTTGATGTGTTTATTTTTTCTCCAACATTTCCCAATTCTTTAACGAAAACAAAATAAATACGTACCACGGTGCATTGCGGAAGCGAGGTTGATGACCCCTCGATCGCCTCCATTCTGCTACCATTACGACCGAGTCATTTATTTGAGTCTATTCGCTGCGGGGAGAGCTGTGGTTTCACCTCCTCGGCTGTACTATACATAAAGAAGGACCATCCCCAGTGATCTTCTACTGCAGGCTGGCCCTGTATAATGCGTATGTAAAGTACGGTATCTGTAGACCGTATCATGACCCAACAGGCCAGTGAAAGATTGTGTTCCTTACACTATATACAATAATTGTATATTGTAGTGTTTGGATTGTGTTGGGCACAATGTACACTTAGAACAGGGCCGGACTGGCTATGGTGGGGCGGCTCTGGCACTTTAAGGTCAAAAGCTGCCTAATGATGTAAATGCAGCCGGCACCTGGATATATATATCCGTAGCATGCCGCCGGCTATATCCAGCTGGTGGCCGCACACTACAGCACCCGATCTGCTGCTGGAGCATACACCCGGTGTGCCAGATGTCCAGGCCTGACTCAGAGCCAATATAATAGAGCTGCATGCCTTTCATTGAAGAAGGTTTGATACCAATATGGAATAATGAAAGTGACTGTAGCAAGAATTACATACATTACAGAGTCAAAATGAGGACAGGTGTTAGAGATTTCACTTAAATATGTGTGAATAATTACCGCTACTTATTTCCTAAACCTTATGTGTAAGTTTAACATAAAAACAAAATGCTGCAACTTTGTATCTATTGGCTAATTCAATGGCCACACAAGCCTTTTCATTGAGGCGAATCAATGGTTAGGTTTTATATCATGTGTTCAGTTTTAACACCTCCGACAGCAAGAGAGCGTGAGCTTCTGGTTCATCTCTCTGGAACTGGCAGGGTTAATGGCAATTTAACGGTGGGATTCATTCATACATTTAGGTATAGAGAGCCAACGGGTTACAATTATTTATATGGTGTAGGTTCAAAGCAGGTGTGTATCAGGTGTGCTAAAGATGTGGTGTCGGCTGGACCTGTGTGCTGTGATATATAGTTTATGAGTTATTAGTGTAATTCGTCAGCAGATGGGGAGGACAACGTCTTTGAAGACATGGCCATTTTTATATAGTGACACAACTGTTCACCCTTAGGTGCACCTTCTGTGTTTCTGAACTGCACAGGGCAAAAAGTGCTTGTGTTTACCTTAAGCGGCCCGTTGGATGCCATAAAAGCTGCCATAGCATGGAGGTTGAGTTCTGCGCAACCACTTGGCACGAGCATCTCCGTTTCCTAGCCCGTGTCCGCACCATTTGATCTTTTTTTTTCCAACCGACCGTTCTCATACCTTTCCCATTGAAAGTTTATCAAATATAGAACTATAACTATAAGTGCCTATTTAGCAATCCAGTGTGCGTTCAGTTTTACAGGATACTTAGGACTATATCTGCTTGGAAAAGAAAATTGTAACTAAGCAGAAATGATAGCAGTAAATGCAGACTTTAATATAACAGGCATAAACAAATATGAGCTGGGTGCCCTTTTAATAGATCCTCTCGTTCAGCTACAGCAGAAAAGCCATTTTTCTCTCTAAATCTGCCGCCAGTGATGCTGTTTGCATTGGTGATCCCCGGAGCATGTACACAGCCGAAGTGAGAGTCATGGTGTGCCTACCCCAGGTCTGAAACATACAACAAATCTTCAGCTGGGTACAGCACGCTGCAGTACGTGAGCATGCGGACCCTCTGCATTTGTTCCAAAGACCCTATTAAATATCCGATCTCGGCTGACACATTTTGGTAACGTAGTGTTTAACCTTTTCAGTGCCACATGGCTACGACAACGATCACTCACCCTTCTGGCACACAAAGTATTAACCCTACCCGCCCAACATCAGCTTCACAATAAAAAGCTCAGGGTCAGCATCCAGACACCAAATCTAAGCTGGCAGCTTCTCTAGGTAAAGACAGCGGTGGGATGAAGGCATGCAGTAGAATAGTAAAATGGTGCACTGCAGGTAGCCCAAAACCCACATCGAATATTTGTAGATCACTTGCTACAAATCCCTAGCGTCTGTAACACTAAATGTATTCAAGGTGAATTGTATGCATTTATGAAGCACCAACACGTTCATTAGTGCTCTAAAGCAGTTTGATTAATACATTGAGCCAAAAGGGAATTTTGTCTATTAGAGTGCACTGGGCACCCTGCTCACAACAGCTTGCACAAAAATAGGGGTTTATTGCAAAAAAAAAAAATACTTTTGAAAAGGTATATGCTTTGGGCTCTAATTTATTCTACTGTGTTTCACGCCTAGAGATCCATTAGAATATAATGCAGAACATTAAACAAAATCGCTTGTTTATAAATACATTATATACATTGTATACATTACCTTAATACACTGCATTAGTCAACAGTTCTTCGCTAATCTTTATTGTTTTCACTATGGTTTTATAGAAGCTTTGCAAGATGGAAGAATATTTCTGTTTAATAATGCGTGTTACACATTCATTGACAAATCAGTGCAAAACTCATTGCGGCGATGCTTTAAGAACAAAACAACTAAATGCTGCCATCTCTTGGTCAGTCTTAGTGCAGATGCAGTACCACTGAAGAGAGGGGGCATTGAAATGATTGTACACTTTTATAGTGATTGACTTGAGAGTGAAATAAGCAATGGAAACTCCTATGATCAGGCCCAGATTGGGCACCCTGGACAAATGCCTGCCATGTACCTTTATTGACGGTCATGCAGCTACCCCCATTCTTTAATGCGCGGCTATGTGCTGCAGAATAATTTTTTAGCCTTAAAGTGCCGTGGCTGATTTTAATACCCAGTTCATTCCTGGATGCCCCACTGCAGTTTGATGGAGGAAGAGTTTATAGGAGGTTTGGTCCAAACAAATCCAAAACTGAAAACTCAATTGGAATATTCCCATGGAGGGCCACGAAACTTTGCAGGAAAAGTTGCAGGCTTCATGGAGGAATTAAAGCACAAACCATTCAATAAGACACATAATTTATTACCACTAAATAAGAGCAGAAATTCATATTCCCAAAGTATGCAGAAGCGTACAAATATGGGATTAACCCAAACAAACATGAATAACCCAAATCACAGGTCCACCCCTGATACATTTCTTGCATCATACACTTAATTAGACAGGGTATTATGGCCATCAAGCACAATAGCATATGATACAACTAAAGTGATCTTTCATGTTTGTGTAAATGTATTATTAGTGAGCGCTCGGCTTTTAGACAGTGTATACATTTCACATACCTACAGAAACCATTCAATCCAAAATACATTGTTTCATCAATTGCATTATACTTTATGCATCTCTGTAACATATGTGTGTATTTAGCTAGATAAAGAATTGATTGTGGGTGGCTTATCATCTGCAAAAATATTTTTTAAAAAGGCAATACTGGGTATTATAGATGGGACATAAACAGGAACTGAGCAGATCTTACTGTAAAAATGGCTCAGAAATGGCTACAGAAAGAGTATATATGGGAGCGGGCAACACTATTATTTCCAGCTCCTAAAAATAGAATTCTGACAATGTAATTAACGATCTAGTTCTATACTTACCTAATTGCCTTAACTTGTGTGAATTGAGATGACTTTCCCTTGGAACCACTCTGTACCTACCATCCCTCCATCATTTCTATGAGCGGGTTCTAGGTTTGGATTTTTCTAAGGCATCCTGCTCTACATGTTATTTAACTGTGGGTTTGAAATGAATGCAAGAAATGAATGTGTCCCAAGAACAAAAACTGAAATACGGTACACCACAATTATTTAGATAGGTCTACTGCATTTGTACATTGATGAGATGTTATATTGCTCAATGTTCTCAAATTCCAGGGGCACTTTGCAGCACAGCTATGTTTGAGTGCACTGGCATGCTGTTTGAAGACTGACAAACTGAGGACCAAAATGCCACAGGCAAGCTATTTGGGGGCAAATATGGCACAGGCAAGCTGTTTGGGGTGTGAGATGGCACTGACGAGCTGTTTGGGGGTGCTGTGGCTTCTAATTACGCCCCTGCTCTCACACTTTCTCACACATTCACTCAGGCTCACCCTCTGCCATGCTCTCTCTAAATATCTCCTTACCCTCTCCACTTACCACAGCATGCCCCTGTCTCCTTTTCTGCTTCTTCTCTTGCCTATTCTTTTTCTTCTGTTTTTCTTTCTCCTGCGTTCTTTACTTGCCCTCGTATTTTCCCTGGTATTACGGTAGGTCCATGAAACAAACCTCCCAGAGCACGTCCACAAAAGTTCCACCGATTGCGGGAATGGGAGAGGGGCTGTTCCTGTGACACTGCTCTTTTGCGGAAGTACCGAGAAACAGAGGTGCACTAGATTATGTGACATGGATAATCAAGGCCCTGTGATTTGAGTAGAAATTCAGAGATAATGAATAACAATGGGGGGGGGGAATGCATTAGTGAGGCTAAAACAAGAATTTCATAATTCTGTTTAATTCTGTTTTAACTGCACTACTGCCTGAGGAAGGGATCTAGCAACTTGGTCTTGAGAGCTTGCAATTAAATTCTCAGCCAATAAACACTATTCATTTAACTCCACTCATTGTAAAATAAATGAAAATAACTTTTATTCCGAGAAAATGAAAAATACAAGTAGCGATATAAAAAAAGCTGCTGACGACAGAAAATGCAAGATTTAAAAAAAAAAACATTTAGTAAACTGCAAAAAAAATATCCTATGTCAGAAGGATGCTGTGTCCAATACAATTAGTGCTTTCGTCTAAGAATGTGTTATGTGGCTTCCTTTTTGGCTGTATAATTCATTAGAAAGAATATGTTTCCAAAGTAACTCAGACAAGTATATAGATCCAATTATTTTCCTAGACTAGGCCCACGGTGAAAAATAATCCACGTTTTATGGACGGCATTCAGTGCTTTTTGGTAAGAATAGTTTTGGGTGTGCGCGAGATCTGCAGTAAAGGCTGACCTCAGTTGCTCTGCAGACATCTGTTCCCCTGGTTAAGAAAAACAGTAAGCACATCTGATATCAATTTAGGTTCATTCCTGTTTTGTTGATGAAATATAATGTAAAAAGGGAACTCTCCATGGGCTGCATATGATTTTTTTCTGAACTGTGTGCACTCTTAAACATTTCATTCTGTCATCTTGAAGTTATGTCAGATGGAATAACTTGTTGACCAAGTTTAGGGTCTGTTGTGCAAACAGCTTTGCTCCTCAAGGTTTGAGGGTGTTATTCCTGCAAATGCCTAAATAGAGACAAATGAAGCAGGGAAGGGTAGATTGGCACACTCCATGAATGTAGAAGGTGACTAAATGTCACCGATTTATCACCAGTCCCTAATGGTCTAAAATCTAATCTCCTGGCAATATGAAGAAAGGAATGGCATGGAAGAGTAAACTGGTGTAAGCCCATATTCTGTCCAAACATGACTGAAGTAGCAAACAGGGTAACAATGCATTGGGATTCCCTTCCCAACGTGAACACTAGGCAGACGTAACATCCCTGTGTGGGTCATTCTAGATACTACTGTAGTGGGCCTTGGTAAACACAGCCTGGAGCCATAAGTGATTTCTCAGTACATGAGATGGTCTGCGTGGTCCAAACTATGAACTCACTGTTTTGGAAAACAAGTCTCATCTAGCACAGAGCTCTCTTTATCATCAGTGCAATACTGATTTTAAGCAAAAAAAAAAAAAAAAAAAAAAAAGAAAAAGCTTCTGAGGTGACAGGATTTTCCCATATTACTGGGATTTTATCTGTGGTTAAATAAAACAAAATGCACTGTGTATTCAGCTGCTGCGCATGTGCGCTGGTTTTGGTGGGCAGATCTGGGTTAGGTTGGCTAAGGTGTCTAGTTAAACCCACAATAACATTTGGTTTCCAGACACATAATGGAACTCAGGGGAGGGTTGGCACCTTTTTTTTTGCATGGGGACAAGTAATAGTAAGTGCCCCCCAGGCCCCTGCTCTTACCATACTTACATTTTACATTTGCTCGCACTACTGCAGCGATTAACGCACCGTTACATGATCCCGCTGAGCTCCCACCTATTAGGGCAGGGCAGCCCTATTTCATTTCAAACAGTGTGATTCCAATATTTGATTTTATATGTCATAAATATCACATCACCAACATAATAATTTTAACCCTTTAAGGATCCATTATGTTCTATCCCCTCCTATGCTCTTTAAAGACCAGATGCATTTGGGTGTCACTGGTCCCAAAGGGGTTAAAGTCATCAATATCTTATGAAGACACCAAACATTACAAAAATGCATTTTCAGTTGTAATAACGTTTGTATTAGACAACTCCCAGCCGTAGGAATCCCCTGGTATTATTCAACGCATAGAGCTCTCCAAAATATCTTTTTTTTTATTTATTTATTTTATATTTAAGCATTTTCCTCTTGAACTTGAGGGTTTAAAATCTCATCCAGGAGAAACACATAAATTGCCACATATCACATCTACTAAAATATATTCATTTAGGCCAGGGTAAGACGGTGTCCTCAACGTGCATAACTCTTTGACAGTCTGATCAGAGTTGAAACCATATAAAGTTGTGGCTCGAAAGAAAAAAAATGATTGAACATATGTTTTATATAAAGGCCTTAGTGAGTTTAAATGGGAAATTCAAAGATAAAAGTTCAAATACTCAGCTTGAGGCAATGTTTCAAAGCAAACTCACTGTGTGCTGGCTTGGAATTAACTGGCTATAAACTGGGGTACACACACTTTGATATTATGCTGATGAACTGTTAGCTTCAAGAAGAATATGTACTTTCCCAGCAGACTGAATGGTCCTCTGTAGTATTTGTTCTGAGACCAGAACACTCAGGTCAGGAAGTCTAAATGAATAGTGGATTACAGCGAGTTCCACGGTTGGGAAGGAGAGGATACTTCATGAACTGTATTCTGAGAATGTTACACATTGTTCACATGGAATAAATATCAGGCTGCCTCATGTAAATACTATAACCATTAAAAATATTCTGGAACCTCAGTGAAATGTTCTTTTCGCTGCCATTAAAATGTTATCTGTCAAGCGGCAGATCGGCTGTTTGGTAAACATGTGTTACTAACGGTTCTTTTTGCTTTTTGCTTACTTATCTATACATAAGTTATTTTCAAGTTTTGACATTGATGAAATATTTGTAATGTGATATTTATTTACAAGCATATAACCAATATACTCCCTTGACTATAGGATTTATTTTTCTATTAATTAATATATATATATTTAAAAAAAGTGCAGTTTTTTCTTGAAATGCTGCATATTTTGCATTTAGATCATCAGATAGAATTCAAATACAAGAAAATAAGTTAACAGGGAACTCCTACCACCTTTATTTATTTCTAGTGTCACAAATTAGCTTTCAAATGTTTTCTGGTGTTTTCTATTTTATAAATATAGTTTCTAATAATATAGCACTTTAAGAGATTATTAAATGATCCCTCAAACTTAATGACAGGAAAAAGGAAAAAGCCTCAATATAACACAACACTATTGTAAAAAAGCAAAACCAGTTTTTGCTTTTGTTGTTCTTACACTCTCACTCTGACACTCTCTTATACTCTCCGTCAATGTCTCCCTACCTTCTCCGACGACTACTTCTGTGTCCCTGTATCCTTTTCCACAGCTCTGTCATTCATGTCTTCATTCTTCGTTCACTTCTCCATGGGTCTTGTTTCTTAGTCTGCCATGAACCATCTGGCATACCTTGCAAGTGCTGCAGTGTGCAGCTAGAAATGCCCGACATATGAATGTGAGACAGTTGGGAGGTATGCGTATAGCATTTAAGACAAAATATAATTATATCACTCTTTTTCTGACTATATATTATGTTATGTACCCAAAGTGAACCTTGCAGAAAAAAGTAATTTTCATTTGCTATTCATCAAAACGCAGCTATGCAAATTATTAAAATGAACCTAACTAAATATTACTTTAAACATTTTGTACGACAAAGTCTTTAGAATTAACTTTTTAGAACATGAAACTAAAATCTGATTTGAAATGTACTCTTCCCATGATAGAACACTCAGTAATGCCTTAGGATATTGAGTCAGAGTTTACATGCAATATAGTTTACTTATGCAATATAACTGGGGCATCCAACTTGCGGCCCTCCAGCTGCTGCAGGACTACATCCCATCCTCCTCAGCCAGCCCCTTAGCTGAAAGAGCATTATGGGAGATGTAGTCCTGCAGCAGCTGGAGGCCCGCAGGTTGGACGTCCCTGCAATATAAGCTTAATGTAAGAGTAGATGCCAAATCTAGATCCCCACGATGGGTTAAATTATTCTGAAACATTTTGATTACTTCTTCAAATCGAGGAGGGGTGGTGTTGGTAAGGGTGCCAGCGGGCTGCTCTGGTTTAATTATTTTGGGCTACTACCACGAACTTTTTTCTGTTACAAACATAGTCAACACTTGTGAATCTTTTAGGGCTCGTCTGACTAAGCCGTGACGGTGACGAAACACAAACTCAGGTTTAGCTGTATTATAGGGAAAGAAAATCATTTATTCGGAACCTACTGGCTTTGGGGTTTGTTCTATAACTAATACAGTTATATCACTCATATTTTGTATCATGGTTACTGGTTCACTGGTTGTAAAATACTATACATTACACATATTCTATATGTTAACAGTACGTTTTGTTTTCTTGCTTGCAGTTTGTTATAATTGTTAGGGATAATATTCAATAACATAAATTAGCTGGTAAGTATTTGTAATATCTTTGAGTATGGTAAGTACTGTACTTTTAATGGTATTTTAAAAAATGCTTTTCAAACATTATTTAAATTAAAAGCGTTTAAGGGCATTATTGCAGGGTAGTGACTTTTTTGAGGATCACATCTATATTTCATATGTTGCTCACTAGCAAGTACAGTACTGTCCTCCAGTATGTATAAACTCACAGAATCAACTATTCAGTAATATATCCCACATACTGCTGCCATGGTAACCGTATTGCAGGGACAAATAGGAACTGGAGACAGAAGTCAAAATCAGGGCCCACAGCCCACAAAAAATAGGCATATCTGGTATATCGATAATAGACACTGCCAGGTTCACCTCAGATGAAGTCACTGCTTTCATTGGAACTTAACTCACAATAACAATAATAACTCAATAACAAGCAAGCATCGGTGTGAACAATACTCCATGGCACATCTGGGAACCCTTCAGGTGTGACCCGGAGTCTCTGGGTGATGGTCTGCTTCCCCAGGTCACTCATCTCTTTCAACGGGAAGGGGAGTGGTGTTTAGCCACGCCTCTCTGCCCAGTCTCCTTCTGTTCTCAGCTCTCTCAAGGTAGCCTGATGCTAGCCCCGCCTATATGTGCAACTAGCCCTGCTTCACATGATGCTAGCCCCACCTTCATGCTCATCTAGCCCTGCCCTCAAACAAAGCCCCTCCCCTAGAAGGGGAAGATTGCTGACAAGTTTCTAGGTATACATAGATGGTATGATCATGCAGTGAAAGAGATGGCGATAGAGGCCACATTGGGAGGACCCATTATATATCACATATTGTTTCCTGTGAAAAGTGTTATAGATAGAGTACATCTAAGAAGGCCTGTAATATGCTCCTTAAAAATATCAATTGCATGAACTCATGTTATGGAAATTAATTTCAAATGAAAACACTCCCTACTTAGTGTCTGACCCAATGTAAAAATAAAAGGATCACATATCACTTAAGAAATGTCAGGACGACTATTTTCACTCTATACCTGAGGCTAATTCTCTGTATTATGTGGATTTGGTCTTCCACATGTTTCAACAGCTTCTGGTCAGACATAATACCCCGCCAAGCCATAGAGTATTTTATAACGCACATGTCAAAATACAGGATCACAAAGCTTATGTGATTGCATCAGAATTCTTGGTCAGGACTCCGTTTTAATGCCTTTGTGGTGTGCACTACATATTTTTAAATTTCCCTAAATATTGAATCCCTCCAAAAATAAAAAATAATGGGGAAAACAGAGGTAGGCACATTTATATGAAGGAAAAATACATTTAGTGATTGATTTAAGGAGCAGCCATGCCAAATAATCACTGTATCTTTTCCCCAGGGTAGTTTGGTCATCAGTCTGGAAGGAAGATATCATTTAATGTTCTTGCCAATTATTAAACATGGGCACACACTGAGCTCCTTTGTTTGTGAAATCACGTACCAGAATCCAGCGATGGCATAATGTGTCCAAAGTATATATGTTGCTAATGGAAGTTCACCCAGGAAGGAGGAAAAGCAGTTCATGTTTCTTGTATTTCAAGAAGCTACCAGCAACAATTGTTAGAGATTTAAGTGCTGATATAATAGATTTTCAGATTATATGTGGCACTATCACAGTTGAAATAATTTCATACTGATCTTGGGACTTTTTTTCTATAGGTTGACATCAACTAAAAATATATTGTTTATAGCATCTTTAGGTAATAATATAATCCAAATAGTAATTTCCATCAGCATATTGTTATGAGAAACACTTGTATGGAGTTTAGAGCTATACTGAAGCACCTCACCTTGGTTTGCATAGTAGCACATCTGTGCCGTATTTAGTCCTTATGTTTCCTGTATCTATAGAATTGTTTCACACAGACATTGCCACATCATGTTTTTTTCCAATCTTGAAACTATTTCTGATATATTTGTCTCATGGGGTGCAAAAACCATTTGAACTTGACCATTGTATGGTAATTGCTTGACTTATCTTACTAATGTCTTGATCCATCTGAATTTCCTACCCAAGAAAGCAGATAAAGCATGACTCTTTTTTTCTCCAGTTGCTAAACACATACATCCAGTGTGAATGCAACAACATGCGAGATTTGAAGGAAAAGTGTGAAAACCAAAGCCATAAGAAAAAATGTGGTGACAAGTATTATTGCAATGACCCGCAATAACTTTTCGATGAGAACCGTAAGCCAGATCTAGACAAAAGAATGCCATGTTGGTGGAAGTTGGTGGTCATCACATCTGGCTCATGGTGAGAATTGTATTCAGATACATATATATTTGCCCCGCTACAGTGGGGATATTGGGCAGATAACCTTTTATCTGCCTTAGTCAGTCCTAACTAAAAGGGTAATTAAGGGAAATGTTGGTTTGGCTGCAAAACCGCTGTAGAATATTTGCACATGTGACAGGAAGAACAAATAGGGACGGTCAAAAAGTAATTTTTTTCCAGATTCACTTTCTTAACACATTTGTTTCAAGTTCCTCCCCAAATATCTGAATATAAGCAGTTTTTATATCCTTAAATTAATTATTGACCTAGTTTTATTTTACTACATATTAAGACATCTCATAATCTCATATATACCTCATCTAGAGATTCTCAAATGGGGATCAAATATTTTTAGGTCTACATTACCAATGTTATAAAAAAACAGAATAAGACATCATTCACGTTATTTTAAAAAAAATTGAATTATTTCACTGTGCATTTTATCACATATATATATATATATAATTTTGTATTATTTATATTATTATATTATACTCATATTATTAATATTATACAACGTAAGAAATTATTTAGCGCGACTTGTGGTATCTTAACGATAACAGTAGATTTTTTAAACACATACAACAAACATGCAGTATTTTAACATATTTGTTTTGTCCTCTTTAAAAATATTTTTGTCATAGACATGCCGATCTCATTTGTAATATACAACAGCACATTCATTCATTGTTCACCGTATATATCGTTAAACATATCGTGTAGCGGTAGTACAAAGAGAGGAGAAAGCAGAATCTAACATTGAAATTATTATACAAATTAACAACTACCGTATTTCCCCATGTATAAAATGCACCTTTTTTCGAAAAATTTGGGGTCTAAAAACTAGGTGCGTTTTATACAGTGGTTGTAGATTACAGTTACTACTTCCCAGTCCCTCCTTGCAGTCACACTGACAATTGACCCGCCCCTTGCCGATTAACAGTCCCTCCCTAAAGTCACACTGATGATTGGCCCCCGCCCCTTTTCTTATACCGTCCACGTGGCTCAGAAACTCATCTAACAGTAAATATAACATTAATTATTTGGGCTGCTGAAAGTTAGGTGGGGGTTAATTTAGGGGCAGTTATGGGTAATGGGGTGTTTAGGGTCAATTTAAGGCAGCTATGGTTGATGGGGTCTTAAGGGTTAATTTAGGGGCAGTTATGGTTAATGGGGTGTTTAGGGTTAATTTAGGGACAGTTATGGTTAATGGGGTCTTTAGGGTTAATTTAGGGGCAGTTATGGTTGATGGGGTCTTTAGGGTTAATTTAGGGGCAGTTAATGGATGGGAGTGATGAGGATGATGAGTATGAATTTTATGATAAATAAAAGTTGAGATCAATAACTATGTAATACATTTTTTGTACCCCAAAATTAAGGTGAGTTTTATACATGGGGAAATATGGTATAAGATGCACTGATATAGGAGGAGAAGAGGGTGCTGCTCTTGCAAACTTACAGTCCATTAGAAGCTTGAGGGGAATGAGATAAGATAGCGAGGGACTATTGTGTTTGCGTTTAAATGGAAAACTATGAAATCCACATGAACAAAGTACTTTCTGTATAACTGCTTTTATTCTACATGCAATTACTTTGCTGAATAGAAGAATACATAAAACTATTAAATAGTATCACGGACAATTTACTTGACAGCACAGATCACAGCAGAATATTGGGACTATTTGAATAAATTTGATGCTACATTTGACATGATACAGGGAACTGTGTGAATGGGCTAGGAATTCCTATTTAACATCGTAATTATTATTCAAATCTTTCTTCTTGTACTGAGAAGTGGACAGAAGGGTAAAAGCTGTCTGCTCTGATGACAGATAGGATGATGGATTTCTCAGAGGGAATACATGTAAGCAACGTATGGCATTGTCAGCTCCCTACCAAGGTCAGCCACCTGCTTTGAGACTGCGAGGAAGACTTAAGACAAGTTAAATTGTCAGTTGTCTACAAAGATTTGTATATTTCTCCGACAGGATAAAACCTCTCAATTCAATTAATGGTGATCATTATGTAGCACTGCAGAGCCAGAGTAATTAAATATAGATAGGACATGTAACTTATGAAATGTGAATACATTTCTTGAAGGAAATAATTTGCTTGGGTAGATAGATTCATAGTGGGGCAGAATGGGGAGTTTCCCTGTTCTTAGTTTTTAGGACTTGTGGCATATATTCACATAATTGCAATTGTGAGTTTCAAATATTTTAATTGAATGCATTATTTCTTTTGTTTTTTTAGAATTAAATAAGCAGCTCCTAGATCCTGAAAATAAAGAATGTGTAATGGATATTTTGAGCTGTGTTAATTTTGAAGAACAACACCACAACACAACTAGTCTTTCTAGAAATCCTACAATTGTGTCAATATTTAATATATTTATGGAGAGGTGAAGGAAATTATGATAATTACATGATGTGCAAGGGTCAATGTTGTGGTACAAACTCAATAAGGACAGGATCACACAACAAAATGGTTCAGAGAGGAAAACAACAACTATAACAAGACACGTCGCGTAGTATTAGGGAGTGTCATAAATAATAATGCTCTCTTCTCATGTCAATCCTCAACACTGAAAGGGTGACAGGTTACTAGTTAGGTAGTAAACCTAAAGAAAATATAAAAGGGGAAGGGTGGAGAAGAAAAAGTTGAAACTCATTATAGACTGATCTGCCATGGAATCACAAGAGCATTCTAAAAGGGTGTTATGTTGTGTGTTGTTCTGGACATTTCCCATAAAGATAAAATACAAAGGACTACTGACAAAGCTATATAAAAATGGAACTCAAGATCAATGTCCATCCATGTACACCACTGTAGGCAGCAGGGGTGTAACTGGAAGCCACAGGGCACTTCTGCGAAAAATGCCCCGGGCCCACCAACATCAACAGCTGATCTGTCCAATCATTGCAACCAAACAACTTGTCTGTGTATTCTCTGCCCCTACACACATACACACACACAATTATACATCCATGCTGAAACACACACACAATTACACATCCATGCTTACACACACACCCAATGTTCACACACAATTACACATCCATGCTCTCTTTCTCTCTCACACACACACACACACACCTATATATACAAAGACATATGCATACATACCACCGGTGTGGTCCAGGTCAAAAGGGCCCTTTTTAACAATATGAGGGGACAGAAGCAAGGGGTCGCACTAGGCCCGCTAGAGTCATGGGCCCCTTCGCAGCTTTGTCCCCTGTAGTGATGCCACTAGTAGGCAGTTGCTCAACTTACATACATTACTTGAGAATCATACTCTGGATGTGACCAAAGATAAACAAAGAACAAGTACTGGAAAAACAGTTGAAAATCATAACAGGGAGAGCTATGAAAGAACAAAAAGGAAAGGAGGTGATCCAAAGGAAAAACTAATCCCAGACCGATTTATGACACCCTTACTATGGAATGAAAAAGCAACCGGGTAAGATTGAGAATAGAGTGGAAAGTAGAGATCAGGTTGAATCGATGTCTGAGATTACCGTAAATTGCAAGAACCCACCGACAAGGAGCGGTGCCGGCATTTCATGCTGAGCGCCGGAATATGACGTCATATTCAGGCGCTCAGCAGTGAAGCAGTGGGAACCGCGACAAAGACACTGAAGACAGAAGCCTCGCGCTCCCACCACAGGACGTCTGAAGGTAAGTCAACTACAAAGGGGGGAGAGGGTAGATAGAAAGAAGGAGGGGGAGAGGGGGGTTGTTAGTAATAAGGAGGGGGAGAGGGGGTAGATAGTAAGAAGGAGGGGGAGAGGGGTAGATAGTGAGAAAAGGGGGAGAGGGGCAGATAGTGAGAAGGGGGAGAGGGGGTAGATAGTGAGAGGGGGTAGTGAGAAAAGAGTGAGTGAGAGAATGAATGAATTTGTGTATGAATTGTGTAAATGAGTGAAAGAATAATGAATTTGTGAGAATGCATTAATAAATATGTGTAACTAAATTGTGTGAAAGAGTGAGAGAATTAATGATTGTGTGAATTAGTGAGTGACTGTAAAAGTGACTGTGTGTATTATAGATGTAATAATAATTTATTTTTGGAAAGGCAAAGATGGCACAGGCAGGGTGTTTATGGGATAAAAGGTGGCACAGGTAGCGTGTTTATGGGACAAAGATGGCACAGGGTGGGCTGTTTGGGGACAAAGATGTCATATGCTGGGCTTTTTGGGAACAAAGATTGCAAATCCTATGTATGTTATCTGCGTGCTGGTCAGGTTCTATGTGGGCAGTATGGATGCCAGGGCTGGCTTTGGGGTGCGCAACCTGTGATCTATGCCTGAAATTTAGGGAGTTATATCTATACCTGAAATTTAGGGAGAAATTTAATGCAGAGATTTTGTGTGAATTCCAATTGATCTTTACCTGCAAAGCTGTTTTTTTTGTGTTATTCTGTTGATTTATATCACAGAGTTTTCAAAGATTACAAAATATTTGTCCAATGCAAATGGGAAGCTATTCAGACAGATTCCCTGTCAAAGTGAAAATGGAGCAGCTGAATCGGTCACAGAGGTCCTCGTATCACTATTTTATAGTAAACCATATAATTGAACGGTTGACATAGTCATTAACTTGCAGATAGAATTGTGCATTTCAGAGCAGGCCAGCTTCATGCAGAAGGTGAATTCGATATTGGCACTGCTGACTTGCAGTCCACAAAGAATGTGATTAAGGGTCAGCACTTTTGGCTCCTATTCTCTTGTCAGACACAGACCTTTCTTCCAGGTAATCCCCTGAGGACTTGCATGTTCTGGATCACAGCACGTTCCATACTGGGTTAGCCTCACTCGCAAATCTGATGTTGTTTCACCTTTGTTGTAACAAATTATAGACAAGTAACCACTATATTTGCATTTTCTGAAGGAGAGAGAGTACTTGCAAGTTATTTATACACAGAGAGAAAAAGACATTTTCAATCACATTGAACTATCCTGTGCTTTAATAAAAAGTATCTTTTTATGTCCTTTTTTATATTTTGGACCAGCTCTTAGTTTTGACTACCTGTATACTTGACATCTTTCTGCAGTTCCATGCTGGGATACACAAAATGCACCAACAGGTTATTGGTAATGTTGAGCGATAAACAGGGCCGGACTGGCCTAAAGAGATAAGGGATATTTCCCAGTGAGTTGTCTCACCTGGGGCCGCGACTGCCAATGCTACTGCAGTAGCAAAAGAGATGTTATGTCCCCCCTGCTTATCAAACTCCCACTGCGCGTCTCCCAGTCAGCTCCACACCGGATATGATGTCATAAAGCAAGAGCAGACTGCCAGACTCATAGGGAGAGGATGATGACGTGATAGGGAAGTGTATTAAAGATGATAGGGAAATAATGGCTGGGCATAGAGATGACGATGCTTAACACTGAAGCATACATACACACATAGTCTACAGCACCATATGCTTACACGTACATACATATAGCCACTCTAACACCATGCACTTACACGTATAAAGATACATACATACAGGCCCGGACTGGGACAAAAAATAGGCCCGGGCATTTAAGACTGAGCAGCCCATTTTTATTTATTTATTGTTAAAGCCCACCCTTCATGTACCATCTTTGCATTTCCCCAAATCACTTAAACATTCATGATAGACACAAACACTTACTCACTCATTCACACACATATTCATTAATGCAGTCTCACAAATCATTCAAGCAATTCATCCACACATGAATTTATTAATTCTCATACGCATTCACACAATTCATCCACACATGTATTCATTCATTTTTGTACGCATTCACACTACCCCCTCTCCCCATCCCCTTCTTATCTGCCCCTTCTAACTATGTTCCCCCTTATCACTATGTACCCCCTTCCCCATTTCTCAATATGTACCCCCTCTCACTATCTAACCCCTCTCCCCCCTCTGCCCCTTCTCACTGCGCCGCCATCCCTTACCCTACTTACCTTGTTGCCGGAGTAAGCAGCAACTGCGACCGGGTCCGCCACTCTAGGGGGACTGGCAGCCCCCACCAGGGCCGGCCTTAGGGGGGCGCGGCCGCACAGGGTTTAAATCAAAACATCGGGGTTTTTTTGTTGTTTTTTTTTAAACTTTATTTAACATCCTCCATGTTAAATAAAGTTAAACAAACTTTATTTAACATGAAGGATGTTAAATAAAGTAAACAAAAAAAAACCCTGATGTTTTAATTTAAGCCCTGTGCGGCCGCGCACCCCTAAGGTGGGGGCTGCTCGGCCCCCTAGAGTGGCGGACCCAGTCACAGTTGCTGCGGACATAAGGGGTGTGCCCGATGGCCAGTCCGGGCCTGCATACATACACATAACACACACGCACACTCTGACACCATACACTTCAACATACATGCATACACTTTTTAGCTCTAAATATTTTTTAGGAAAGCTACAAGTTTATTAGCACTGTTTATTATCTACTGGTCATGGATCACAGTGATATTAGAAACTATTTGTTTTCAAATGTGTCTTATATAAGACTACAACTACCTGATGTCACATGTGTTCGGCCCATCATGTCAGGAGGGAGAGCCTGGCTGTGCTCATACACAGTTACCAGCATGCACATTAGCACTGTGCCAGAGCTAACATACGAACATGGTGTCTTTGTAACTGAAGCAGCAGTAATCTCACAGCAGGTAGACAGTGTTGTCCTTGTTGGTCATATTAGGGCAGCTCATGTACCTTGTTACATATAAGTACAGGTGCCCTCAGTTTTTATGACTCAAAAATATGTAAACTAAATTAGATTCAGTACTAAATACCGGTATATAATACATAACAAACATTCAACAGAATTAACTATTTAAATGCCAAATTCTTAAAAGGCTAGATAAAAGAATGCAAAGTGAATTTTGTTAATGTACTATTAAATTGTTACTTAGGCCCCAGAGAGTATTTATCACTGCACGCAGATCAGTTTTTCACAATGGGCTTATGTCTAGCAAAGTTTATAATGTATTTCTGTTTCTGAAAGCTGCCGCCTTGCCTAAAAAAAAACATGTAGCGTATGCTATTAATTTGAAAGTAATTTCATGTCACTAAACATGACTAATAGGGTTTAAAAAGGCATTTAATTGCCATGAAATTAATTAAGCTAAGTAAATTAGACAATGTTACATTATCAGATTGCTAATTGATTTTCAGCAAATAATAATTTTATACAAATGATCTATGTTCATTAAATATAATTCCAATTCCTGGTCATATTTGCCAAGTATCATGTTACATTTTTGCATACTCATTAGTCCAGGGCTCAGGAGAGGTCCCTGCTGTCATGATATGTATAAAATAGACAATCCCGCTAAGGCACAGTAAATACCAGGTGCACACACTGCAGGCATTGAAGTCCTTTATTTGTATTTTATTGTAGGATAAAAGTAGAGTGATGTTAGGGAAGTGATAGAACATTCTAAAAACAGGTCAGAAGGTTTATGCTCATAACATAATTAGGGGTTACTTTGGGGGGCAAGCAAAGCATCTGTACAAGAGTACAAGTGTCTTGTGGAAGACATTAATGCATGTTGGGCATTTAGAAGTATGATTGCCACAAAGCGTATTGCTGCCTACCCTAGCCAACACACTATAGGCTCTATGTGAGTGCAGGTGACTTTAAACTCTGGACGTTGTAGTTGATACCTTGTTGGTTGGAGGTCAAGTTAAACTTGCATGTCCTCACTTGCAGCTCATAACCCCCTCCTCATACATACATACACACACACACACATTTAATGACTGAAAGAAGAACATGTTTTAATTAGACTTACATGGGTCAGTATTTTTCCTATCTCTTCCCACACCCACATGCAAGGGTTGTTTAATAATTTGCCCTTGGCAGGGGTAGAGCCTACCAATGCCTGCTCACCCCCACCCAATGTGAAGTAGGATGAAGGGTTGAAGTAGATGTTAACACTTTGTGCAATCATTGTTCCCAATTATCTCCCTATCCTATATGCTGTGGTATGAATTGTTTATCTACATTAGCTGCATCAGTGCTCTATATTATTGCATATCAGGGTTCGTTCGATAAAGAAGGGGTTTCTGGCGAGTTGCAGGGGGATTGCGTGATTTACACTATTGTTTACCACAGTCAGCATGATAAGGAGTCAGGGTGTTTGCCTAGTATATTGGGATCAGATAACACAACAAGGTTTAACCAAATTCACCATACACATACATACACACTCCTCTTCTCCACCCCCCCACACTCTAACACCATACGTTGACATACACACACATGCTAACATCATACACTTACACACACATATGCAAAACACCAAATACTAACACACACTCATGCTTACACCATATGCTGACACACATACTCATGTTAACATTATACTCTCCCTCTCTGTGGGGCCCTTATCTTCAGTCCAGCTCACACTGATTTAGTACTGTGGGATCCCATAACACACATGGTGATCTCCCTGGGCATCTTGGCTACCAGACACTTGGATGCCATGGACCCACCTTAACACCCCTGCTTAGCTTAGGGGCCCATGGCAGATTTCCCTTGAACCACTTCAATAACCACTAGGGTCTGGCAGTAGAAGTCTGCTAGGCACAATACAGGTTTGCACTGACATAGGCCTTTCCACTTGTGAATACACCACAATATTTTAGGTGTTCGAATGGGGACACATGTGTAGTGGATTTAGTTAGGGGCAGGAAGGGGGCATGGTCAGGGACTACTCAAATGCCATACCCAAAGCATCGCCTTGCAGCGTTCAGCTTTAGATGTCACAATGTAGCCATGTGGGAGAAACACTCAAACATTAAATATCGAAGTGACGTGTGATGTTGGCATTTGTATGGAACTAAAGTAAAAGATAAAACATAAAATGTAACTCAAAATGTTGTTGATATTTGTTTAATATTTTCCTATATTTATCGTAGGCATTTATTATTCATTACATACCCTGATGTATTCAAAGTACTTTGTAAGTACAGAAACAGAGTAACAGAGATTCATTTGCTGAAAGAAAAATGTCATAGAGACCGTTTTAGGAAAAGCTGCAGCTTCCCCTCTGTGTTCCAGTTTTTTCACCAGTTTTGGTTGCTGCAGGCCATGCTTCCTCAGCACTAGCATGCTGAGTCGGGATATGACGTAATTTCCCGTCGCTTAGACATAGTGATTAAGGACCTTGAGAGAGCTGGCATCCAGAGTACCACTTCCATAGGTTTGGCATGTTTTGGGGAATTTAAAAAAAAAATGTAGCGAGGGTCCATTTTTTATTTTTTTAAAACTTTTTAATTACATTTTTGCTTTTTCAAATATTTTTATATATATGAATATTTTTGCAATGCATCAAAATCAAAGATCCTACATGGTCCTCTTTTTAAATGGTAAACCCTTGTGATGTCATGGCTAGATTGGTTTCCTATACACTTATTGATTTATTTTACACCCTGTCACAGAGATTGCAGCCCTGGTCCATAACGCTTTCAACAGCCTACCTGGTACAGGGTTGGCAAACTATGGAGGATGCCAATTAGTTTCTGTAGCAGTGGGTGTGAGATAACGTCTCTGTAGGTCTCTGCTTTAAGCCTGACAAGTAAGATCCTGACAACTGGAGAAGAAGGGCCCAGCCTTAAAATAATTAAAAGGAATGCATTAGCTGTGCGGGGGGAAAGGACAGAACCTTGGAAATGTCGGCCGGCATCCTTCACACAGATTAAACAATGACCTGGAGGCCTGGTAACCAGTTTTGGTTTTTGAGCCTCCAGGTGAAATCCATGGTTTCCAGTTATAGGGTCTAAAAAAATGTTTGCTTAAGGTAATGAATAGATATAATTGAGCAAGTTGGAGAATAGTACAAACAATAGTTGTGCCAGATGCACTTTGAGACAGTTGGAACTGGCTTTTTCTCAATCTCCTGTAGGCATGTTTCAGTAAACAGCGTATAGACACATTTGTCCCACACCTATTATTAGGAGGACAATGCAGCTATAATGATTCTCCATTTCACTGAAGCTCCAGTCTGTCTCTTTATTTAATATACCTTTCTTAGTAGCATTTAGAACAGCATAGAACTGCTAGAATATGTTGAAGAAAAGAATGAGGGTATAAAGAAAAACTAAATCTGAAAAGCGGACTTATCACCAATGGAATTGTCTGTTATCACAGTAAGACCAACATTCTACTAAAATCACGTTTTATACATAATCCCCAAATTCCATTCTAGTCCATTCTAAAATCGACATATTGGACAGTTGGATAGTTGTGAATTCATCATGAGAAGACAACGTTACCAAGATGTGTAAATGTGTTTGTTTCTTGGACCATTGGTAGATGGTTATTCTAATACGCTTCCACAAAATTGGTTCCCTTTATTAGGATGGCTCCAAAGAGTAGTATGGAATTTGAAGTAAGTCTCTCAAACTAATTAAAACTCTTTCATGCAGCACTTGCCAGAATCCCAGCACTTTTCCCCATTTAATATAATTATAATGTCATTTATCGTGTAAGTGAAGAATATTAAAGTTTATTAAGATATATTACAATGTTTCTATACTTTGGAAATGTTTGCTCTATGAAGGTGATCCTCAATAATAAGCTTTGTTTTTTTTGTTTGATGTATTGTACTTCTGATGACATTATTACCATTTAATATATAAACCCACCAAAATGCCAGAGCAGCAGAGCCTCATGCTAGCAGAAAGAAACAATCATCATAAAAGTTTCTGTTTCCATACTTAAGTTGTTCCACAATGTATGGCTTCCTATAATAATTTCTCGGAAGAAATATTCCACTTTTGGTCAGGAATAAATGGTTTTGCCCTTTTTTGTGTTTGTGTGCCAGGAAACGTCTAACTTTTTAATTGCTGCTCTGTTTTGTTCCAATTGTCTTCGGGTATTTACAATGCAGAGAAACGCCTACTATTGGCAGGGACCAAACGTACTACAAAACTTGTTAACTAGGCCAAACATTTGGCGTCCGTCTCCAGTCATTCAAACCGTTTTCACACTTGAAAGCAGAACATTACCAGAAAATAAGAATCCATAAGGGAGCGATTATTTAAAATCGCCTTAATCTCCAAACCATGTCATCGGTTATAAAGACCATGATTAAGTGACAATGTGAGTTGTGCTTTAACGTTGGAGAATGTAACCACATAATGTGCTCCAGACCTCAAAGAAAATTTAGGGCATTAGCTTTGGAGACATGTCCTTCTCTAAGGAAAAAAGATGAATCTGACTTCTAGTACAGACATTTGCCGTGCCCCAGCCGTCTCTCTCACCTAATAATGCCAAGAAACTGTTATTGTTTCATTAGTTCCATTAGTTTCACCATCATTTCTTTCTGTACACTTGTGCTTCTGTTAGACTTAGTGATACTTTAGTATGCTTTCCAGAAGCTTTAGATGGGTGGGTAGATAGATGCCTTAAAATGAATATGAACACTTAAAACTATATTTGCATATGATTCACATATATATATATAAATATGCCGTATATATATATATATATATATTTTTTTTACTGTTCAAAAATGCACATAACATGAGGAAGATAGTATTCATACTAGAGTGGGGAGGACAATAGGCTGCTATGGTTGTTTTGTATGTTTATAATGCTATATAATTAGTTTATGTTGCTAAATAAATTATTTTTGGAAATCGTTCTCTTAGCACCACACACAGCAGCTGTGTATTATCACCAAACTTTAGGCTTCAGAGAATAGAAATAAGTAGTGCTGTGAGTATGCAATAGTGTCTGCATAACAACACGGTTTAATTAGTCTGCCCCACACCCTGGTATTTTGTTATCTCCTGATTCCACTACGGAGACGGCTGGGTTCTACGTCTCCAAGTTCCTATATCTAAAATACCTGGTGTCTCCTTACTCTTCTTTGCTTTCCAAAGCGCATCCCCAGCAAATAACATTCAAAACAGCTATGGAGTAAATATTGGGGATTCTGCCACACTATATGGCCATATATTACTTAGCCTGCCACTATGTTAAAGTACCTATCTATCTATCTTTATCTATACTGGTAGATTTTTTTGCATATTTATTTAGCTTTTTTTTTAGCTAGTGAATCAAGACTGAATTGTCTGTTGGAATTTAGATCTCATAAGCTAAAGTCAGCCTCTGGCTGAGGATTATGAGAGCTATAGTCCAATCACAGCTGTATAAAGGCAGCTGGCAAACCCTGCCGTAGATTATTTGTGCTTTGTGCCAGTGTTAGGCTGGTTTGGTTCCAGACCTTTTATCAGTAGTCTCCAAATATTTGCCAATAACCTGAAGCGAAAACAATTTAAATATTGTCATTAAAACAAGGGATAAGTGGCTTGTCAAATACAAGGTCCACCCACACATTTCTCCTGCCCTATCACATGGGAAAGTTCAGTATGTACTTGTATTTCATGTAGAAAACATCCATTCTGTTCATGAGTCACGGCTTCACCCTGTGCTCTAAAATAGGCATGGCTTATAGGCACACCCCAACAAAAAATGGCTTCAAGCATTTTTCCTCTGTCTCTTTAAAAGCGTTTCCCTTTCTTTCAGGACAATACATCTGGAAGACTCTACAGGTAATAAAGCATTTCATTGTTATGGTTTTTGCCAAGTACCAAAACAGTAATTTGGTGAACACAATACATTATCAAAACATTATATTACATATAATTCAGGGTTTTTTCCCTAATAGTGATAAAGTTACAGATCAGAGTGCAGATCACTGCTACAAAGTAGCGAGGCAACATTTTTCAGAAAACTATACCATATGGCAGATTATTAGTTACATTATCTGTCAATCCAGAAAGCACAAAAAACCTTCTTGCTCCTTGGTGCATGCTTTTGAACATTCTTGTAAAGCCTTTTTCTCCTTTACATTGTCTACTGATGTTGTGGCCCCTGTAGAAAAAAAGGAATCAAAGTATACATCGCTGTGCACATTTTCATATGTTCTGCCTCTGTACCTGCTGGATACATTAAGGCCCAATGGCCTTAAGAACTCAAAGCCCACTGGTGGACCTGTGGCTGTTTAGAAGACCTCAGCTCCACACCTGTTCCAGCCCAGTTTCTCAAACCTAGCAACTACAACTGCAATGTCAAATAGCCCAGTGTTCTTGGATATGTTGGCACATATATATATATATATATATATATATATATATATATATATATATATATATATATATATATGTATATACCTTATTTGCTCGATTATAAGACGACCCTGATTATAAGACGACCCCCCAAAATCTAAATATTAATTTAGGAAAAAAAACAAAAAGCCTGAATATAAGACTACCCTATAGGAAAAAAAGTTTTACCAGTAAATGTTAATTCATGTAAACTAATTTTCATATTTAATAAAAGCTATGATTGAGAAAAATATATATTTTTTTATTTCCTTTTATTTGCGAACCTGCCCCCCCCCAGTTATGCAGATCTGCCCCCAGGGTTGCCACTCTGCCCCCAGAAATGCCTTATACCCCCTATTTGCCACTCTGCCCCATGATGTGCCTTTTAACCCTCTATATGCCACTCTGTCTCCAGAAATGTCTTATACCCTCCTATATGCCACTCTGCCCCATGATATGCCTTTTAATCCCCTATATGCCAGAGTGGCATATAGGGGGTTAAAAGGCATATCATGGGGCAGAGTGGCATATAGGGGGTTAAAAGGCATATCATGGGGCAGAGTGGAATATAGGGGGTTAAAAGGCATTTCTGGAGGTATATGTATATATATATATGTATTGCTAACAGCAATCACACCCCTATCAAGCCAAGGCAGCCAGTACATGCTGGAACCTGGGGATGATAGGAATCTGAGTACAGCCTCCCTATGCCATGCTACCACCACCCCCCCCCCCCCTTACACATCCATCCTATCACACACACACTCATTCACAAACATTTAAATACTCATTCATTCCATTAATCACACATACTTCACACATTTATCACAAAAACCCTCCCCCACCCCCTTACCTGAACTGCAGTTCTCTCACTCGAAGACTTCTGCAGGGGCCCGGCTGTGCGAGCAATTTCTCTGGCCCACCCCCAGAGGAAGAAGGGGGGAGGCAGAGTTATGTGACACTCTTCTAGCTTCCTGTTCTCCTGCTGCTCGTGACCAAAGCCCGGTAAGCAGCATGGCCCCAGCGGACATTTTGAGGTCTGATTAGAAGACGACCTCGATTATAAGACGAGGGGCATTTTTCAGAGCATTTGCTCTGAAAAAAACCTCGTCTTATAATCGAGCAAATACGGTATATATATATATATATATATATATATAATCACTGCATTAACTATAATTTATTAAGAACCATCTTGACTCTTACATGAGAAGCTTTCAAAAAAATCCTGCTCCAACGCATCTAGATATGTTTAGTGAATAAGCCCCCTTGTCCTGGTGTATTCATAAGGCTCACCTATGCACCTGCTAAAGTACAGATGTGACACATTTCAAATCCAGCTATGACATTAAGAGAACATTTGAATGAGACTGAGGGCCTCTGCTTGCTAGTCCTTCCATGAAAGTACGGTAAGTTAGAAATGACGTTGTTAATTCTAGAATAAAGATTGTAAAGATTATATGTATTCTTTTTTATGTTTTTAAGTCAACTTATTGTAACGAAGCATACTTTCCAGGTTCCAAACAGTGCTTTGAAAAGTGCAGAGAGAAAATATTACTAAGGCCATTAAATTACTTAGTAAAGGCAATAAAATTGATTTTACTTTTTAAACAGGAAATCTTATTCTTGGAAACCTCCTTGCCAGTTTGCTTCTTCCAGGCAAGCAGCTTATATAAATATATCTGGGTAGTCATTCAGACACCGCTGTAGGAAAAGTTTTCAGCTACTGTACCTAGTCCTAACGCTATAAAAATGTGCAAAACCTAGAACCATCAACACAATATATTTGTACAACAAGGTTCACACATCGTCTCAGGACTCACAGTTTCATCTTATGTTCTAAGAGGTATAGCTGAGACCCCAATCCTTCAGGAGGTTAGGACCAAGGTGTAAAGATTCAGATACTTGACCCCAGCTAATCTAGTCCTCAGGGTTAGGATGTCAATTAGGCATCATAAACACTGGCCTAAAAATTGTTATAGTGGTCTTCAGAAGTGTTTGAGTATAGCACAGTGGTAGTTTCCTAATGCCTTGTAATTTTTTTTTTTCATGCATCAAACTCAACTCAATTTGATTATATTAGGGTGTTTGTAGAATATGTGCAGAGGATGTGAATTTCACATGCATTATATTAGGCAGATTAACTTGATTGTGGAGAATCTAGATTACCGAGTATGGTGAGAGTTAGTTCAGAACACTGCAAAACACTGGTAATGAAATGTTCCATCAAGGCAATCAGTTTTGGATTTCAGTCAAAAAATTCCACAGCAGCTGTTGAATTTGCTTTATTCAATGAGAGGATATTCCCACCAGCGCTTGCTCCATGCTGGCTTCCCACACATTATTTTCTGTTAACAAGGGACAAATATGACCCCAGAAGAATCAAAAACAAAAGACACAATGGAAAAGAGAAAAGGTTAACAAGAAAAGGACACTGATCAGGTAGGGTTCTTGTCTACTGTCATAAAAAGCCTAACCATGTTTAGACCAGGATCAAGGAAAGTAAATAGTTAAAATGCAAATTAAACCCAGTCCAAACCAGTTTCATAAATATGCGTAGAGACTATAACTCTGGAGAGAATGTGCTGGGATTCTGCAGGACCTGCCTATAGATATACCTAGGAACTTCCCAGGTAAGCTACACAAGCTCTCCAGGAGTTGCTTTGTGAAAGGCTGAGGCAAGCCCCAGAAGCCTTAAGAGGGAAAAAGAAGACCATTGTGTCAGAGACCAAAGACATAATCTTCTCCATTAACAGGTCCTCTTTGATCTTATGCTTGGTCTGACCCAAGGAAGTAACATGGGGTTGTAACAAAACGTTATCAATCACTCTTCGCATGAGTAGGGTTCTTCACTGGTTGCTGCAGCTTTAGCTAAGGCCACTAGGGCAATTGCACAAAGCAAGGTGTTGGCCAACAGTAGAATAATGACAGGGAGGACTAGCGGCAGCCTCTCAATTCCCTGCTCTGAAGTGTGTCCCTAAATCTAACAACACTAAAGTTTTCTGGGTTCATAACAAGGTCATGTAGAGTCACCAGTTTACCATATTTGTTCAATTGTTAATTGAAGGACACTCAGAAGCAGCCTTGCCTAAGTCAGCATTAACATATAACGTGTGGGATAATCAGTGACCATCATGGTCACTCAGATATAAAATATGGAATAATCAGTGATCATCCAGAGTATAAGTTAATTGAAAAGGTAGTATTATAATATCTGACTTCTCATCTGGCAGACTGTATCTTCCAACCCTGGAAAGTTTTGCTGTATGAAATATCACAGTCCATTAATAATACAAAACCTCTTGTTAAAGGTGTTGTTAAGCCCCAGGAATCAAAATATATTGCTATACATAGAATAATAACTGTAAGATATAAAAAGACTTATCTTCATTATCAACTTGAAGAATGAGTACAGAACAGACAAGAAAATGGGCCAAGTGACTCTGCAGTGAGACTGCAGATCGTAGGTAGGCCAAGGGAGGATAAAAAAAACTCTATGGCAACCAGATGACTTACATTATTAAAATAAAAGGGTACTCTTTTCATTTTGGTTTGAATTATAAATGTTTATTATAAATAAGTTGCCCTGCAGCTATATGCTACTCCCAACAGCTGCACTGGATGTGTGAAAACACATATTACATCCCATTACAATGCTTTCAACTAAAACATTTTAAACCTACAGAATAGTGGGAAAAAATAACAATAAACAATAATAAAGGAAAACCAACCATTTTATAAGTCCTACATGTGAACAGGTACACTTAAATGGGTAGTCACGTGTAAAAATACAATGCTGTATATATACAGAAATGTAAGTTAGCATTGACAAAAACTGGACTTT
Source organism: Spea bombifrons (assembly GCF_027358695.1). Taxonomy (NCBI): domain Eukaryota; kingdom Metazoa; phylum Chordata; class Amphibia; order Anura; family Pelobatidae; genus Spea; species Spea bombifrons. Next base: position 95,146,471 of record NC_071089.1, on the reverse strand, counting down.
AAAAACTGGACTTTATCTTACTTTGCTCTAATAAACTTCCTTTATCTGCAAACCTGGAAGCTGCCATTGTTGTCAGTTATAGGATATTTTGGATGACTTCCCTGCTCTAACACCACACTAAGCAAATTCTAATGAAGTCCTGCTTGTAAAATGAAATACTTTCTTGCATAGACTTTAATTAGTCAGTGGGTCAGACTGGATGATTAAGACTGAGGAATTTGATCGTTTACCACAAGGCAGTATGATAAAGGAGTCAGGATGTTTGTCTCTAGGCTAAGATAGCAGAAGTACACATAAAATGACTCTTATGCAGCTCTCTGAAAACATTTTATTATGCAAAAACTAGAACTGTTCACAAGTTTACAATCTGGAGGGAATGGGGCAAGGACCAGAGAAAGGTGAGAGGTAGTGTGAGATTTTAGTAACTAAGGTGGTGTGGCTTCTTTGAAGAATTGGGTTTTGAGATGTTTCTAGGAGGGTGAAAGCTGAAGGTTCGGTGGAAGTCGGTTCCAAAGGTATAAGGCAGCACTAGTGAAATCTTGTAGACGGGAAAAGGAAGAGGTGATAATTGAGGAGGAGAGCTTTAGCCCAAGGGAAGAACATAAAGATCGAGTAGGAGAGTATTTGCTTATGAGGGCAGAAATGTATGGAGGAACAGTGTTATGGAGGGCCTTATATTTTAAAGGTTATGTAAAGCCAATGGAGGATTTCACAGAACAGGAAAGCAGAAGAGGAGCGGCGTGCAAGGAAGATACACCTAGCTGCAGCATTTAGGACAGACTGCAGAGGAGAGTCGAGACAGTAGAATGCCAACCAGAGTGTTGCAATAGTCAAGACGGGAAATGATAAGGGATGAGTTTTTGTGGATTCTTGGGTAAGGAATGGGCGGATCCTGGGCAATCTCCTTCACTGTTGAGTCTTAGGTTGTGAATACTGTATATGGCCACCTTTTCCCCTTCTAGTGATTTGCTTGTCTGTTGTGAACAACTGTATTTAGTTTAGATGAGATTTATTTGAGCAGGACATTTATTGAGAAAACTGGGTAAGCCACTTGCTCGTACCACAATCCACAAATAGATAATGACGCAAAAATAAGCGTAATGAGAAAAAAGGAGCAAACATGAAAATAGACATGTATGTCGCAAGATGGCGTAGGTGAGAAAACCCATATCAGCAAGCTACCTTGCTGGGCAGCACTGACTTGAATGCAGCCTTGGCACTTTCATTTCCATAATAACAAAACTATGGTAAACACCTATACTATACCTATACTTTACAGAAATTGTTTCCTAACCATTGACCATCTTCATGGGCTAGATCTAGCAGGCCACAAGAAAAACAGACATTTTGCTGGTACATGTCACAAATGTCCTGTAAGCAGATTAGTGACGGATGATGCCCAGGTAGATTTTATCGCTATTTATTAAACTGTGCAAAGTATAGCGAAAGAGCTGTGATAATAGAAAACGCATGGGAGAGCTGGCACAGACGTCCATCACCCTACACCAGACCATTTCAGTAATATTTAACAGAGATACCGGGAATGGAGACCAGATTATGGTATCAGACCATGGTGTCCTCAGTAACGGTGGGGGACATGGGCAGTATATATCTGCATTCACAGCTTTGTTGCCTTATTTGAAGACATAAGGTTGGTTTATCTATAGGGCATCCCTCAGAAAAACATGGAGTGACACTGTCCCTTTAGGGGGACACAGAACTTGATAGAAAAGGAGGGGTGCGTGTGAGAGAGAGAGAGAGAGAGAGAGAGAGAGAGAGAGAGAGAGAGAGAGAGAGAGAGAGAGAGAGAGGGCAAGAAAGAAAGGCGGACACATAACGTGTATTATGTCTGTGCTACATATTGTAAGAGCTATAAACGAAAACTGTGCCTCTTTCCTGCTCCTTCATCCAGATGTTTCATGCTGTAGTCACTGTAAAAAAAAATTATACAAAAGTTATTTTCATTAAATGTCATAAATAATTAAATGAATACCCAAGTCTTGGCATTCTTTTCGACTTCCCATCTTGTTTTCTCCTTGCCGCTTCCTGTACCATTTTTAACTACAGTCACATGACCTCTTATGTCATCAGAGACCTTTCTACTGAATAGCAGCTTGCTGCTGCAGTGCAGAATCACTCTTTGCTACCTTCAAGTAGCAATAAAGTTTTTCGGATTTGAACATTGTTTCTTCGTTTGCAGTGGCTGCCGGTAGATGTAGTCTTCGTGTTTGCGTCTTAACGATCTGTGTTCCGCCTCGGATCTTCGGTTGTCAGGTCAGAGCGCTCGCTTGTGACACGTAGCAACAAGCGATTTAAAGTTTGTGAGGAATATTCCAAGTGGTTTTCCTTAATGTTTAAAAACGCTATAGTCTTTATTGGGAACACGTGGCTTTTGTAGTAACCCCTGTTGTGCCACATTGGCCTGCAGCAGGTAATTTAAAAATGGATACCGCAAATTATAATCTCTTTGAAAAAGTAATATTTACCGCAAATAATGTTACCCGCCTGACTAGTTTATCCTGTCATGTGACAGATGATTGATATTATCTCTATGTCTCCCTCTTACAGTAAAGAGGGCTTATGAAGAATGGGATAGTCTGCATCCAGCCATAGAGGTAATACTCAGGTGTATTACTCAGGTATTGTCATGTGATATTATATATATATATATATATATATAATAACCAGGTCTCTGCCCGTACCAACAGTCCGCTGTCCCATGCAGCCTCGCCAACCAATAATGCATATTAATGTCATTTTTACACCTTTAATATGCATTCCTTACCTGTTGAAGAAAATAAAACCATTTACCTTCAGGAGAAGCTGCAGTGTACCGCTATCTCCACAGTCTGTGGCTGAGGCAGCCAATAAGTGGAGCCTGTATTTCACCTATCGTAATTGATTATCCCATCAGTTTTCTTGCTGATGTTGCCGTGGCGTTTGCGTGACAAGTATGTGGCGTTTATTTTTTTCAATAACATTTTACCTTTTTTTTTTTTCATATTTTCACTATGGATACAAGTGATGGCGTGGAATAGAGGACTCAGAGTCTATATTTTTGTGTGTCATTCATTCATTCTGATAATGTTTAAATTCACTCGCAGTATTGGCCTCTGCCACTTCGGTTGGGAAGTTGTTCCACTTATCTACCACCTCTGTAACTTAATCATTACTAAAACAGCAGGGAAAGAGTGGTCTCAAAAATATAACCGTGAACAGCCACATGGCTTACTCATAAAGTGCCTCTGCCTCCCTGTGTAAAATGTAGTAGAAGCTCTAAAAGGCTGTGCGTGTTTGCTCGTATTTTAACGGCATTAAAAACACATCTACGCTTCATAGTTGATCTAATTCCTTTGTCTTTCATCTTCCAGCAGCCAGTATGAAATCCAAACGAGAAAATGCGCATGGGCTAGGGAAACAGTAAATATTGACAAAATAAGTATTCCAAGTGTTGTGTGATGTCATCACATGGTATCCTGCTGCAGGATATCATGGGGCTATATAAATTAATAAAGCTCAGTGACATCATTATGTAAATGCAATTCAATCAATGTTACTCAGTGACCAGATAAATTGTGTCAGTCATTAATTATGTACAACAAAGGTTTAAAATGGTGCGACTGCTTTGCACTTTAACCCAAATGAGACTCTTGTGCAATTTAAAGCCTTCTCTGGACACCATTAATGGGGCAGCTGTATGGCAGGAGGGACTGCTCAATCCTAACGTCTGGTCAGAACCTGCAAATATGCACAGCACAAAAATATACAGAATAGGTGAGCGCGCATCTAGAAAGCATAAAAGGCATACGCGTTTAGATTCCTGGGTTGCGACTAAAATAATAATGACCAATAAGTAAAAAAAACAAAGCAAGAATTCAGACCCTACCCAGTGAATACCATTCAAAAAAACCACCTAAGGCATAAATATTGAGGATTGATTACACAACACTTCAGGTAAAAGTACTTTAGTATTCCTTACAAATTACTTTAGTATTCCTCCTTAATTGGTGGGGCTGTATGGGACAATAGATTGTCCCTTTAATACATCGTACTAAATAAACTATCACAAGCAGATCGGAGAGGTGGAAGAGCCCCCTTGTACTATACTGGGGATTATTATGATTTCATTGAGATGTAACATAAATAGGAGTTCACGAGTAATGTTTAAACACAAGATTGTTGCACAAACATATTTATATGTCGCCAAGTTTATATAATACAATAATTACTTTTAGAGGTTAATGTCAGTATTAATGTTGAATCTTAAGTTGTACTTCCTAGCACACTGCAAACATCCTTAGTAATTATCGAGAACAATAAACACAAAATCAAGGACAGGCTATGAGTTTATGTCTTCATGCCAAAGTCAGGACACAGAGACATGGTTACGCTATCCAATTTCCTTATTGTGTTTGATCTGCGCTCAGTAAAGGTCTGGGCCGGTATAGCTCTAGGGCGGCCATTGCAGATTTGGGGATCTGTTTCTTTGTGCACAGAAACGCTTAACTTGTTTCTTTTATCCTTCTGATGACCATGTGTTATTTCAAATATTTTTTGTCTTGCCAAATATAGAGGCATTTACATACACAACATGTCCTTTCAGATGCCAAAGCAGTGTTTTCTCTACACTTTTAACATTGCCCTATACTTGACCCTCAGAAAACTAATTAGGTATGTGTTACCCTGAATACTTATCCTGTGAATGACCCTCTAAGGGACTAATAATGCTTTCTGAATATCTCTTTGAACTTAAAGATGAGACTCCAGAAACCGACATTTAGAAAAAGTGATCATTACTGGCATTATTATTTAGACTCTTACCAAAGAGTCATTTGATGAAACATCATAGTCGTGTAGACTCGTTCCATAGACCCTTCCATAGTTTATTCGTATTGCCTAGTAACAAGTCTTCTACTCCCTTATAGCATTGCCTGAAAATGTATATTGAGGTTACTCAATTGCAGTGGATCGGAAGCTGCTCTAGTGATCAGCCTTTGAAATGCTTCTCGTATTCACCAGGCCCCCACTAAGAAAAGAGCACAAGGCTCAGTGTGACTAATCATGTTTTGCTCAATTAGTTAAAAATTTCAGGAATGTTGGGAAGTGCGTCACTTATCCATACTAATAGCTTCAATTTACAACAGATATGCATACTTTAAGGTTTACATTTAGTCAGTGCCTGACCGATGGTCAGAGTGAAATAAATAAGATCTATACAGGACCACAGAAATCTATGGTGAGGATGGTGCAAGGATCATTGGAGATGTTTTGAAATGTTAGTAGTAAGAATACCTAGCTAGGAAACACGTGTGAGGAACGTGTACGTTGATTTAACCCCTTAATGACAAAGCTCGTACATGTACGGGCTCAAAATGCATTGTTTTCAATGGGTTTTGGGACCGCCCATTGTCCTTAAGGGGTTAAAAAGAAAGTACCGTGCTCTAAGGTGAGTCCAAAAATTGTACTTAAGCAGGAAAGTGTAAAATTCTATGTCACAGAGCCACAGATTGACCTGTGATCTTGACATTAACCGGTGAACCATTGTGATGGACAATTTACTAAATGCTCCATACACACTTTTTTCTGGAAGCTTTACCATTGGTGTTATTTTCCCTACTGCTTGGGTATATATAACTTTATCATAATGTTGGAGTTAACTGCACGACTAATGACATTAATCACATGGTAACGGAAATGTAGTATATTGTATAGGATAGGTTGTATGTGCTCCAAAGCATTCGGTGCCATGTAGAATTTTGTACAATGTGCACCTGCTTAGATCCCAAAGCAATATTGGAAATATTTGGGTTTTATATTTTTTTCTATCATATTACTCATACTAAATGATTTATACATATAAAATGGTATCGAAAGAAAGTACCGTATTTGCTCGATTATAAGATGACCCCCAAAATTTTAATATTAATTTAGAAAATTAAGAAAAAACCTGAATATAAGTCTACTCTATAAGGAAAAAGTTTTATTAGTAAATATTAATTCACATGTAAACTATTTTTCATATTTTATAAAAACTTGATTGAGAAAAATGCATTTTTTGTATTTATTTCCTTTTATTTGCCAACCTGCCCCATGGCTTGCTACTCTGCCCCCCTGATATGCCTTATCCCCCCCCCCATTTGCCAATTCGGTACTCCTCTGGTGCTTCTATGTGCTCCACCATAGACGCACCCGAGGAAGTACCGGCTAGCAGCAGCGGAGGTTGCACAGATGTTCGCCGGCTGCCAGAGAGGAGGACCCAGGGCTCCTGCAGGACTGCATGGGATCCTCTTCTCTGGCAGCCGGTGAACGTCTGCACGATGAAAAATATTTTTGACAAATTGTATGGGAAAATGAAATTCTAGAAATTAGAATTAAATCCTTTTTTTTATAATAAATATTTAACTTTTGATGTTTATGTTTTTTGTTACTTTTTTATTACCGTATTTGCTCGATTATAAGACAACCCCCCCAAAATCTGAGTCTTAATTTAGGAAAAAAAGCCTGAATATAAGACGACCCTATAGGAAAAAAAGTTTTACTAGTAAATGTTAATTCATGTAAACTATTTTTTTTTTAATAAAAGCTATTATTGAGAAAAATATTTTTTTTGTTTTTATTTCCTTTTATTTTCCAACCTGCCCCCCAGTTATGCACATCTGCCCCCAGGCTTGCCACTCCTGTATGGCATTGTGGCCCATGATATGCCTTATACCACTATATGCCACTCTGGCATTTAGGGGGTTAAAAGGCATATTATGGGGCAGAGTGGCATATAGGGAGGTATAAGACATTTCAGGAGGCAGAGTGGCGTATAGAGGGTTAAAAGGCATTTCATAGAGCACTCTGCTTACAGAAATGCCTTATGCCCCCCAATTAACACTCCCCCCACACACACACTTACCGGTGCTTCCGACTCCCTGCTGTGCAGTCGGGGCAGAGGGTAGACGTCTACGCGATTCCGGTAGGCAACTTCCGCTGCAGCCGGAAGGAGGTGCAGTTAGCAGCGGGGGTTGTCTGCGTCCATCCCGCAAACCTTCCCCGACTGTCAGAGAGGAGAGTTCCCTCTTGTGTCCCTCTGACAGTCGGAGGGTTTATGCGCGATGGACGCAGACAACCCCCGCTGCTAACCGCACCTCCTTCTGGCTGCAGCGGAAATTGCCTACCGGAATCGCGTAGACGTCTACCCACTGCCACGACTACACAGCAGGGAGTCGGAAGCACCAGTAAGTTTGGGGGATCTGGATCTTAGTCTTATAGTCAGACCTATATTTGAAGTCTGTTTTTAAGATGACCCCGATTTGCTCTGAAGAAAACCTTGTCTTATAATCGAGCAAATACGGTATTCATGTTTATCACATGTTTCGGGTGTATGGGTGCAAATGGCCACAATTATTTATTATATCCAAAGACACAGTGGAGCAGATTCGAGGGCTCCCCGATGCCACAACAGGGATGGTTTGGACTAATGTGGCATTGAGCAGTCTAACCAATAGAAACAAAGGCATGAATAGCCATTAAGGGAGGTAATGCACTTTGGTACCAAAAATAAGTATGCAACTTACACTCCTTTGGGGAAAAGCAGAAAATGAGAAGGACTTAGGTATAATTATAGACTATAGACTTAGCAGCAAAGTACAGCGCCAGTCAGCGGTTGAAAAAGCCAGTAAGGTATTGGCATACATAAAGAGGAGTATTAAATCACGAGATTAAAATATAATTTTACCTCTTTATAAAGCAATGGTGAGGCGTTACCTTGAATATGCAGTGCAATTTTGCGCACTAGTTTTTAAGATGAACTGGAGGAAGTGCAGATAAAGTTAATTAGAGGAATGGAGAATTTTAGTTATGAAGGAAGACTAGAAAAACTAAACTTGTTTTCACTTGAAAAGAGACGTCTAAGAGGGATCTGATCACATTGTACAAATACATACAAGGTCAGTATAAACAGCTCTCTAGTGATATAGTCACCAAGAGGTCTCTACAAAAGACACAGAGTCATCAGTTGAGACTTGAGGAAAGATTTCTGCATCAGCATAGGAAAGGGTTCTTCACAGGAAGAACAATAAGAATATGGAACTCTCTGCCTAAGGATGTTGTATTATCTAACTCTGTGGATATTTTTAAGAAAGGTCTGAATGCTTTTCTGGCTAAGCATAACATAAAGGGCTACAACTGCTAAAAGGACAGTTGTATTAGAAAGTTGATCCAGGCAGGGCCGGCCCTATAATGGGGCAGACTGGGGCAATTGCCCCAGGCGGCACTTTAGAAGGGGCGGCACTTTGCCGCCCCAAGCGCTTTTTTTTTGGTTTTTTTTTTGAAGCGGAGGAGAGAGAGAGGGGCACCGAGTGGTTTTCGCTTACCCGCTCGGCGCCCCTCTCTCTCTGTCCTCTGCGGCGAGTCTCCCTGTTCGGTCCCGGTGCCGGCTTGTAATGCAGAGCGCCGGAAGTGACGTCAATTTCCGGCGCTCAGCATTACAAGCCGGCACCGTGGCAGGGCAGGGAGACTCGCCACAGGACTGTTTAAAGGTAAGTACCCGCGTTGGCGGGGGGGGGGGCGGCGTTTTAAACTTCGCCCCAGGCGGCGTTAAGCCCAGGGAGTAATCTGATTGCCACTATAGAATCAAGAAGGATTTTTTTCCCCTGTTGTGGCATAATTGGTAATTGCCCCAAGTAGGTTTTTGCCTTCTTTTGGATCAACTTTAGAAATTTAGAACTAGGTATGTGTGAAAGGTTGAACTTGATGGGCTGAAGACCTTTTTCAACCTACTATTCTATACTATACTATCTCCCCCTAAAGACATTTATGTATGCTAGGGGGCTGTGGGTAGGGTGACCACATTTCCTAACTGCCGTTCTGGGACAGGTGAAAACATATTTGCCGGTGCATTTTCAGTATTTAAGCAATCACTGGCTAAACAGGACCAAAACAGCTAAACAGTGCCATCTTGGTCCCCAAATAGGACCAAAACCGCTAAATGGTGCTATGTTGCTCCCCAAACAGCTAAACAATGCCATATTTACACCCACGCATCTAAACAGTGCCATCTTTGTCTCCAATGCCATCTTGGTCCCGAACTAGCTAAACAGTGTCACATTTGTCAACAGTTTAACAGTGCCATGTTTGTCCCAAGATTCCCAGTGCCACCTTTGTCACTAAACCTGCTTCCCATTGCCACGTTTGCCACTAAACTTCTTCCCTGTCATCTTTGTCCCCAGTTTCCCATAGCCATATTTGTCACTAAACATGGGACTATGGGAAACTGTTTAGTGACAGAAATGAGTAGGCTTCAAAAATGCAGGCGCGTGGCAGCTTAGATGAACAACAAAAGGCTTCTTTAGGGATGACCTTAAAATGTACAGTATTAGGAAGGCATGTTGCATGTTTTTCAAAAGAACCTTTTGTGTAGTATGAAGTGCTTTTTAATAGGACAAAATAACTTGTATTGTTCTGCGCTTGAGATTTTGAATGAACGTTCAAGTGTCCGGCTAGATTTAACCCATATATATATATATATATATTGGTTTGTAGAGCATTAATTATAAGAAGGTGTTGCTAAAGACCAAATAGTTATATACAGTGCAAAGGGATCAGCACACTCACATCAAACAGATTGAAAACTCTCAAAACTATAGTTTTCATACGGCTGCTATAGACTTAGAGACCTAGCAAGAGTGTCTCTGTATGTGCAAAATAGGAAGGCCTTCTGGTCTTTGGTAAGAAGAGATTTAGGATGGAGGACATTATATTATGTCTCCACAAAACCGGTCATCAAGGCAGAGGCTAATTGCAGCCACGATCAGCAGCAGGCTTTTTATATTATAGATTATTATATATATTATTATATTATATCATGAATGATCAGCAGTCTTTTTACAGCTTCGTCAACCATGAAGTACTATTTTTTTTACATTTTTACAATTAGTATTGGGACAGGGTTAGAGTTATCTTGGTGTACATCCACAGCCAAAAATTCATAAACTTAAATAAAAATAAAATAGAAAAGGTAGATGTACAAAAAATATATCATGGGATATGGGGTATTTCCTAAATCAGAAGAAATATCTAAATATATCTATTGATATTTTTTGTTTATCTCTACTGGTTATGCATACCTTTTTAGAAGAAAATAACCTGAAAAAGTTATCAATTTTTAAATATTTTTTTGGACGAAAACATGGTTTATGTATGTTCATAAAAAAAAAGTCCTTGTTTTTCACAAATATATATAATTTGTGTGGTTAAACAAATGCGAGAGAGAGGGAGGGAAATTATGTGTTAAAACTGCAAAAGTGCTAAAAACCCTTTAGTCCTTAAATGTAAAAGATAAAATACCCTTAGTCCTTAAGGGATTAAATAGCAGTGCCCTTATTTGCGTGTCTAACCACACTCTCTAAAACAAAGTGTCCCTCTGGTCGTTTGAAACGGTCAGGGCCAGTAATCTGCCCTTTTAAGATGACCATCCTGTTATTTGGAAGCCCTTTTTAAATCCAAATGGTTTGGTTTGTCGTCCATGTAATTTCAGATGTATGAAAACAACAACTTCTGTTTTAAAATGAAACCTTTGTTCTAACATTGTTCCTTTTTCGGTGGGCAGATAAACAAATATCCAGCACTGTATTAGCATTTGTTTTTCTGAATGAAAGAATGTGCGTTTGCCTAGAATATTTCTGAACAAGAAAAGTTTTCTTTGAGTTGTGGTACAGTAATTGTGCATGGCACAGACGCCACTGCTACACCCACCAGAGATGCTAGTAGAATTTTAATGAAGCGATGTCAGCACCTCTATTCTAGCCGGCATACCAGATGTTCTCCTCTGTAGAGTCGCCGCAGTGTCACGTCTCTCTTTAGTACTGCGTCTCTTAGCACTGCTCTGCTTTAATGTTCTGCTAAGTCTTCCTAAAGTAAAAATCGGTCTGGGAGCAGAGAAATGCTAAAAGAATTAGCATAGCAGACCAGACGGCTTCCTTTCAGTCCTCCGATACTATCTTTTTGACCAGGACAGACATGGCTGTCAAGCGAAAAGTTTAGTGATGTGAGTTGAACAGAGTATACAGTTTAAAGTGAATCTATCAGTTTGCAACATTGTATGCTTGTTTTTAGTACAACATTAAAGGAAACTTAAAAATGTAAATTAAGTTAATTACACCTCAAAATTTTAGCTTATGGGCAAAATGTCCTCTTTCTGTCATGTATTAATGTACAGTGAACGTATCACGTTTTTAACAGTATAATAAATAAGGAAATCATACATATTTTATTTTGTTTAATTAATCGTGCGTTGTTTTATACATTGGAATGTAATGTGTACCAGGATCTGAACAGATCCGCCTGCCCGCAGCTTTTGCCAAGACTGTCACTAAGTATATCGCATGCAGAGAGATCTTTCTCACAGAAAATAGCTGGGTAGTGGGGAAGGGGTAAACACATCTGGGGATTCTGCAGAACCGTCCATACTTTTGCCAAAAAAAGAAAATACTACGAAAATGTAAAATAACTACACAGTTATCATATGCATTTAAGTGCATATGATAGCTGGAGTGGCCCTTTAAATTATTATAGCTGGGCTTAGCTAAGCAGAAGAAGAGAATCGGCCTGTGACATGGTGCCAAGAACATGCCTGAGTTTGAACTGGAGTTTCTTGTGAAGCCTTGCTTCCCCGAGTCTCCGGGTCAATTACTCCTTTCTCTGGGATTACTTTCTACCTACTCCCCACCTACTTTCCACAACTAGCCCTGTCCCTACATGAAGCTACTCCCGACAGAAGTGGGACAGCCCTGGGTAGCTGAAAGTTTTCAGGTATGCTTATGAGTGTATACCATCAGAACAGCCATGTTAATTGGCTGTCCTGAGGATTCCCATTTATTCCTCCCCTTAGAAAACAGCCTTAGAAGAGATGATGATGGGAAAGAAAGAGCGTTTAGGACAAGGCAGTAATTAGTAATGCAGGTTTTTCTACCATCAGCATACTTTTTCCTTTTAAAGAAAGAGACGTACAAGGACAAGCATCACTTACACATACTACGTAACCATGCATTTCCCCGTGCTGTTCCAGTTGTCATGTTTCTTCTCTTTACCAAATATTATATTGACAGCTGACCTTGGTGAATTGCTGATCCTGGACATCAGCATCTTCCCAGCATGAATGAAAACGCTCTAGATGCTCCCCTGACTCTAGCATTGAACAAATTTAATTTGTATGAGTCATTTCTATACAGGCAGCTCTTCCTGATTTAAGCATTTGCTACTCTTATGTAATTCATTTTCTTTTAGAAAGGAACTCATATTCTATGTGTGCCGACATTTTACGTTAATATAACGGCATGCCGTCAGTCTCTAATGATGTCTGTGTTTTCTAGACGTTTTATATGACTGTTTCACAGTGTTCTACAGCCCCGAACGTTACTATAGTGTATGTAGGAACAGCAAAAAGTGGGGTTGATGCCACCAAAATATGCTATTCTTCAAAACTCTTCTGTTATATGAATAGCTATAGATGGATCTAAAAGTCACAAAGAAAATTCTTGGTAAAGCCACACCCCCTGGACACACCCCTAACCACACCCCCTACAAATACTCTGTTAAGGCTATTTGGAATATTAGGAAGTATGTGACTGAATTGTTAATTAGTTGTTAAATCCTGTTATACAGTTAGGTTACATTGAAATTACTTTTAATGTTGTTTCAGAGAATATGGTTGTATGTGTTGTTAACTATTAACGCCAATCTTTGCTTTTCAACTTTCAGGTTCACGTTATCCATTTTTTTGTTCATCACATGTTTACATGAAGTGAAGCTCTAAAATGCACAGAAGACAAAGAGGAGTGAACACTGGGCTTCTTCTGCTGTTTGCCCAGATTTATCAGTTTGGGCTAAACAACATCCCTCCTGTAACTCTGGCAGCACTTGGACTGAATATTTTCCTTTTTTTGAACCCAGCTAAGCCATTGCTTTATGTCTGTATTAGTGTACACGAGGGTTACTACCACAGAGACTGGCAACGTCTACTCCTGTCACCATTCCACCATGCTGATGATTGGCATCTGTATTTCAACATGGTGTCCTTATTATGGAAAGGCCAAAAACTGGAAAACAGGCTGGGCAGTGTGCTCTTCGCAGCAATAATCGCTGTATTTTCCCAGCTGGTAGGAGTGGTGTATGTCATTTTGGAGTTAGTCCTGGCAGAATTCATGGATGATCCTTCCTACAAGATGCAATGTGCTGTGGGCTTCTCAGGTATTCTGCTGAAAGAGGATTTATGCACAGAGCTTCGGGACTCAGCTAACTATATAAGACTGGCTTCATTTTGTGCTTGTTTGTACCAGTACAAGGGGAAATATAAGATGGTTGTTACTCACAAGGACATTCAAGATCCAAAGAAGGCTCTATGGGCCCTCCCTAAAAAATGATTATCCAGATGTAGACCTCTTGCAAACAGCCTACACCAACCATTTTCTGTTGATGAGGCTTAAGGGCTGATTAAACCTATACCTAGGGTGTTTCATATATGGGAAGTATGTAGATTGCCTTTGGAGATGGTCCAGTTTTTTTTAAGCCCAGGGGTTCAGCGGTTCAATGTGAAAACAAAAACTGGTGAAAAAAGTTGCTTGTGCCGGTCTTCGTCTTCGGGGGTAGCACTCTCCTAAGAGACCTGCAGCCCCTCTAGCCAAAGGGCCTGGATGGATCTTCAAAGTCAACATCTGAGAGAGGCAGTAGCTCTAAGGCTACACACCTCCCTCACCAAAACTTAAGGGGGTCCAGTTGTACTGTGGCCATTTTTGCAACATGAAAAAATAAGACCCCAGTTTTCTTAGGTTAGGTGTCATGAAAGTTACTATACCGCCACTATACTGTTTTCAGCCTCACCGACATAATCTTGAGCACACATCCAGACCCTGGACTAATCTGGGTGGAAAATCAAAAACACCTTGGGGCTTCAGACACTTTTGGCCTTGAGGACCGCTACCAGCCCTCCCCCACCCCGCCATAGGTACTCGCTTGATCTTGCCAAGTATGAGAAGCTGGAAGTTGGACCAGTCTGATATGCAGATAAAAATATTTGAGCTGTAGTGGCATAAACAAGCAAACAATTGGAAGCCTTGAGGGGAAGCTGTCATATGAAGTCAAAACACACTTATGCGTTTTGTATTTTAACATAATCAAACTCTCTCTCTCTCTCTCTCTCTCTCTCTCTCTCTCTCTCTCTCTCTCTCTCTCTCTCTCTCTCTCTCTCTCTCTCTCTCTCTCTCTCTCTCTCTCTCTCTCTCTATATATATATATATATATACACAAATAAAATATTTGGTTATGCAGATATTCATATGTGGTAAAGACTTAATGATAGGACTATATTATACCTTGTAGTTAGCATGCTGCCAACTTTGGTAATTTTCTGATGATTTCTAATTTTATTTTTTATGGCTTTTAGGAGTACTCTTTGCTTTAAAAGTACTAAACAACCATTATCATCCAGGAGGATCTTCCAATGTCTTTGGTTTTCAAGTTGCCAACAGATATGCTTGCTGGGTGGAGCTGGTGGCCATCCATTTGCTATCACCAGGGTAAGTTGTTTTCATTTGGCTTATGTATTTATCCCAAAGAATTCATGTGATAACCTAAACAGAATCATTTTGAAAAGGTTACTCTCCACAGTAAATGATAGGTGTGACAACTAAGCAGCCGCGAAAGGTGAGAGGACATTTGTAAAAAAATAATACCAGTACTAATTTGGTAAAGCTTCAATAACTTTATGAAAAGTATGTAGTGCATGGATACAGACATTAGGCACATTATATGGGGCAGAGTGTCCCGTTTTGTAATGAAAGTCTTTAGACCAACCCGAGGGTTGGGATGTACAAGGTTTCAGGTATAGTTTTCACCTTTGATACTTTGGAGTTACTTTGGAGTTACCTCAATTATTGAACAAAGTGGTAGTTTTTTATGACGCAGAGAGAATTCAGTTAAAACAATGACTCTCTTATCAACTGTCCTGCCAACTCACACTTGTCCGTAACAAGGACCTAGAGGAAATTAATAAAAAGCTTTCCAGTTATGCATTTTCCATGATCTGACATTCCCAGAAAAATGCTTCCTAGTTCTGCTAAAAGGGTGGAATATAGCTGAAGCATGCCACCAAAATACATATTTGTAATTGTATTCCTGGTTCTACAGCATTATTGCTAATTTAGGTTCACGATGTGTTTATTACAGGTAGTAAAATGGACCCCTTATTGGGTCCAGCAACAATGTTGCTGTATTCATCTCAATTAATTATAATAGATTGTATGGTATTTGCATCTGCAGTATATATTTTTACACACACACACACACTCCTGTAACTTTGAGATCAAGATTGCTGGTTATACTTGATAATATTGAATGTTCCTTCCCTATTACTTTGGCATCCAGCCAATGATTCACTTGTTCTACTCTGCTGTTGACGTTAAACCCTATAAAACATAATGGTGAATCACGTTGCATATGCTGGTTGAATAATCTAAACTACAACTATCAATCTCACTTACTGTAAATGACTGAAGAACAAACATTGCCACAGGCAGACACATTGAAAACGTACATTTTTTTTTCAATTGGAATGCAGTTCTTTGTCTGCTCCAAAAATGAGAGAGGAAATACTTGTCTGCTTGAAATAACTTAAATAGTTTTGCTACATTGTAAATACACCACTTAGTATACAGTTTCTGTGCACAGATGAATGTATTTACAGTTCTAATGATAACGACATATTCATCTTTGCAAGAGAAAATACCACGGCAGATAACATTTCTAATGGGAACTTCATACTTTTATATGCTTTAGTTATTGTCCTATGGTAAGGAATACTCATGTAACAGGAAGAATTATAGATAGTAACTTTATAATGTATTTCTCCGTTTCACCTGCCTATGATAAGCCTTTTTGGTGACCTGAAAGCCCTTTGGAGATTGGAACGCAGTACTGATTGCATCACACAACATAATTGTGAAAATACTTAAACCGCAAACGGCTTCAAACTCCTTGCACAAACTACATATTTTAGCAAATACTTTGGCTTCATGCATCACACATCTGATGTCAGCTCAAGCTAGTACTGCCCTAAATGTCCGAAGTTCAGCCAGCAAAGGCTACACTGAGCTGGATTTACTGGATGTAAGTCACACTGGGAAAATAGGACTAAGGACAACCAAGTGTTCCTGCTCTTCTGCTTCCGGTAGCAAACCTGCTTAGCACACATTGCTAGGTACCCTACTGACAATATAACACATATGGAAAACATTTTTAAACTTCATATTCTATATTATTACTTTAGAGTTGTATGCCAGAAATGGCCGTACACTGCTGTTCCATTACACTTGAGGTACCCTCGGCCAAACTGGTCACTCTTAACTGCACTGACCATTCTCAGACTCACTAATGCAAACCCAAACATGCTGACTGCCTTCAGCCCCCCTGGCACACACAAACCGACCACTCTTTGCCTCAATTATGAAAACTCAGACCCGCTAATTATTCTTAAACAAACTGACCCCTCTCAACCACTCCGATGTAAACTTACAGACAGCCACACCAGTGTACATTCAAACGCACATACCACTCTGGGTCAAACGAACAGTATTCTCAAATAAACACACAGTCAAAATGTACACATCTCAACCACAGACACACACCGCTTTCAGGGATATACACACATGCAGTACGTTGATCAACGTACAACAGTCATCCTATTCAGCGGCAATATCCTTTGGCTTCTAGGTGCTGATAGGAACGCTGATAGGCAGGTATAGTGCTCTTACTATTATTCTGTTGGCGGGATTCAAGATTTTTGCTTGATTCTTGCAATTATCACTCCAATTTCAGAAACTATTTATTCATGGTGTGACATGGAGAACATGAATAATACACTAAAGATCTTCATGTATCTTGTATGGCTCTACAGTATACAACATGATTGGACTTGGCTAAATTAATAATACTGTCAACAAGCATCATATAATCATATAATATTAGCATACAGCATTTTCCTGCATTGGTATATAATGCTTTACTGTGGCAGTCAGTGACATAAATAAAATGTCAATTAATTTAACTAGTCCTTAATACAATGTGTACAGTATGAACGGGAGCACATGATTTAGCTTGATTTTGTGAAGTCATGTGACTGTAATATTTAGTAACCAAAAGGCATTTTAAAACCGCTACTTTTTAGCCAAGCCTTAACAGAGACCTCAAAGTAGGAATGCTGGATGAAACCGCCATTGACCCCGCACACTCCTTGTGTTGCGTTCCCATTAACGTCCAACAGGATGTGTGCTTTTACATTACATTATATTTATATTTATTTATAAAGCGCCGGCCGATTCCGCAGCGCTGTTACATTCATTAGAACGATTTATAAACACATACAATAACAAACTGCTTTTGATGACCGACTTAGTTTGCTCATTGAATCGATGTATTTGAAAGCGTAAAACGAAGGGGATGAGGGAAGAATGTAGATTACACATCATTTACCATATTAATATCCAGCTAGTTTCTTGTCAAGCGGATTGATTATAATTTTCTCATATTCCTATTGACTCTTCATGGCCAGCTGTTGCTAGAGCTAAGTGAATAAATGCTAACAATGAATAAAGCCTTCTGAAGGATTGGATAACAGCCTAAATAATTACACAGCTATAAAATATTCCCAGGCATGTGGGTAAGACTGCTGTGATTTCACATTATTTATGGATGGTGATTTGTTGGTCTTTAACTTTATGCACAGTTATAAGAAGGATAGCACTGTGTTTGTGGGGTATGGGAATTGTATGTGTATTCTGTGTCTTCCACCAGCCACATATTTGACATTCATAAAGTCGTACCGTGCTTTAGATTTTGATAACTTCACTTTAAGGTACTTTTTGTGCACGCATATATATATATATGTCCACTATGTCTGCAGAGGAAAAGAAGACATGAAGGTGACATTTATTGCTTAGAACGGGTTGGTTTGTGATTAGCAGCTGCCAGCCGAGCTATCTGTCCGCCCGTCAGATGTTCATGGACCTCTATACTGTCCATGAACATTAATCTATAATACTAAACAATTAGTTTGCCAATTCTTGTTCTGACAGAGCTGCTTATTTCACTTCTAATATCATATGGGGGCAGCCACCCCTCATCAACCACTGTGGAGCACTGGGATATGATATCTTATCCCGTCGATTTTACTCTTCTGACAGCAGTTAGATCTAACCTGTGATTACTCCTAAAATGTTCTACTACCTAACAAGAATGTTCTTTCTTTTCTTTTTGTTCTGCCACCAAACAACCTCAAGTTGAATGCAGAAAACCAGAATAGCTTGAGAACAAATGCAATGCAATATCTAAACCAGAGTCCGAAACAGGGCAACAGCTCCTACCAACTCAGGGAAAACCAGACTGCTCTAAATAGTCAAGTGTTGAGCTTCGTAGCCTGTCTTGTTTCTGAAGGTTTGTGCAAATAGCACACGCTTGTGCACACACACATAACTTTTTGAGAGAGCGCACACGTCCTAAAATTGTGCGCACAGTACCTAACGGGGAGCTGGGGGGGGGCGGGCAGTCCGTCCAGGGTACCGCTTATCAGGGGGGTGTCACCACGCTGGCACTCCTCCAGAGACAGACAGTAATGTACGCTGCTGGAGGAGCAAGCTCGGTTGGGGAGATCAAGGATCTCCCTCCAACCGGCTTAAAATCATTCAAGGGAGCGGGAGGTCTGTTAATGCAGACCCCCGATCCTGCTCCCTTGCGATGCGCGCGGCAACTGATGCTGTGCGTCGGGATTTGATGTCATATCCCGGCGCACAGCACTGAATCCACGCCCACCGCCTTCACTGCACCGGAAAACATTAAGTGAGAGTGGATAAGTAAGTGTGTGAGAGTGATGGGTGTTATGCTGTAGTTTATGCTGAATGTTTGTGAATGAGTGTGTGTGTGATAGCATGGATGTGTAAGTGGGGGGGGGGTAGCATGGCATAGGGAGGCTGTAATCTCATTCATATGGTGCCCAGGTTCCAGCATGTACTGGCTGCCTGGGCATTATATGAGTGTGATTGCTGTTAGCAATTATATATATATATATATTGTGGTAAAGTGTATGGGAGAGTGGTTGATGGGATATATATCTCACCTGGTTACCTCAGCCAGGCATGGTAGCAAACCCAGGTGCTCTCAGGTGAGGCTTCCTAAGCTCGTTACTGGGGAGGAAGCCTTATAAGAGAGGGCTGTTAGGTTTGCAGAAGAAGGGAGAACCTGAATGAAGGAGCAGCTACAGCCAGCGCTGCAGCCCACCAGGTATGAAGCTTTACCCCATACAAAACTGGTTACTTTGCTTTGCGTCAGACCTTAGGCTGCTAGAGAGGTATCCTGCTGTTTAGTTAGAGCCGGACAGGCTTATAGTTTGTTTTGTTTACAAGGTGCTCTGTGACTACAACATCTAAATAAACGCGCTTTTACGTTTGAAACCTGTGTGAAACTGTCATTGCCGCCCCATGCGTGAGCTGTCCCCTACAATTGGTGGAGAATGCAGGCACAGTGGTGCTAGGAGCAACGGCAGGACAAAACACAGCATCTGAATTTTGTGGACATTTAAAGGGCCGGAAGCATATGTCCTGAGTGAAGGCTGCAGCACTGTAAGGCCCATCTGGCACAATGGAGGAAGCAAGATACCTGGGTTATATCATTGGTAGGGGACTGGTTAAACCCCAGATCAATAAGATTGAGGCGATACAGAACTGGCCTAGGCCAGTAACAAAGAAACAAGTGAGGGCTTTCCTTGGCATAACCGGGTACTACCGTCGGTTCGTGCCCAATTTTGCCTCCATGGCCACACCATTGACAGACTTAACAAAGGGTGGTAAGTCAGTGATGGTAAAGTGGAACCCCGAGGCAGAAAGGGCTTTTCAGAGTCTGAAGTCTGCCCTGTGTGACCAGCCAGTGCTCGTTTCCCCTGATTTTAGGAAACCGTTTCTGGTTCAGACAGACGCGTCTGCTAGAGGTTTGGGGGCAGTTTTGTCACAAGTGGTTAATGGGGAAGAACACCCAGTGCTGTTCTTGAGTAGGAAACTGACCCCAGCCGAGGAAAATTATGCCATAGTGGAAAGGGAGTGTCTCGCCATCAAGTGGGCGTTGGAGTCTCTGAGATATTATCTCCTGGGCAGGGAATTCGTGTTGGTGACTGACCATGCTCCTCTGGCATGGATGAAACAGAATAAGGAGAGGAATGCAAGAGTGACCAGATGGTTTCTCTCCTTGCAAAATTTTAGATTTACAGTGGAGCATAGACCAGGGAAGTTACATGGGAATGCGGATGCGTTGTCCAGGGTGTACTGTATGGTTGCTGACGCTGTCCAGACCTCTGGTCTGGAGTCGACGGGGGGGATATGTGGTAAAGTGTATGGGAGAGTGGTTGATGGGATATATATCTCACCTGGTTACCTCAGCCAGGCATGGTAGCAAACCCAGGTGCTCTCAGGTGAGGCTTCCTAAGCTCGTTACTGGGGAGGAAGCCTTATAAGAGAGGGCTGTTAGGTTTGCAGAAGAAGGGAGAACCTGAATGAAGGAGCAGCTACAGCCAGCGCTGCAGCCCACCAGGTATGAAGCTTTACCCCATACAAAACTGGTTACTTTGCTTTGCGTCAGACCTTAGGCTGCTAGAGAGGTATCCTGCTGTTTAGTTAGAGCCGGACAGGCTTATAGTTTGTTTTGTTTACAAGGTGCTCTGTGACTACAACATCTAAATAAACGCGCTTTTACGTTTGAAACCTGTGTGAAACTGTCATTGCCGCCCCATGCGTGAGCTGTCCCCTACAATATATATATATATATATAAATATTATTGTTGTTGGGTTTTTTTTTCCAATTTTGGTGTGTTATTTTTAACCCCTTAAGGGACAATGCATTTTGAGCCCATACATGTACGGGCTTTGTCATTAAGGGGTTAATAAAGTGTTGTTTTTTTTAAGGGGGGGGGTCATTGTCAGTTTCGGTCAAGTGAATGCTGAATTTTCGGTTTCGGTCCAGAATTTTCATTTCGGTGCATCCCTATATACTAAGCCAGACACTGAAGCGGTAGGCCTACACCACATCAATGTTTGGCTTAGTATATAGTGATAGGGGTTATGCTACATTATTGGTAAAGTCTGGCTCAATGTATAGTGATAGGTGTTGTGCCTCAGTATATAGTGATAGGTGTTATGCTGCAACACCGTCAATGTCTGCCTCAGTATATAGTGATAGGTGTTATGCTGTACCCCAGTCAATGTGTGCCTCAGTATATAGTGATAGGTGTTATGCTGTACCCCTGTCAATGGTTGCCTAACGACAGAAGCTATGCAGTTTTTCCCAATAAAAAAAAATATATATATATTGATCCTTTATGCAACCAATTAACTTTTGCAGTGAGAATTTCACCTTTAGAATAGACCATGGAGTCAAAAGGGTGGGAAATATATAGCTCCACCCCCTTGCAATGTGAATTTTTTTTTCAGCTCCACCAACTTCGCTTTATATGGACTGTAGAAGCATATTGTGCGCACAAAATTTTGGCTCTGGGAAAAAATTTGCACAACAGAAATTTTCTGCGCGCACCACCTAAGAAAAATTAGAGGGAACATTGGTCATGGTCATTAAAAATGCACATTGATGTACCATGTAAGTACTTTAATAAGCGTTTGTTACCGGGAGGAAAAAAAGTACTTCCCTTTTAGGGGAAGCTGGAGAACGCCACCCCTGCTGTTGCTTTCCACAAGCAGCCAACAACCAGCAAGAAACCATTCCCATTGAAATAAGTAAGAGAGCGCTTTCTGTGCATGTGTCTGGGGTCTTGGCTCACATGAGTCCGTGCTAGGGCTGGCTGGCGATGAGTATGCCAAGCATGCGCAGTGGAAACCAACAGATATGCTTGCTCAAGCACATTATTTCCAAATCAAGAGTTCAGGGGCAAGGGAAAGAAAATAGTGATTTAAAGTGCATATGATGCCTGGAGTCTCCCTGTAAGGTTGTCAGCAGTAAAAAAAAAAAGAGTATTCTGGGAAGGGTCAACAAAAGCACAGCAGCTGTGCTTCAAATGGAGTGGATTCCCTCTGTAACCGCATATTAACACGTATACAAGGCATACATTAAACAGGCAAATTCTTTCATGTTAGTGCATTATAGTCCAGCTAATGATTGATGCAATCATCATTTTTCACTTTTGGTGTTTATCATCTGTCCCTGTCTTTACCTTTGATCTTTTATGGAGCATGTGGCATTAAAGACCCCTGGAGGTTTGAAGCACAGCTCACTGTCAGTACTTTATCTTTCATAAAGGTACAGCTCTCTTTATTGGAACATTACAAAATATATCCTGCTGTCACAGAAAAAGTTAGTGTTTTATTATTGTTATGTGATCAGCCTTCGGTATTTTCTCACCTTCGTTCTTGAAACGCAGCATCTGTAACTAAATACATAAAAAGTCTGCTTTTGTAAAACTGGCAGCCCGCTAATGAAGAATTTATACTTCTTGTTCTATGTGACTACTTTAATGTCTATTCCACAAAAACAAAATAAGGGACGTATCTGTAGTAGAAGCTGCTGCACTGCTTCTTGGAAACGGTGGCATGAAAGCACTCCCATTGGAATGGGCCTCAGGCACAGCATATAGCTGGCAGTGGGAAAAAGGGGCGAATGCATGTAAGAACCTTCTGCACAGTCTCCCCTGTGCATTTGCAACGCTGACGCCACTAAAATGTAAAGGGACCGCACACATATAATATGCATTAAAGTTCATATGATGGTTGGGATGTCCCTTTAATGTTTCTAAACATGCGGAATACGATTACGCTATTTCAGCGCTACGGAATTTGATGGCGCTATATAAAACAATAAATAATAATAATAATTTCAATAATTAATACTAATATGTGTTAAATAATTCAAAGTTGTTTTATCAACTGATTGACGGTAATAGAAAAGCTATGTGTTAATGGATTGCATGCACCTGCATTTGCTTTTAGAATACAGAGTGGTAAATACCAGCTCTTTGAGTATCAAAGATCCAATAGCTCCAGCCACCTGGATTCCTCTGTTACCCAACCCCTCCTGTCTTGCACCCTCTTGCTCTTATGTTTTTTCACTAAACCTGGAGTTCAACCCTTGTTCACTCTGACTTCACTATGTATTATGATGAGCTAGCACTACCAGAGGAACCCTGCAAAAATAACTATTCTTTGATCTCACAGAGGGCTCAGTTGGAAAGGGTTCTAGCCAAAGTTTAGGTGCCAACTCAGACACAATCTGGTTAATTATAGGTACAGCTGAGTACAGTTTAATACATTTCCTGTGTCTTTTTTTTGTTTTGTTATTTTAGTATTTTTTTATGTGTTAATGTTCTTGGAATATTTTACTGGCATCTAAAATTGTTGCCTCTCTGTAATGTGTTATATTTTTCATGGATTAAATTACATTTCTAGATTTATTGCATATTAATGTAGGTACCTGAAAACATCATTGCTGAATTATACTTTGTGTGAAAGACAAATTGGAGGATTTTTTTGCTATGGAAAGACAAGCCAAACTATTTATTTCTAATACAGTGATGTTTAAGGTGGATTTGCCTAAAACAAAACACAAAAATATAATGGCAAATAACAACCATTCCTCTTAACTCTCTCCAGTATGTCAATATCCTTCTGGAGATGGGGGTCTCCAGAACTGTACACAATACTCTAAGTGAGGCTGCTTTATTTCATTCATACATGATTGCGCATTTTGGAGAGTTGTTGGGCACTATTGGTCATTGATCAGTATGTTTTAATACAATGACAGAGGTTGTGTTGCGCTGCATTAAATCTAAATCTTTAGATTTTAGACAGGCTGATTTTTCTAAAATGGAAAAATACGTAGGTGAGTCTTTGATGGACTAGAGGACTGTATCGGGATACAGGTCCCACGGGACAGGTCATAAAACTTGCGTGTGGGGGTGGTATTCCGTTTGCTGTGGGTGGGAGTGGGGGGTCACCCAATATACCTGCGGGTCCCGGTAATCCTGCGCACTCCCGCAAGGCTGCCTTTGTGTTGCACGCACACGCAGCATCTCTTGTTCTGCCCAGGGGAAGCATGAACCCAGCTGAGTCACATGAATTTACATCACGTCACATGACCCTGATGGACATGGACAAGAGAAGTTGTTCGCACAAAGTGCGAGCAACGCAGAGAGAAGCAGCGGCCCCTGCGGAAGTCTGCGAGTGGCACCGAAAGATCTGCAGTTCAGGTAAGGGGGTGGGGGAATGTGTATGAACGAGTATGCATGATTGAGGGAATGAATGAGTATCTGTAAATGAGAATGTTTGTGGGAGCGAGCGGGATTGGACACACATGTTCGGGACACATGTAGCAGGAGCAGGGGGTAATGGTCAGAAATTCATTGGGAGCGGGATTAAGAAAACTCTAGTCTGGACACCTTGGAGTCCAGGAGAAATAGAACTTTATATAAGATATTTTGGTAAAGTAGCATAAAAGAAAAAGGAAACTGGGCTTCTCTGTAGATGTGGCAAAGGTATTGTTTAGGAAATATAAGCAGACTCTGAATGAGGAAGAGCAAATATAAAGCTAAACTTAAGGATGCAAAGCACACATAGCAGAAAATTGCCAGGTTACCAAGTAGGAATAATTAGTGTCCCTAATTCTATATTCTGCCAAGTGCATTATTTTACATGTATTAACTGCAGCTGCCACACTCTCTCAGCCATTGTTCTAATTTACTTAAATCATTTGCCGTTTGACTTTGAGGGACAGTGTCAGATGTCTTGCTAAACTCCAAAAAAGTACATTGACAAGATCACCTGTAGCAAACCTGTGCTGTTTCTTATCAGCCAAACCATTTGCATCCAGGTATTTAATAACCTTATCGTTTAGCACGGTCTCCGTTAATTTCCTAACTACAGGCGGAAGACTTACTGGTCTGTAGTTGTCTGAGTCTATGGTATTTCTTCTACTTTTGTTTCAATGCAGTTTTTTCGAATAGACTTTTATTCAAAGCAGCTCAGCGATTAAGACTTGGAATACCACTTTATCCAGAACTACATGCAAATTTAGGTTTTAATAATATATCTGCATTGTTTTCAATGGGTTTAGGGACCACCCATTGTCCTTAAGGGGTTAAATCCCCCTAGTGTTTCCACCTTGATGGGATTTCGCCTGACACTACACATGCTGAATGGATGTTTTCCATGACACTAAACTTGCCTTGTTGGCTCATCAATTTTTATGAATATTTTTATTTTTCAAACTCTGCTCTGATCTACAGCACCTTGTATATACGTGGATTTAACTTAATTCTCATAGTTTGTACACCCCTCGGTAAACTACTTCGAGCATAGGCCAACATATCATATAATACATTAACTTTAAATATTGTATTTATTTTTGCAGTTGAAGCAAATGTTCTATTACAACATGTGTTCAAAAGATTAAAGCCCAGAGCTTTTTTTATTATTACAACATAATAGAGTGAATGGCTTTGGCTGCGTTGAATGTTTGGAACCAAATATTAATAGAAGCTGTAGACAGTAATTCTCGAAGTTCATATCTCAGTTGACCAACCAATTAAAGTGATATGAGACGATTGCACTGATCCATATAGTTTCCCTGGAATATATTACAAAAAAGTATATGTTCCCGGTGGGAATTTCTTAAAGCTTACGTTTTACATTTTCATGTTTGAATGGTATATGTCCCAGATCACCATGTCTTACCCACAAACCCATGTGTTAGTGAATAAACTCTTAAGGGCTGGAGTTGTAGTGAGCTGCAAAATTTACTCTCGCTTGACAATACTTTTATAAAGGTCCAACCCTGTGGGTTTTTCATGCTAGGCAGCTGGAGCGGGCCTTTCCTAATGTACGGTTTATATGGTAAGATGTCCTACAACCCGGCTATTCTTGCAACAGACGCTAACTGGGGTTGGCCCTCATCACGTGTAAGTAAGTTTGAGTTGAGAAATCCCAGCTTACCTACGAATTTAAAATGTAATGCAAATATGTTTCATATTTCAGAATGTGTGGGAGATGATGTAAACATTGCTAATGCAGTGAAGATGTGAAACGTTATTTTATATTTGTGTGTCATAGACTTTAGAGCATGCAGGTGCATGAGGTCACTAAAGGAAACTCAGATGGCATCATTTGGTATATTGGTTTAATTTTTCTACATAAGATACTTTAATTCCACATAAATTACATCTACAGTATAGTTCCAACTATAGTCCAACCCCCCCCCCCTTAAATCAGTCTGTCCCCGTTTTCTCACGGTATAAGGGAAAATAGTTTGGGCACATTGGTCTTAATCCATTTAGCTGTTCTATTGTTAATTGCTAATAACGTACTCAATGCATTCAACTCCTAGGACCTATATTGGAACGAGCGATAACCATTTAGTCATGTGCACTATTAGCATGCGTAACTCCTCAGCGAACACTGTTTTCAATTAAAAAGTGATCATTTAAATAGAGCAAAGCAAGCCTCTGGGCAGCCAATTAAGACTGAAGTAATGGAACAATTAGGTTCAATTAAGGTAAACTAGCTAAATAGCATAAATGTGATATGGAGGTATATATGTATGTATATATATTTATATAAATAATAAAGGTAAAAAAGGCTTCATTAGATATCATAATCCACATTGGCGGTTGCTCGAAATTGTGCAATGCCTTTGAAGTGGTAGTTTGTGTTACCTTTTTACAGAGCATAAATTTGGTTTGGAGCAAATTTATAGATCTACTTTTTTGAAAATTTGAAAAGTCTTGAAAATCTGACAAAGTTATTTGTGCACTCCATTGAAGATGATGTGCAGATGTACTTCAACCACAAACCATGCATTTTTCACAAACATTAGCATCAATAAATAATCTAGGTAGTTAAAGCTCTTAACCTTTTGAATAGTTTTTAATGCACATTTTCCAGTGTGGGATAACGCTAGTGGGATATCCTAGTAGGATAGGATAATGCTAATTCATGCGTAGGTTTGAGTTTCAACTTCAGAGCATTAAGAGCAACTGAACATAAACCGATTTTTACGTCCTTTTGAATTTTCTCAAGTTTGTAAGACGCTTGTGCTTTCTCTTATCTGGGAATGCTAAATATGACAGCGCTACATCCAAATCTCTAGTGATGTCAAAAATTAATGCTCACATACAAGGTCATACCAGATGTGGAGGTTACTGTTCCCGTGCAGCATAACTACAAGGGACACGGGTAGTTTGCCATTATTAGATAGTTTCCATAGCCAACTAGTGGATTTTTGTCTTCCTTTTTGGCCACATGCAGCCATATTGGTGGCTACCTGTGTCACTAAAGCCCTCTACTGGTGGCTGCCCTTACGTATGTATGTATGTATGTATGTATTGTCTTAGCGCAGGCCGTGATAGGATACTTCCATTTCTAGAACTCTATATAGTGTCACAATGAGACTTCAGGGGCCAATGCCCATACACAATCTCTGTGTGGCAGCTTGTTGGCTGAGCAGCTACAGGGACATGTACCGTTTGCACAGACTTTAGCAATGCTTTGGCTACACACTCTGCATATCCAGTCTCCCATGATGTTATTGTTCCCAGAACTTTCAATGTAGGTTTCCAGCAGATGTAACCTATGTATCATTCTTAAAATTGTGTAAAATAGAATTTTGCAGTTATATTAGTGAAAGCCCCTTAATTTTCCTCTTAAAACCTGGATTGAGATGCTCTTTACTATATTGAAAAGCTTGTGATGCATGCAACACAAGCAGAGATGTGATCTCTACTATATAAACAGAGAAGGATCAATTCACTAAAGGGAGAATTGGAAGGAGAGTGTTCATGAGTTGTGCTTCACTACCTATAGACTATGAAGGCCCATCCAACTTCTGCAGAAAAGACTTTGCTGACCCAATATAATGCTTAGTTAAATCATTGAGATTTCTCCAAAGTCTCCTCACACATTAAGTTATGCATTATGCAGGGCCAGCTCAGCTATCCTATTCATAATGAAAAGTGAAGTGAGCGTTAACACTACATCTCTGCTGCCAACTCTTCTTTTTGCAACTTTATTCTAGAGTCCTCTATAGCATGCTGCACTTCTCCAATAGATGAGTGTTAATGATATATGTGAAGGAGAGATGTCAAGGAACAAAGAAGGCACATTAATCATCCTTAGCTGCTATCAAATTGGGGATGGCTGACAAATTCTTTAATTTTCAGGACCCTTAACATGTCATTTCTTGCCCATCTAGCTAGGCCAGTATTAATTTATTTGTCAATAAGCAAATCATACACTTTCACTTGTTGCTACTTGACAAATGTAACAGTGGTTTCCGTTTCCACATTCACAAAGAGAGAGAGGCATTATTATTTAGCACTTTAGACGTGTAAGTTATACGTCTTTAGAAAACAAAATGTATATACACAGCTATGCCTCCTATACAATGTGCTGCTTGGAATGATTGAGCCCAGAGCTTTCTCTGGCAAGGATTAGATATGTCCATGACGGGAGAGGTCTTTTTTTTCTCAACCAAATCTATCCAAGTGTATAATTCATTTAACAATCTCAAATGTGTTTCCAGCCATCTGGTAGAAAGGTTTTCCTTAGTTTCTGTAGTACGTGGAAATACTCACTCACTCCCTTTTTAAATAGTTTTAAAATAACTTGTATTTAAATCATGATGTAGAATAATGGTGGACCACATAACTGCAGATCTGTTATCTTAAAGGGATTTACAGGGCTGCCGAATGGAGATGTGTCAAACAATGGCTAAACCATAATTTAATGCAAAATTTGTAAAAAAAATAAATAAAAAATATAATATAATATATATAGATATTACACATACAGTACTATGCAACAGTTCTAGGCAGATGTGGAAAATGTTGTCTTGTTAAATGCTTTCAAAAATTGAGATGTTAATTTATTGTGATCATTTAACAAAATGCAAAGTAAGTGAACGGAACAAAAATCTAATCCCTTTTTAAATGATAAAAAATAAATTAACATTAATATTTTAGCATTTTTGCTTTATTGCATTTTTTCACACTTGTTAAGTCCAATGTTATTAATTGTCCCACCATTAAGCTACATAGAGGGATGGCCTTGCAAGACTTCCAAATTTCTTCCACATATACCGGAACATATTTTACTTGATATTAAAATTACAATATTCTCATTTATAGCTGTATAAATCACCGTTTTGACAGATGTAAATAAAGTTACTGAAGGTTTTCTGAAGCATTGAAAGTACCTAAATAAGATTTTTAAACACTTGAGTTGTCCTTTTCTGCAGCTGTCCTGTCTGGCACACAATGGCCCAGATTCATCACAAGCAGTTATGAAGCCAAGTGCTAAATGTGATGCCGTTACCATAGAAACCAAAGAAATGTCTCCACTAACTTGCCCGGCTTGAGTACTTTGTCTAGAATGATTCTTTATCGGTATGAATCGCAACAAATATTTTCTTCATCCCGTAACCAAAGGGATCTATATAGACCTATATATTTTCTGTGGCCATTTGTTTTTACTACCGCCCTTCAAGTTTCTCCATAATACATGCTTCTGAGTTGCGGTAATTCAACGGAAAAATAAAGTCGGTGTATTTTTTTAATTACATTTAGGGGGGGGGCATGATATTGGTTATAGGTTACCTTGGTGAAAGATGCAAATGTCCAAAATATTTAGAAGCAGGTTTCCTGTGGAATCTGACTGGATTCTGTCAGTTCATGTTCCCTCTACAATGTAAGCCATAGCAAACGGAGAAATATAAACTTAGTAACTATGTAAAAGAAGTAGAAAAACATATTTAGTCTAAAATATTGGCAACTGTAATCTTTTACAACATGTAACTGTACATGAGTTACATGTCCTTCATGCCCTGTGAAGAAACAGCTGAATTAATTCTTGTATTTTAATTTAATTATGTTTTAATTTATTATACATAAAATAGCTGTGTATGTTAATTGTTGAGCATCTATTACAAATAGAAATTAATATACATTTTTATTGTCGAGGCTACTGTACAGACAATAATTCAACATTTTTCTCAAATCTCATTCCTCCCTGGTCATATGTTCTTATGGTAGAATGACTTGTGATGCCACTGTAACTAAACTGTGGTGGATGCTGCTGGAGAACTAGCCGCTGCGGTGTTGGGGGTGGGGGGGTTTGGAAACTGGCGCGGATATAGTGGTGTAGAGGACATAAAGGCATCTCCCTGAATCAGTCAAACTGGTTAGGTGAGATAGTCTTCACTCTCCAACTTGCCCAGGAGACTCTGGCCCACCGGGTGAGGGGGCACCTTTTTATCCACTCATGACTGTTATAGTTAGATAATGTTTTTCTTTAAAATGTAATTTTGTTTCCATATTCCTATCCCATTATGGAATAATATTGTTTTCAAATGTGGCCCACTCTCCAAAGTCCCCTAATCTAGGTTCACGAGCCTGCTTTACATGCTTCCATGCTGTCAGCAACAAGTCGGTGCTGTAGGATGTAATATTGATCCCATGCCTGGGCAAAGGACGGTGCCACAATTTAATTATAGTGCTTTTTATGGGTTTTTCTATGTTTATCTGATTCCCATTTTTCTAAAAGAAATCAAATATAATGAAAATCATAAAATGCGCTTACATTTTTTATATTTCATTAGAACGTCATTCGTTGGACATCTTGCTGGTATCTTGGTTGGACTGCTATACACCCAAGGCCCTCTGAAGCTGATTTTAACCACTGCAGGTAATATGAACAGTATCTATAGACATTTGATGGGACATTACAAATATGTATTTAATGTATATACCTTGTGTTTTTACTATAGCTTACTTTTGTTTTTGTTTTTTTATAAACACGGTTTGAAACTGTTTTAAAAGAGGAAAATAGTTCCATTTCTCCTGGGCTCCATCTAAAGATCTCTACATCATCAAAGCCTTTCAAAAATCTAGAACCTTTGTTTGCCACCATGATTGATGATCACTGGAACGCAAGCACTCTCCTACAGTGACATCAGAAATCCTGTCTCCATTTGGAAATATTCAATATTTCTATTGCCTAAATAATTTAGGATGTATCTACTCCTGGTTATTCCAGCTGAGATTAAATTCGGCATAATGATAACCTCACCTTTCATTGACATTTTAGTCATTTCTTCATCGTAGTCATTTCTTCATCTGCGTGTCCCGGGGGGTCTGTAAATCAACCACTTTGTTACCAAGTTCTAGAGTTACCCAAAGAGTCTCTAGGTTCTCCTCCTTATCTTTTATTAGATTAACTTTTAAGTTTTTTAAGTAAAGGACATCTCTTTTCTGCCGTCTCTTTCCTTTCAGTACCACGTTCTTACTAGTTACCAAAGCTGTAAATTTGGGGATCTTATTCCCTTAACTGCGGGTATTTGCGCACACCTCCCTAAATCTGTATTTCAGTCTACGTGTCACAGATACAGCTTATCCTGTTTCATCTATACGGCGGTATAGGGGGGCACATAGCAGCACCCTTTATCATCCCGTAACACTAGTCAATTGTGTTGCATCAGATGGTTTATTATATAACCGCAAATAACAAAAGTGCTTACATCTGCAAGACATCTGCCCAGAAGCCTCAAAGAATTAATTATTAATCAGGACTTTTTTTGTGGTATATATGAACACAGAGGACTGGATAGCGGTATAGTGCCCATAACGTCTCTACAGAAAGCAATAATCTTTATATGACACACCTGTGAGTTTAATGCCTCTCCTTATGTGACTTTAATGATGTGCTTGTCATTCATCACAAGCCATTTCTATGTAATATTAATATATTATTTCTGAAATAGTGCGTACAAAGCTTACCTTTATGGCACACTATGAGTGATTGGCATGATGTTATAATAATAATAAAAGGATGCCGTAAAACCGAAGAAGGCTTTAAAACATAATGATTTTAACTGCAGATAAATCATGTCCGCGGGCAAAATGAACTGCAGAGAGAATTTCTTTCAGTGTAAGCGATGAGAGACATATGTTTCACAAAAAGCCTGTTCCTTCCAAGCCTGGAAAGGGAACAAGATCCACAGAGAGAACGAGAGAGAGAAATAACTGTACAGCTTGACAGCGCTGAAAAGAATGACTTGTTCCAAAAATACTCATTGTCGTTTATAATATTTCTATTTCCCTTGTGATGGAGATCTGAATTTGTATACAATACCTTGTAGAGCAGTGCCAGTACTTTATATTATTCCACTTTGCTGCCCCCTTTTTTTGCTTTTTTTTTTAATTTAACCCCTTAAGGACAATGGGCGGTCCCTAAACCCATTGAAAACAATGCATTTTGAGCCCGTACATGTACGGGCTTTGTCATTAAGGAGTTAATTCTGTAAACCTGATATTAGCCTATCCATTACTCCAACAAATTTCCCATCTCCAGATATACTTTTGTGGGATCCACCAGGTTCTACGGGTTATCCATTTCCGAATGCTTTAAATGCACAAATAAAATCTTTATATTACAATTACAGCTACCTATAAAACACTTATATTCAATATTACCTTTGCTTCTATACACATTCATATACATATCACATTCTATACACAAAAATTTTAATGTCGTATGCTAATTTTGCTGCATTTTCAATCTCGATTTCATACATTTTTTTTCTGCTTTAGTATCATTTATCACAGGTGGACCCGCAACAAGACAGACGAGCTACAACAACTCTGGTAAGAAAATGTGAAATATTTTTTTTACATGTTTAGACCACGAGTTTTAACATTCAGAATGTGTAAATTTATTTTGAGGGGAGTTTGTATGCATCACAGCATTAGTTCCCTTTTAAGCACATGAGGTTTTATTAAGGTCGTAATTGCACCAAAAATGGTCTATTTGCTGTCTGAAATATTCGCTACTAATCTCGCTAACACAGCCAATAATTTTAATAAGCTCATGTCCGGGTACCGGGGTTTTATGAAATAAAAAAAACAAAACCACAGCTTTCATGCATTGTTGGATCACATTGTCAGAGCGATATGGGAGACAGTTAACAAGTTTCAGTGTCATTGGCTGTTTTAGTTGAGAATAGTCAAAAACAAAGCTTCTGGAAATAAGCAGTGCTTTTCTACATATAGGAAAAAAAATCCTAATTCATTTTTGTTGTCATAAGGAAGCTATCAAAATACTTATGGACTGGCATACATGGTATGATATACCATAAGATACATATGTGTCTTTTATGTTATAAGAAAATAATGGATTTTGTCAACATCTGTTATGTGATGTCCTAAATTCCTGCCTGTTCCTGCTCGTAATGTGGTGTCTAGTAATCAAAGTGTTCTGGCTTCAAAACTAGTTTACAGATCATAGCATAGAACCTCAAAGTATTCTATTTATTAGTTGCCCACTTGTTAATATAATTGGCTGTTCCCAGATATGAAAAAGAAACCCCCCTAATATATAATACAGGTATATATAATTACATGTGATAAATGCCATATAACTGGTTCTTAGTCTCTCATCATAGAAAATACGAATTAAACGTGGTGTTAAAACCAAAGTAAAATTCACCCCGTGCGTTATATATGTGTAACAGTTTGTATGAAATCCAGATTCTGCATGCATTGTTTTACTAGGATACGCTCGATATCCTGATTACCAGCAGCAGCAGTATGACACACGTGGGTCCTACGATATGTACACAGGGGGGCTTAGTGAAGATGAGCAGCTGAACAGAGCCATAAGAGAGAGTCTCAATGAAAGAGGTAAGAATCATATCACCATGATGATTTATCTGTGGCGAACTATGGAAATTAATAATTAATTAGTTTCCACTTACATGTAAAGGCATACCTCTAATACCGTATTTGCTCGATTATAAGGCGAGGCTTTTTCAGAGTAAATGCTCTCAAAAATATCCCTCGTCTTATATTTGAGGCCGTCTTATAATCAGACCTCAAATAGAGGTCTGACTACAAGTCTAAGATCCAGATCCCCCGCAGCGCTGCAGGGGACCCGGCTCCACCTCTCTGGCAGCCGGTGGAGGTCTCTGCGATGCACGCAGACAACCTCCGCTGCTGCCGGCACTGATGACGGAGCACCGGCGTGACATGGCCTTTCGGTGCCCCACCATAGAAGCCCTGGCGGAAGTACCGGCCAGCAGTAGCACCGGGCAGACGCATATCAGAGAAGAAGGAGGGGGGAGACACCAGGTATCAGTAATTTAGCTGAAAGGGCCTGTTATAACGGTAGGGAAACAAAAATGTTCCAAAATGGAGAGAAGTAACGGCCAGCCAGCTAGTCAAATGCCTTTTCGCCATCTAGAGCAAGAACTATGTTACACATGAATGAACAAAATACCTTTCAGACTACATCCTACGGATCCAAGTGTTATCTCCAGCCTGTCTAGTGGGCATGAAACCTGCTTGATTGGGCTATATTTAGGCCGTCATTATGGTGTTTAAAAGGTTTGATAACATTTTTTTTTTTTTAAATCTATGCGTTTAGTAACAACATAGGTCTGTAATTTCTGGGAGCGAGAGGAGGTTTTCCTGCTTTTGTGGATGATACAAACATTTGCTGAGAATGAATTCCTTTGGGAAGCTCCCTCCCTGCCCTCTTCATTTTTAATTTCAGATCTTCTTTTTTTAAGTGAAAGATCATATATATATATTTTTTTTTTTTTACTATACTGGAATGTCTTTCTTCGGACGTGTATACAATACCTATAGATTTATTGGATTGGTGTCTATGTATGCATATAAACCTGTCCACATCACACAATATACAATTACACAATTAATACCGTATTTGCTCGATTATAAGACGAGGTTTTTTCCAGAGCAAATGCTCAACTGACTATGAGACTAAGATCCAGATCTCTGACAGCCGGGGAAGGTCTGCGCGATGGACGCAGACAACCCTCCTCCCGGCTGCTGCGAATCGTGTAGAGCTCTATACGCTGCCCGGGCAAAGCACCGGGGACTCAGAAGCTCCGGTAAGTTTGGAGGAGGGAGGGGGAGGGAGTGTTAAATGGGGGCATAAGGCCCCCTTAATGCCACTCTGCCTCCAGAAATGCCTTTTAACCCTCTATACGCCACTCTGCCTCCTGAAATGCCTTATACCGCCCTATATGCCGCTCTGCCTCATAATATGCCTTTTAACCCCCTAAATGCCAGAGTGGCATATAGGGGTATAAGGCAATTCTGGAGGCAGAGTGGCACATAGGGGGTCAAAAGGCATATCATGGGGCACAGTGGCATATAGAGTGTTAAAAGGCATTTCTGGGGCAGAGTGGCAAGCCAGGGGGCAGATGTGCATAACTGGGGGGGGCAGGTTGAAAAAAAAAAAAAGGAAATAAAAACAAAATATTTTTCTCAATCATAGCTTTTATTAAAAAAAAATTGTTCACATAGTTTACATGAATTAATTTACTGGTAAAACTTTTTTCCTATAGGGTCGTCTTATATTCAGGCTTTTTCTTTTTTTCATAAATTTTGGGGGGATCGTCTTATAATCAGGGTCGTCTTATAATCGAGCAGATACGGTACTTTCACTGTTCTTGTAATGTACATTAAATACAAAAAAAAAACAGAACAAGTAAACTGTATCCAGTGGTAATTTTTCACAAGAGAACAATTACCGGTTTATGTTTTCATACACAACACCTGTTATGCATGGTCATTGCAATTTCAACATGAAAACATTTAGTTTTAATAATGATACATTTTTTAAGTTCTAAAATGTAATATTTATAATTTTATAATAGACCAGGGGCGTCCAACCTGCGGCCCTCCAGCTGCCGCAGGACTACGCCCCTGTAATAGACTATAGTCCATCAACCTATAACTGGTATTGTAATTGGGTTGAGACATGGGACACAGAGGACATATCTTGCTTGAGTAGTCACATGACTACCCTAACCTTTATTTGCCTTCTCAAGCATTCTAAAACCAGTTTCCACTATGAACTGAGAGGAACATTGAATGGGCATTAAGAATAATGCTAATCATACTTGATTTGAGAGGTGTGAAGATAAATGGAAGAGCCTCCCAACACAAGTGACAGGGGCTGATATAGAAAGGGACTTTAAATGTGCATGGGACAGGTTTAAAGCTATCCTGAAGATAAGACCAAAGACTGATTATGTTCGGAAGTCTCTACAAAAAAATTAGACTAGAGGGGGCAAAGTGTTCTGGCTTCAAAACTAGTTTAGAACCTCAGCGTCCTTGTTTCTGTGTTACTCTGCACAGCCCCTCGGCTTCACGCTTTTCAGTACAGTGATAACATGTACATGTTTCATTGGCATGGATGCTTGCTGGAAGGGTTCATCCTTGAGCCTGGATGCTTTTGAATCATACATGCACAGTATGAAGTAGATACTGGGTGCAGTAGATCACAGAGTGGCTACCTGCCAGAAGCTACCATAAGACTAAGTTTTGTTCAGGGGTTAGAAAGGGATCACAGAAGCAATAGTTATAGTGGGGTGGGTATAAATTACCATGGCCAAGACATTTTCTTTGAGTGTGGCATTTCCAATTTGGAAACCTAAAAATGTTACATGGAAATGTGATATTTTAATATAAATTATGTCGGGGATTGTATACTTTATTTTTTTAAATGTTCATGGTAGGTCATATACAGTGTATCATTTTTAAAAGAATTGTTGACCTTGCAGATCCTGTTTCACTATGCAATATTAGAACTGACTGCTGATTATTTTTAAGGCTGTATTTGTTATCTATTCCATTAAGTCTTGATTAAAAGTTATTCTTATATACTAGAAAAACTAAAAGTAACGCAGGATAAATGTAAGTCCATTGTCCTTTGGCCAAGAGAGGTTGTTTTTGCACCAGGTCAAGGTCAACAATTCCCTGTGAGTTATTGCACATACTGTTAATTGTTATGTGTAAAAGGGATCGTAAATAAGACAGCATAGCACCCTGCCAAGGTCCTGAGGTGCTTGGAGGGCCTGACCATGCATATATATATTTTAAAAATCTGAAGGATATAAAGCAATTGGGAGAGGGGACCCCAAAAGTGTATTAATCTGGCTTTGGATTCTGGTGTACAGCCTGAAAAGTGGTTGTTATCATCATAGCTAACATTGGAATGGTGGAATAAGATGTAACATACTACTGGTTGTGGTGGTTATAAATACCACCAAGAAAATGTAGCTTTTTATAGTTAAGCTAATATGTCTTGTAATTCACAGTAACCCTAAAACCAGTGTTCCTAAATTATGTATGTGTGTTTAAGGCGATTTTCCACAGATAAACAGGGATCCATTTAACACAGGTTTACCTACTGGACAGTAGTTACATGAATCAGAGAGGAACATTGACTGTAATTATTGTCATTCACTTCAGTGTTTGGGCTTTAGGAGGCAGACATTTCCAGCAATGAAAGAGTAAACTCTACCTGCTGGGTAAAGGAGACATCTGTTTTGAATTATGGTTTATTTGCCCGCAGTTAGTCGCTCTCTCGTCATGCATGTAATTGTAAACAATGACATGCTTTTTGGAAATATACTGTGCATCTCTTCCAAGTGACATTGGTCATTCAGCTAGCCATTTGTCAGGGTAATTGACATGGCAGAACATCCTAATTGCCTTTTATTGCTGAAAATGCACCTTACCCCTCATCTCCAAGTCTGCAGAAGCTTACAGAGCACACGGCTAGCACCATGTTCTGCAGCTGGTAAACATCACGAGTTACACACAGTCAAGAAGAACCCTTATTACTGACTGTGGCATGATGGGAACTCTTCTGAGAGAGACATGTTCATGAATCATTGTAACTCTAATGGGGAATAAACCAAAACAGCTAAAGTCTGCTCTGCAGGGCTTAGCAGAACACTGGGATCATTCCAGGCCCTGACCCTGAAGCCACCGAAGCTTCTGAGCCTGGTTCCCCCGGTTACGGTTTATCGAAGCAGTGACGTAACACAATCATTTCCCTTACAAATTGTGATACAAACATCATGTTGTAGGAAGTGTAGACATTTACTACCACAATTGCCTCAATAAAAAGTGTAAAGAATTATTATAAAACAAAAAGAAAGCATTGTCTTATTTTGGCATGTCTTGGGGACCAAAAAAGACTACTGAGGATGCTATAATAAACATACAAACAAATATCACCTCCCCGTTTATGAGACAATTGGGGGCTAACCTTGGGAACTAAATCCCTGATTAGTAGAGTAGAAAAAACTGAGAGACCTAAAAAAGCTAATTTAACAAAACGACATGCAGATGAGAAACACTCTCAAAAGACCAGGGTCAATGAATGCTCAGAGCTTACTCATACTAATCGCCAGTCCTGAAAACTATAAATGACATTAAATCGCGAGGGTATATATAGCATCGTTTCTCAATCGACAAACTCTGGTTAAATTTCCCCTTTCTTCCAGTCTGTAACCAGCTTCAGCTGCAGGTATAGTCGGGACTAACCCTGCTTCTATTTACTAACTCCTTGAAAAGCTATGGTCTGATGGAAATGAGGATCCCTATAATCACAAAACTAAACCTAAGGCTAACCTGATGTGCGTTTCGCCAAGGCTCATCACGGCTTTGTACTAGCATTAGCTATCCAGTCGATCAGCAAACAGGGCTATATGTACCCTGGTGATTTAATGTAATTTATAGTTTTCAGGACTAGCACTGGAGGACCCTGTGGAAGAAGCGATTCTAATGAAATACAGTCTTGGTGTAGCAATACATGGCATGGTCCAATCAGCAGGAACAACCACTGGTTGCTATGAAGATAAGACCACCGGAATCCCTTTTTATAATACATAACCCCCGGTGTGTTCACCTTTTAAAGCTTAAACTCAGATTTATCTTTCCTTTTTACAGTGAAAGATCATATTTTCTCCTAAACTGGAAGATCTTTCTGGGAACATCTGTGCACAAAACCTATAGATTTATTGGTTTGGCGCCTACATGTGCACGCAGCTCCATTAACTCTACAGACTGTATGTTATTTATATATATATATAATAAATAAAATATTACAGGCTCCAACAACAACGTTAATGCTTTCACTGTTTTTGTAATGTACATAACATACAAAAACTGCACACGTAAACGGCATGCATTGGTAATTTCGACATCTTTTCGCGGCAATAGAAATAACGTCAGCTGTACATTAATCAGGCCAAGACATTATCACAATCATATTACGTTTGTACGGTGCTTTTGTTGGCTATAATTCGATCGAGATTTAATGCTCTCTGAAGTGTAACATGCGTTTTCAGGCCCTGTGACCATGGCACACAGCTTTTTGCATTCATTGCTGGCAAGCCATCTCCCTTATAAAAATAAAACCCATTTCTGTGAAAGCATGTTTTGTCCTAATTCCAAAAACAACATGTTTTCACGTCCAAGTTGTGAAATGTTTGGAGGCAATATTAAATGCATTTATTTTCTGACCTTCATTAACACCCAGAAAAAAAGTATGTTAATTCCTGGAAATGTAACTAACAAGCCTGTGTCCTCGGTATAAAAAACACAGACATGAAACATGCCCTTTATGCTGTGTTTATATAGTCCTGGTGCTGTTCTTAACTTATCTCTATCTACGTATATTTTACTTTCTAAGATTTTTGGAATATTTTCATGATGACTGTAAGTCTGATAGGGACCCTTGCATTAGATGTGAGATTTGAAGGCTATGTTTTAATTCATTTGCTGTAACAACTCTACGTCTATTATGTAATGATGCTTATATCTTAATGACATTTTGGTGTTCAAAAATGGAATTAGAACTATTAGAGAAGATTGAGGATATATCTTGATTGGCTTCCATGTACGTTCACGGCAACCGTCTACCATGCTGACCTCAGGGATATGGCCATACCTGGGAACTTCTAGGCTCCAGCTACCCGGAGCCTTCCCTTGCGGGACGCGGCCAGGACTGCCCACTGACGTCGGTGGGAGTCCCCCCTGATGTCAGGGGAAAATGGACGGGGAGCGGGCCGTGTTAAGACGCCGCTCCCGCGACCCGGAGGATTCGGGTCTTGACCTGGAGAACCGGAGAAGCAGCACTCACCTGGAAATTTCCAGGTCAAACCCAGAGAGTTACCAGGTATGTATATGACTTCATATCCCAAGTGCTGCGTGTCCGGCATAGAGTGAGGCCGCTTTGTAGGCTGTGTTAGCTAGACACATTGCTCTGTAGTATAAATGGGCTGCTTACAAGGAAAACCTTTAATCTCCCGAACCTGCCCAAGATGAAGTGGCACACCAGAGAGCCTCATCTGCCCCTGGTTATGTAGCAGAGGCGAGAACTGGAAACTATTTTATACGCAATACCCGTTGTGTATGGTCAATGCAAAATCACCGTTTTTTATAACAATCATGCCTTTTATAATTCAAACTTTTAGTAAATGACTGCAGTCCCGCAACCTTAGAATGGCATTTTAAAGCTCTGTAGTAAAGCTCCTTTGTAAAATTCTGCTGTCCAGGGATCTTCTAGCAACATTAATTAATGATAGCCAAGGGCTACTGCTCACATTCTGGAGCATCTCTGAATGTTCAGCAAGTCTGTGGATTTCATAGTGGATGCACCGTACCTTCATACTTGCCCAGAAGAGTAAACCTCAGTGCTAACTATGAATGTCACTCTTAAATATGTATCTTTATAGAATTTTGGAGAGACTGAAACAATTTGGATATTCAGCAGCACCTCAAAGAAAAATGTGTAATGCGCCATTTTAGGACTTGTTTTTCAAAATTAACTATTTGATGTTGGGCTAAATTGTAGATTCTACTTAACAGATGTCCACTTGCATTAGTTTAATGTCTCTAATGACAGTTCTCATGGAAACTCTACCTTGTTAAGGTATACTTAATTGAGTCTCCTTTATGCAAGCAGGGATTCCATCAACAGCACATTATTCCTATTAATATTAATTGGCAGACTCAGTTATCATCAAACCAGTGTAGAATATGAAGCAGCCAGCTGCAGAATCTGCCCATTCATACTTAAACTGAGATTGCAGGAATGGACAAAGAGAGATAAATCAACCCTGGCAATGAAAATGGAGGAAGCTGCATTTCCTACCAGAGAAAGGCTGAGAAGCTGTACTTAGATTAACATGAAAAAAAAAACCCTTGGTTTTATTTCATTCATGTTCCAATGAACTCCCTTTATTTTGAGATACGGAGGCTAACATTGCTGTCATTTGAGATTTTGACTTTCCTTGCTCAAACACCACACTGAGCTCATTCTTCATGGCAATGCCAACGAAGTCCTACTTGTCTAATGAAGTCTTTTCCTCCATAGACTTTCTTTAGTCTGGGAGTTTGGGTGATTAAGACGGAGACAATATATTGTTTATCACAGGCAAATTGATAAGAACAAATACAAAAGATTGCATATAAATCAAGGCAAATCCTGGGCGCCCAGGGTTTTGCAGGGCTACCATCATGAATCCAGCACCCTATGCTTTCCTGCGGGGGCACGGTGTTGCGGTGGGGCTGCCAACAGGTCCCGTAATTCGCTTTATGTGACTGCTGGGTGACTCACGGCACTCGCCACATCACGCCCCTGCATGAAAGCATAGCGTAACGAATTTGTGATGGCAGAAGATGGCAGGTCTCCACGAGGTGAGATTAGTGTATTAGTGTATGGTGTTAGCGTGTGTGTACAAGAGCATAGAGTACTAGCGTGTGTCTATTACTGTATGGTGTTGGAGTGTGTAAATGTATGTCAGTGTATGGCAAGTCGGGTGACAGGAAAATAAAAGCATGATTAGGGAAGAACAAACTTTTTAGGCTGTCTCCGAGATCCAAACCAAATTTGTCAACCCCTGATATAAATATGTGAAAGCATTAGATAATGCGGAAAATAGAACTGTTCCAAAAAAAGGAAAACACATGATATTACTAAAAAATGATGGGACTCCAGTGCCCCAGGTTGCCTCAAAACAAATAATTAATATGAAAGCGCTTTGTGAGTACTTTTATGTGCATCGTTATGGAGAGGCAGCGTCTTCCCATTTGCCCTCAGATACGTTCACTGAGCCAGGGTTAGAGCTGTAAATATATAGGGGATTCTGCGTACACAGCTTACATTTAAAGGGTCCTCAGACTCTCTTTAAAGTCCCTATGATGGACTTTTAGTTACATTGATATGCTAAAGCAAAGGTCATGGTCCAAGCAGCAATATCATCCTTAAGTGGGGGAAAAATTGTTTTATAGTAAAAGTCATGGTGGACTTTGTGATGGCCAGAAATAATGGTCAGTGGTTCAGAGAAAATGTGTCGCCCTGTGTGAAGGTTTGTTGTGTTACCCAACTACTCTAATAGAATGGAAGTTTGCAAAATATAGTCAGCCTTCTCTATCAGTATGGCTTAACGTGTGTGTTAATCTTATCAAATTGTGTATTGTCAGTTTATGTTGTTAATTTTGACTGTTCCCATATTGTGATAGCACTACAGTTGGTGCTCTATGAATACATGTAATTTAATATACAATCATTTCACTGAGCCATATTGCATGAAGGTAAGGAAGCCATCACTGTTATGAATGGAGGCTGAGAAGCACATACTCTGTGGCAGGAAAAACAGATGATTCTTTCAATTGACAAACCATCAGCAGTTACAGTTTCATAAGACATTATAAACCTCGAAAACCTGCAATAGCATTTACCTGGTTTGACAAATGGACAGTGTGGCCGACCTTACTATTATTTCAGGGAATGCTTGATTGCCATGTGAACCAAAAACAGATTCTTGAGTTATTCTCAAAGGAACCAAAAGGCTTCTTGAAAATCTCTGAGTTATATTCTGTGAATAAACCTTCCTTAGAAAGAATAAAATGGTAGATATGCTTAGGTGTATGTGGAACAACACTTTTTTTTATATAGAAGTCTATTTGAATGTTGTAAATGAAAGCTGCACAGTACATATCTCCCAACATTTCAAATGGGCAAAATGGGACAATTTTGTTTTAGGGGGCAAGACTAGAGCTTTACCAAGACTTTTTCACTTGACGTTTGAGCTTACTTAACTAAGGCACTCAAAGGGTAATGTATTGGATTGTCTAAAATCAGACCTACCTTGCATAGATTGGGATGGTTGCCAGGTAAGCACAGTATGCTCAACCTCCACCACCCTTACTTACTGTCTGTATACTTAGTGTGACATTATAATACAGAATGTATTTTTATATCATCCTTATAAAAACGGTACTTTAAAAAATACATGTGAACTAAATCTCAAGATAAGTGCACCAGACAATAAAGTAAACATAGAGGAGAAATTACTTCCTTTCTCAAAGACCATACAAACTAAGGAGGTCATTCATCAACATGTCCAGGACTTCCAGCTGTTCATTCAGCGCTAGACGCAGGACACTGTAGCCATCCCCATCAGCTTTATTTGATACTGCATTCATTTTTTAGCATTTGAACTTTATTTCATCCCAGTCATTAAATAAACCATGGGATTGTCATTTGAGTACAACACCTCCCAAGTGTGTCTCTGCTCTTCTTTTCTCCCTGATGCCCTTCTTTTCTAGGAGCCAAAAATGTTCGATGCGTGACCATAGCAATAGAACTGACAAAATCTTCCACGTTAACGTTGCAAGAAAAATGCTTCAGTCTGCTTCGTTAATGATTTATTGAACTGTCTAATAATTATTTGTATTGTTGGTCATTCAGGTACGTCATTGGTTTGCAATAACTGGCAATGAGTCTTACATAACTATGGAGAGATTTAGGCCCAGTATTCTTGGCAGAATTATTTTTCAGCAACATTGGAAGTTGTTCAAGCACGAATTGTCCTTTTAAGGTCTTCCTATGACATCTCAATCTTTTACTTTGACTTTGACACTCCAAAACCTTCATTTTGTTTCTTTTGAGCCATTCAGAGGTAGACTTGCTTGTGTGCTGTTGTTCTGCTACATAACCCAACAGTGCTTGAGCTTTAGGTCACAAACGGCTAGCCGGACATTCTGCTTCAAGATTTTCTACTACACAGCGGAATTCAAGGTTCCGTCAATTATGACAAGTCGCCCATGTCCTGAAGCAGCAAACCAGTCCCAGACTAGCACACTACCACCACCATGTTTGACTGTTGGTATGATGCCTTGTGGAATGCTATGTTAGTTTTACACCAGATGTAGCGGAACTCATGTCTTCCAAAAAGTTCCACTTTTGGCGTATCAGCCCACAGAATACTTACCCAAAAGCCTTGGGGTCATCAAGATGTTTTTTGGCAAACGTGAGACTAGTCTTTGTGTTCTTTTTGGTCAGCAGTGATTGTCGCCTTGTAACTCACTCCCATAACTGACATTTTTACTTCTATTTATTATTATGGAATCGTGAACACTGACCTGAAATGAGGCCTGCCGTTCTTAACATGTTTGTCTGGGTTCTTTTTTGACCTCCTGGATAAGTTGTCTATGTACAATAATAAGGCTAAGCTAGATATAGGATAAAGCCAGGGACTAAGGAAAGTACTCA
Source organism: Spea bombifrons (assembly GCF_027358695.1). Taxonomy (NCBI): domain Eukaryota; kingdom Metazoa; phylum Chordata; class Amphibia; order Anura; family Pelobatidae; genus Spea; species Spea bombifrons. The sequence goes on along the minus strand of NC_071089.1, from coordinate 95,102,021 downwards.
GAGGTTGGGCAGACTGGATGGGCCGAATGGTTCTTATCTGCCGTCACTTTCTTTGTTTACATTTTGACATATTTTAGCCTACTTCACTTTGCAAGACAGGTTTTATTTAATTGATGTTTAGAATCAATGGTTGGCAGAAGTCATTTCTGGGTGTGTCTAGTAAAATTGAACTCAATTATCAATTAAATTTGGTTAATTGGATGATTTAGTATATAAGGGGGCAATTAATTTTATACATAGGGCCAGATAGGGATGAATAGCCTTATTCCCTCTATACAGGAAATCATCATTTAGAAATTGCATTTTGTTTTTTTTGGGTTATCTTTGTCTAACATTAAAATTAGTTTGATGATCTGAAACCTATACGTGTGACAAATATGCACTTCTGGATCGGCCCCAGCACCCAGATCACAAGATCATCAATATTTCCCCCTTCACACTACCTCTTCCCACTATGACCATCTCTCCTCTTTATCATTATATCCCCTTCTACCTCCCTTGCTTCTGTCTATCTGTCCACTTCTTTCTAAGCCTCACCAGCGCTCCACTTTCTAACTATCTAGCTCTGAACTTCACTTACCTTTCCTGTGTTGTGACTGGGAGGTCTATTCACGCAGACTCCCGCTGCCCCGGTTCCGCTGCGCTGTGATGTCATTTCCTGGTCCGCTCAGCATTAATAGCCAGCGTGTTTGTTGATGAAGCAAGGACTCAGGTCTGAATAAAGAGACCTTGTGTCCCCTTTATTGAGGCGGTTAGAGGGAGATCTGTGATCTCCCCCAACCGGTCCTGCTCCTCCAGCTTAGCCGACAGCCCCCCCAACGCCACTGCATATGCTCCTTCCCCAATGTATGTAGTGATTGACATATTTATTTACTTTATATATATATTATATATATTTACTTTATATATATATATGTTACCGTGAAAGACCAAAATTGGTGAATGTCGACTTTCACCGGTGAATGTCAACACATACCAAATACGTCGGTGAAAGATGGAATATTTCATTTCATTATATTACATTCGGACCCTCACCGGTGTATGTCGACAATCACAGATATGCTCTGGTGGAGGTCAAAAAGAGAGGAGCCGAGGGCTGAGAGAAGCAGCTGCAGCTAATTCGAGAAGCGGCGGGCAAGGCTATACACGCTGTCATTGCAAAAGGAAGTGTTCCACAAATAAATGCAGTTGCAAAAGCAAGGGACTTCTGTGTAATTCAAAATGTCATAATAGTTTAAGTTGTTGCAATAAATAAGTTTCTAATCACATAATTGAATCCTTTTATTATTAATATTATATTTTCTTTTCTTATTGGAAATGTGCTGTTTGTTTTAAGTTCTTGGTCACTCCTCTCGGAAAGAGAGGCGAAAAAGTTACGTCACCCTTGTGATATTTTATCGCCACTGAAATACGGAGAAGAAAATATAAATCTCCGACATTCACCATTAGTACTTGGTGAATGTCGACATTGGCCGGTGTAAGTAAGAAATAAGGGTATTTAGCAAATATTTCGGACATACACCAAGCGACTATGTGAATGTTGACATTCACCGGTGAATGTCAACATTCTACAGATTTCGGTCTTTCACTGTAACATATATATATATATAATTTATATATGAAGAGGCATCTATGTGATATAAGTTTTACTATACCAAGAGAATGTTAGATAAGCAGAAACAGCCCCCTATTAGATAGGTTAAGGGAGTGATGGAATTTAAACATGCATGAGATAGGCATTAAGCTATTCTAAATCAATAGCCTTTTGTTACTTTACATGTTGTCCTAGGATTTGTCCTTCTCAGGTCCAAACGATACTCAAAACTTGTTATCATCTTGTATCTGTATAGTGCCAACATATTCAGTAGAACTTTTACAATTTCACATAATACTGAAATAACTAAACAATCATAGACAAGCATGGTGAGCAGAACCCTCAAGTTTTATTTGTACATGTAAATGCATCTCTAACCTGTGATCACTTGCGTGTTGTTCCTGGCACATTTGCAAAGCTACACAATGTGTTAATTTATCCATTAATACACCGATAATAATGCGTTGCCATGAAAGGGTTAAGGCTCTTGTAATTTAAGGTTTTATTTCTGCTTGTGATTTGTAAACTGGATGTAGACTAACTGCACAAACACACTGTTTTGTAAACACACAAAGGAGGCTGTTGGTTGTGAATTCAGGATTGGATTAATAAAAAAGGGAAAAAACACCCACATGTGTATCTCTTGTGTGCCTGCTTTGAATGAAGCCTCATGTGACACAGAAACTGCTAGATGCTACAGAGTAATCCCTGATTTTGAAACCAGCCAGACAATAAACAACTCCATAACATTCAGTACAGCAGCTTCTGTAGGGCCCATCTGTTTCAAAATAAGCCTAATTCTGCTTACTATGTGGATAGCTTTGCTGACTGGCATTTGTCCTAGTTTTTACATACAGTATGTATGCGAGAAATGATACTGGTGCCCCCTGCTGGAGACGCTGTGGCACAGCAAGCTAATTGCAGTTTGCTTTAAGATGTTAGGCTACTGTTGGGTTAAGTGGCTCATTAGTTAAGTGCTTCCTTTGGCTGACCTGCAGTAAACCAAATCCAAGTACTTAAATGGGTTTCTTGGATAAACGGACAGTAAGCTGCTGACTCCGGAGCATTAGCTTCAGGATGGTCCCTCTAACATTGGGTCAGTCTGCAAACATTAGATTTTATGATAGGGCTATGTGAGGCCCTTTTTGTTGTAGTAAAACACAGAATATAATAGTAGATAAGAAACATTCAGCCCATCTAGTCTTACTGTTGTTCCTGATCTCAACTCAAACCTTTATCAGTCCTTGGTCTTGTCCAAGATTCAGGATAGCCATATGCCTCTCCTTATTTGCTTTTACAAGGTTGAAGGTTCTATATAAGAAAAGAGAAGTACAACTAAGTCTGTCTTTGTAAGAAATGCATTGTCATATTATACAAACACTGCGGAACAAGCAGCATGTTGTGTTATCTACTACCAGTTATGTGGTGTTTACCCATTGTACAGCACTGCCGCATATATATAAAACAATAAATAACAGCTACACTTCAGTGCACCATTGTTTATATATAATCTTTTTAATTGTAATGCATAGGCAAATAACTAAAAAGTGAAAAAAGGAAACATATCAAAGCATTCCACCATAACTACACTTTTGTATTTTGTTGTCTTCTCATGCTCTCGCTCTCTCATGTTCTCATTCACACTCTCAGGCTTTCTTGCAATGTCTTCCTGCCTTCTCTGCCGACCATGTCCCTGTCTCCTTTCCCGCAGCTCGGCTTCTTCTCTTGCATATTCTTTTTCTTCTGTCTTCTTCTGCTTCTCCCCGTGTCTGCTTCTCCGTGAACCAGGCCTCCCTGTGCACTTCCTCAAAAAGGCAGAACCTCTGGGCACCCCCTTTCTCCTCATTGGAGAAACAAGGGAGAGGTTGTTCCCGTAACTCCACTATTTTGCAGAAGTACTCCAAGAGTCCAGATTTGTGAAGAAAGAGAAGCGTTTCTGCAACTCTTTTTCTCTGTAAATCTGTCTGGCAGTCATTCTCGCCTATCGATGTCACAGGGACAGCCTCTCCCCTATTCCTCCAATCAGAGGAGAGGATGTGCCTGGAGGCTCTGCCATTTTGCGTAAGGAACGGACAAAGAAAGAAGACACAGGGAGAAGTAGATTAAGACAGAAGAACAAGAGAAGAAGCAGAGCTGCAGGAAAGGACACAGGGACACAGAAGCTGTTAAACGGAGACGGAAGAGAGACGTTGAGAGAGCGCGTGAGAGAACGTGATTTAGAGTGAAAGTTTCCAAATGGAAAAAGCCCTCCGAATTTCATCCGAACCAAAAGGACAGAAAACAAAATTTGTTGTCTGAAAACAAATGGACCAAAACTAAAAATGTTTTGAATCATATTTATATATATTCATCATATTTATATATATTCATATTACAGTTTATTCTTAAAGTATTATTTATGTTATCCTAGTACTAAATGTTGTACTTTTATTTTCAGGATTTAGTTACTTTAAAGTGAGCTTGTGACCTGTTGATAACTATTTTTGCAATTGAGTAAGACCGTTACAAACACATTTTTGTAACTTTAAGGCTGTAGTAGACTGTGATAAACATTCTAGCTGCAAAGAGAAGATGGATCTTAGGAGTTTAAAAAAGGACAAATGAATTTGGGTCCCAAGGAGGGAATGTCACACTTAAGGTTTAGGTATGACAGTACTGCTAACATCTTGAATCATTTGGCAAAATTCAAGGTACTTTGGTAATTATGGTAATTTGTATAATGTAGTAAAAGCAATAATATATTAACTAAGACGCCTACACTAATAAGAATGTTTTTTTATGCTTGTTAAGGCTTGTGTAATGTAATGCTGAAGGAAATTCGTTTAAAATACTATTTGTATAATTTTCTGTTAAAATTCTAGCAGGGCAGAGAAGGACTCATCAAGACATGGACTGGTCATCACCTGGACAGCTCTCACTAGAAGAAATTAGAAGACGGAGATTAAACAGATTTTAAAAACATAGTGCCTTGTGAAATTCTTATAATGCTTTGTAAATACAGTTTTTTTTAATGAAAATAAAATGTATATGTCTTGTTTGTGCAGCTCCATGCACATTTTACCAACACTGTTTCCATCAGAACATTAGATGTTAGCGGTTATCCACATTAAGTTTAAGTTAGGAAAGCAGTACTCAATTGGGTTAAGTATGTTACTTTAATGTATGTGGGAAATGTATAACACATTTGAGGTTCTTTTTTCCCAAAGATGAGCACATTTTATAGGGTAATTGATGCTTTTTTTACATCCACATTAGCAGTGTTCTAGGTTCTGTTGGATCTCACAAAATTAAGCTACTAAACTGGGCTAAGGGCAAATTTAAGAAAAATATTCTGTGATAATTCTAGGCGTTTTACCTGAATAGTTTTAGATCTCTGGCCAATTTGAATTTTAGTATTAAACATATCTAACGCCACAGTTACAAGATGTGTTTTTTTTCTTTAACATCCAATGACTTTAGGGTACTGATTCTCAACTATTTATTACCAGATAAGTATGCTGCAATAGTCATCCTTCCCTCAATTACAACTGCATCCTCATATTAAACACCAGTAAATGTGCCTGTATTACATGCACCCTATTGAATACTCCTGAAAGTATCAGGGAGTACTTTAGTGTCTCACTAAAATTGGAACGCTATTGAAGCACCCTCTGTCTCTTTTGAAGAATTCCTTGAGGTATAGGTATCATCAGGTGTGAAGCTCTAATTATTTGGAGAGAATCACGGGACACAAAGATTATTAGCATAACATATAAATGTAACATGAGAGATTTCCCTAGACCTTAATATCTCCAAACTACTTGACACATACTTGCCCTACTGTGATGTGCATGTTATTTTAATGGACAAATTTGCTTTTCTTTCAAAAACAAGGACATCTCTAAATGACCCCAAATTTTTGAACAGTGTTTTATATATCATTTTTTTTAAACATTGTATATAAAATGTTCCTGTGGTGTTTTTATTTACTTGGCAAATTTAATAACACAAATTAATGCATTGGCATGCAACGTTTATACATGTTGTACAAAACATACACTGTGTTTTTATTTGTTTATATGTTCATTTTTTAAGCTTTTGAAAATAAATTTTCAAAAACCAGATGCCTACTAAAGATTTATTTTAAATAAGTTATTCATATTTGAGTGGCTTAGGTTGAGTGGTTTGACAACCAACAATGGAAGCCAGCCTGTATTGTTACGGCAAACCTTTAATACATTTTGAGATATTGTGTTTTAAAAGTAAAAATCAGCGGTTCTTCTTTGAGTGATCTGTATGGCAGATGGCATCTTTGTGCTGCTCAGAATATATTCAAGTTTAGTTAATCCAGCAGACAGCAAGCCCCGTGGCGTCATGCAGTTATACAGTTGCATTGCATTATGAAGAATAGAGAAAGACGTAGAGCTAGGCAGAACCCTTGGAAATCAGATACTTTGTTAATTGGTACATGTTCCTCTGCATTTAAGGACAATAACGTTCATTTTATAATACTTAGCTTTTTTTTTAACCAGCACTGTCAAAGAGTACCATGAAATCATTAGCTATACCTCCCCAACACCTTTGGCGGGACTCGAGAAAAAAAAATTCTTTTGACACGGTGTCAACGTATATTGACAGGTCCCTTTGAGCTTTTCATCACCTCATCTCTATGCATACAGAGGATTAGACTCACAGCTGGGCCACTTGAAATATAATGTTGGAGTTTCAAAGGTCCCATGTAGTCTTTCAATAGATGCCACCAATGTCCCTTTTTTTTATTTTGTCCAAAGCTTGGTAAGTTACTTTTACTTACCAAAAGTGGGAGGAAAAACAAAATGCTAATTGCCTGTAGTGCCTAGTGTTACCCTGCACAAGAAAAATCACTTGACACTTGCATATATTTAACTGCCTGCTTCAAAGAAGTCCTGGCTAGCAGATCAAACACTTAAGACCTAAAATACTTTTTTACGTATTGCATTTATAGCAGGGACTCTATTTGAAATATACAGGGTTTTCAGTTCTTTTCTTTATATTGCGGTTTAAGGGGCACCTCTGAAAATCCTAGTCAAGAATGGACTATTCAGACAAATAGCAATGTGCACCAGGGAGTTTGTAGGCAAAGATTTGCATGTGGTCACAGAGAGAATGGTAAATGGATTGAACAAGGTCCTGCTAGGAAAATAGAAAAGCTCTATTGAAAAGTGAAATCCCCCCAATATAGTAGGATAAAGAATGGGTCATCCGAGGACATATACATGCTACATATTATAAATATACATGCAAAAGTAGACCACTCATAAACCAGGTCTTTATGGAATCGAAGAATTTCAAGGGTGCATTTTATTAAGCAATACTTTTAGCTAAATTGGTAGCAAATGCATAGATCAAAAGACAGAGATTTAATTTATGAAGCAGATATCTAAGGGATTTATTCAATTAATAGTTAGTAGTGAAACACTTCTTTTCGCCAACTTCACTGTGTATTGTAAAAGGCAGAAACTTTCCCCAGTGAGGTAGCTAATAAAAAGCTACTTTTCAAACTTGGGTTAGCGCTTGGTTTCAAAAGGTGGCTAACACACAGCTACAAGAGAAAAGAGAAAGGAGAAATAGGAAAAAGTTATTTAGGAAAAGAGGGGCAAAGTTATGGCTTGTAGGGGGCCAAGGAGGGGTGGGTCATGACAAAGGAATGTACATTACAAAAGGTGGATACCAACATTTGGCTAAAAAAGAAACAATGTCCCCAAAATACAAATTTGGTACATATACAGGAAAATATGCATTATTATACTAAATATGAATGAATAAACTTGCATATCTGGAAACGTAATCCAAAATGTGATTAAATACCTTTTGAATCGTGCAGAGGCCTGGTTTCACAAGGTGGCTAGGACACAGCTCGGGATGTAACAGACTTGCCCCTTTCTGTATATAACACTACAGATCTCAATTAATGCTAGATTAATCTTGAAATGCATAAATGATTAGTGAAATCTAAACTGTAATATTTAGTTACCTTCTGAAAACATTTAAAAAAGCAAATACATCTTTAACCCAATCGGCATGTGAACATGCTGACATTGTAGGTGACCTTCAAAGATTCATGGTAGACACAGATCAACAATGACATTTTTTATATGTTCAGGAAGTATGAGGTGAAATATCATTTGGCAGAAACTCTTGTACTGTAGAATGGCTTGGACGTAGGAAGGGTTACCATATTTATCCTGGTCCACTACAGGTGTACATCTCTTGTGTGTCTTAACTGCATTGTTTGACCTCATACAATGAATTGCTGATGTCACAACCATATCTAGTTACCATGGCTACCCGAGACACTAGCTTTTTATTTCCATGGCTACCTGAGACACTAGCTTTTTATTTCAATTACATACAATTATTTAAACTTTTGAAATAGTTGAGGTGGAGAACATTTCCTCAATCAAAACAAGAAAAAAGTTCACACAATAAAACTGCCATAGAAGTTATCATCTTTTTGTATGACAGCTTAAATCACATTGAATACAAAGTTACTTTATAAAACAAACTATAGTGGTAAATGTTTATTGGAAGAAAGTTCATATTTTGATGGCATTAGGGATTTACCTGCCTATCATTGCCGCCTCCCATGTTACGTACGTGACATAATGTCATAGATGTCTAGTACTGCTGAGCATTACAGGTGTGCGTTATTTGCAATATAATCTCGCAGCATGCTTTTTATGGTCTAAGCGTTACAAGATTGTTAGTTTGCAGCTCATCTGTTGATTTTACAAGGTGCTGAAGTGTAAATTTAACAGTATTAAAGTCAAGGGGCAGATTATTACAATACAGTTTACACATATTACTTTATATAAAATAGATGGATGGATAGATGTTTCCATTGGAAGCTGCATTTGCTTTGGAATATATGTCGTTTATGGGATAACAGAAGAGAATTATAAGGGCACCTTGAATCTTTTTGAAAACTCCATAATTAAAATATAAATGAAATGTTAAATAGTGAACAACAATTATTAGTATTAAATAGTTTAAAAGTATTAAATATCTGCAAATAAATCTGATGGCAGATAACCATTTGGCCAATGCATTCTGCTGATTATTTCATCTGAAAATAAATAAATAAGCCCAATCTATAATGTAGTCATTTCTGTCACTTTCCTAATCACATAATATCTTCCCACTAACTGACTGTAGCTAATGATACTTCAAGTGTGAAATAGAAAAAGTATGGACATTAAAAAAGAATGATCTATGAGCCTCTTCTATACTAACGATGGTATTATCCAAACGTGATGTCATAGCTTTTGTGACTGATTTATATATATATTTTTTTAATTCTGGTAGGTATGATTTGTGCTGTCATGTAGCCCGAGTATGATGTAATTGTATGAAACTGAATTGGAAAGGTGGGTTCTTTATCAAATCTGATCCCTTTATTAGAACTGGTGCCATCTTTTGTTTGGGAGTTAAAAAAGTGAGAAAAGGTGCAGGATTTAACAATTTTATACTAGCACTGTAAACGTCCATGTGATCAGATCCATGTGCATGTTCTAATGGTTCTCATGACAAACAGACATTGGGAAAAATTACCTATTGCCAACAAATCCCTTCTTGATGGTCTTATAAATACTAGATCATCAAGCATAACTGCCAAGTTACGTATGAGTCTAGTGAGTTTTCATCAGACCCTGTCATCAACAAGCAATGCCAAATAGAAGAACCATAAAGGGCTAATCTCAGTCACATACGGTACGGGTGGATTTACAAGCACTAATTACCAGTGGACTCTTACAAAATCTTTTCAATAAAAACAGATCTCTGTGCTCACACTTATATATAAAACACAGTTTTCCAGAATTCATGAGCTTCATTTTCTATACCATTAAGTTTAGTACACACTGAACAAAGAATCTTTTTTTCTCAATGGTTTCTTAATACACAGTAAAGTTTTTAATACCTCTGCAACCTTCAGGACAGTTCAATTGTGGTTTAAAGGAGGTAAAAAGGTCAGTGTTTTAACTGCCCTCTGTGTGCACCCTGTTAAATCCCCCAGGGTGACAACTACATAACAGTACAGGTCAAGAAGAATGAGAACACATGGCGGGAGAATGGACCAACCAAGTAGATGAATGTCTTTTCAAACCTATACCTCTAATGGGAATTGTGAAAGGAATATAGTTGGCAAATAAGGTTCTATAACAGAGATACCAGCCAAGCCCTGGCTATGCCATGTTTAATAAATCTGGACCAGTATATGTTACCATACCGCTGCTTCCAGCACAGCAGAATTCCTTTTCACAATACGTATTTCTCTACTCCTGCAGCTATTCAAAACTGCTTTGCTGGGATTCATTCGCACTTTTGTTTAGATAATAATAGAGGCGCTTATATCATTCATCTCTTTGAAGCCAGCCATGTACAGTGCTCTAGCATAGATGAATTGCCTGACCTGGTTATGAACCATTGTTGTTATTGTTTATAATTAATGAGAATGAAGTCTTTTTCTATAACATCCAAAGAAGAACAAGCAGGATGTGTTGATTGGGCTTCCTTTAACTATAATCCCTAAACTAAACACTTGTTCACGCATGAGGTATTCTCTTAAGATGAGAGGTAATTGCGCTTACAAGACTCCATCCTTTCTAATCGCCAACAATTTAACTCCTTGTTTCTGTGGTTATTGTTTTTGGGCAGACAACTGGTAAACGTCTATTTACTCCCAATCTCTACTGTAATCAAATAATTATCATCAATGGAATCCAAGACCTTCTGGGTGGCCGCAAACCTTGTGATATATGTATAATAACTGAAGAGAAAATAGGAGCTGTGAATAAAGAGCCATTCTGGTGCAAGTGGTAGATTTTAAGCCATCGGCAGAAACAGTTCAATAGTTGCTATGGCGACTGCACTACTTTTACTATTTGATGTAGAACAGCTCTTTATTATAACCTCCTGGTTATTATGTGATGTCCAGCTGGTAGCTGTGAAGAACATGTGATCCTCAAGGGATTTCATGTTATCCAAATCTATCCAGAGGATACATCAGGTTACATTTCCTTACATTATCACAATATGTTCTCACTCCATGCCTACAAGTCGGCCACTGGCCGCTATATGATGTAGGTTGTATGATGATTTGGAGCGTGTTGCCGTGAGCAGAAACAAATGTATGGGACCCGTCCAGGGCTGTTAAGGTGTGTAATACATCTACATTAAACTATTAGTATATAACTTGTAGTTATGAAATAGTACTGTGAGTGAGTTTAAATAATGCAAAATAAAAGGAACCACATGACATCAGTTTTAGTGCAACAAGACCTCTGTTTTTGCTGTATGGTTTCATAGCTTTAGTTTTACTCTTGCTGTCAAAGCATTGTGGTTTCACAAAGTGTGTGACATGGGTGCTCATTACAACATAATTAAAATGTCTCGCCATTTACTCAGCCTAGTTCTTACAATTGTATATCTTATGCTTATTAAAGTAGAAGAGGTCCATAAATAAAATCTATTTAAAAATGGCACTTTTATATGACAAGGCGCTAAGTCCTAATACTGCACTTTTCCTATTTTTTGCAGCCAGGAATTGTAAGCCACCTTTATCTTTTAAGGTTATCCCTCAATATATATTTAAAAACTGTATAAAACGTATATTTAAATGAAGTGGAATTCAGATAAATTCTAAATGATTGCAAAAAGTTGTTTAGAAATTATAAAGCGAGAACCGGAGGTACATCACTACTAAGTAGATAGCACCATCTAGTGACCTCAAAAGGAACTTTGGATTTCCTCTCTAGTTTCATAGGTTTATCTTATCATGCTTCTTTACCACGAATAAAGTAGTAGGGCATGTTTTACATGTTTTTTAGGAATTAAACTTGGGGCTAAAGGGGCAGCTGCCCCAGCTCACCTTAGAGCCATTGGGGTCCCCTCAAACCACAGCCAGGTCATTCAGAAGGCCCCGTAAATTTATCATAGTTGTTCACAAAAAGGTTCATATTTGGGTTAGAGATATCTGTTGCTGATTTAAAATGTGAGTAATATCAAAAGTAGGCAGTATTTCAGCCGTCTTGGGAAGAATTGTCCTTTATCATATAGATTTGTCTCGTAATGGGCATTTTTAAAGTAACGGTTATCAAAATGGCTCACTTTCCCCACTTCACAAGCATTGTCTGCATGTCAAATTGTGTAAACAAGGCAATCTACCCACAATGCATCAAGGCACAAGTTACTATTAAGTCAGTAGATACTGGGTGGACTGCTGCAACTCAGAATCTGCCAATTCTGAAATTAGGAGCATATAGCCAAAAAAAATCAAAGCAGGTTTAAGACAAGTCTGCTGGCCCTCTGGTCAGCCTAGGCCAGAAAACATGGCTGCCTCTTGTCCTACGCGTGTTTCATCGCTTCCGTGCCTCTGCCTCCCTTCATGGTAAATAAAGTTATGAATGTTTTAACGTTGGACGTTACATACAAGTTCTCCAATTATACATTAATTAAGACATGCAATTCGCTGTGATGTAATATGTTTCCAAAATATACATTATAGAAATATAACTATGCAAAGGAAAACGCCTAATACTCACAAACAGAATGTACCAGCAAAGTACATATACCTTCTATCATTTCCTGATAAATCAAACATTAAGTACCCTTCTGTCACAAAAGCTGGCACAGTGTGGCACACTCAGGGTTATGCGTTTCATTTCTGGAGGTTTGCATGAAGCACCTGGCCTGGTTTTATGGCCAGTTATTCAGGTTCACATTTGTGTCCAGTACTTATAACTGCCAGACCTTGTTGTCACTTATTTAATTTTTTTATTTTTTTCTATGTTGTCTGTAGTTCACTCATCTTGAAAATGGATACTTTGGACTATAAATAAACCAGTTGAGTCTGGTATAGTTCGGCTATTACTAAAAGAAACATTGAGAACATGTTAAAATAACAGCATAAGAAAACAAAGTCATGAAAAATACTTAGGTCTCTTGTTTAGTCCTACATTATCACAGCTGAAAGCACACACACACAATAAGGAAGCTTTATCTGGCATCTAAGGCAAGCAGGGATTTGCTTCTGCCCCAACTATATCTATACTTTGGTTTACATGTCTGTATTTATGGTATTTACACTAGGAACAAACCAAGGACGGGCTGGCCCCGGGGATCAGGGGAGCAATTATACTTCAGGTATGAATTTACAGCTCCTGGTATATGTCACTGCCAAACACCCCAATACGTGTTCAGCAACATCTCCTGAGTACAGTGAAACCACCCTGTCATGATTAACTCATATAATGTAGTGGATGCATGGAAGGGTAACCCAGCAGAGGTGGTTAGTTTCTTTGTTTAAGCATTCAATTATATTGACTGAATATTTTAATAACAAAAAGACAAAGATTACATAGTGCCACAATTACAAAACACAAGGCATACAAAAGAAAAACGAAACAGCAAACTTCTTAAAAATAATGGGACTTAAACACAGGACCCTCACTCATGAGTTTCTTCAATAAGCTGGCCTGTAGGAACTCCTTAAGTCCTGATGGTTTCTTATGATGTTGTTCCAATCAGAGTATATCCTGGAGTTCTGCATTGAGGTGGATGCATTGCCCCTAAATCAGGCTCCTTTGCAAGAAAACACCCCTCTGGTCACATGACCAATTATATGACACCTTCCCCAAGAATTGGTTCCCATCTTTGATCTGCCAATAAGTTATGGTGAGGTAAAGGGGATGGAATTCTTATAACTTAGGGTCCATATCAGTTGGGCCATGAATCACCACAGGGGTCCTTTGGGAAGATGCCACAACAGATACAGAGGGCATACACAAAGAAACACATTTAAATCAGATTAGCTCATGGAATGCTAATACAAAGGAACAAACCACCTTTGCTAGATTACCATTCCATGCATCCACTATATCTTATGAGTTAATTATGACATCCCTTGTCTGCGCTGTGGAAGAGCTGGCTTCATGGAGCTGCCCGAGGGTCTCCCCTGACGGCATTTCAGACTGACCGGGCATGTGGAGCTGGCAGGAGGTCTCCCTCGGTGGCGCAGCAGCAGGCAGGAAACACCTAAACATAATATACACTATATGGACAAAAGTATTGGGACACCTGACCATTACACCAACAGGAACTTTGATGACATTGCATTCTACATACATAGACATTAATATGTAGTTGGTCCCCTCTTTGTAGCTATAACAGCTTCCACTCTTCCACAAAATTGTGTTTCTGTGGGAATTTTAGCCCATTCAGCAAGTAGAGCATGTGTGAAGTCAGGCAGTGATGTTGGATGAGAAGGCCTGGCTCGTGATCTCTGTTCCGCTTCATCCCAAAGGTATTCAATGGGATTCAATGAGGTCAGGGCTCTATGGACCAGTGCAGTTCATCCACACCAAACTTATCTAACTATGTCTTTTGCGTTGTGTGCTGGGGCACAGTCACGCTGGAATAGAAAAGGATCTTCCCCAAACTGTCCCCACAAAGTTGGAAGCATAGCATTGTCCAAAATAGCTTGGAATGCTGAAACAAAAATTTCCCTTCACTGGAAGTAAGGGGCCCCATACCATTGTCACTCATCTACCAAACTTTACAGCTAGCACAATGTGGTCAGGCAAGTGTTCTCCTGGCATCCGCCAAACCCAGACTCGCCCATCTGACCAAATAGAGAAGCGAGATTTGTCACTCCACAGAACATACTTCCACTGCTGCAGGGTCATGTGGCAGTCTGCCTTACCCCACTCGATCCACCGCTTGGCATTGTGCTTGGTGATGTGAGGTTTGAATCCAATTGCTCGGCCATGGAAACCCATTCCATAAAGATCCCGACGCAGTTTTTGCCTGACTTATTGGAAGGTGGCATCCTAGCACAGTACTACACTTGAATTCACTGAGCTCACTTTTTTCACAAACGTTTGTAAACGCAGACTGCATGGTTAGGTGCTTGATTTTACACACTTGTGGCAATAGGTCTGATTAAAAGACCTGATTTTAATAATTAAGAGGTGTGTCCCAATACTTTTTTCCCCATATAGTATAGTTTAGGCTGCCAACACAGAGGATATTCTATTGGAGTCATTGTTTTTTGTTTAAAATTGAAGAGAAAGTGTGCAAGAGCCAGTTTGCTCACTTATTTAAGAGAACTGTCAACATGAATTGGGTCAAAATAATTTTTTATTATAAATACACAACACATTGTATGTCATACAGCAGAGTCGGGCCAGACAATGAACATGACATTAAACAAAAGGTGACTGTTGTCCTGTTAAACATAGCGGCTTACAGTATAAAAAGTAAGTACGAGGACCCATTTGTGCAGATAATAAGGGTCATATCAACTCTTCTATATTTTTACAAACCATTAGGGGTAAATCACAACCTACATTGATGGACTTATCAAATAATTCTTAAAGTGTGCCAAAAAATGATTTAGTGTTTCACAAACCCCTCTGGTACTCACATGGTTAGCATGTAACATTCTATTTAATATTTTTAGCCCGCACATGTGCTTCCTTATTTTGTCAACTTAAAATTGTGCAACACATTGAGTCATCCTGTCAGCTGGTTTAATATTTGTGTAAAGCTGGAAGAAAATAATGTGCTTATATCCCCTTGTGACCTGGTCTGGTAAAGCCTACACTTAAAGCAGTATTCTATTCATCTCCTGACATTTTGCAGAAGAACCTGGATAATGGAACAGATGCTGACGAGAAGCGGACGAAGAAAGAAGACATAACAAGAATAGGCAAGAGATGAAGGGAAGCTGAGTAAAAGGAGACAGGGACATGGAAGTGGTGGACGGTGAAGTAAGGGAGACAGTGAGACCGAGAAGAAAAAACCCACAGCACTGACTTGGAAGTCTAAGGTGCTTCAAGGTTAATTGCTGTCAGTAAAGGCTCTGCTGCAGCAGACCAGTAGGAGTTATCTGAACACTATGACAGGCACTTGATGACCCCTGCCATAGAGAAAGGGAGAGGGCTCACCAAAGGTGTAAAATATATATATATATTTTTAAATAAAAACCATTTTGTAGTACATAATTATTAATGTGCAATAATACAACACTGCTCTGAGGGCATATGTATAATGTATAAATCTGTATAAAGATGCAGCTGCATCTTTAAATGCCATTTAGTACTTCAAGATGCGTGTATAATGCTTCGATAGTGGTTTCTTTAAATGGCATGTACTATTTGACAGTGTATGTATAATGTTATAATAGGACAGGTGTCTCTTTAAAATTGCATTATTTTATTTGTTGCTTTTGAGACTCTAGTCATCCCGTACACGCCCCTTATGACAACGTCATGAAACACGTAGGGCACGATTTACGCTTAGAGACGTTCTGTTTGATTGCCACTTTTTAGATGTATACGAGTAGTTGTGTTTTTTCTGAAGTAAAATCTATATCATTTGAACAACCACATAAAGCCATTAAGATTGAGTATTTTATATACAAGCCTATGTTGGGCATATTTTGAGATTAAGTTGCCTGGATACTTGACATTAACAACTTTGTCTGAACATGTTTTCTCAGAAACAAACTGGTACAGAAGGAGGAGAGAGCCTGCTCTTAGGAGCTTACATTCTATTAAGCTCTGATGTCATAACTGCTTTCTTCTTCCATTATGTGATATGCATGTATATGTGTTATTTATTATGTTACACAACTCAAGTGCACAGTTCAGGTTTTGATTTTCTAGACATATCATGAGCATTAGATCCTAATGAGTATATATTTGTAAAATTTGTATATTTTCCAAAATTCTGATTTATCTTGAGTCTAGGGCTGATGGACATTTTTACAAGCTATAAACAGTCTTCTTAGCCAACATCCTGGCCATATCTAGCTGTTGGAGCCATGGCTTTTCTTTAAATTGGCTGAAAAATATAAAATAGGGTTTGAAATAAAGTTTAATATGTATATTTAGGGTACATGAGACACATGAAGTCCAGCATCACGACGACAGACAAATACCAATTCTGACTAGCAAGAATAACTAAATACATTAAACCTCCTCATTGGAAAAAAATAATCAAAGAGGAAATAGAGGAAATGTATATATAAAAAATACATAGCCTAGGGAGCTATTTCTACAAATGACTAATGATAACAATACCTGGGCACTGAGTGGTTTGGATTGGTGAGAAAGGAGGCAGGTAAGGAAACTTAAATATATGCATGTGTACAAGCTATACAACTAGGTAGATAAACATATAGAACATACAGCGGCACTCACAGGATCAGATATACTCTAGGAAAAGTCTCTGTGAGTATGCACTCTTACCTGGCAAGTCCCAAGCAATATATTGCATTCTCTCTTGGTGTTTTCCCTGTATGCTTTGAGAAAGATTCCAGAGATGAGTTTAGAAGAAAAGCAGCTTGTGGAACAGCCAGATGACGTGGGAAACTATTGCAATTGTTTGCAATGGGAGGAAGAGGAACTTGAGCCATCCTATTATATTCTAAGATACCAGGCGTGGAGGTTCCCTCAACTTTGCTCCTCTTGACAGTAGGCTTTGCGGTTTTATTAAGTGGTGGCAGAATATTTGCCTGACCAGTGTTCTCTCTTTTGGAGGAAGCATGGAGTTTAAGGACCGTACTAGCCAACGTCTGGCCATTTTGAGTCCCTGGATAATTACAAGTCCGCATAATTTTGTTCCAGCTGTCTTGATAAAGTCTACTTAGACCTCGACTTCTCATTTTAGGTTCTGTGAAACCATCAACAACAAGAGGGTCCCCAACACGTGTTTTGAACACTGGCAGCCACCTCAAATTCTTTGCTGCAGACTTTGCTTTCTGAGCCGTGAATAGCCATCTTTTCACTTTAATGTAAACACTCATGGGAAGGGAGATTTTAGGAAATGAAACAAGCGACCACATTTTCATTACCAAATATAAAACACAATCTTTATGGCGCTGCTGAATGCAAATCCTGAGTGGCGTCTGTCCCATCGGATTTTGACACTGGAGACACAGAATGTTATGGGAAATAAATGCTTTCAACAGAAGAAGCTGGCCTGCCTCTGCAGCTGCGTGGATGGCACATTTGGCCGTGTCTGGATGGTCAGTCTCACTGCACCATTCTCTATAGGGATGGACCCCAATAGCTTCATCTGCTCTGACCCCTCTTTTCTGGAGCCATTCTGCAAGCTCCAGGTGTCCAAAATATGCAGCCAAATAAAGAGCTACCCTCTGCTGGTATCTGTTATATAAGAAAGAAAATAAATCAGGATTTAAAAGGTAAATGAAATCACCCAATAAAACAATAGATCCCACACTCAAATGATCTAAACAGGCTCTCCTCTACTTTACCTGAGCACAGCATCTTCTTTTGATAGGTAGCATTGGACTTTCTGTTTGTGACCAAGAACACAGGCATTAAGGAATTCCTTCCAACCATCCCACACATCCATTCTGATAGTTGAACCTGAAAACATAGTTACGTCAAAAACATTAGATTTAATGGTCAAAAATGTTTAGGTCATAAGAAGTCATCAGTCTATGGGGTTTATTCACCAAAGGGAGCGTTGTGATTTCAACTTCACTCCTCATTATGGCGGCCCAACAGTGGCAAGTTTCTCCAGTGTGAATGGCTTAGCAGGCCCGGTACCATGGTAAAGTCGGTCTCTCATCAGCAAGTCTTATTTGTGTATTATCTAGTTACTGTACCTGCCATGTTCAGGTATAATTCAATGGGTCATTCAACTATGTAACTATACATTATACAGGGCCAGCCAGTCTCATCCTGCACAACAAGCTCACTGGGGCTGGCCTTTCATAAACCGTGCTGAATATGTTTTTTTCTATAAGCATTAGAAGACGTATTTATTTATTTCAAATTTTTTTTTTTTTTTTTTTTTACAAAAAAGTGTGATAAAACAGCTGTAAGAAAAGAAATTATACAGCAAGATTTTTATAGTTTATTTATGGCCCATCCAGACATTTAGTAACCAAATGAAGCTTTAAAATTAAATCCTGAACTACAGTCCACATAATACACATCTTGGACAGGTTCCTGGCTGTGCATACAGGAAGATGTAGTCCACAGTAGCTGGAGTCTGCCACCAACATTCAACAGATAGTATCCTGCCGACAGGTCACGTTTTCATTGTATTTTGCTGTCCGGTATAACATACCTAGGTCTAGTTTGTAATCACTCAGAATGTTGCAGTTATACATGTCCTTTCCTTCTAGAGTCCTCAGACAGAAAACACTAACTGGAAATCCACATTTCAGGGACATTATGGTCTTCAGTCTGGAAACTGTTGTACTCATCAGATAAACTCCCCCCATTACTGGAACTCTCTCGTTGGTCACAGCATTGTATACATACAGCGCTGGTTTATCTTCTTCCTGAAGGCAAAATATATTACCAACCACTACTATGAATAAAGAAAAGTTATTGCATGTCACAGCCACAAGCATTTTTCTTGAAAAGTACTAGACTATGGTCAAATGCTGTCCTCAATCACCCTACCACCGCTGCGTAATCTCACACATTACAATAGAATTCCTGTTCAAGGACCTTGGACATACTCACCAGACCAACGGATACCGTAAGCCAAGTGGGTCCCTGCTACTGTGCTGTACTGGTGGCCCAACAGCTGTACCATCCATATCCCTGTTAAACAGCCCCGGGCACATTTGCAAATTAAAATTCAAAGTCGGTTATGCATACAAAGTGATCAAGTGATCATGGTACACATGGTGCTCTTTTCACCACTGCAACCAATAGTGGGGCCCAATCACCAGGAACATTTCATTGGTTGCTAGTGAGAGACCTTTTTATTTTCCACCAAATACACCCACAGACCTAGCTGCCTCCATCACCTACCCCAGCAGCTGCTGCCCTTTATGCTGTGCACTAGGGTATGACATCATATCCCAGTGCACTGCATGTAAAGGGTTGAGTAAACTTCACCAAGCTGCACCTATGCCAGCTTGGCGAAGTTCTCTATTGTGATTATGGGCCTGTTATAAGAGAATAGAGTCTATGCCAGAATACCAAGTAAGACTTTTCAGAAGGGTTAACCGGAGGGGGGGGTGTCAAACTCACTAGACTCAGCATACTTTTCATAGAATGCTGCCGAGAAACACTGCTCATTCACTTACTAGACAGACTGGATTTAGTAACGCCAACAAGAAATGCATGATATAGCATTGTAGACTCATTGGAAAACTAAGGTGTAAATTGTAAAAGGTTTTTGTTATGTCTCAGAACTTCACAGATATATTCACACTGGTCAGCTGCAAATATTATTCAACACTAAATAATATTTAAGCCTTCCAGAACCTGACAGACAGCTTTGTCTTTGCCGTTTGCCTTAGTAATTCATCTACGTGACTTGTTTGGAAATATTTTTAAGACATTTATCTTTGGCATGACACTTTCTTTTTCTGTAAGAAAGAATAGCCTAGGTGTGTGTGTGACAACTAGTACAATACCAAGTTTAACCCCTTTGTGACATGACTTTTTTGTGTATCTTTGATGACAATGGCACATTTCTAATTTCTGCTGTGCTGTAAAGGCTGCCCCTTTATCTTAAATCAGGCCCAGTGCTAGCGAGACAGGAAATAAAACGAATTAAAAAAGGAACTGAATGCTGACATGTCAAAATTTTGACATGTACATTTTGCAATAACAAAAAGAGCATGTGTGTTCAAGATGGCCTCTTAGGCATTTTCTGAACAAAGTGTATAGAATAATGTGTTCTCAATGGATTGTAATAAAAGTCATGTGCATTTGCATTACCTTCAGGAAACATTTAATAGTTGAACATACAGTAATTCCAACATCAGCAAGAACCCAGTCATCCCTCAGGACACCCCCTGCATACTGGAGTTCCAGAAACCTCCTGCCTTGTCTATCATCTGATATTTGGATATGAAAGGCATCCTGGAAAGAAAGAAAGAAAAAAAAAATAAATGAAAAAAAAAAAAAACAGGAAAAACCTCATTTACAGATATGAAAATAAATGATTTTTAAGCTGTTTTATGTTCTATTGTTAACTGGTCCATTTAGCCATTACAAGGGAGGGGGAGAGCACAGGAAACCTATATAATAAGCCATGTCCGCCATAAATTTAACTTCTTTGAGGTAATAGACCCTTGTTTTTAACCCAAAAAGTTCATCATCATCATCATCATTATAATTCCCCACTAGAAGGAATCATGCACCTATTACCACCACTGATCTCAAAGGCTCATCCCTACACAGCCATTGTCCCATCCTCTGCATCATCTCCGATTGGGATCCCAGTGCGCTTGGATAAGTAGAAACACCATATTTAAATCCAAACTCAATTCCACACCCAGGCAATTAATCCTGTCTCCGCTGAGCTTGGACATAGTTCTATAAATCTACACATCAAAAAAAGTAGTTTGTACTAAAGCAAAAATCCCAAATATCTATTACATAATGCTATAACCAGACATAATAAACCAGCGGTTGCTGTACATCTCACTTATTTGTGATCCATATTCATGGGTAATACATGGGTGGTGCCCCAGGATTCCTACAACTTACATAGTTCTGTATACAGGCAATTAAAACGCATTAAACCTGCACACGAGGAAAGCAACCTTCAGAGGTTAATTATTTCAAGAAAGACAGACATATAATGCATACAACATTACTATTCGTGCTATTTAACCGACCAGAGGGTTTAGTTCTACATTCAGTTGCCCCTGTATTAACCTTACACAAAATGGGTATTACAAGGTATTGCTGTTGCCCCAAAGATGAGAAATACAATTACCTTTATCATCTGTTTCACCTCTTGCACGGTCTGGCCAGGCAGTATATCGAAGGGCTCGCAAAGACCATCAAATGCTATGAATACTCTCATTTCTTTAAAGTAAACGTTGGTTGGGACGACCTAGTAAATCCAACGGTTACACTTAATTGCCAGTAGAAGAGGCGGTACGCCAAGGTACATGAATGCCGAAAGCCACCGCAAGGTACAGTCAGTTACTGCCTGTTGGGAATATGGTCGGCTTGATGAGTTATTTCTTCCCAACGGCATTAAGTTAGTGAGGCTGGCTTTCTTGCCAAAATGGAAACAGGAAAAATATCCCCACCCAACCTTTAGAGAAACGACAAACAAAGCAAGTGTCTACAAGTTTTATGTCTGCGATCACGAATGAGCGCGGAGTCAGTACAATAAGTACACACTGCATTCTATGTTTATCGCTAAGCTGCTGCTGAAAATACAGCAATACTTAATCTTGTGTACAACCATCCCAGTGTGTAAAGAGCAGGAGCTGTTTGCATAACTTAACCAACATTTGCTCTTAAATTCTAGATACACATTTAGAAGTTTAATACGTGTTGTTATAACAACACGGTCTCTTTGCATCAGGCAATAATTGAAGATACAATAAACACAAGGCATGCGTACAATAATCCTGTGCAAGAGACTGGGACTGGAGGAAGCCACATATGAAAATAATGGTGTTATATATTTAGGATCATAATAATATACTAGGTTTACAAGCCAAGCTAATGCACCCAGATAGCTGGCATAGGGCAGCATCCAAACTTGTGATTACAATTAAACGGAATTCCCGTATCATAAGCAAGCTGGATTATTGTGGTCAACGTGACATCTGAAATGTGAAGGGGAGGAATTACACTTAACATTAACACTATGTGTACTCCAACTTGGGCCAACTGTTCCATACAGAGTTCAGGGCTGTGGACATTCTGCCACTGGACTGGTGGACAGACTGGAACGTTAAACTGTTACCACCAGTTTTAGGATGAGTAAAAGGACGCCTTGAGCCCTTTATTGCGCAAAGGATCCCCATCTTTGTGGAAGTGCAGGTATCTGTGTCTAAACTGGGTAGCCGGGGAATTAGGTGGGTGAGCAAACAGCTTGGCTATAGTAAAGTTAGATCTCCAAATAGAAGATAAATCAAAAGCCTATGACTGGATTGTTTTGGGCACATTTTTAAAATGTTATCTGTATGCTAGGTGACTACAGAATAAAATTGTGCACCTACTACAACCACCAGAATCACCCAACAGAGGTACAAAACCTTACATATGTTGTCAGAAGTGGGCTTTTACTTTATTGCAATTTTATCAGCCAGTTTCATATATGTGCTGATCAGTCTCCAAACATGCGCAGAGGCTATTGGTAGTCCAAGCCACATTCACTCTGACCAGGCCTTATGGTCTGAGAATTTTTTACTCTTTTAATAATGTCTCATTCTCATGCATTACTTTTTCTTTGGTTTTTATTTTTCCGCTGAAGTTGAAGCCCCACCTGGGAAAGACTTTATTTAGAAACAATAATTTTTGCCCATGTGTAGTATATTTGAGAGACACCTTTAACTTTGTCACTCTCGCCTGCAGTATTTAACTTGTCCCGAGCCTCCTTCAATTGCAAGTTTAATTCACACTCTGGACGCAGAACTACCCAGTCAAAAATTGAAAGGAAGGCTTTAAAGTAGAAGGTCCTTGAATCTGTCACCCCTCTGGCGTATGGTCTTCAAGGGAAGCATCTTAAGAGAGACTTCTTCCAAAGGCTCAAAAGGAGATTTAGTGAGACGGAAAAGGACACAACTAAAATCGAAAGAGGGGACAAGAGTTCCAGGGTGAAGAGCCAGTTGTTTGTTTATGAAGGCTATTAGAGGTCGCTAGAGAAAGTCCATTACGAAATCCCGAATGTAGTAAGTCTAGGATCTGGCCAACAGCAACGTTCTCTAACTGAAGGTGTCTAAGGGAACATCAAGAGCAGAAACTTCTCCAAATCTTTCTGTAAAACAGATTGGTAGCCTGCTTCGCTTCATGGTGTCTGAAACCTAAACTGGATTAATCACTTCCTTTCAAGGACTGGCTCTGGCCTTAAGTCTGGCATGACCTCTAATACTCCGGGAATCGCCACAGACCAACTCTGGGTACCAAATCTTTTTGGGCAAATCTGGAGAAATAAGGATCACCAGGCACTCTACTTGTTTGGTGTTCAGGACCTTGGCTATGAGGGGCAGATGAGGAAAACATAGCTCATCCTGAGGTTCCACCGCTGCTAGACTGCATCGAGAAATAGAGGATGTCCCACTGCTAACAGGGAGAAGAACAGATCCATCTCTCTGTTGTCTGCTGAAGCCATGATGTATATCCCTGGCATGCTTCACTCGCCTGGTAGTACAGACACTGAGAAAATCTACAGTGATGTTCTAATTCCCTCTGATGTAGACACATGAAAGATTAGACATTTTCGTCAGCCGGTCTCCCTATCTTCTGTATTAGGAGGGTACCAGAGGCCATGCAGAAAATCCTCTCCCAGAAAGGCATCCCAGCCCCTCAGGCTGGCATCTGTAGAGATGACTAACCAAGCTCGTTCAGTGCCCTACAAGCCTGCTTCCAATCTTCTGTTGCCATCACCTTGGTGAGTAGTTCACTCTAGCGGGAAGCAAGAGAGGGAATAGACCAATCCCAAACCCACAGGATAAAATGCGGGAGAGGAGGCTAAGGGAGGGGTTCTGGGGATTTTGCCATTTCCTGCCCTATATGGGTAGGCAGAGCTATCGCCTGCACTAACGGGAGTGACATTGAAAAATACTTTTGTTTTGCAGGTTTCACATCTGTGATATTTTTATCCAGAAAATACATTAAATAAAATATTTCAAATGTAGTTCTGTATAATCTGTCTAAGGTCCTTTCTACCTGTGCCAATTTAATGAATATGCATGATATAATGCCATCCGAGTAGATAATAAGACACAAAACAGATACCTTGTAAAACATCAATAAAATATCGAAAGGTGGTTGGAGCACTGCAAAGACAGAATGGCATTACACAATATCCCATTCATTACCTTTCTGAATTCTGTATGACCCCTCTTAGAACCAAGAACAGATTTACCAAACTACATGTAAGTCTTTGTAGTAGTTATGCAGTAAGTGGTAGAGGCATTTGTGAGGAGGAGTCCCTCTGGTTCTTTTTTGCTCTGACCTCTGAGAATTCTCAAAAGTGTTATCATTGACCTTTAACAAGGATGCCAATGATGATTCAGTTGTTCTTCGACCATGAGGTTCCTGTTGCCAACATGCTGAGATCATTTTTAAAACAGTGTAGAATGTACATGACACATTTCATTATTTAAATGGATAATCAAAGTACGAACAGCGTTTCTTTGCTTTATAAAAAGTATTGAATCATCAAGTAAAAATCAAATATGTAAATAAACCAATTCATATTTGTTAATTAGTTTTTGGGTATATACACTCCTAAATGTATGCCTTAAGGTAAATAATGAATACAACCAGCCAATTCATCAAAGAGGACGGCAATGTGCTAAGTTCACAGACCCACAGAAACCATTCCCACCGAACTGCCATTGTAAGCAGTCCTCCAGGAATAGGAGAAATACAGGCAGCACACAATGATGTCGGTGCATAGCTTCTAAACAAAAGACCAGCCTGTGCATTTACACTGCAGCTTCAACGGGGAACATATCGGCCATAAACAAGACTATGACTTGGCTCTAACCAACACTCATTCACAGAGAGAGAAGATGGGGATTCCTACTTGGCTCTCAGTCTATCCGTAGTAGCCAGTGTACCATTCCCACAACATAAGACCCAAAAGTCAAGTTCTTGACCATTGATGTGCTCACTGGGAATTTTTTTTTTTTTTAAACATTTCCACTAATGCCATCACAGGTTCTCTACTTAGATCAAGACTCTCTACCTGGCAGAGGTTTTAAAGATGCAGAATAACTTTTCAATAAGTCAATAAATCAAATCTCACTTGTGTGTGTTTATACAGCAAGAACATTTTGGTTTCTTTTTATCTCACAAGGAGTGTATAGCCATAGATAAGAAACGCTAAAATCCAAAACATTGCAGAGGCAAATTGTTCTCTTTACTTTACTAATAACTAGGAAAACACACTTCAATGTAGTATTAATGTTTTAGTTTTTATTCTAGCAGTATCAGGCAGTTCTAAGCACCTACAATTTTTATAAAAGCAATCTAAAGAGTGCAGGTATATTTTAGTCTGTATAATAGGAGGGAACATATTTTCACTGTGCTGCTATGCATTATCAGTCACAAGGGAAATCGCTGATCTCCCCAACGTGCCCCATTTACACTTTGGAGGTTGTGCCAAGTGGAAACATGACACAATGCTATGATATGACATCACACCCAAGGTAACTAGGTCTCTGAGTAGAAGGAATACTTTGGGTCCCCTCTTAAACAGAAATAGTAACCTATATGTTGATATACAATGATGGTCAAAACCTCCTGTATGAATACATTTAAGTAATTTAAAGGAGTTTTTTTGAACTCCAATGCACAGTCCGAGTTGACTTTCCTGCTAATTGCTACTTTGCACCATATTTGTTTGTTTATAACACCCTCATTACACAGACAGGCTTAATCATTGGCCTGGAAGTAGCTGAATGTCAGACGCAATGTAAACCTACGGCAGCTCAACATCTACATGACACAGAAACATTTGACGGCAGGTAAGAACCATTTGGCCCATCTAGTCTGCCCATTTTTCCCTGCTAGAAAACTAAATCAGTTTTTAGTCTTCTCTTATACCCAGGATAGCTTTACTCCTATCCCGTTGATGTTGAAATCCTCTAAAATGTGTTGACCTCTATGACTTCTGATGGAAGACTGGTCCACTTATCTGTCACCCTCTTTATATAGTACCATCATATTCCCTAGCGCTGTACAATGGGCAGACAGGCCATAAGTAGAATATAACATAATAATTTGACCTACAGAAACCGGTAAGGGGGGCCCCGTTCAAACGACCTTACAGTCGATAAGGAGTTAGGGTGTATTACACCATAAGTAAGTTTACTTGGTAAATTAAAACTTCCCTGTTTGTACTATGGACAGTGGTGACTCTAGAAACAATATATAGGGGGGGCACACAAGATACCACAGTCAAACTGGGGGGGCATTAATAATTTCCACCATTAAATCATACCACTGAAAAAACACACACACACATATATATGTATATATAGCCAAAAGTAATGTGCTATGGAATGATACTTTTG
This sequence comes from Spea bombifrons, assembly GCF_027358695.1. Taxonomy (NCBI): domain Eukaryota; kingdom Metazoa; phylum Chordata; class Amphibia; order Anura; family Pelobatidae; genus Spea; species Spea bombifrons. The sequence goes on along the minus strand of NC_071089.1, from coordinate 95,075,412 downwards.
TTATTGGCCAATACAATACTTGATCATTCAACATGGGAATCCTGAAGCCACAATTTAGTACGACTAATCCTTGAAATCCTTTAAACAACACAATACCTTAACTTTTGCACTAAATGATTTCAGGGCCTAATATTAGATCCTGCTGCTGATATATATATATTAGCCCCTGCTGCCCAAATATATTAATATTAGCCCCAGTTGCCGATATATATATATATATATATATTAATATTAGTCCCTGCTGCCGATATATACATAAATATATATATAAATATTAGACCCTGCTGCCGATAGCAGGTATAGATCAACACATTAACACACAAACCCAGCTTTGCATGTATAGATCAATTGACATTCACTTGTGATCTCAGCACCGAAGGTATATATCAAATAAACAGAATCAGACATACAAATCCTGTATTTGCAGGTATACAATAATATATGAAACGTAGCATCGCAGGTATAGATCAAATAAATACATGGAAACAGCATTGCAGGTATTAATCAACTGAACAAGACATACAAACCCTGTATTTGCAGGTATAAATAAATAATGTATGGAAACATAGCATAGCAGATATGGATCTACAGAAGAACACACAAAAACCCAGCTTTGCAGGTATAGATCAATTGGAATTCACATAAAAACACGGCATTAAAGGTATATTTAAAACCCCTAAATTACAGGCATAGATCACAGGTTGCACACCCCAAAGCCAGCCCTGGCGTCCACACTGCACACATAGAACCTGGCCAGCACCCAGATAACACACATACGATTTGCCATCTTTGTCCCATATACACCCTGCCTGTGCCATCTTGGTCCCCAAGGCTCAAACATCCTGCTAGTGCCATCTTTGCCCTTCCACAATTATACATCTATGATACGCACAATCACATTAACTCATGCTCTCCCTCATTCAGACAACTCATCCACATATTAACTCATGCTCTCCCTCATTCAGACAATTCATCCACATATTAACGCATGCTCTCCCTCATTCAGACAATTTATCCATTTTAAGAAACTACACCCCTTGGAGCTTCAAATGAGGGGCTACATGTATTTCTAGGACAAAAGTTGAGTGCACAAATAATGATGGAATATGTCGCTTTGGCAAGAAAATATGTTTTTTCTAACCATAGCGACATGTTCATTTATGTCTTGCGCACTCCAGGTTTGTACTAGAAACACATGCAGCCCCTCATTTGATGCGCCAAGGGATGTCGTTTTTGCAAATGTGTACTTTTTGTGCCATAATTTAACTTCCTACATGAGCAGTAATGCCACGTCAAGGCTTCAACCCTAATTACTGATCATTCACACGCCTTTCATATCTCCATTCACTCGCAGAAGCACACACCATACTTTCCATACATTCACTCACAGAAGCACACACCATTCTTTCCCCTTACAATCCCAAAGAAATGATGGTAAAGGGAGAAAAAAAAAAATCACTTTTTCAGCAAAAATAAGTTTTGCTGTAAAAATGCAAGGCGCTCCAGGGATGAGATGGTTACTCACGTACCGCACAGGCTAAATGGCTGATTTTAATAATATTTGCAGTTCATCAGGATTTCAAAAATTGCCTCCCTCTACCGTTGGCTAAATTTAACCCCGTGATCAAAGGGATCATGGGATTAAAAATTAGTATCGGCCATTTTTAAAAAGGGAATGTGACTTTTTATAGCTATATGATCGCTGTGGTAACATTGGCTACCACAGTGATCATTTAGCTAGAATACTTAAACTTTTTTTTTTTTTTAAAGTTTAACTACTTTATGTTTAAATCATTTTTTTACATTTTTATTTTTTTTAACTTAATATTTTTTGTTGGAGGTCTGTAGCTGCTTAGATGCCTGAGATACAGGCATCTAAGCAGGATGCCCCCATACCGCTTTAACTGACAATTGTCAGTTATTAATAAAGTTGCGCGGTGACGTCATCGCGTCCTTGCGCGTGCCGTCACCGGCCGGATCGGGTGGGCCCGGTGATGCCCTTCAGTGTGAGGGGCAGATCGCCGGGGTAGGTGGTGATGGAGGTCCACAGACCTCCATCAAGGTAAGGTAGTGCTAGTGACGGCATGGTGCCGTCGTTAGCACCTGACTGGGACTGCTAGCGGCGGCACCATGCCGTGGTTAGCTGTCAAGGGGTTACAAATTCGGCGGGGGGGCAACAGGGGGGGCAAGGAATAACCTAGGGGGGGCAATTGCCCCCCCTTGCCCCCCTCTAGCGACGCCACTTATGGAACATCATATGGTGTAGAGAAGTCTACGGGATGGTAGATAAGTGGAACAGCCTCCTAGAAGTAGTAGTAGAGGTTAATACAGCAAAAGAAAGTAAACATACATGGGCTAGGCATTTGTGAATCTAAGACAAGATCATTTATGCAAACTAGATGGGCCGAAGGGCTCTTATCTGCCATCAGGTTCTATGTTTATCGTGAGAGTTTTCTTAATGGGTCTATGGTAGTCTCAGGGCTACAGCTAGCCCAGCAATAGCCATAACCTGTCCAATAGTAGTAAACACAAGTCTGTTTTATTGATGATAACATGCAGAAGTACCAGTCCTGTCCTCAAGAACACATTAATCTACACATCGGATCCCGGGCTAATGCTTTCGTACTGGAAACGCTCTCTTATTTTATGCCGAAAAACAGTCAAAACAATTAGCATAAAAACCAGTCTACTGGTGCATCTGGTAATGATCAGCACTTATATCATAATAGCAACTTTAAAGCTGCTGTTCCACCTAGTCTGCTTAATTTAACACCTGGGTGATTTAGCGTTACACACATCATCTATACTATGGTTGAATACACAAACCTTTCCCAGAAATTAATATTTCTATAAAGCTTTGTCTCATTTATATATATTTGTGTTGTTGTTGTTGGGAACACTTATCAATCACATGGCACAAGAGCAAGTGATAACTAGTTGCCATGGAAACTGAAAAAAAGGGGCTTCTTAAAAGTTTGAGTCGATTTTAGGCTATTAAACCTTCAAAGGAACTAATACAATGTCAGATCCACTAAGGCTTATTTGCTTAACATAGTAAATGGTGTAATTATTGTTGAGCTTAAGTACAAAATCACCCAATTTGCATCCATGGAAATAAATGGCAACTTAGCAGTGTTAGTACGCAATGAAATACGTCATCCTCGTATTCGGCAGCACTTACCGCGTTTTTTCTGAAAAGCCCATTTAACGCGCTGTCCATTCTTAAAAGTAGACACTACACCTCTAATTCACGAGTTTAAATCACGCCTGCGGTGTAAAAATATTATTTCCCCAGCTATGACTCTTTTTCCCGGCCCTGGCCCGCTGCCACTTCCAGCACATCCACGCTGAGCATCACAGCCCTCACTACAGATTTACTATGAGCCTGTACCACTTCAAGCTGCTACTATGGTAACAGCTACAAGTGCCCGCCTCCTATTTCCTGTATTAGCTTGGCCCCTCCCCTCTGCATACAAAAGTCACATGCACAGCAAGCGTTACGCTGCCCTCTCCTACTAAATGGGAAGGGAATGTTGAGTGGCGTGCTGTTACACCAATCGGATATCGCGAGTGCAGCTGGTCTACCAATCACAAGCGTGCGTGGCCGGTTATCCGTTTCGTTGCTTGTTTTGGCCCGAGCGCTGCTGGTTCCAGGTAATGAGAGGTCGGTGTGTTCAAGGCTGCCTGCTAGCTGCATGTTACGCCTGCCTTGGGAGTTTACGCCCTGACTGGAGCAGGTAACTGGAAGTAGCCGTTTATTTTATTGCTGTGAGCCGCCCAAGGCCTTAGGGACAGGGTTAATGCCTGTGTATTCCCCTTAGTCTCGTGTGACAGCTCTAGAGGATATGGCCGTCACGTGATGTCCCAATAGGGCTGTGTATGTAGCTTCCTATGGGCTTCGGTAAAATCCGTTAACTGCACTCAGTGATTTGCTGTCTTCATATCTGTAGTGTTTGTTAATCGTGTCTGTGACCTTTCAACTTTGTTTAAAAGCTTTTAAGAAGAGCCCAAGAGCTTGCGATCGACCTTATTCTGGATTTGTATGTTTACATAATTACACCACCGAAGTCTGAAATGGTTTCTTCACTTGGCTTTTAAGAGGAGCTGTTAGGTTGTGTTGGAAAGAAAATACAAATTTACTTCGCTTTGTAGCCAGGGACCTCATACAGTAGAGTATGTATGTGTGTATGTATATATATATATATATATATATATATATATATATATATATATATATATATATATATATATATATATAATTATAGTGTGTATGTACTGCATATATATGAGAACATGGTGGCATACCTCCCAAGTGTACCTGTTTTTGGAGGGACAGTCCTTTTTGAGAAGTCCCTCTTTTCTAGTAGTTTATGATGTATCCGGGTATGAGTGTATAACTGTGTAATGCTGCACTAAAAGTCACAGTAATGTGTAAAAAGTGTGTTAATTGCGTATCAATCAAATGTTATTAATAGGGTACAGTCATTGGAAAGTGTTTCTGTCCCCCAGCCCTCTACCAACCATATAACCTAAAACAAAAGTGTATCGGTTTGCATGTTCTGAATGCTGTTGTGCTCTAAAACGGTAAACGTGTGATTAAATTGCTACGGGAAAACTTTTGTGATCGTTGCGTATTTGTCGGCCATCCAAACATATGACCTGCGTTTACTTCCTCTTATACTTGAAAGTGACAGATCGCATACCGCGCTACTGCTCTTGCATGTCTATGACTCTGAGATCACTCATTTACGCAATGAGCTTTGTGTAAGAACATTGTAAGCGATAGAAGTGGAGGAGTCCGCTGCTTGGTAAAGTGGCTTACACCATTGCAGCAGCTCTGCCCTTGGTACTTAACCTCTAATATCTGATCAAAAGGCTTTATTGCCTTAACCTATGTTATCTTTATTGGAGTGTGCTTTACATGTTCTGCTTAAAAAAAAAAGACAATCTGTATATAAAGAAACATATATGTGTGTGTATGTATTTCTGATACTAGCAATATGATGCATGTTGAGCTGAAGGGTGCTTTCTGCGCATGTTCAAGGAGCATATAAAAGTACCCTTCATGCTGCAGTGAATACAGGAGGATGAGAAGGGAAAACGATGCAAACCGGCTCGCATGTGCAGCAGACTCCGGTGCAAAATCCCAGGTATAGAGAGTTGCTGTTACCGAGACTAGTTGCTTTATCCAAAACCAGTATGTTTGTGTTTCTAGTACAAGCCATACATGGAAAAACTGTGTTAAGCGCAACCTTGGCTTATGGCGTAAGCAGGTTATTTAATAAATTAAAGAAGAAAAAAATCTGCAGGTGGTAGAAAAAGACAGCAACCTTCATGGGCCAAATGGCTCTATTGTGTACTAGTGGCTTGTGTGAGTCGTTTCATTTTCAGTGCTTTTAAAAGTAAAATCAGAATGGAGCGTGGCTTTGGCCGTTAGTCGCAGAGCTATATTGTAGATTGTAAGCTCGTTTGAGCCTCTTTACCCTACCCTTTGTTTCTGTAAATCCTGATTATTTCATGCACTACTTATGACCTGTTTACCCGTTGTACAGCACTATGGAATATGATGGTGCTATCGAAATCAATAGCCGGGTAACCGCGCTGTCGTCCTCGTTGCATGTAAATGAAGAAATGACCTGCTCGTAACGTGTGCAACTTAATCTGATGAGTATTTTCAATATGTCATATTTTATATATATAAATATTTTAGTTAAATAAAACAACTTAAGTAGTTTTCCATAAATGATAAACCTATTAAACTAAAATCAGTTCTGATACAGCCGCTTTAGTTGTCTGACAGTTTATTGTAAATATGAAATCTTGATCTGGTTACAAAGATTAAAGAATGATGAGTCTTTGCATTTAAAAATCATGATTTAAATCAGATCCAGCGCAGCTTCCGTTTAGAAGCCACTCTTTCTGCCATATCTTCTAAAAAATGATTAGGTCATAACAGCGTTCCTTTTTTTCTCATGGCAGCTAATGGCTCTGCTAACTTCATAGAGCTCACCAATAAATTCCTTTAGAAGAATGCTGACTGTGCGATTTCATAACCCTTAACTAATGCCGGGGAGCCTCTGACATCAATGAATCCCAAATCCTTTTGTTTTAGCTAAACCGGCCTTGTGAAACAGTGTCCTGCAGCGACTAGCAAGCCCAGCCGAGCGGCTTGCATTCGTCTAAAGTATATCGCGACCGCCAGAGAACTAAAAAAATAAACTTTCTTTTACTTAGTTGTGGAAACCGTGTCATTCTAGCAACAGTAAGGTCTTCTTTATTATGAAACGTTAAGAGACTATCCATAACGAGTCATTTTGTTGTAACATCACATAGAAGTACTTCATCTGATGCTGAGCTCCATGTAAAGTGCCGGATAAATTGGTGATATTTAAATAAGTGATGGAAATAATGCATTTCAAGTGCGTTAGGTGAGCAGCCCTTTGTTTCCATGTTGGCACTTATAACATGTGCAATAAATATCTAATTACATATAATATCATTGCAAACATCCCTTATGATCTTTGCCTTTGAACGTTATGAACTGTAAGTAGTGCTTGTATTTTCTGTTTTTGAAGAAATCATTCTTTCACTAGTTTTTTTTTTTTTGTATGATCATGAGACTGTTACATCAGTGGTACACAAATATGTTTTGTTCTTTTGATTCCCCCCCCCCTTTTGGTACTAAAAATGTTTAAGGTCCGTAATGTGGTTGGCATGGAATACGGAGAACCTTTTATGAGCTTGCACAAATGATGACTGTTGGCCAAACAAGCTAATCATCCTTTCTTCATGGGTAGACCTGAGTTGACATCTCGTCTGTGGGTAGTTCAACTTCATACTCCATACAAGAACACAGAAAATTGTTATTTTGATTTTTTTTAAGTTTTCATAATCTATTATTTCCCAGTTGATATTCTTATTTTAATGACTTGGTATGGTACATATTTGGGGCTTTTCTTAATGGGTTAGGGTCCTTAATTCCTAACTGTAGGCTTTTTCTGTTAAAGGTATGAAGACATACAGTAAATCTCAGAAAGTACAAGGCAATGTCTATTCTATAAACTGATACTTTGTATTAGTGTGTGTGTTTTCTTTGTCTCACCATGATGTTCAGGGCAAATAAAAATAAAATCATTTTCCAATAGACTGTAAAAGCACGCCACAAAGTAATAACAGTGTTACAGTGTGGTCTTATCCTTCAATCTTATGTCTTTTGATTCCAGGTGTTCAACGTCAAAAATAAGATGGTAACTTACAAGATGTTTGTTACTTACACGAAACACTTCTGCAGCCTTGTGACGTTCCACGCCTTTGCGTTCACTTACCTTGTGCCAGTGGAAGCAGATATTCAGGCAGTGAGTACATCTCCTTCATCCTCTTTATTCTCCCCTCTAAATGAAGAGCATGTAAACGTGACAAATGTCATCCACAGATTCGTAATTAAATCCTATTCTGCTTGGAGATCACATAACTCTCCAAGGTGATGTGCGTTCACCAGAGAGTTGTAATTACAAAATCTGTTTGATGCGATAGTCATTCCTGGTATCGTTGTACTGCTACTGCTATTCTCCTTGCTAGTTGTGAATGACAGATATGTCCATGGTTAAGCATTTATTCATCTGTGCTGTGACTCTGAAGTCTGAGTCTGACTTTGAATTTGAGCTCTCACTGGTGGCAAGACATTTGGCGTTGATATATTTTTTACATATTTAAAATGTCAAAGTGTGTATCGCAATTAACTAAACCCCCCCCCCTCCTTTTTCTTTAAGTATTCCTCAGACAATGTAACCAGAACCTTTGAGGACCTACCAGCGAGGTTTGGCTATAGACTTCCTAGTGATGGACTGAAGGTATGTGAAGGCCTTGAAGAAATGCATGGCCTTTTTAAATTTAGATTGTCACAGGGGCACTGAAACACTTCTGTCTTTGTGATGTTGCATGTGAGATTACTTCATGTTCAGATATTATTTTTCATCAGCGATATCGTCCATTGAATTGTATCACAAACAAGACAACGCTTGTGCACTAGCCAGATAATGCATGAAAAATTTGGGACTGGACCCAGCTACCACCCGTCAGCACAATGGAAAGAGTGGGTGCCAAATAACTTTGTAAACCTAATGCTTTATTATTTAATGTGTAAATAACCTAATGCTTTCAGGAGATGTGCTGTTCTCTATTAACGAGCCAATCCATGGCAAGAGTAGTTGGGCCGTGGAGGAGGGTAGCAGCTGCTGCAGGACAGGCTTTTCTGTGTCCGAATATCCAAACAAATGTATAATTTTGGTTGGCAGACAACCCAGGGTATTTTCCTATGATCATTAGGACACTTGCCTTGGAACCATTTTGCCTCAAATTTCTGCCAAAATTTTTTTTTTTCTCTTCACAAGCACTTGTGTTTCTCAGGATTTCTTGCATGTGTTAATTGCAGAGAAATACACCAAAACATGTTCACCTGCATCCCCAGATTACAGAACTACTCTCTCTGTGTGTGTGTGTGTTTATTTGGACTATACAGACCAAAAATCATTGCATACCAATTACAAGTTCCACATTATTTTTTTTTCCTTCTCTATATTGTGCCGATTTGGAAAGGTTTAGCAGCCCACCTGTTCAAATTAACCACAAAAGTATATACACTGATCAGCCATAACATTATGTCCACCTGCCTAATATTGTGTAGGTCCCCCTTTTGCCACCAAGGCCCGTTGAGGCATTGACTCCACTAGACCTCTGAAGGTGTGCTGTGGTATCTGGCACCAAGACATTTGCAGAAGATTTGACCTGTAAGTTGCAAGGAGGGGCCTCCATGGATCGGACTTGTTTCCCGGCGGAACTTTGCCCAAAGCTTCGCGCTTCCTCGGCCGGCTTGCCTTCCCATAGTGCATCTTGGTGCCATGTGTTCTCCAGGTAAGCGATGCAAACGCACCCGGCCATCCACGTGATGTAAAAGAAAACGTGATTGATTCAGACCAGGCCACCTTCTTACATTGCTCCATGGTCCAGCTCTTATGCTCACGTGCCCATTGTAGACACTTTCAGCAGTGGACAGGGGTCAGCATGGGAACCCTGACTGGTCTGCGGCTATGGAGCCCCATACCCAACAAACTGTGATGCACTGTGTGTTCTGACACCTTTCTATCGGAACCAGCATTATCTTTTTCAGCAGTTTTTAGCTACAGTAGCTCGTCTGTTGGACTTGATCACACAGGCCAGCCTTCGACCCCCCCCCCACGTGCCGGAACACCCCCGCAAGAGCTGCAGTTTTGGAGATGTTCTGACCCAGTCTTCTAGCCATCGCAATTTGCTTCTAACACATCAGCTTTTGAGGATGAAATTTTCACTGCCTGCTATATCCCACCTACTGACAGGTGCCATGTCAGTCATCATAATGTTATGGCTGATCGGTGTATTTCCTGAAAGCTGACAACCCAGTTTGTGTTCCTAGGATCTTTTGGAATCGTGCCACGCAGCCTTTGCTAAATATGCTAAATTGTGACATAATATTAATCTTCTGCATTTTTGTTCACAAAAGTGTCTGCATTGTTTACACTGGTCGAGAGCCGTTGCAATGAAATACACCAAAACCTGTCCATCTGCAGATTATGGAAATAACCCACATGCTTAGGTTGTTTTTGTTTAGTTTTTTTGTGTGGTATTTCAACGTTGCATACGCCATGTATTTCCCTAGGATTTTTGTGCAAGTTATTTTTATTATTCTGATTCTTTTATTTATATAGTGCCAACAATTTGTGCAGCACTTCTTACAACACATACACTTGCTGGCCGCTTTATTAGGTATACATTGCTAGAACCAGGTTGGACTCCAACCCCCCCCCCCCTTTTTACCTTCAAAACTGCCTTCATTCTTTGTGGCATACTTTCTACAAGGAGATTTTGGTCCATATGACATGATGCCATTACGCAATTGCTGCCGATTTGTCGGCTGCACATTCATGATGTGAGTCTCCCGTTCCACCACATCCCAAAGGTGCTCTATTGGATTGAGATCTGATCACTATGGAGGCCATTGGAGTACAGCGAACTCATTGTCATGTCCAATAAACCAGTTTGTGATGATGTGAGCTTTGTGACATGGTGCATTATCCTGCTGGAAGTAGCCATCAGAAGATGGGTACGCTGTGGTCATAAAGGGATGGACATGGGCAGTAACAATACTCGGGTAGGCTGTCGCGTTAAAAACTATGCTTTAATCGGTACTAAGAGGCCCAAAGTGTGCTAAGAAAACGTCCCCCGCACCGTTACACCACCGTCCTGAACCGTTGATACGCGGCAGGATGATTCCATGCTTTCGTGTTTATGCCAAAGTCTCACCCTGCCATCTGAATGTTGCAGCTGGAATCGAGACTCATCAGACCAGGCAACGTTCTTCCAGTCTTCCATTGTCCAATTTTGGTGAGCCTGTGCGAATTGTAGCCTCAGTTTCCTGTTCTTAGCTGACAGGAGTGGCACCGGTGGGGTCTTCTTCTGCTGTAGCCCATCTGCTTCAAGGTTTGACGTGTTGTGCGTTCAGAGATGGTATCCTGCATACCTTGGTTGTAACGAGTGGTTGTTTGAGTTACTATTGCTTTTCTGTCATCTCAAACCAGTCTGCCCATTCTCCTCTGACGTCAACAAGGTATTTTCGTCCACACAGTTGCCACTAACTGGATATTTTCTCCTTTTCTCTGTAAACCCTAGAGTTGGTTGTGCATGAAAATCCCTGTAGGTCAACAGTTTCTGAAATACTCAGACCAGCCCGTCTGGTACCAACAACCAGGCCACGTTCAAAGTCACTTAAATCCCCTTTCTTCCCCATTCTGATGCTCGGTTTGAACTTCAGCAAGTTGTATTGCCCAAGTTGCTGCTGTGTGATTGGATGATTAGCAATTTATGTTGGTAAACAATTGAACAGGTGTACCTAATTAAAGTGGCCAGTAAGTGTGTGTGTGTGTGTGTATACATATATAAGTAAACAACCTTTAATTTCTGTTTTAACAAACTTAAACTGCAGTATGTATTGCAGCACTTGTTCAGAGGAATTACAATAAAGGAAAAAAAATGATTTGTCCCTAAAACAGCAACCCAAAATGTTCATTCCTGACTTTTTTTTTTTTTTTTTTTTGTGTGTGCACTGCTTCTGGGCATGCCTTTTGGAGACGGGTCATGTTAGGAAAACGTCTGCCAACAAGCCTAAGGAAACTTTCTGGGCAATGTGGGGCGTCAAAAATAAAACTTGTAATAAACTTTAATTTAGAAGAATCCATTGCAGTGGTGACTTTTTTTTGTATAGCGCACACATTTATATACAGCAATTTTGGTCAAATAGATTACAACCTCTCTCTACCATATTACTGATTTTCGTTATCCCAGGTAGGGCTGCAGGCATGGGTCAGCTAATCTACCCCGCTCCCATTTTTTTTCTTTCTAAATTGAATTCACAATTAGCTTGAAAACAAATGTTTACAAATTATCTAAAAGTTCCCTCTAATTAGCAAAATTTCTTCTGGACTGCCACTCCCTAATACAGTCCATAGGCTTTTTTTTAACAAAGGATTTCCAGTTGGGCTGTATTATGTTCCATTAAAGGGGGTATTACGGCATTTAACAACTAGGGAATTGCATGTCCTTCCAGGGGTCATAAACTTGCGACTCCCAACAAACTTGTTGTTATTGAACTTCTATCTAATGAGTCAGATGGCAGCATTGTTTCCTTTCTTGTAAACAGCGTCAGCTGCTCTGATGTTCGGTAATTCGGCATCTGATGGCTATATAAAGCAATTTTCCTAATATGTCTTAAGCAAAGCTTTTTGTTCTTTCCAAGCACAACATACAGATAAGCAAAGTCAGGCATTTTACAAACAAGAACGGCAGCTGGTTCCTAGTGTGTGTGTGTATGTATTATATATATTACTGTATCTGTTTGTCTTAGTCTGTCAATTCTTATCTTGTCATACCCCTTGAATTTATGTATTGTATTAAGCGCTGCGTAAACTGCTGGTGCTATATTTAATTTATAGAGCACCAACAGTTTTTCACAGCATTTCTTACGATACAGATATTCAAGGGGTCTGACGACAAGAACTGACAGACTAAGACAGGGGTGTCCAACCTGCAGCCCTCCAGCTGCTGCAGTACTAAATCTCCCATAATGCTTCTCCAGCTAAGGACCTGGCAGAGGAGTATGGGAGATGTAGTCCTGCAGTAAGACAAACCGATACGTTAGATGGAGAGAGCGTTGCTCCAAGCTTACACTGTAGAGGGAAGGGGGTGCCAAACATAAGGACTAGAGAAGGGTGAGAGGTAGTGTGAGATTTTAGTAACTAAGCTGGTGCAGCTTCTCTGAAGAAGTGGGTTTTGAGAGGTTTCTTGAATGTAGGGAGGGAGGGTGAATGCTGAAGGTTCGGTGGAAGTAGATTCCAGAGATATGGGGTAGCTCGAGCGAAGTCTTGTAGACGGGAAAAGGAAGAGTTGATAATTGAGGAGGAGAGCCTTAGCCCATGGGAGGATTGTAAAGATTGTAAACTCTCTCCACCTAATGTATCGGTTTGTCTTAGTCTGTCTATTCTTGTCTTGTCAGACCCCTTGAATTTATGTATTGTATTAAGTGCTGCGTAAACTGTTGGCACTATATAAATAAAAGATAATAATAACGTAAAGATCAAGTAGGAGAGTATTTGCTTATGAGGGCAGAAATGTATGGCTGAGCGGTGTTGCGTGTTATTGTGCCAGGATTTTACATTTTAATGTTTAGTCATTAATGTAAATCATGGTCTTGTATTGGTTATTTTTCACATACACCATCTCTAAAGTTCTGTAGCTGATAAAACAAATTGCACGCGTTCTGACATTTTATATATCTATCATAATTAAAATTCCCTTTGGTTTGGGCAAGCTTGGTGTCAAGAACGCGGATTCCCTGGAATAGCAAAGATTGTTTCAAAAGTAGCCCACTAGATGGCGCTGTGACACAGAAAGCCTTCATGGCAGAGGCATGCCTTGCAGTGTGTGTGTGTGTGTGTGTGTGTGTGTGTAATAAAATAAAAAAATATATATATATAATGTGTGTGTGTGGCAATACTAGGATTTGCTTTGGCCTGAAATAGAATTATTAAAATTAGTCACCAGGCGATATTGCCGTGAAATACTTGATTTTTAATACCTTTTTAAATAATTGGAAAGTGATTACTTCTACCAGCTGATGCATTTGTGGTGTCCGTGTGCACATGTATATTTTAATGCAGAGTCTTATCACCATGGCATCCAATGGGATGTTCCTAGTTATTAGACGAGTTCATGGTTGCTATGGTAATAAGACTAATTAACAAGTGTTTTTTTTTTCTTCATTTAAGCTGTTCTAGAGAGCTGTCATACATCTGTCTTGCATTATAGCATATGGCTTTACATAAAAAAAAGTGGTCTTGAAACTCCTGTTTTCCAATAAATTGTCCCAAATCAGCCATACTTCAGTTTACTTTCCTTACTCAGACCGTTTGTTGAATGATTTGCAGGATAAAAAAAAAAAAGGTGAAAGAATAAGGGAGCTCTATGTATAGCTTGGAGGAGAGAAAAAGAGAAAATGTGATAGAAATATTTAAATGCATACAAAACACAGGAGAGTTTTGGATAAGTGCAACAGCCTCCCAGCAGAAGTGGCAGAGGTTAATACAGTGAGAGACGTTAACGTGTGGGGGAAAGGCATATGCCAATCGTGAATATTAGGCAAGGTTTTTAAACCAGACTAGATAGGGTGGAATGGTTTTCATCTGCTGTCAAATTCTGTGTTGATTTGTTATAATTGCTATTTTCTGTTTTTATATTTTTGTTTGTTTTGTTTTTTAGGGATTGTTGGTGACTTCTAAGCCGGAAAATGCATGTGAACCCATATCTCCTCCTCCTCCGCTGCTCAGAGACAACTCATCAAGCATTTACATCGTTCTAATCCGGAGACTGGATTGTAACTTTGATTTAAAGGTATGGGGTTTATAGAATCAGGGAGCTTAATGGTAATTGTGGTGCCAAGTTTGAATCTTAATTCATTGGTCCAATCACTAGGACCCTTCCACTGGTTGCTATGGTAATATATATATATCTATATATCTATATATCTATATCACTGTGTGTAATATATGTATTTTTTCTTTTAATTAAAATTAAGCTTTATAACCTCATTATATGCAAAAGATACTCAGACTTCCCATCACCTCATATTCTGGTTGGAACTTTATCTTTTATCTGGCTTTGACTGCCTAATGGATGTGAAAACACATTGCAAACACATTTCTTATTTTATGTAACAAATACATTTTCTACCGGTACAAAAGCCTTGTAATGATCCAGTTTTATACTGTGATTACCTGTAAATCAGGAAAGCATTACAGGACTAAAACCTACTGAATGTAGAAACTGTGGGTGATGCTTAGAGCTTTCCTATCTTGTTTACTGGCACAATGATCAGATCACAAGGAGACCAGCAAGCTCGGCATTAGTGATCTGGGTTCTGTATAATAATAATAATAATAATAATAATTAATAATTATTATTATTATTTTAGCTCCATCATATCAAAACTACATATAGCATTTTTTAGGTTTTGTTGTTTCAAATAATTCAGGCAGTATGAATTAGAAATCTATTCCTTAATAAGCAACTTTAGGAAGCGGCTTTCTTCAATGGTAGTGAGTGACTTTAAAAATGTGCATTTATCATTCCAGTACTCCTCTCCCCCTCCGCTCTCTTTCTGCCTCTGTGAGACAATCAACCCCCACCACCCCCTCTTACTAAATAGTTCTCATGTCATATAAAAGGGCTGCAAAATATCTACTTTTAACTGTAATCAAATGATAGCTGATATGTCGTAAAGCTTGTGAGCAGTGCCTTATTTGTGTAATTCAGGAGTAAGTGTGCGTAAACGCATATTTATGTACTTTTAAACCCCTGAATGAAGGAGTGTATTTTGTTCTTTGGAAGGGGCTGGTGTTGTAGGTCTTCCTGGGGCCGAAAGAGTTAAATCCAAAAGCACAGCTTGGATGCTTTCTGGGGCCAGACAGCAAGCCTTTTTGGGGGAATCATTTCCGTGGCCTTGTGTAAGAATACCTGAATGCAAGGATCTTTCTTCTTAATGCTGGTGGAACCGCAGACAACTCCTGGGAACACAAGAATGCCTCCTGTCGTATATCATATATGCTCGATTTGGCATGGGGCGGCTTTCAGGCTTCAGGCCTGTTTTCCATTAGGATTCTTTACATGCACGTTTCCTTCCACAGATTTGCAAATAACATGAGCTTTTTCTAGTTTCCATTAAAGTATTGAAATAAAAAAAAAAACCCGCTTGCCATTATGGGAGCCCAAGTATTGCCGTGTGTTATAACTGAAGTAAACGGGTTCTGAGGCCCAGTAGCTTAAATGGGTAAATTAACTGGGGGAAAAAAAGATTGTTTTTAATCAATACTACATATGAGGTGCTGTATTGCTTATTCACGTTTGCATTCATTTGGAGACATACCTGCATGCCAGTAACTCTGAACGATGAATTGTATTACTAAAAACATATCAACCGCTACTATGTAGCTTGTGGGTTGTTATATTATTTATTGATTTATAAAGCTCCATGATATTCCGGACTTTACACATATTACAGAACAATTTTCACTTACGGAAGCAAAAGGTAAGAGGGGCTATGATCAAATGAGCGTACGATCTGGGGTTAGGATCCAGTAGTAGCTTCCTTTACTGAAAAGCTCCTTAAAAAGGGAGTTTGCCAGGGAGTTGGATATTTTAACACTCTGGTATCACTAGGCACTCTAAAAGGTTAACCCTTGCAAGCTTGTCCTGCCTCTTCGGTGAATACACCTCAAGGTGTGTGTTTTTGTTAGATGGACCTGTAATATCCACATAGGAGGTAAAACCTTATTTCTCCGTCCACATGGACCCTCTTCCAGGTGGGCTATATAAACTAAGTTATAGGCTCGTACAATAAGGACGTGTAACGGTAAATAAAACCTAGTATTCTGGAGGGAAAGGCATAGTCTGTGACACAGTTACTCCAAATGGCTCTAACAAGTGACTTCGATAAAACAAAGCACATGCCTGTGTCTACTTGGTGTTGCTTTATAAGGTATGGAAACCTGCTGCATGCATCACGGAGGGATTTCCATTTTACTCGTTGCCAATAGCGGGGATGCTATTATGTCACTGTATGACATGGGGATCCGACAGCCAGTTAGTAAAAGGCCGTCGGTGCATCTGCAGCTTTAAGCTGTGTAGTGAGTAAAATGCACATGAAGTGCGTTGAAAATATAGATGACGGTATTGGGGTTTAATCTGAAATGTTTTTATTCAAAAACTCTAATCTGCGTTATGAACAGCCGACCCCAGCAAGCTTCTCTTAAAATAAAGGCCAAGCTGGACCTGTATAATACATGTTACTTTTCTGAGAACTCTTGAATGATCTTGGTGCATTAAGCATGCATTATGTAGGACCAGCTAGCTGAGAAGCTCCCTCGGGCTTAACAATGGGCTTTATTCACTGAGGTTTGCGGAAGTCCTAAAGCTGAATGGAATGCAGGAGCAGTGTGTCTCTAAAGTCCACTACTGCACTGTCTGTGTTGCTGAAAGGTTAAAGGCTCTATGGGATGACCTTAT
Organism: Spea bombifrons; assembly: GCF_027358695.1. Classification (NCBI taxonomy): domain Eukaryota; kingdom Metazoa; phylum Chordata; class Amphibia; order Anura; family Pelobatidae; genus Spea; species Spea bombifrons. The sequence continues at coordinate 95,058,768 of NC_071089.1, read as the reverse complement.
CTGGAATTTTTCCATATTAGTTGGTTCTTACTAACTGCTGTGTGTTTGGAGTTCTGTACAATGGTGGACATTGGGAGACTGTAGACTACAGGTGCTCCTGTGTGCATTTAGTTGCTGTGGCGAGTGACCAGCCTGAGTACAAAGTTTCCAGCGTCCGTCTGTTACAATACACCTCGCTGGGCATTAAGGCCTCTGTTTGCTGTACAGGCCTTGCCATAACCCATGAATGGCATGTTCACTCGATGGAGCAGTTAGCCAGACATCCTATGGTTTTATTGCACCAACCTGCACTTTCGCTAAACGGCAATCAAGCAAGCTTGCGCATGCTGAAGACTGTGGTCCCTATATACTTTGGCAAGAAGGAACTGTTTGGCCAAACACCTCTCCTTTAAGCTTTGGAGATTGTACAGAACCCCTTCATGTATTTTGCAAGGGGGGTGAATGATAATTTAAGAGGGACCCTCTGCGTTTTATTTCTTAAGACCTTGTGAGAAGGTGCACAGGTTTTCGGTATTGAAGTCTGTCTAGATTATTTTTCTTTCGCATGCAGAGCTGCTTTGGAATCTTTATGTCTCTTGAGCCAAATTATTATGTCAAGTTCTCTGGAGATATAACAGATCAACAACTTCATGGAAGCGCATTGCATCACATGCGCTTGGCTCTGTAATAACGGCCCTACACATCATGGCCTGCTCTGATACTAAACGCGTCTTTCATCGGCAGAACGCACTATGGTGCTATTATTATTAATGTACGTATTCACTAAGTGCTTACGTTTAACCAACGCATTACTGGTAATCTTAAACACAAAGTCTTAACATTCTCAGTCTAAAACTAAAACCTCTTCTTTTTTCCCCCTGTCAAATTCTACCCCATCACAAATGTAAAGCACAATGTAACACTCACATTTCCAGTCCCATGCATGGTTATATTGTGTTATCTTTTAAATATATACAGTGTGTATGTATATAAATAGCTGTAACAATTCCAAAAAAGGGTTTTCTAACGATCAATTAGCCTTTTAAACTTGGATCAGCCAACACAATGTGCCATTGGTGCACAGGAGTGATGGGAGTGATAAAGGGCCTCTGTAGGCCTATGAAGATATTCCATAAAAGTTCACCGTTACCAGCTACAAACTCCAATTACAACTTTAACTGCGTCTATACTGTAGTTCTGATCTATATCATGTTATGGCCATATTTTGCTTTTCTTCTAAAACAAAGACATTTCTACAATTGTTACAAACCTAGAAATATCCTTGATTGAGACCCCAAACTTTTGTGCGGTGTGTGTGTGTATATGAATATATAGTGTTTAATTGTTTGCCAAATGTTGTACAAAAGAACAAAGTACTACAACTACTATAAAGAAAGTAAGAGTTAACACAAGGTACTTTTTTTTTTTTTGCTCTTTCAGGCAATTTTTACATATTGCACTGAAATTTGTGCAAAATGCGTGCATTCCAGCCATTTTTGTGCCATAAGCCCCCAGTGTCGCTGCTTTTGTGCTATAACGTCGTCGGCCTTTGCAGGGTGGGCTTTTGGAATTCCAGGAAGGTCTGTCCGGCGGAGACTCTGCGTTTCCCGGACAGACCTTTTAAATGTATATCGCATTCTCCATTAAAGCTGAGCTGTGAAACTACATAAAGATGCTGCGCTAGTAATTTTGTAAGCCCATTACAAAGTATTCTCCTTTTTAATGGTACATATGGCAGAATTCATGTTTGGCGTTGTCTTCAGAACATTATTAGTTATTTATATAGCGCCAACAATTGATGCAAAAACATCTTACAGTACATATATTCAATGGGTATGCCAAAACTAGAATCGCCAGACTAAGACAATTAGTCTGGCAATTCTATTAGGCGAAGAGGGTCCTGCTTACAAACTTACTAGATTTTCATTTTTACCTGAAAATCTAACCAGGTATCTTATACCTGCAATGTCCTGTATCTAAAGGCCTGGCACTTTAGTAGGACCCAATTTTCTAAGTACATAGATTGTCCCCACTTCTTCTTAATATTATTATTTATTGTTTTATATAGCACCATCAAATTCTGTAGCGCTGTACAATGGGTAGACGGGACATAACAAGTAGTATGTAACATAACAAATTGACTAACAGAGACCACGGGTGAGGAGGGCCCTGCTCAAACAAGCTTAATATCTTCTGGATGGTAAACGTGTAGGTAAAGCTAGTTTTGGCCATGTTCATCGTGTGGTTTATATGCTACACGGCCATAATGGAACGCTTCCTTATTTAGCCTTCACTCTTGTTCCAATGGAAATAGTTCTTTTGTGCGCTGTATCCCACCTACATCTCTTCCATTCATTTTATTTTCGTGTATTTTTATCGACATTGATGTTAAACGTTGGATCAGCCAGTGGCAGATCCAACGGACCAGAGATCCCATCTCTCCCTGGCCAGTTTGCCAATCTGAAGCTTCTATAGCTCTCATTGTCAGTCTGTCCTGTATACATAAAGTTGTTTCCTAGTTACTTTTTGTTGGTTTATTAAAAACGGGAATGTCTCGTTCCCCGCTATCTGACGATCCTGCTCGCATTACTATTTGGAGGAGCTCTTAGGGTATGTAACGGCATCACAGCTGGGCCATGCTACATTTTGTGTGTCAACAATAGACTGAAATATTGTACTTTCAGCATACTATTGAGTTAGCTTCCTTCTTTAGTGCTGTATGTGCGAGCTGCCATGTTACTTGTGTCAATATGAAATTGCTGCCTCATCGTAATGTATATGTGATAATAGCTTCACAGCAGTGTTGTAGACTATAGCGTTAGAGACTTTTTTTCTGCCATCTACTAAAACATTAAAGGCGAGTTGCTGCAGTATGTAAGGCATACATGAGACCGCATTGCAGCTAATAAAAGGCTCAAGGCTGTCTGTAAATTGCCGGAGTGATAAATCAATGACGCAGACTGCAATCGATTCCTTAGTGGGTGACATGCAATCTCTTCAGTATGTTAATGCCGTATACTTATACCATGCATTTTTACAGCAGGAACGAGCACGCTAGGTGAATCGGATGGTTCTTGCCATCATTCTGTCATTGTGAGTTTTGCTATTGAAGTATATGGTGTTGCTGGATTAAGTTTAACAAAGGAATGGTCTATGCAGCCCATTAAAGGGTCTTCTGCATGAATTAATGAGTTTACATGAATTAATATTTACCAGTAAAACTTTTTTTCCTATAGGGTCGTCTTATATTCAGTCTTTTTCTTTTTTTTTTCTAAATTAATATTCAGATTTTGGGGGGGTCGCCTTATAATCGTGCAAATAGGGTATTCTACAGGTTTAGGTCTGTTAATGTGTAATTTTATTTTTTAATATAAATGTTGAAGAGGTGTAGAAATAGATGTTTTATCAGTGGACATAATTTTTTTTTTTTTTTCTTTCTTGTTTTTTTGTTTGTAGGTGTTGAATGCACAGAAGGCTGGGTACAAGGCCGCAATCGTATACAATGTGGAGTCTGATGACCTTATCAGTATGGGATCCAATGATGGTAAATATGCAGATTTTCTATGGTATAAACATAGGATTGATTCTTATAATATTACCAGGTGAAGGGAAAAACTACTTTCCCAGTGACGGTATCATGTGCATGTGACACTACTGGAAATCTGGAATATTCTTTTCTGTCCATGTATAAAGAGTGACTTTTTAATACAGAACACTGACGTTAACGCAAATAGGTTTTCGACATCATGATTCTAAACGTGAAGCAATTACCTCATGTGTAGCACTTTGGGCCAGAATTTCACATTGTATTTAGTTCACACGTTTTCTATTTGATCGTGTCCTTTTTTAATACATGAACAAGAGTGCTGCGAGCCATGATGATTATTGCATCTTACATGTAATTCTGTACAGAACCGAGTCGTCAAACAAAATAATCACTAGAAAACATAATCCTCAAAAGTTACAAAATGTGAGACTTGCACGTTGCCAATGGAGGACGAGAGTAATATCGTTATATTGTTGTCAAACACTTTCCCACCGCCGTTAAATCCCGGATTTATTGATTGTTGCAGTGGACATTTTGAAGAAGATTGATATTCCGTCCGTGTTTATCGGGGAGTCTTCGGCTCGTGCTCTTAAGGAAGAGTTCACCTGGGATAAAGGGTAAAGTTCTCCTGTTAAATCTATACAGTGCGATCTGTTAGAATTAGGATCATATATGAGAGCTATACGTGACAATTTAGTACTACTGCGTCTTTGTCTCAAATTCACATTTAAGATGCTGCAAGAAATCACATTACAAAACCTAAATGAAAATGTGAGTTTCTCCATGAATAGTATTTGTATTGCTCTAGTATAACGATAACGTCTGCATTTATTTTGTTACTTGTTGCAGTGTGAAACCTCGTGTTTTCCAGCACTATAATATTCAAAACTACTCGTGCTATATGTTTTATTTAAGGCAAAATAATAATTTTTCTGTGATTTAATAATGTTCTATTGTGGCATGAAATGGATTTGAACCAACATTTGTGAATATTTTTTTTTTCTTTTTTCTTCCAGTGCCCATATTATTCTAATACCTGAAATCACACTGCCACTGGAGTACTACTTAATACCATTCCTTATTATAGTGGGGATCTGTTTAGTTCTTATTGTCATTTTTATGGTATGTATCAATTCCCTTATAGACAATGTTAATACGGTAAACCCTGTCAGTCCTGGGGGGGTTTCATACCCAAAGCATTGGAATATTTTACCATGTGTTTGTTAAAGCATGATTCCCATTTTCTATGTTTACACTTTCTATGGACAGCGCAAATTATGCATCATTTTTGTTCAGGAGATGTAGGGCCTTGTTTTAAAATATAAATACATAATAATAATTAGTGATAAAATACCTATTCTAAAATAGAAAAAAACCCACGTTTTTGTAATCATACTTACATTTTCTTCTATGGTGGAAGCACCACAGCTGATCAATGACCCAATTAATGTGCATCCTCTCCTGGTACCCCCAGGAGAACCTTTATTTTATTTTTTTATTTTTTTTATTTATTTATTTTTTTTTTTTGGAAGTGCAAAAAACCAGCAGCTGTGAAAACAGCAGTCTAAGATGTATTGAGGCATATGCTTTTTCAGATTTTAAAATGTGGCCAACAGGAGTATCGGCTAGTAGGATTCCCGATTATCCATGATCCTGCTGGACGGCCATTATCTTGGGATCGTTGTCGTGCTAGAAAAGTTAGATTTAAAATTTCACAAGGGACGTAGTTTGTTTTTTCTTTATATAAGGTTTATAACATTTAATGTATCATTCTATTTGGTTTGCATTCCCTATAATAATCCAGATCACTAAATTTGTGCAAGACCGACACAGAGCAAGGAGGAACAGACTGCGTAAAGATCAACTCAAAAAGCTTCCCATACATAAGTTTAAGAAAGGCAAGTCTTTTTTAATAACAAATCTTTTAATTGCAAGAGCTTCTATTGACCGGGTGTGGTTGATCTAAACAGTTTATGGCCAGACCAAGAACATCAAGTTGAGATATAATGGTAATGTGGTAATATTCCATGGACATCGAAAGATCCCTGAAGGTTTTCGGTTCTATAACACAATGTTTGGAAACTCTTACATGTTCCATATATTCCGGGGAATTAGGAAGCATTAAGACAAAGGATATCTCGCATACAGTCCATAAGCCAGCTTTTGTTATCAGTAGTTACTTACATGAACGTGATTTAGGTTCTCAGGCCGTTTCAGTAAAGGCTATGTGTTGCCTGTCAGAGGTCGGGACTAGCCAAAGAATTGTCATTTCTCCTTGTACGGTAAAGCAATGGCTTGTCACCTTTCATAGCACAAGCTGCTTGCAAGTGTAAATATTTAAATATTCAGCTTCCCCATCTGTAATGAATCAGGAGGAAAGTATTCAACGCTGCCTACTGCTCAGTCTTACTCTATTTTTAGCCTGTTCTGCACAGCAAGGTAATTCAGATTGAGGACGTAGCATCCACACCGTTCCTTTTTTATAATAAAAAAACTTAGCGCAAAATGCTTTCAATTCTGTAAGCTAATGTCTTAACATTTTTTTTTTTTGTAGCGTTTTGTGTCTTCATTGCTTTTATTTATTGTGTCATGGTTTTATTTTTTTTACAAATACAGGAGATGAATATGACGTGTGTGCCGTGTGTTTGGATGAGTATGAAGAAGGAGATAAGCTCAGGGTCCTACCCTGCTCACACGGTGAGACCAAAAGCTGTGGATAAATGTCAATTTAACTTATTTCCATTTAGTATTTGGTAAAGCAAGTTTGCCGATATGTTCCTCAGATGAACAACACATGGGATATTACACAGTGTCATGATTTATTCAGCCAAAATGGCTTCTCCGTTTTGGCTTTATTTTTGTTGAATAAATCATGACATGATGTAATATGTCACGTGTTGTTGTTCATCTGAGGTTGTATTTACCTAATTTTTAGACCTGCTGAGGAACAGATGATTGTTATGTGTACTTTCTTTTTCACATGACGGTGTCTGTGAAGAATAAATATAATAACCCTAATTTGGTGCGATGCTAATGTGGTGCATTTGAATGTGCAAAGTTAACTTAATAATACGATCCTGGTACATGCATGAATGGTTTTGTATTCAGCCGATTTCTATAAAGAAATCACAACTCCAGCAGCTGGTTTTATGTCTTGTGTTCCATTTTTCACTGATTCATACTGATATACATAGAATGTGGCTAGAGAAAAGAGCCGATTTGGCAATCTGATCTGCTTATTCTAGTCATTACTTGAATATTTTTCTGGAATGCACTTGAGGAAACATCATAAATAAAAGAACTGTTGTGCCTACTTTGATTTTCTTTTGATCATTTATTAAAGCCCTTTATCACCCACTGTATACCCATAAGCTGCCACGCAAGTGGGCCGAGCGCTACAGAGTGCACTAATGATCCCATCCCCAAGGGGAAATCCCTTAGGCTTTTGAAGTAAATGTCTACACTGTCTTAAGTGCTGCTGGATGAAGACATGCTCTGGTTGCCCCTTACAAAAATTACTGCAGTTTTTCTGAAGTAATACTGCAGTTTTTTGGACATGAAAAAACTGCAATACTGCACTTTTACTGCAGTATTGCTGCACATTTAGTGCACTTTTTTTTTATATTGCAAACCTACAGTTGTACTTCAATGTACTGCAGCTTTATTGCATTTGTACTTCCTTACAAAAATAACTGCAGTAAAAACTGCAGTACAGTGAAGTACAAATGCAGTAAAAGTGCAGTATTACAGTTTTTTCATGTCCAAAAAACTGCAGTATTACTTTAGAAAAACTGCAGTGATTTTTTTCGTAAGGGTGGCAAAATTCAGGGAGCCACAATGGCTCTAGCACATATAAAACAGGTTTTGTATTTGGTTTGTTGTATGTGAACTTGCATTTGGCAAACATAGTATAGACACAGTCTGGTTAATTTCTTTTATAAACATGGATTTTCTTAATGCTCGTTTTTGCCTTTGTTTCACAGCCTATCACTGCAAATGTGTTGATCCATGGCTGACCAAGACAAAGAAGACTTGTCCTGTTTGCAAGCAGAAGGTGGTCCCTTCACAAGGAGATTCAGAGTCTGATTCAGATGGGAGCCAAGAAGACAATGATGTCTCTGAAAATACACCGTTGCTGAGACCCATGGCATCTGCAAGTACTCAGTCATTTGGGGCCATTTCAGAGTCGCATTCACAGCAAAATGTAGTAGAGTCTTCTGACGAGGATGATGACGACGATGGTGAAGATGATGCAGATGACAGTGACAGCAGTGACGAGGATCCAAACACAGAAAGTGTAGTCGTTCAGCTGCAACATAACATGGAAAGGGAGTTGCGAGAACCGAACACTGTTTAAACATGCCTCCCTTGAATGTGTCAGGAAAAAACCCCAGACATGGCTGTTTGCTTATTATAGTAGTGGCCACGTGACAATAGACAAGTTATTTAGGTCTACATATTTCCCTTCCCCCTCTAGAAAGCTACAGATTAGCATTGGACTTCTGGCTCCACACAATAAACTGCTATTAAGCCAAGTGTATTGAATATGTAAGTCTGTGAACTACACGGTAACAGCTGGATGAGTACTTGGCCACTTTCTTTAGACACTTCGCAAAGCATGGGCAAATGACGTGCAGTACTCGCATGGGGCGTCCTGTCACACCCTGATATCTCATGGGCTTCGTAAGCACCACTCAGACACCTGACTTTCTATACATCGCTATGCACACAGGGCTTATGTTACTATGGCTTTAAATAATATATATATATTCAGAAAGTATAATAAGCTTTATCGATCATCCTTGTTTCGTAGTAGGCTACAGATAACACTGAAATTGTCTTACTGAAATTGCAGCCCAGAGAAGCCATACCTGTGCATGTAATGCAAACTGAAGGGTGCAATATAGGTAACTAACACGCAAACTAGTTAAAAAAACAAAAACAAATCCAAGAATAGCATTTAATGGTCATTTTTATGTATTTGTTGAAGCAGTCTAATGATGTATATAGTACAAGGGAAATAGATTGAATTACTTCCAGGAGTGGCGGAGCGGGGGATGAATTGTTTCTCTCTCTAGCGCTCCAGGAGGTAAGTGAAATTAAACAAAGTATTTTCTTCAGATTCTTAACGTACCTCTCTGGTAGAGAGTATAATACTTTTTTTTTCAACTTTGTACAGATTCTCTGGATATATGCAATATGGAGGGTAGTAAACATGTACTTATCAACTGTATTACGAAAAGATGCACTTATGCTACCAATGTAGGAATTCGTGATACTTATGTAAAGTTCATATACTTTTTATATCACATTAAGAGTGAGTACTAGAATAAAATGTGGTTTTTCACATGAATCAAGGTTTCTTTTTCCTCAATTCTTCTTTTGATTTCAAACAATGTATTGTAATGGGTTTTAAAAAAATCACTAATTTTTCTAGGTTACAAATCCAAATCTTAAAAACAAATCCTTGGTTTGCAAAGTAACACAACTGCCATGACTATGTAGAAATGTATTTATAGGTGCACTTACACCTTGCACTTACAACTTGGTGTAATTTTCCATTCAATACAAGCACGTCTTTACATATGTTTTAATTAAAGATGGTTTGAACTTGAATTATTTATGAAATGTTGTCTTTTTTTTTTGTTAAAAAATTCAGGTTAGTGTTTGGGAACCAAAGCAGGTGGTGGTGTCCAACATTGTTCTTGATGGCCAGCCTGAATCTCCATGTCTGCTCAGCAATACATTTGAACAGGGCCCCCCACTAGAGTACCCTTGCTGTTTATATGTCTGTTAGTGGTGGAGATACAGTGTGAATGATGCCATTAAAAGGAAGTAGAGGATTTATGCCTCTCTTGAACTGATGACATCACACTCGGCAAACACAAGTTGAGTAAAGATCTATCCCATAAAGGTATAAAAATGTTCTCACTACAAAGAGTGAGTTTGCAGGTCAGTCGTGGTTTCACTAAGACTAATCTGTATTATCAAGGGCCGACCCTGAAAATGTATCCTACAACAATGGCTGGGCTGGCCCTAAATAATTCAGTAAGCGAGGAGGCTTTCCAGAAGCCTTGGTATTGTCATTGATCAGGCATTCGGGATTATGTCTTGTATTTGCTTTTACATTGTCTAAACATTGTGGTAAAAAGCATAAAAAACAAGCAACTCTGACAATACTCTACTTATCTAAACCATTCTTAATAATCAGTGGTTGACCTCTTTAATAGTCATGGGAGAGATGCTTGGTTTGCTTAGAATGTTTGTCATCCTTGCAGAGAATATCTCCAAAACATAATTGAATTTGCTCTTAATGGCAATTATATCAACTAGAACTGTAACTAAAATAGCATCTCTGTGGAATTTCTATAAAGTGTGCTATTGATTTTTTTTTTTTTTTTTTTTTTTTTTTACCCTTAAAACATTTCAACTATAAGGAAGATACGCATTTTGTGGTTATCCTAAAACTGGAGAAATTGGCCCCATTAGGTTTTATGTAATCCTTTGGCTTTGAGTTCTTGAGTTGTGTTCTGCATTTTGCAGGTAACAATTTATGGATATAACTGCTAGGGACAGGAACGGTGTCTTAATACAAGTGGCAATAAGCCTTGCTTGTCAATTTTTAGAAATAAACTTACACTAAAGTATAGCTGCTTGTGAATCTCCTAAGAATTTGTCGTGTTGTGAAAGCCATAGCGAGAGTATGTACCTTGTATCCATACTACAGATCATTGCAGGTGTTCTGGAACTGCTATCCCTAGGGTTCAAGAGACTACTAGCCCGGTGGGCGGTAGGGCCCAAGCATGTCCAAAATTGTTCACTCGTTGAATTGGGAGCAGGGTGGGATCCCGTAACGCAATGTTATGTGACCCTGTGATAATATGGTTGCTCGAGCAGTGTGGGGTCAGCAATGAAGGAAATGCTTGATGCAAGGGAGCTATAGGTTTAAGAAACAGGTGTGATAATAGAGTAATAATATTTTGGTGTGAGTGTGTTAATGTATGCACGGTAGTGTGTCTATTGGTAACCGGGAAGTGGCCAGGGAATCACTCGACTTTACCTGCCCCTTGGGCCAGAAGGTGACAGCCAGCTGTTCTAGTGGGGAATCTTACTTCATCTGATCAGCTGCTGGTCTGCGCATGTGAAGGCTGAAGGCACCAGGTTTTGGCATCATCTATTGACCTCACTCAAAAAAAATTACAAGATCTATGTATGGCCATGTTTAGCCGCCACCACTACTACCAGTACTAAGTACCCCAATTTTGACCAGTCGCCTGGAATCCTAACATGGCTGTATTGCTTATCATGGAGCTGAATCGGTGGGCCGGCACTGCCTTTTAACCCACTGGGACTCTCCTGCAATAAAGCTCTCTCTGGACACTGCAAAGGAGGCATCTGTGATGGCTTCAAAATCCAGAAGAGTTGCACCGTTTTTCAAACCTTACTCGATGAACAGCAATCCGCAGCTTAACATTAGTGCAGGGATAAAGTTAATGGGGAGGAATAATAGAGTGAGGCTGTAGAGGCCCCGTGTCCCTGTGAAACAATGCCAAACACGCCTGAGCAGCACAAAAAGGACTGCATTGCAGAGGTGGGGCTATTTATAGGCGAAACATTTAGATTTCAGCTGGCGCAGGCCATACCATCCATTTGTGTGTTATGGAGAGTTGCCAGTACTGTGTTCTGTGACGCTGACCTGATCAGGAAGGGTGGCCCTCCTCTCGCTCTTCAAGACATCTTCTCTATTAAAACAATAATTCTCCCGGGAAACGTGTAATCTTATCTGATTTTTTAATATTGTTGCACATCTTTCACATTGTGGTAATATGCAGAGGGCATGAAGGTTTGGTGCACACTGTGATGTTGCTTTACTCATTTCATTTTAATATTAGGTTTATTCACTTAATATTGGGTTTTATTGGATGTAATCATCTTCAGTGGTAAAAATATGTAACCATGTAGAAAATTAGATGCGGGAAACAACTTTTCACAGTGCATATGCCAAAGCGGATTCCCCGTGGTACCAGCGTAAGCTGTAGATAGAGCCTGTCTGCTCCTGTATTATTTATAATTAAATCAGTGTGATTTCTTCAGACTCATTGAACTATACATGATACAGGGCCAGCTCCCACCTCCCGCCAGTGCTTGCCTTCATATTACACAGTGAATAAGGGTGTTACACCACAACTCTCCTTTTAGTGAATAAACTCCCATGTCTCTTTTCACTGCTTGGCTTTTTAATGTATTGGCTTTACACCTACAGATGTATTGGAATTGGTTGAGTGCCTGTTAGTTCTCACTAGGTTTTGGAAAATATGGATTCACCATTTCCTACAGGTTTAAGAGAAGAAAGTGGTCAAAATCTTTTGAGGATTGTGATTTATGTTCCATTATTTTTATTCTATTTGACTGTTTGTCTTTAGTATTGCCACAGCCTCCAACCAATGTGTTGCACCAGCTTGTCCTTTTTCAGCGGTAGACACGTCGAATGCAACGAATATTATTTAAACGCCCTTTGCCCCTTATCGCAGTGGAAAAGTGCATTTTAAGTGGACTTGTTAAATGCATTCTCTTCCTGAACGATTAGGTGTTGCGACCGACAATCATGGATTTTGGCCAGACTCTGTCACGTCAGTGAGGAAGATTTTAGACTTCAAGGTTCAGGCTTTGTGGGGAGTCGGCCTCATTAGCCAATGGATCCTTTAGTTAGTGCCCATATTGATTATCCAACTACTGACCATGGGATGTATGTTCTCTGATGCAATGGAGTGTGTTCAGTTTAGTTAGGAATCAACACTGCCGTAAAATCAAATAGACATGTAGCTGAAGCTATTTAGGCAGCCCAGTCTTTGTGCATAAAGTTCTTTATCTAGAACACACTATTAGATGACCATAAGAAGAATCATCCCCTTGTGATTGGAGTTGGTCTCCCTCACCTGCATGTGGTACGAAGTAGAGGACTGCATTGGGAGGCGGGTCCCGCGGGCCAGAAAACTTGCGGGCGGTCTTGCTGGTGCTGCGGGCGGGAGCGGGCAGTCAGGCTCTGTACCTGCGGGTCCCGGTAATCCCGCGCAGTCCCGCAAGGCTGCCTTCTCGCTGCTCCCTTACTGAGTCTCCTCTCTTGCTCCGCCCAGGAACAAAACGTGTTGTGACGTCACTTCCCGTGACTCTGCCTTGTTCCTGGGCGGAGCAAGAGAAGAGACACTGTGAGGGAGCAACTCGAGGGCAGCCTTGCGGGACTGCGCAGGAAAACTGCAGTTCAGGTAAGGAGATTGGCTTGATTGGCCACAAATGTGGCGGGAGCGGGCGGGATTGGCCACAAATGTGGTGGGAATGGAACACCCACATTGCGGGAGTGGGCGGGATTGGGCAAAAAATCTGGTGGGAGCGGGCGGGAGCAGGATTAAAAAAAGCAGTCCCACGCAGGGCTCTAGTACGAAGCACCATGGGGGCAGATGGCACGTTCTTTTGCCATCAGATAACTACTCAATGTCCTTTTCCCTGATTTTGAAATGTCACATCGGAAGTGAGGGAGCATTGTGGTACCTGAAACATCTTACCCACTGAGCTACACATAACATGTCACATGTCACATAACACAAACGCAAGCATTGACAGGACGTTCTAATAGAAACTGAAAAAAGCTTCAACACTTTATGTAATGAAGCCATCAGAGAAAAAACTACAGATCTGCTATGGTGTATTCACTCAAACACACAAGAGAATGTAATTCATGTTTTATCCATGTAAAATGAGGACGATCGCAGCATGTGTTACAAGGAAGAGATATTTACCTCTCGTTGAGGCCCAAACAGTTAATACCCAAGTAGACATTGGAACGTTCCGGTGAAAGTTAATTTCCGAGTCAGAAACCCACTGAAATGTATTCACTAAGGCAGGTGTTCGCAGTAGATTTGTGGTTTCAAGTCCCTGAATTTATTATGCTTCACACAGGACCGTCGATGGTGAATGTCTGCATGATCTGCCCCTGCACAATGCACAGTTCAATAAGCAAGCAAGGAAGGGAATCAAATATGCTTTATACAGGGCCACCCGATTATACATTTTAGTTTGAAACAGGGGCCTAGTAATCCATAGATCTAATCTTAGTTCAAACATTGCCTAAAGAATAAACTTTAAATATAGCATAAAGATATATGCATGCAAAAGGTAGGAAAGATTTTGTATAGTTGCATGCTTCAAATCCAAAAAAGGATTTGAAACAGTTTTTTTTTAATAGACTTGGAATGTAACTTCTACGAGTTGAAGAAGGGCCGAGCAGGTCCTGTATATTGCATAGTGGAATATTAATATGCTGTCTTCCGCTCCAACTCTCCACATTATATGGGGCAGCCAATCTTGCGGGATAAGAAAGATTGTATGGCCCCTCATTGTGGAAAGCGAGGTCAAGGAGTTGAACATGTATTAGACTTACCAATGATACGCAGCATCAAAAGGTGAGTAGCATTAAACTAATTTGGTGTTAATTGATAACTAGTATTTCATATACAATTTAAAGAAAAAACACATAACACTAAAGAATTGGTTGGAATAAATTTAATTTCATCTGTCTGTAAACAAGGTGTTTTAATATTTTATGGCATTTTTTTAAATGCATATTAAATCAGATGAGTTAGACTGTATCTCAGATGTAACAAAAGTGCAGGGAAAGCGAAAAAGGACAAATTAACATTCGTACATGATTCACGAGACCCAAAAAACAGAAGCAAATACCAATGTCTTTACAGAAGTGCCATTCCAAAGAAACTAGCCTTATGTCAGTTAAAACCCCTCTCACCCTTTAAGAATATGGCACAGAATACATACAGAACTATCACAATACAGCCATGGTCATTCTAAAGAAAGCCTTCTACTCGTCTTTAGTACATAGAATTCATGGTCGTCTTCGTATTAAATAGACAGCGAGTAGCGCGTTTTAACTGACAATCGGGTTATACACATTTCAACTCATACAAGAAAATGAATGCTTTCTGCAGCCAGGGATCCGACAACCCAAACATATCGCTGTTAATGTCTTCCAGCAGCAGGGCTGCAGTTCATCGACGCCCTTTGAGTTAGATATTCCAGCAGCAATGTTAACCGCCAATATACACAATATATTAACTAGACTGAAGGTGGTCGTTACTAACAAGAGAAAAAAAGTCGAGAGACTCGATGCTTTAGCTGTTTGAAGCTCTAGTCGGTCCTAGTAGTAGCATATGCCAACATTTAGTATGGAAGTGGCCCGTTTGGAGCGCGTTAGTGTGTCGGATTATAATTCCCATAATCCCAACTGAATTCCAACAACCAAAGAAGCCATTCAATTCAGTTAATGCAACGGTTAGCGTTATCTCACTAGTGTTTCGAATCACATGCCCTTGATTACGGTGCGTTCACATAAAATTCCCTGTGTTATTTAAAACTTTCAAGCTGTAGCTTGCAGCTTTCTCAGGCATTAAAAGAATGTTTAATACCCCGATATTAAGAACCGGAACCACTGCTGCACCCGTGGGAGGTACTCGGCTTTGTGTTCAGCTTGATAAAATATGGCTAAATACATTAAAAAAAGTCAGTTTCCACTATATCATTGTATATGTCAATACCGGACAGTTGGGATTCTATATAACATCCCACACCAGTAACATACTGGGATCCCACACCAGTAACATACTGGGAACCCACTGTCACAAAAACAGGTAATTTTTTTGTTTAAAAAAGGTACTTTGTCCTGCACATGCCTCTACTGTATTCCCTTCATTCAAGAAAGCCTTTAAGTGGCCATGCTGGTTAATGAGATATACATAGAATTGAGAGCTGGGAAGGGTTAACTCATCCACCGAGCAAGAAACAGAAGAATCAGTCAAGCTAATGACTTTAAAATTGTTTAAAAAGTGGTATATTTGGCATGGAAATCCATTTAGCTTAAAGACATTTTGTTATTGCACTGAACATGCAGATTAACAATGTTTATCATAAAGACATTGGGGGTCATTGCAACCTGCAGTTACAGGAGGGATTCTTGAGTCAGAAAGGGTTAAACCTCGGATATATAAAACGCAGGCTGGCGGCTTAATGCTGCTTGCGAATTTTCCCGTCATCTGTGTTTGAGCAAAGGAAGACAAAAGGCGAGCGATGTATTCGCTCAAACCGATCTCAAAGGCATCGATCCAGCGCATGTACAATCTGTGCCTTGACTAGTGTTTGTCAGAACAGCAGCCTGCCCCATTTTTAGTGATCTGACCCCCCCCATGCCCTGCCGTACTCTCGTAACTATAGGCCTTCAGCTTCTAGCGCTACATCCCGACTTTATGAAATATTCCTGTCTGAAATACAAGCGAACGGCACAAGGCAGGGTTACTTTATGGCAACGCGGGGCTTTAAATCCAATGCCAAGTGCTCTAGATTTAGCTACATACCCCTCAAACAAAAGGGTAACACTTGAGTACAACCTGCGGCAAGAAAGACTTTGACAATGTGTTCAGCTGTTTGTCTTCTAGAATAAGACAACTTTTTGTGTTGCTTCATCAAAAAAAAAAAAAAAAGCCAGAAGTGTCATCCCCCCCCAAATTATATGACTGCTGATGATGTATGTCTAGTTTACTTAACAAAACTCCAGAAGGGCAATAAATCCTAGTAAACAGGTCATCGGTAACCACCACCTCCGGTCTGGTAGTGTCAATGTTCATGATGTAGGGACATGCTGCTCAGAAGTGAAGCCTGGAAGGGTATACTTAGCAGACAGAACAACTGGATCGTCCTTTTCCTGGACACCAATTTCAATGACAAAAACCAAATTGCTGAAGTACACAAAAAAAAAAAAAAGAAAAAAAAACTACTACAACTTTCCCCACCAAAACAGGGATACAAAGGAGACACAGCTTCATCCTCCATTACCCCGGGTGTTGCTAATAAAATTTCCCAGATAAAACAATCAGACAGGAAAGTTTAGTAGCAATGTGTTTTTTTTTTTTTAGTGTTTTTATTTATTTTATCCCCCTAGAATGTAAGTCAACCTAACAACTAAAATCCCATATCTCTCAAGTATTTTGCCATCGCAAATGCCTTTTTATTCAAACCACCTCCGTGGACGCCTTCTTTCCCCATTGCAAAGACCAAGACTGAAAGAGAGAGAAAAAAAGAAAAGGATAAAAATGTTAGAATGTAACAAAGCAATAACTAAATCACAATTTTAGGATGAACACAAAAGATTAACACACTTTAATAGAATTAGTTACAATTATCAATTACAGACAATACAGCAACGTACCTCATACCACACAATGCAATTTTAGCTTGATTTCACCCATTAAATGGAAAAAAAATACCAATATCCATATAATTTATAATATATATATATATATATATATATATATATATATATATATATTGTTGGATGTATTCCGGGCCCCACTCTAATGCGTAGCAATTTGGGCTTTCTTCCGGTTTTAGATATTTTTAGATGCTTGAATGTTGTGCGGCATTTTGTAAGATTTCTTTGAATACTGATGTATTATAAGATTACTTTTTGAAATAAGACTTTTGTTTGTTAGGATAGCTAAGCTTCCCTTGCTGGAAAAATGTGAAGCCAATTTAATAGTTGAGTTGAGGCCGAGGTTCAATTTTGTCCTAAATCGGAGATCCGTAAAGCCCGGCCTCTCTACCCGTGTATTCACAGCCCCGGATAGGGCTGCACATTACATTAAAAAGGTATATGAACCTGTTATAAGGACATTGCTGTCCCCTTTAGAGCATCTCGCTTTCTATGGAAAGGATGTGAAATATGCAAAGATTTGGCAAACGCCCCATTAATGTGCACATTATTATACGGGCATCCTGTTGCTCCACTTGTATCAGTGAAGGCATGTAAAAAAGCCTTACCCAATTTAACAGCCGATACAGGATTTAATAATATGGCCAAGTGACAACATGACCTTTACATTTTAAACGTTCCAATGTAATTTTAGAACAAAACACAGAACTTTATTGTGTTAAAGGCTATTTATAATCAGCGGCTGCTGCTACAGCGTTTCACGTACTTGATAAGCGAAGCAACTTATTACGCCGTAAGGAGGAATCGCTGATGTATTCCACCTGCGTGAGGCCCATCAACACAATACCCTTCACATCGAAAGCCCGCTCTTTTTATTATATACACACATATATATATATATATATATATATATATATATATATATATATATATATATATATATATATATATATATATATATATACATACACACACATACACACACATTATGTATATAACACACACACATATTATATACATAATATGTATACATACATACACACATATATATATATATATATATATATACACACACACACATACATATATACACACGCACACATCCACTAAACAGAGAATTATATATATATATATATATATATATATATATATAAAACTTGTAAAGAACTAACTTGTGAAGTAATTGGGATAACAATTGTTTGTGCGCAGCCATTTGTGAACTTTATTATATGAAATGATTTTTATAATGCTGTTATTATGTGTAATAAATATTTGCGGTTATAATAAGTGATTGCATGCTCCAGATATTGCTTTAGTATACCCTTGGGTGTACTGAGCATCAGGGACACTTATCTATTACAGACGATTGCTTTTTGATTATTGGAGATAATTTGCAGGATTGGTGTGATATTCACTGATTAAATGTTACTGGCCACTGAAATGCAATAATACATATAATGACCGTTATAAAAATACTTTAGCATTGTGTGTGCGCATACATGGAGTTTACTGCAGCATTTACAGCTGGTGTGGAATGGTGCAAAGCTAGTGCAGGCATGTGTCTAGAGAATGGATTGACAACAGTGCCCCTCACAGGCATCTTAAATGTATTTTAGGTTGGGCATGCAAAGGACAAAGACCAAAGAATAACAAGCAAGGTAAAATGTCTACATGGTTATCATTTGGTAGGATCTTACCTCTTACAGCTTTGCCTACAGCAATGTTGTATGTGGGTTCACCACCTTGACTTTTTGTCCTGATGTCCATTGTGAAATCGTTCTCAATATACAGGCTGTCTCTGATCACCGAGCATTTCTTTCCTCCGACGGTTAGTCCTCCAGTGAAGAATCCTTCTCTGTCCTTTCCTATCAGTACATCTATTTCTGCAGGCTACAAATAAAATGGAAACATAATGAACATTAAGAAAGGATGAGTAAAGTACACAAAGAAAGAGTGGATACATAGAAGAGCTGTGGTCATCTCATAGCATAAAGTTCTACCTCAATAGGATCTTTCTTGTAGACCTTCAAACTTCTTCATCATCATCATTATGTCTATGTACTATCTTCTGGCACACATTATTATACTGTGTAATTAATACACGTCTGTAAACAATCCTTGGGTTACAAAAGTTTACACAAGGGAGCAATTTGGATGTAAAGATATGATACCAGGCATTATGGAACTGAAGGAATTCCAAAGGTTTGAAAAGTGGTCTTACCATAGCAACTACTAAAATATTTGAGCTTGGTTGGTAGGATCCCCATGGGATCCAACAGACTGGTCTTCTTTCCACCATTATTAATATATAATAATATATCCTCCATATGCACAGCCTAGACATCTCCAGCAGGTTACATAGAACGTATGCAGAACAGCTACAATGGATGCAATACGAGAGTCCATAATTCTGTGGACAGTGACACAGGTTGTGTGGCTTTGGATCTGTACTTCGGGATGCTGGATTTGAAATAAATAATGATCAGGAGGATAAAGACAAAGTCTCCTCGTTCCAGGGTACAAGTAAATGGACAAATGGCTGCTCAGTGGTGGGTTGTTGCGTGTACAACTTACAACTATCAGGCCATTTCCACCACAAAAAGCTCAGCTGTGTGCTGTTTTGCGTCTGTTCTCGTGAAGCAAGCGTATATAAACCAGGAATGGTTGCACTATTAACTATGTCCTTAAAGCCTTAAAAGTGGGCTATACCGGTCCACAATTGTGAAAGTTATTAAATTCACAAAGCAACTGCTTTCTCCCCTACTGTTAAAGGGACACTCCAACCATCATCGCACTTCAACAAGCTGCTGAGTGGCTGGAATCATCGGTGCATGGAGAAGGCAGGGAGCTGCAGCTTCTGCTTAAGGTTTTTTTTTTTAAAGAATGTATTGTAAAGCAATTCATTTACATCCTTTTTATGAGGCTTTTAAGTTACAATAAAATACTCCCTCTAAGTTGTTAATTGAGCTCATGCCACTCAACCCTAAACTGATATTTCAAATCAGAGATATATTATTTTAGGGCTGAAACAACTAATCGATAAAATCGATAATAATCGATTATGAAAATCGTTGTCAACGAATTTCATCATCGATTAATCGGATCGATTTTTATCGATTATAAAAAGAGTTTTTTTTCAGAGCAAATGCTCTGAAAAACCCCTCTCCTTATATAATCCGACCTCAAACAGAGATCGGATTATAACACCGGAATCCAGATCCCCCGCAACGCTGCAGGGGACCTGGATTCCCCTCACTGTCGGCCGGTCTCTCACTTCCGTCTCTCTCCCCCCTCCCATAGACCCCTCTGACTCCTCCCCCCTCCCATACGTCACTCTGCCTCTCTACCCGGCACCGTTACTGAAGGCACTTTCCCTGCAGCTTCATAGAAGCCTCAGTGTAAGTGAAGGTGAGTGACGGAGTCTGTCTGTGCGATGCAGACCCCCACCGGCTAACAGAGAATCATCCTCTCTGATGGCCGGTGAGGGTCTGCATCGCACAGACAGACTCCGTTACTGCCCTTCACTTACACTGAGGCTTCTATGAAGCTGCAATGAAAGTGCCTTCAGTAACGGAGCCGGGTAGAGAGGCAGAGCGGTGTATGGGAGGGGGGAGGAGTCAGAGGGGTGTATGGGAGCCACCCTCCAATACACCACTCTGGCTCCTCCCCCTCTCATACGCCACTCTGCCTCTCTACCCGGCTCCCTGGTGTCTTGTCAGAAACGGAGGTTCACAGGAGGCAGAGTGGAGTATGGGAGGGGGGAGGAGGCAAAGTGATGTATGGGAGGGGGAGGAGCCAACGTGATGTATGGGAGGAGGCAGAGTGGAGTATGGGAGGAGCCAGAGTGATGTATGGGGGGGAGGAGGCAGAGTGGTATATGGGAGGGGAGGAGCCAGAGTGGTGTATGGGCGGGGGAGGAGCCAGAGTGGCATATGGGAGGGGGAGGAGCCAGAGTGGTGTATGGGAGGGGAGGAGTCAGAGTGGTGTATGGGAGGGGGAGGAGCCAGAGTGGTGTATGGGTGAGTTATAGTGGTGTATGGGGGGTATTATGAATTTTTAGGGCATATAGGGGGTATAAGGCATATGGATATTAGGCATATCAGGGGGCATAAACATATCTGGGGTAAAAGGTATATCAGGGGGCTCAGTGGCATATAGGGGGTATAAGACATCGATATTAGGCATATCAGGGGGGCATAAAACAAATCTGGGGGTAAAAGGTATATCAGGGGGCTCAGTTGCATATCACTGGCATATAAGGAGTATAAGGCATATCAGGGGCACAGTGGCATATCAGGGGGCACAGTGGAATCTGGCATATAAGAGGTATAAGGCATATATGGGGGCAGAGTGGCAAGCTGGGGGTCAGATGTGCATAACTGGGGGCAGTTTGGTAAATAAAAAAATTTAAACAAGGCTTTTTTCTCAGTTTTTATTAAATATGAAAAATAGTTAACATATGAATTAATATTTACTAATAACTTTGTATTAAAACCTAGTTTGAGAAGCACTGTGTTTGGGTTCTTGTAGCTTTTATTATTATGTCAGTAAAATAAGAAGGTGAATAGAGAGAGAGAGGCCATTGCAATAAAGAGATGAAAGTGTAAATTGTACGTTTTTTATTGCAATTTTTCTTCAATTTAAAATAATGTATTTTTTTATCCGATTAATCGATTAATCGAAAAAATAATCGGCCAACTAATCGATTATTAAAATAATCGTTAGTTGCAGCCCTATATTATTTAAAAAAAAAAGCCTTAGTTTATTCTGTGTTGCGTTAGCAACATCATTTATTTCATGTATAGACTGTACATCTCGTAACGTCAGGTAAGCATTATGTGCACAACTGCCTAACCTGGGCCTACTGAACTCATCATCTGTCATCGGTTGTAGAGAGTCCTGTTTCAGTAAATGCGTTTTAAAATGTGGTGAATTAATACACTTCTCTCTTGAAAGGACTGTATAATGGTCCTATGAACCGTCATGAATACTTTAGAATGCATTCTTTAAAAGTTAAGTACATAGAAATCATTTATCTTCTAGAAAAGCTGCAGCTCCCTCCGTGGTCAATGATTGGCACCAACTGATCAGTAGCAGTGCTTTCCATGCAAGGGGGTCATTATAAAGAGGTTCCCTAACTTACTTGGCCTACTGTCCCCTCAACAAAACATTTTTTCAGGGCCCCCTGGATGATTCCAGCGCCCCCCAGTATTCGGTTGCGCCCACTTTGTGTGTTTATTTGGAAAATAAAGTATCACTATGACTATGTCGCACAACAGATAAAACACGTACGAAAGTTTTTGCAAAATTTTCTTCTACTTTCTTCGTTTCCACCCCCCCCTTATTCTTAGTCAACGTTTCCCAATTGCACCAGATACTTCTCCCGCCCCCCTACCCCTTGGATCATTCCACTGCACCCCAAGGGGTGGTATCGCCCACTTTGGAAAGCACTGCATTAAACATCACAGATTCATGCGCGAGAATCTGAGCACACGTGAACCAGCGGGGCTTCTTACAGGAACGTGACTATGTCTTCAAGCGAACACATAATCTGGAACAATGCAGATGCTCCCGTGAGCTGCACGCTGTGATGGCGAGCTTCTGCCACAATACTCCAGTTTTAATGAGGACCAAGCTCTGTTCTAAACCATTCACAGTGTGCAGATTAACAAGTATAACGGTCGAGATCAACTATTTCAATTAACACATCTTTACAAGAATGCTGGCCTACTGGAAGTCAGTTGGAGGCACAGCAAGCTATGCTAGAGGAGGCCAGCTAGCCTCAAAGTACATTGGGGAAAAGAAAACAACAAGATAAACAAACCCCCTCCAGAATGGGGGTACATGGCTCCCGGCCAAGCGCTTGTTATTTATGGACACTAAAAGCATTCGGTTTCAGATGATCCAGAATGAAGGTGCAACCAATTACATCTGGATATATTTCTTTCAATGAGGGTCAAACTGATCCCTCTCTTACACACACCCCACTGGGATCTCTTTTACCTACCAGATACATTAATGATCAATAATATCTTTAGGGTATCTATTTACTGTGCTTAGTTAAGAGGGAGAAACTTCATGGTGATGGAGAAGCAGGGATCTGCAGCCCTGTTTTCCTGATCACATCTTGTGTGATCAGCAGCAGGGGAGTCAAAGACCCCAGTATAGTATAAAACCTTCAGTTACACGGTCCACCAGCTTATAAAACTGAGTAATAATTACCAAGATCAATCTTCGTTCAAGTTTAGCAGAATAAGGTTATCTTTTGGTAGCTAAGGTCTGGTTAAATGTTTATTACAAATATCAAATTAAAACGAAAATTCCCAAAAATACTGTATTTTTTGTTTTAAAACTCTGCAAGTTTTGAGATACAATATTTTCATGAAGCTGCAAATGTGTCATGTATATGTTCTAGCTGTTCTATTAACCCACTCTACTAAACGCTCAAACTTATCATCCTACTGATTGTGGTGAACAATTGAATGGCTCGGTCTTAATCACACAGATGCTCCAAAGTCTATGGAGCAAGTGATTTCATTTGCATTGCCATAATGAAACAGCTTGGCTTTGAGCAGGAAAAGCCACCCAAAATATCACACGACTCACAACAATGGCAGCCACCCGGTCTACAGAAATGTATTGGAGCAAGATTAGACCAAAAACGCTAATATAGTTTAGCATTGAAGAAAACCACATTTTCAGTTCTGCATTTAAGGCTCAAACATTTTATCAATGACATCTCCTTAAAAACCACTCAAGTGCCCCGGGAAGGTAACACGGCTGGCTTACATGTACTATTCAGGTATATATGTTTATATATTTCTATTATAACATAATGTATAGTTTTTCTGTAGCTTTCACCCGGGCTGCTCGATTTGTTCCCTAGGCACTGCTCTGGCTGCCAATTTCTGATCACAGAAAGGGCATTTTCTTGAAGGTCTTCCAGCTGAAAGGTGGCTGGAAGTGGTTGTATGAGGTCAGACTGCTGTGATGTAATACACAGAGGGTTTTGGAAGAATGGCTTCCGTAAGCAACTCTAGTATCTCATACCTTTTAAAGCAGCTTGATGTGACAGGGAGCATCAAGTAGAAAAATCAAATGACAGATACGTTTCTACACGTCTCTCTACATGAAGCAGCCCATGTCTGAGGGCGTTTTATGACGCACTCAAGGTCGAACATCACATTATATCAACGGTAGCATTATTGTAGATCTTAGAATGAAAGGGCCATGAAGGAGCTTATATGTTTGTAGAAGATGATAATTCTGCAGCCTCCCCGTGCTCTACAGAGTCAAGTGACCTGACGAAATGTCAAGAATTCACCGTGAGGACAGCGGGCTTGACAAAGCCTGGAAGCTAGAAGCCTCCCGCTGGTGTCAAGGGCTTTTTGTAAGGATACCGCACAGTAGCAGACATTGTCTGTTTTCTAATCAATCGGGCGCCAAATCCAGTATATTCCAGGTGCTGTGAGAAGCCATGTTGTTTTTTCCCCTCCTCAGAGGGAACAGCTGAAGTAGTGCATGTGATAGTAACATGTTAAAAATAAATGTGTTAATGAACTTTGTTCTGGTAATTACAAAAAGTCGTGAAAGCAGAAATTGAAGACTGATTACTTCACATTGTATATCATTCCTGGGGTGTTCTAGCCGTTTCGCAAACACTTGCACGGTTATACAAGAAACCACAGATTGGGTGACTTTACAAGATGTAAAAAGGACTCAACTACACTTCCAGCCTTGCACTTTCCATTATTTTTACAGCATTATAATGGACTTATAGACCGTTCATTTAAAATAGTCAACAGTGCCACTTAAAAAGTGTGTTAGTAAAGGGGTAGTGTTGACAGTGGGGCTTGTGCTAGCGATATCATTTACGTTTTAATATATATAAAATATTATATTTTATATAAAATATAAAATATATATATAAAATATTTGGAAAATTGTTTTGGATTGTTGGGAAAAAAAGAAAGAAAAAAAAAAAACAATCTTGGCGGAACACTTCCCTTACACTTAGGGTTATTAAGATATTAAATCTTTAAGCTACTGCACCATACTACAAGAAATAGTTCTAGTTTTTACATTAACATTGTTTTCAGGAATCTGCATTTAGACGTTTGTATTTGTTCACACATTTTAGCCTAATTTACTACACAATGAAAGGCTCAGTCTCAACGACCCAGACTCACACTCTCTAATGCATATCATTAGCTCCGTGTGGGGTTTGGCCAGGAAAAGACATAAATAAAATAAAAATAATAAAAAAAAGACTGACAACAATGGAAGCCTCCAGGTCTACAGATAACAAAAGATTGTTGGAATAAAATTAGGTTAAATTCCAGCCTGCATTGCTTTATACAATAATGGATTTAATGCTCAAGACCCCCCCCCAGGACTTCTACTTTAAGTTCTCTTCCCTTTCTTCAACATTCACCCTTTGAAAAATGACCTTCAGAAAATGGCAGAATAACTTAATAAAAAGGAATAACCCAAGTTGTTAGATCTGAAAACATGCATATGGATATGTGGCACGTGTCAGAAGCACTTTAAGTGAGCTGTTTTTATCCAGGATGACTTTAAACATATAAAAGTACCTTCTTTATTGATGAAATCCTCCCATTAACATGCTACCAAGGGGACCCAAGAAGTATGGTGGCCATAAAGTGCATCTTATAACAGAAGAGAATGGCGAGTGTGTATTATCAAGCGCAGGTACACAGCTCTGTGCCATGTATCTACTTATTTTGCCAATGTGCTATTTACACAGGCTGGCACAACAGACAATATGTATTTTAGGGTAAATCATACACAATATTAACACCTTAAGCCCCCAACTTCACCTCCTCTAGTTATTCCTAGTGAACCAACCAGCGCTACTTCCTACCACGGCGAGTAATTCACGTACATAATACTTAACACTGTTAAACGATCCATAATGCAAATATAAATATAGTTCATAAGAAAACACTTGACAATCACAGAATTTGACAACAGATAAACATTCGGCCCATCTAGTCGGCCATTTCTAAAGACCTTCATCAGTCCTTGGTCCAGGCCCATAGTCAGGATATAGCCTTATGCCTATGCCATGCATGTTCAAAGACCCTCTCTGTAAAGTAACATTACATCTGACTTTAGATTTAAATATACGTCTTCTCCTTTGAAATAAACCTGTACTTTGTTAAATCCCTTTAAGTATTTAAATGTTTCTATCACATCTCCCCCCTCTTCTCCAAGCCATAGATATTAAGATCCCTTATCCTTTCCTCATAATTTCTATCCTCCAAACCAGTCACCTCTAAACTCTCTCAGTATTTAAAAGTTCTGGGATTTGGGGGGTTTTTATGCTGCAAGAAGGACTGGCAAAGAAAAATGTAATCAAAGCTCAATACTGTTCACCGACCATAAACATTAGCTGTAGAACTCAAGACATTATTGTTGTAGCCAATAAGGCTTTTATCCTTCTATAAAGGAAACCTCAGTAAATGGATCTCCAAAAAACACAACAGTTAATATACAAAACTCCATGAAAATATTCTGGAGCTCTCTGCTGGATCGGAAGCACCACCTCGCTTGCTTCTGAGATTGAAGCCTGCTGGGAGTTCATTCTGATCAGCAGCACGGGGAGAAAGAAGCGTAGGCCTCCTGAATAACTGCAGAGTCATTCCAGGCCTGACTATTCTGTGTCCTGTAGGCCCGAGCAAATGTGTCATCTGAGAAGAAAGAGCGGAACAGCCATTGTCAGATTAGTGCCGCACAATGAATGGAAACAAACCGTGCAGCTGTCGATACATGTAAGAACAGACACAGGGACTTCCGCCCTCCATTAAATTAAACCTACAAGTCCCAGGGTAATTTTCAGTTCAGTGGATGCCATTTTTGTATTTATGCTATAGTTCTATTTAGACGATAAGATAAAAACCCCCCTCAGACCCACCAAAGCAATAGAAGATAAAGACTTTTCACAAAAGCCCCAACCACCTTATTTTTTTCTCTTATATGCATGGTTGTTACATGCATGTACTCTGCACGCAAAGCCCATGTCGACACATGCACAATGACATAATCATACCCAAGAAAATCTTGGCATAAAATTTATATCTGATGCACCAACTTTCACAGCTCTAAAGCCATTTATGAAGATATGTCACACAGTCTAATTACTGCTTGTAAATAGAGACTGGATGAATTATCCTCCATGATACTAAACTAATTATGGATCAACTGTCAGCATGCAGGGATCTTTATTTTTTCAACTTCTTTCTATGGAAACCGGCCACCACGCTAAGCTGCTGGCACCGTGCACCGATCCCTGCCTGTAAGACGCAATCAGAGCATTCTGTGACTTGTAGGAGATCCCACCGATCGATGATATTCACGGCTTATGCCATAACACCTAGAGAGACCTCTTAAATCTGAAAAGCTTCTATACAAATTTACATCTTTTTTCTATGATAAATGACAGTTAGAACCACATTATATGCAAGAACTAAAGTAAACTCATTAACAAAACAAGAATAAGTAAAAATAAAATGAGCTGTCTCTCTCACTCAAGCGCAAGGAGGCCTTTTGTTGACTTTGGGATACCAGACAGTTGGCCACAACACCAAGCTATCTGTATCACCTCGCGTTCTAGTCTAGTTAAATAATGTAAATCGCACTCTCCTCATTTTAAAAAGGTATTAGCTCTCCTGATCTGTTAGACATGTAGGAACCCCAAATGTGATCAGGTGAGGCAAACACATGGCATGACAGACAATAGTCTGAATGCTGGTGACTACCAAAAGAGGTACAAGGAACCAAGAACTCTCACTAAAGCTGCTCTAGGCAGTCTGTGTTAACATGTAGGCTGCCATGTCTAGCTTACTTTACACCCTTGCCCCAGTTTTTATAATACGTTCCTTAAATTCTAATTCACACAAAAAAAACGGGCTGACAAGTCTATCACGTTACAAAGCAAACAATGCTCAGGACCACGATATCTACCCAAGCAAAGGAAGAACACACCTAGGGCCAGATTAGATTGGCCTACCATAGAACTTTGCAAAAGACATACCGTTAACGTCAATACGTTCACCCTTCATAGTCACTCAACGAAAAGCACAAATCTAAAATGCCAGACACCTGGCACAACTCACCTTCTGCCTTGGTTTATGGTTATGTTAAAGATGCATGACCTGATTGTCCTATCAACCAAAGGTATGTATAAAGATGGTTCTTGCGAGAAAGTAATCTCAACGCAGCCCGCAGTATACTTTTTTCATAAGTGCCCCCACTGAAAGAGCTATCTTATCGGCCTTCTCCATAGGCTTACGGACGGATATAGTGGGCTTATTTACACAACCCCCCAAAAAGTCATCATCATAATAAAGTGGTCTTAGAAATCTGAAATGCAGTTGGGACAGCGCGGAAAGACCTTTAACGCAATCCAGGGATGACATTCTGGAATCTAAGCGGTTGGAACTCATACATTATAATCCAAGTGAAATATCAAGTCAATATGATATTTCCAAGGATCTGTATTTGAGAAGCGGAGGCAGCTGTCAATGGGAGACACTGCTGCAAATAGGATTGTGTCGCTTAATTCATTCTGTAGGAATCTCTATGACAAGCCGGTCACCTGACTTTAAAACAGATCATGCCTCTCTCCTGATTGGCAGCAGGTCACTAACAGATGACAACGGATCGGTCGAACTAATATTTTTAAGGATGTAGGGTTACGCTAAATGGCATTTAACTATGCTATACGGCTGCATGGGGCCACAATATTACTCTGCTAATCAATGAATGATTGCAGAGAGCTACGTGGGAAATAAACTCTTAGTGATGATGCCCCTAAACCCTTGGGTCATTACAATCTCATACATATATATATATATATATATATATATATATATATATATATACACACACACACACATACACACGATGTTATATTATATATCATAAGGAAATATAAGGTAACCCCCAAAACGTAGTTACATATAGAATGAGCTAAATAACGGGATGTGTGGTGCACAGGTTGCAGAACAGCAATCTGCGGATGGCCTCGTTGCCCTCCAGGGTGAGAGTACTGGTGAAGAATAAAAATCAATGGGTACACGCCATCTTGCAGAAGAACATGGACGAGGGGGGTGGGATTCACAAAAGCCGGTTACGTCATGTGCGTAAATCTCATCTTGACAGTGACTTGGTGCTACGCAAAAATGAGATCCTTCTTAAGCAAAAAAAAAAAAAAATCGTGATAGCACGGCCTGATCCAGCGCATCTACCTCATCCTAGATGTGGAAATACCGGTCAGACGGGCCGCAGCCGCCTCTCATAGGGATGAAATAACGGATCACATGCAGAGGATCAGCGGAGAGAGGATGTCCATGATGAGTGTCTGCTCAATGATACTAAGTGGTGTAGGGGATCAGAGAGATGCCCCCTAGAATCTGCCCCAGGTCACTCACTTTATTAACCCCACACTCACGGGCAGAGCATCATTTAGAATATCTTAACAGCCTGCGGAGTGGGGGTGCTGATAAAAGGGGCTCGATGAGGGTTCCATTAGACATATACCCGTACCCGCAAGGCAGCAGGTGCATGTCTGGTAGGAAGGAGAATAGGCTCAGGAGTAAGAACATCCACTTACCGTTATTGTCTGAAAGATGCCCCCGGGGGTTGTTGCCCAGACATATTTGGCGTCCACGTAACCGACAATGGCGGCCTCCTGGCAGCTGCCATCGGCCATCAACATATCCACGTAATCCTGCCAGCCGGACATCTTCAGTGAGGGGAGGGGGGCACCGAGAGGGGCGACCAAGAGGTAACAAAGACTAAAAGGACCTGGGATCCCGGGGTAGGGATGTGGGTAGGCGACACTGGGGACAACGAAGTGGCTCCGTCACGACCGGAGATAATCTGAGCTCCGACTGCCGGGAGAAGCCGAGGAAATAGGGCAGCGCCCGGGTGTACTCCCCCTCCCCCTGTAATGCCGCTGCAGATCACTCCGCCAGCAGCGGAAGGACACTGGCACACCTCCACGTGTGGGTAGCGCGTTGAGTGGCTATCCGGCTTATAGCGTGTGAGGGACTGCAACCTGCAGCCCATAGCAACAGCGCCGGACCGCTATACCGCCGCACAGCAGTCAGTGCCAGGCTAGGGTTTATCGCAACACATCCCGGTTATCATCCACATCGCAACACATCCCGGTTATCATCCACATCACAACACCGGCAGCGGGACAACAAACTCTTTATAAAAGAAATACGTATTCCGTATACCATCATCTGTCCAAAACAATCTGAGATGATCGCAGATGTGGCGCAGTATGAAATAATTGCACAAACACAGTTACTGGATGCAGCGCATTCTATTTATCACTATTCTTTTTTAAATACACTGATTTATTTGTTATAGATAATAATACGTTCATGTTATTAAACAGCAGCTCGTCACGTATCTTTACAGAGCCTTTTACTGTATTTAACGTAAAGCCTCGAATCCCTGTGGCCAAGTGGCAGCATCACGGATGCCCAGGTCACGTGACGCCTGGACCCTGCAGTACATGATGCTGGCGAAGAGATGGGGAGGAGCTGGGAGTTCATCTCCAGTCCTGGGACACTGCAGCCTTCCTTTGTTTCAGTGATTTTGTAACTTGGGGAGGGGGAGGAGATGCTTCTCATTTCTATCCATTCCCTAAAAAAAGGTAGGGGGGGGCAGTGGCCACATCCAGATGTGGGAGGAAAAATAAAAAAGACCAAAGAAGAAGGTGAATGCTGCATAGAAGCAGAGTGGGTGGGATGCGGAGAGGTGCTGAGAAGCTGCGGGCAATGGAGGCGGTGTCAGCAGCATCACTGAGAGGTGCATCTTGTTGTCATGGCAACAGTAGCACTTCCTAGCCTATTGCTGTAGGGACCAGAAGCAGACACCGGGTGTCAGACCGCCAGCCTCGGCGCGCCAGTGCAAACTGCGTCTTTAAAGAATAGCCCGCTTCTATATACAGCTATATAATCGCGGCCTGATGCTGGCAACGCATAGAGCTGCAGTGCTTTTCTGGGACTGGTGTTCAGTAAACATAGTTTTCTGTAAACAAGCCCTAAATCCAGATTTATCAAGGGAATTTGGTGATGGGGTAGAGGTTCCCAGTGAAGACAGCTAATGCAGCGGGGGGGGGGATTAATCATGCATGGGACTTGCATATGGATCAATTAATGATTGTAATGATTCATATTTTGTAGTTTAAGGTTTTAGGACATAGGATGCCATCAGTTATAATTTATCCCCAAAGGTCTAGTGTAACTTGTGAACATTGAATCGATTGCCATGGTTACACCACCCTCAATATGCACCTGAGTTGCTATTTATACATAAACAAATGTATTCAGTACTAACTGTGTTTCAGACAAGGATTTTAGTGCCCAAGGCAGACTGTGGTTTTTGCACCCCTCCCGTCCACGAATCCCTTCATTAAAATCATTATACCGAGTATGCTTTCGCTCTTAAGAGTGGCCCCTGCAGCTTGGTGCCCTAGGCAGCTGTCACATTCTGCTTTAGGAAGCAGTGGTCCTTGCCCTCCTGAGATTAGGTAACGCACGGAATGATTATGATCACCCATCAGATGATAGGTATTGGGAGAAGAGAAGATGAATTGCAGAGAAGTATCTCAGAATGCTACAGAATTGATATTAAAGATGATTAATTATTATTATTATTAGCATCATCAGCTAAGGTAAATATAGCCCCGCTTACAAGCTTTAATGGAAATCGGTTTACGTAGGAATCACAAATAAAACAGCTTAAGTCTTTCTTTAAAAAAAATCTTTCTTAAAAATTCATATTTTCTAGGCACAGCTGAAAGCCGGACTTCAACAACCAGCCACGTAAAGATCATTTGAATAGAATACAAGAGTCACTAAGTGGTCTGTAGATAAAATATAAATAAACATATTGGGCTCTTATTATTTTGCACTAGAATCTACTATTTTATTACTTTCGTGCCCAAGAAAGTGGCATTTTTCATTCAATGTGGAATCCAGAACAATCATTTTGATCTCGTGGCTGTCCCTAAGAGTTCAGTTTAGTGATTTATGCATGCACTGAGAGGGTGGTAGGTAAATGGAACAGCGTCCCGTTAGAAGTGGTAGAGGCTAATATACTGTAGTTTGGGAATGTAAACATGTGTGGGACTAGATGGGCTAAATGGTCCTTTTCTGATGCCAAATTCTAAGTTGCTTTGTTAGCACGCATGCTTGGATAATAGTAGAGATGGGAATATCAACCATGCTACAAATCCATGTGTTTGTAGGAGATAATACAGTTACCAGAAACATTTCACATTATCAATAAAAACACTCAAATGGATAAAAACAGGCTGTGATGTTTTAGCTTTTTACTGATATTACAATAACCAATACAACCAATTTATAAATACTCAACATCTCAAAGCTCTTGGTCCACACCCAGAGCACCAAAATTAAAACCAACCAGCCGCTCTATAGATATTTAACCAATTCACCAGTGAACCCCAATAAAAGCTACGACAAGTTTTGTTTTTAAAGAAAACCCTTAAATAAATATATAAATATAATAATAATAGTGCAGTGCGGGCACAAGTAGAACATTCTAAACGTCCTTGGACCCCTACTTGTATATTATTGTCATTGTTCATTATTATTATTATTATTATCCCAACAACCACATGTAATGCAGGGCTTTCCAACAGGTAACAGTACTACAGCCAGAGGGATGAATTGTAAAGATGTAGTTGTAATGATGTCATTTTCTTTATGTGTTCCCCTGGAATGTCCCTGCCATTGTCACCGTGCCATGTACATGTGTTAGTGACTGCTTCATGCGCCTATTCTTACTGCCTTATCAAGCCGTGATCACAACCACTGCTTCCCACACAAACACATCAAACGGGCACTGGCAGCTGCTTGTGACAGAAGCAGAAGGGAAATAACATCAAATAATATCAAAACAAAATACGTGGCATTGGGGACTATATTTTTGATATTATATGTTATATGTTGTGTGCAATGCAACATTTTGCTACTTGTTTACACTTTGTTACTTTACTCAAATTCACTTACAGAACAAAATTCTAATTTTTAATATTTATTTAGATCATGTATAGTTTACAAAGGAACCGCAGTGGATATAAAAAGTCTACACACCCCTAGATGGCTAGTGCGGGCCTGCAAGTGACTACCTAACACAAAATATGCGATACCAGTGTCTGCTGTTTTTATGATAAATAGAGAAATACACACACACATACTATTAGAATAACAAAAATAATAATCAATAATAAAGTATCCCCAGTGTGTCTTCTGCCAAAGTCATTTAACCCCTTCATAGCTAGCAAAACAAATCAATACCTTTATACACTTAGATATATTAACTGAACAAAGTAATCTGTCCCACGAGTGATATGTTTATCTTTCAGGCTCTGGGTATCTGTTCTAGCCGGCCGATAAAGGAAAGCATTTGAAGAGAATTATGAAGGGAACATATTAACCATCCTTTGTGGTTTATGAAAGCCAGTCTGCATAATTGTCTAAGGGAAATTTCCGCGAACAAAACCTACAAACACATTCATTAATTAGAGTGTTTAGCAATGAGTTTACCTGAAGTATATTATCTACTTTCATAATATGTTATTCTGGGGCAGGTGAAATATAATAAACGATTTAAGTGTGAAAAAGTGTAAAAACTCCCTGGAAAAAAAAGTGGACATATTGTTATAGCAGCCAATAAACTGTTTCTGCTCGCCTTTCATTGGTTGCTATGGTGACAAGACTTCTTTATGCATGAGCCCCTCTTTGAGACTGCCCTTAGGGTTTCAAGCACTCTACGTAAACATGGCAGTGCCCTCTACCAGCTTGGTATCCCAGGCAGCCGTCTTACGGCAGCGCTTGCCCTCCTGCCACAAACGGCTTGCCATATATCTACCAGGGGCATATAAAGACATATTAGCTGGCCATCTAGTGGGATTGGAGATCCTTTGGCTCCGAGGCCTGGGGCCGCGTCTTTGTTTATATAGAATTGCTGGCATTGTGTGTTTAGATTAGGTATACAGCTAGTTGGGTTTCCATTCTAGGAATAGCTCAGAAGCATCCCTTACGAACATCTGTGTTTATCTATACGTCTGCTAAGGGACTAAAATACAACATATTTCAAATGCCACAATACGAAATTATTGTTCCCATGGTGACCAATACCACGCTGTTCTATTGTAAACCTTTACTTTAGGATCAAGGTGCCTCTATTATTTTGTGTGCACATATATATATATATATATATATATTGTCTTACTTTTACATGTTTCATCCACTTTGTAACTTCTATATTTATTTCTATAGTGCCAGAATATTCTGTAGCTCTTTTACAATCAGAGTCGATAGGATACATTTAAAATCACATAATTAAGCTCACCCGCCACGTCAAGGCACACTCTCAATAGGGTGAGAACCTACTCTCACCTCCTACATAGCGGGCACACAAAGCAGTTTATACTGCTACCAAAACCTTATTAATGTGTTGGGGGAGGTGCAATTAAACCTCCTCCCTATTAACCCCTGGACAGCAAGCTACAACCAGACTGATGAGGAGCCAACAACCTCAAATATGTGCAAACAGGGAAAAGAAAAAATGTCTAGCGCTAAGCTAGTCACAGGCTCACATAATACAAATGTATAATACAAGGCCTACCAAACAGGTGTAAGCATGCTGCAAAAACAGTGTATTGGCTGTACAATGTATACAAAAAACAAAAACTGCCTGCGCTTCTCACCCTAATAAAGTTGGCAACAAATATATAAACATAATATAAATGAGAGGTTTTGGTTATATGAATTGGCCAAAGCATAATTAAGCTCACCCGCCACGTCAAGGCACACTCTCAATAGGGTGAGAACCTATATGTTATATGTTGTGTGCAATGCAACATTTTGCTACTTGTTTACACTTTGTTACTTTACTCAAATTCAAAATATAGTGCCAGAATATTCTGTAGCTCTTTACAATCAGAGTCGATAGGATACATTTAAAATCACAAACAATTACAATCTGGTACAAAAGGAGAAGAGGGTGCTGCTCTTGTAAGCTTACAATCTAGTCGGTTGAGGGTGAAGTGAAACAGTAGGACTGCTTGGATGAGGATAAGTTGGTTGAGGCCGGTTGAGCTGTCGAGGTTGTTCAGATGGTTTAGACTCTACTGGATGAATGGGCAAAAATTGGCACAGAAATTCTCCAAAGTCTTGTAGAGTCTTTCTTCCCAGAAGAGTGGAATGCAAAGGGGGGACCAACTACATATTAATGTCTATGTATTTAGAATGCAATGTCATCCAAGTCCCTGTTGGTGTAATGGTCAGCAGACA
The DNA here is from genome assembly GCF_027358695.1 of Spea bombifrons. NCBI lineage: Eukaryota > Metazoa > Chordata > Amphibia > Anura > Pelobatidae > Spea > Spea bombifrons. The sequence continues at coordinate 95,023,604 of NC_071089.1, read as the reverse complement.
CATGTACACACACACACATATATATATATATATATATATATATATATATACATATATATATATATATATATACATATATATATATATATATATATATATATATAGTACTTAGGGCATCCTTCCCTCCTGTATGTTCCATGCAGCTTGCAGCTGCCTCACTGAGCAGCGATGGGATCAAGTCCTGCGACAATCACCCTCCCTCACTGACCCAGCGAACCGAGAAGTGTCCGTGAAGAAGTATGATTACTGCACGTCGTGGAACCGATCGCCATTTCGTGAGAACATGGGGCCCTGGAACAGTTGCTCCATGAGCTTCACTGTTAATCTGGCCCTGTTCATAATTGGAGGGTGCGATACGTTTCAAAGTCTTTCTTTACTGAGAGTGTAGTGGATAAATGGAATAAACATCAAGCGGAAGTGGTAGAAGTTCATACATTGAGGAAAATTAAACATACATGGGATAGGCATAAGGCTATCTTTAGTCTTAGCTTAGCTCACAAGACAAGACCTAGAATCAAGTAAGGTCTAAGGTCTTACAGCAGGTAGAAAAAATGATGGAATAGGCTACCCAAGCTGTAATAGTGATTATTTTATTTTACACATTAATTATGCATTCTTGACTGCAAAATAGCCCCTAAAAGGAAATCATGTATATTTAATATCATGCATACATGTAGCATTTCTGGTTTTATTCCGTGCACACTGGCATACTTCATATTTTTTATGTAAAATATGACTCTGGATTATATTTGTCATCCTTAAACTAGAGTAAAAATCTATTGCTGATTTAAAATCTTCTTTGTGGTGGGTCAAAAAAATGACAAAGGGTTTATTAATTTGATATTATAGCCATAGATCTTTCATTATGACGGATCTTTAAGGATATATTGGTTCTCTCCATTACATGGATTCACGGTTTAGTTAATGTAACTTGTGCTGCATACAATATAGAAGCTTCTTTTCTGCCTTTAGCATAAAATGAAATGCTTCTCGGGAATGGCATCTATTCTCTTGAGTGCTACAGACCAAACTATTCTGGTGAATGTCTGGCAGGCTTAGATTAGTGTGAAGAAACAGAGACACCTTTTTTTTCTCTCGGGAGGGGAATAAAAAAATTAACAAGATGATGATAAAGCCACAAAAAAGTGGACAGAAAATAGAATATGCACAGAAGCAAAGGATCTGCGAGAACAAATAAATGTAGAATTCTAATACATCAGATAAAAAACAAAAGTAAGAGACACATATACATCATGTCCATATGGAAAGTGTATTTTCACAACAAAGGTTGCAGAGAAATATAAAGCATCCAACGATAAAACCACAACAATCATAAACATTAACAATACACAATGCATTCATATAATCACATTTCAATCCCATGGAAAAAACATATCATTTCCTTGATCGTTCCATATTGTGTGGTGCTGTAGTACTGTAATATAGCATTGAAGTATAGACAGTGTAGTGTTTCTTATTGTCATAATATACAATTTTCTTTGCCATGTCTAAGTGGTTGTAAGGTGACTTGGTGTCATTCCATCCTTAGAAATCACACTGGGTTCCTGTCTCAAGGACTCTTCAGTATTTAAACTCTTAGTCTATTGTCCAGACATGGGTTGAGAGAATCCATAGGTTTGATCCATATACAGCAGGAGCAACAGCCTGTAGTTACAGTATCTGTGGCTGTTCAAGCTGGGTAGCAATAGACTTTAAATGGGTTCATAAGTATTTTCTGATTTGGTCACATGCATCTACCATGCAGGATTTTCTTGTTATATATATATATATATATATATATATATATATATATATATATACGGTATATATACAAATATTAAAGGAGCAGGGGAAATGAAATAGTGTTATATCTAACTTTATTAGGTCATTACAAAGATCTCAGTGTTGACAGTACAAGATAAATATACCTTGCCTATCATGCTCATGCTGAGGTGGCATCAAGCTGCAGATTGCCTGTTTTTTCATAGAAATGGAGTGTGATATATCACAGACAGTTCAAAGGCTTTCCATGTGCAAAAGGAAAAAAATGTTATATATGGTGGACTATAACCTTTTGGCGTTAACATTAGAGCTCTTCGTCTAGCAAAAAAGTAGTAGAAATACCACTAAGCCAACAAGGGAATAGTTCATGTTATACACCATTCAGGCATACCAAGGTCTCTTCAGAGGGAGAGGCTTCATTAGTTGACAGGTAGTGTGAATTAAATGTGTGTGGCTAAATGTTGCTCCCCTGGTAAGGAGAAACTAAGTTGGGGGTTCACTAAGGCAAGTGCCCCCACAGTAGTAGGGCAGTAGTGCAACGACTCACACAGAGTGTGCAATCTGCTTTGATGACAGAGGTCTGCATGTGGTGCAGGTGGAGTGTGACTTTGAGAGTGTGTGTTGTTCGTGTTAGCATATGTGTGAGCGTATGGTGTTAGAGTGAGTGTGTGTTACTGTATGGTTGTAAAGTGTGTGTGAGTATATGGTGTCAGCATGTGTGTGAGTGTATGGGGTTAACATCTGTTATGAGCATATGGTGTTAGCATGTGTGCAAGTGTTACTTAGGGGTGTCAGAATGTGTGTTTAACTTTAAGTATTATGAGTGTAACTGTGTTATGAGTGTGTCAGCATAAGGGGTGAGATTGTGTGTGTATGGAGTTACCGTGAATGTGCGTGTTAGTATTTGGTGTCAGAATGGGTGTGTTAGTGAGTGGTGTGCGGGTGTGTGTCATCATATGGTGTGAGAGTGTCAGGGGAAAGCCTAAGGGATGGAGATAGTGTGTGCTTATATGTGTAAGTAAATGGTGTTAGAGTGGGACATTTTGTGTTAGTATGTGGATGTGTTTAAGTTATGGGGGTGGGAGGCACAGATGAAATACTGCACCCATGGGCCACTAACCCTAGGCTCCCATTTTATCGAATGCATATTTAAAATTCCTCACCGTATTAACCTCTACCACGCCTACCACTATTTCTCCTCAATGTACAATAATATGCCTCTGGAGTCTCCATGCAAGGGTTGTTTCGTACACCAAATTGCCTTCTAGCCAAAAGTTGCCAGCACTTCCCTTCTTTGTATTACTGTTCAAACTGCCACTGGCCAGTAACAGAGTCATAGGAAAGTAATTGATTTAAACAGAGAGTTGGTGTAAGCAAAGATTTCATGCTCCGTGGAAATCCAATAGAAGCCATGTATAAATTATGAATGCAAGAATTGTCAGCATAACTGTGATTCTGAAATACTGTTCTATGTGGAGAAGTGTTATGTCACATCTATAATGCATTAGGATATGATGAATCTGGTTACACTGCCTGCATTGAATACAATACCTATTTGCTCACAGCTAAGATGAATGCTTAATTATATATTTAAGGGACACTCCAGCCATTACATACACTTTAATGCATGCGATAGCTGAGAGGTCCCTTTAAATTTCCATGGTGTCCCCCTTGCAAATGCATGGAGGATTCTTCAGAATCCCGCATATGTATTTGCCTGTATTTTCCTCCGCACATCTTTAATATGCATTCTTCCATAGTGGGACCCTTAAATTGTAGCCCACGTTTTACTTTTCCTATGACCGCGAATACCAATAAACAAACCATTCTCAAAAGCTATAGGAAGCGCCAATGAAAAAAAATCTCATTTAACAGAAAATACAGTGCTGCATACAATAATGATTAGCATTGACATTTCATTTTGCTCCAATAAACTTCCTAAACTGCTGACCTGGAGGCTGCCATTGTTGTCAGTTGTGATATTTTGGGTGACTTTGTCTGGTCCATCACCACACTAGGCTGATTCTTTATGGCAATATTATGAGGCCTTGCCTGTCCTATTAAATTCATCCCTCTATAGACTCATTAATCAGAGTCAGGATAGGAGATTAAAGGGACAGATTAATGTAATTGACAGCCCCACTAAAGAAGAATGCATATTACACATACATAGTACTTTAAATGTACAATAATATGCATTCTTCAAAAACAAAATGTAAAATTAAAATAGAAGTAGAAGCTGGAGCTCTGGAGCTGCAGCTACCCGCCTCCTCCTGGTCTGATAATTCTTCAAACAGCCAATCAGAGGAATGAAAGTCCGATTTGGACACCTGAAATATTGGGGTATGCAAACCTAGAATTGTTTTGTGATAATACTTCAGTGGGAGGGGGATTGGAGGTAAGTGGTAAGTTTTAAATGGATCTAAGACCATAGTAAGGTTTATGTTTTTGAGTTAATTTATGTAATTTTACCGTACTTGGGGAAGTCTATGGCCACATACGAATTTTAGAGTCGTAGGAGCAGTCACTTTTGTGGGGAAATCTATAAATAAATGCAAGCTCAGCTGTTTCAGCTATGGATCTGAGCCAGTGGCATCTGCCAAACCACACTCTCATACTACTTACAGCAAAAGGGAGCGCTTCCTACAGAGCTGAACGTCTCTTGAATTCATTAGATATGGATAAGACCCCTCGCTGAAGCCTGTCATTCTAGGCAGTGAAAATCCCACATTGACCAGCTGTCTCAGCGTCTTCACACCTTTAAAAGGCACGATGAGATGAGCCGTATCTGAGTGTGAGCATATGTGTGAGCGAATTGCTTTAGCAAAAATATTAAACGTTGAATGCACGTCCCTTGGGGTGCTGCTGCATATATATATGTGTGTTCAGAGGTATATATAAATCAAAGGATCACCTATGGACATTTAGTCCATATATGCTATGCAGGGACCTTAAATCATTCTTTTACATTTTCACAAGAGTGTGTTTTCTGCATTATTTCATTAATATGATTCGTAGCATTCGGTTCTTGAGTTGAAAAGATGGATTCTCTGGCTTCAGAAGCTAGGCATGTCTTGCCCCCCCCCCCAATGTGTCCTGGTTTGCCCACCTTTACATACTTTACATATGAAGTAACCAGATTGCAGGCCACAGGGGCGTCTAACTGAAATTACACATGTTTCGAATCAGGTCATTTTTTGTAAAGATATATATCTATGCACAGGCTCCCATTCTAAAAGTATTACAGAGGCATGTCTGTGACTTTGACTATTCAACTGTTTGTTAGCATGCGGCCAAGTCATAAATCATCTGCCAGCCCTAGCCAAGCAAAACACACATGCAGGATACGGACGTTAACTCTTTTAGACTCAGAAAGGTGAATATTACGTTGGGTTGTAACGTTGTTGCTGACAAAAATTTTTTTAAACCAGTTTTATAGCCTAAAATAGATGTAGTCAGGGCCACCATTAGGATGTAAACCTGTCAACAGTCCTGAATTTGCCAGTACAGTCCTGTTTTTGGGGTCCTGTCTCAGCAAAAGAAAACTGCCTATGCACAATGCATTACACGGTCAGCATTGCGTTTAAACTGTGTATGTATGAGAGACACACAGCCTAAACTCTGGTATATGAGCTCCAGACACCTGGGGACAACCATTACTTGTGTTTGAGGCCAGGGGGCCGGGCCTTCCTGATCTGTCACGGGCCCCCTCATTAGCCCTTGTATGGCACTACCCAGGACTTGGCTCTCATGGGCCGCTATTTGTGCCTGTGCCCTTGTGGGCTTTGGGACTCTGATGGGCTGAAGTAGTCCGAGGAGCATAGGGTGGGATGGGTCAGGGCGACCTGTCTTTAGTCTTTTACTGGGATCTGAGATTCCTGATGGAAACTGGGGAAAAAAATTTCTTTTAAAGTTACAGAGAAGGAAATGCACCAAAATACATAATTAACACTTATTCCAAGATGAGATGTGCAGTGTCCTAAAATTTTAAGTGCCCTTAGTACAAGCTCAGTACTCACCTGGAGGTATAGCACAAAGAAATGGCGATAGTTGCCAGATTCATATAGCATTCACTTATAATGCCTGCTTATGACATCATACCCCATCACCTCCAATCCGTTATTTCCCCACAAAATTAGATCTTCAGATTTAAGATCCGCATGTTCCTTTCTTTGGATAGTTGAGAGCAACATATGTTGGGGTATCTGTGGGGGCTTTATAGTGTTCCATGCCAAAGTTCTGCGGCTCAGTTGAGCAAAACATCAATATGTATAAAATGGTTGACTAAAGACAAATATGGAAAAAATACTTATTTGCACACCACTCATGGGTATAGCAATTACCATGGTAATAATATTGTCAGGGGTCAGATAGTGGTAACATGTTAAATGTTATAAAATACTTAAATATGAGTTCTCTCGGTTCCATGCGTTCTGGAAAACCATAGAAATCTGAAGTTATACACAGTACAAACAAATAATAATAATATAAAAAAATCAAAGTAAACAGAATTAACATAAAGCTGCAAGCCGTGCAAAGCTTAGTGAGAACTGATGGCAGGATTGCTTATTTGTAGAATGTGATAGATTTAGACAAGATTTTAGAGCACGTGCGTTGTTAAAACACACTGATATAAAGTAAACATTGAAAAGGTTTAAAAATCTTTCAGCATTCAAATACTGACAAAAAACAGAAACGAAAGATGATCTAGTTGTTGTGATGAGTCACATTGTGCTACGAACCCTGTGAGTCAATGCTCTAGGTCATGCGATAATGAAGCAGGCACATAATCTACAGAGCAGCAACCACGTAAACCCGACACTCAGGGCTAAAATAAGGGTTAGATTTGCACTATGCCACCAGTGTTAACAGCTTCAGCGTTGAACGCAGAACCAACTACATTTGTCATAACAGGCTACAATTCTTTCTCATTCTGCTTTCAGAATATAGAATTACACTATATGGACAAAAGTATTGGAACACCTGACCATTACACCAACCGTGGCTTTTATGACCTTGCATTCCAAATACATAGACATTAAAATGTGGTTAGTCCCCCTTTGCAGCTATAACAGCTTCCGTTTTCTGTGAAGATTTTCCACATAATTTTGGAGTGTTTCTGTGGGAATTTTGTCCCATTCATCCAGTAGAGAATTTGTGAGGTCAGGCACTGATGTTGGACCAGAAGGCCTGACTCGCAGTCTCTGTTCCAGGTCATCCCAAAGCTCTTCAATGGGGTCGAGGTCAGGGCTTTCTGTGGCCGGTCAAGTTCTTCCACACCAAACTCATCCAACCATGTCTTTATAGACCTTGCTTTATGCACTAGGCACAGTCATGCTGAAATAGAAAAGTACCTTCCCCAAACTGTTCCCACAATTAATGTAGTTATAGATCAGGTATAGATCAAATAAACTACACATGAAGAAATAGCATTACAGGTATAGAGCAACTGAATAACACACAAACCCAGCCTTGCGGGTATAGATCAAGTGAACAATAACAAGCAAACACAGCATTGAAGGTATAGATCAAATGAAAAATGCATGGAAACCCCAGTATGCCCTCACTTTAGGGTTTCCATGCTCGACCAGTCCTATGCGTGTAATTTGGGTGCCAAGTGGTGACCTGTGATCTATGCAACCACAGGTCACACACTGGCACCCAGATTGCACACATAGGACTTGTCCAGCAGCCAGATTGCAAATATAGGATTTGCCCAGCACCCAGATTGCACACATAAGATTGCCATCTTTTTCGACAAACAGCTTCTCAGTGCCCACAAACATCCTGCCTGTGCACCTTTGCCCAAAATAGCCTACCCATGCCATCTTTCCCCTCAAACAGACTACGTTGCCACCTTTGCTCCCAAACAGCCTGACTGTGCCATCTTTGCTCCCCAAAACACTTATATATTCATGCTAACACATAAACACACATCCACATCTTTGCTGTCACACACTTACACATGCATATATACATATTCATTCACACATACTCATTAACACATTGTCATTCACACCAAGAAATCTTACTAAGGGCCCTGTTTCAGGTGTTGCAATAAAGTGTGTAAGGATCCATGTTCAGATACAGAACTGCATCCAGGTTGGAGGTCAAAACAGGAAACAGGAAGTACAAAGCAATGCAGTATTAAAATAAGCAAATAGTGTTAAAGCATACCTGGGAACTCTGAGAACCCCGGGTGAAGCACCACTTCTCTGGTTCTCCAGGTCAACACCCGAATCCTCCAGGTCGCGTGAGCTGGGTCTTGACATGCCCCGTTCCTTGCCCATTTTCCTTTTAAATGGGGATGTTTCCCGCGATGTCAGCTGGAACGCTTCCTGACATCAGCGGGAACACCCCAAACGTCATTGAGAACACTGACGTCAATGGGCAGTCCTGGCCGTGTCCTGCAAGGGTAGGTTCCAGGTAGCTGGAGCCCAGAAGTTCCCAGGTACGGTTATTAGAAATGCATTGTAACTCCATAAGAGGCCATCTTGGCTCTCATTGTAGGAAAAGGTCTCTGGGGTTGGCCATTTAGTTTCCATAGCAAAGTCAGTGATTTCAAAATGAAACCCGATTGCCAGCTCTCCCTTTACTGAAAAAAAATCAGAAACAAACAGCCAGGGATAAAATACAAGAGGAATGAAGTGATATAACTTTAATCCAACTGGAGAAAAACAGGAGTAAAAATACCCCATTGCGAAACTTGTTTACAAAATTAAAGGAACATTTGGCCCCATCTGTCCATTTTACAAATACAAAGAAAAAAAACATAGCAGGCGTGCATCAGAGACAAAAACAGGTGAAAGAGGTCATTTGGAGAGCCTCATTGGCAAAGTGCAGATGGTATTTGGACTTTTTATCTTCTTACATACCATGGAATATGTTTTAATTTGCAGTAATACATTTAGCATTATTATTGATATAATAAATATTATACATGATAAGTAGATTTTTAAGATGAATAATTTCTGCCAGGCCTTAGTTTGATATAAATCATTTATTCTGGGTAATGTTAACATTTAAAATGCTGGAAACAATAGTTTGTTTTTTTAATGCTGTATGATCCATGTTTACATAAAGTAAGATTGATTTGTTATTTCATATCAGTAGTGCTATTCTCGTACACACATAATAAGTCAAATAAACACCTATTCAGATAGAATTTGTGCACAAGTTAATGGAATATTCACAAAAGCATAAGATTGCAGGTGCGTGTTATGAAAAGTTGCATGTTTGGCCACAATCTATTATGCGTTATGATGGACCAAACCATCACAGGGTTCTCCTGCATGAAAGGCTCGGGCTATCCAGCAAAAGAAAAACTTGTGTTTTGTATTACATTATGTGACATATAACTCCAACTGGTTGCTTACGTTATCATTAATGAGAAACCAATGTTGTCTTTCCATATAGGTTTTTATTTGTGAGATCCATCCGTAAGAATGCTTAATCTGTGAAATGTAAGAGGTAATGAAATATTAAGGGATTTAGGTGTGTGATGGGCACAGCTAACAATAGGTGTGCAGATTTCATGCATAATTAATTTGCTGAGAAGGCAATTAGCAAACGAGAGGTGATTGGTGACAACTTGTGACGGATCTTTAATTAATGTGATTTATTTCAAATTTCTGTTAAGTATTTAGTGTTTCATGATGAGTAGAACTCAAAGGTCAATGTGGTCAGGTGCTACCCCTATCCACACTATTGTTTAGATGATCAAAACGTTTGTATTGTGTCAGCCATGGAAAACCAGGAGAAAAGTAAATTAAGATGATAATATTTATTAGCTAACTGAGAGTTTAATTAATGCATGAGGAAGGGACCTAACAACTAGGTTTTAAAAGCGTGCAATTAAACTCTCAGTTAGCCAATATCTACACTATCTTTAGAAAACCATAGTTTCCCTCATCAAAGGAAGTAGGTCTGTCTTCTTTTGAAGAGTGAAACGCTCTCTGGTGGTGCCGCTGCTGTACACAGATCAAAAGCAGATAAATACCGTCTTCAAGGACCCCATACTTTTATTGCTCTTTATGTATATGTGATCTTACATATATCAACTGTTTTAAAATCTTACATTGTCCGATGATAAAATGTCCTTTGTTTTCTTATATTACATGCTGATTGCTACTGTTGTATCCCGCTATTACCAAATCGAAAGATGGATACAGTATAGTGAGCTGTGACCTTTCACAACTGTCAGAAGGGTGGAGTGTTATACATTGCAGAATCAGAGCCTTCAAGATACCCCACAGTCAATGCCGCCACAAGGAATCTATATAAAGCTGCCACCCGGCTCAGCAGTGGAACTTTAGCACTGTTAAACGGGATGCTTCAAATTGATTTAACATACTCTCTAATATAATATATATATTTGTGACATCAGGCATTGATGTTGGACGCAAAGGGCTCACTCACAATCAGCGTTTCAATTCATGCCAAATGTGTTTAATGGGGTTAAGGTCAGGGCTCTGTGTAGGCCAGACACCAACAGCATCAAACCATATGTTTATGGACCTTGCTTTGTACATAGGTGCACAATCATGGAACAGGAAAGAGCTATCCCCAAACTGGTGCCACAATGTTGGAAGCATACCATTGTCTTAAATGTCATTGTATGCTGTAGCATCACCCTTCAGTGGGATGAAGGGGCCTAGCTCAAACCTTGTGGCAGAAACAGCTATACATTCGGTCATATATTGTATATTCTATTCTGATGACGAGATTACTAAAGTCTTGACTTTAGTATGTGAATCTACATCTTACTGTATGAATGCTGGTCTGCCAAAATGTGTCACAAACTCTCTTTAGACTATTTTCTTAGGGGCCAATACCAGCAGTCCTAGAGAACTATAAACACAGTCTGGAGTACAATAACTAAATTGGGAGTTTGCAGGAGAATTGTGGTTTTAACTTCCTCAGTTAACTATTCATTAAAAGGGCCAAGTTCTATAGCAAGAAGGGCTGTGCCCTGTATAATAAATAATACAATGGATAAGGAGACTTTGAATAAATCTCACTGATTTAAGTAGAAATTATACAGAGCTAACAAAGCTCTTCATGCAGCAGAAGCTTCTTGGGGTTGGCCCTTCATAATATGTAGTAAATTGAAGGAGTTGAAACCACAACTCTCTGTTTAATTAAAAGACCCAAATAGTGTGAACACACTAGTTACATACTCGAAAACTGTTTGGACATGCCCTAGAGGGTCCAACAGTGACTGCTGATTGCTTGGCCTCCAAGGCATCCTTCAGATCTCAAAGTCTGAATGTGGGTGGGCACTGTAAGGGGAAGGGGAGGGCTGCCATCTTCTGGCCCCGAGGGAGGTAAAGTGGCTGATCTGGACCAGCCCTTTGTGAGCAATTTTGGACCGGCCCAGGCTGCAATTGCCCCAGACCAGCCTGCCCCTGGTAAGGAGTTGGAGCCAATACTGCTTCCACGTGCAGATAGTTACCCCCTGGCATGTCTAGTCCCTCCTATGGCTCAACTTTAATCCTTCCTTACTTCTAAGGGACTATTTGGAGCAGGCATTCCTTTTAAATTACCCAGTATGCTTAGTATTATGCATAATTCATTTTTAATTTCAACTTTATGCCCTCTGTCTAAGTGGCAAAGTAAAATATGTAAAAAAAACTATTAAGGGAGCGGAAGGATGCATTGGAGAAAGAGACCCTACAAGCAAACAATACCAATTAGCCACAGCGCAGGCATCTTATTTGCCTGCTTCACATGATCCTCATAATCCCTTCTGAAATAGCTTTTTAACAGGATACTTGCTCTATCCTTCCAAACAGTCAGATTAGCGATGAGGCTTCTGCTAATTACCGTACAGAAAGGTCCTTGAGGAAAACACTGCTTGGGAGCAAGTATGTGCATACTGCATAAACCAGATCTATTTTATGTCAACATAGATTCTGTGTTGTATATTGTGACAACTCACTCTACTGCACCTGTACTGTGTAAAACAAATGCATTGAACAATACCCAGCTTCCTTAAGTATTTTTAAATCTTGTCAACACATAAATAATGAACAATAATAAAAATATAAGATGAAGTGATAAGTGTAAACACAATACTGGGCTTTCAAACACAATATCATATGCATGGCTGGGAATTGCCGCTGGTCACTGCTTTTTACATTGGCAATGCTATGGAAGTGTGGAATGATCTGAATAGCAAATTATTGTGTTAAAAAAGCATACTTTATATACATTCAGGAGTATGATGAGCTGGATTTTTGGGAAGATAAACATGGATTTGTTTCTTTTTGTTTCCATGGATTTTGTTTTCTTTTTCTGTTTCTTCATACATCAATTACTATGGCAATGCTAATTTGCCCAGCTCCATGAAACCAGTAGGCTTTCTATGTATCATATGTAGTGTACTGCAAACTGATAGTGGGAGTGTATGATACTCTTTATATTTACATTCAAGAAACATTTGGCACAAATGCTATAGCATATAGAATTTTACACGTCATAAGTTGGACACTGGTTGGGGATTGGACCATGGAACATGCACATACATAAATGATATGGCCAAAAATGCATGGATGTTAGGGGGCTAGAATTATGGTCTTACCCTCCCATGCAGCCCAACAATAGTCATACTTTAAACACTATCGATATACTTACAAAGTCAGGGGTAGGTAATGAATGGATACGTGGACAGTATTATCCGCAGCTTGAGGAAGACATTGGCACCTGTGGGCTATTTATTGAAAAGATCATCCACAAAGCTTATTACTGCCTACTCCTGCATTGGATGATCTTAAGTGACAAACATAAAGTAAGGCACATGGGACATAACTGTCATCACCATCAATGAAAAAGGCAGACACCGTTTATGTTAAAGCTATCAGAATAAAGAAGATAACACAATCAAATGTACACAGCACAGATAACGTGACCATATCGTCTGGCTCTTCTTCACTAAGCCATGACTTTATAATACTCACACAATATCCTCACATGCCTGTTCCTCACAGTGACTAATTATACCAATGTAGAGAAATTAGAGCGCAGAGTAAATACTGTGGTTTGTAAACAACACAGTGAAAGCCGGACTACCTGGAAGGTGAAGCCTTTACTCCTATTAATTTCCTTGTTTACTTTCAGGGGGACAAATAACATACTACAATAACACATGCATTTTCTAGCTTCCAATAATAACATAGTATTGTCATGAATACCTACCTCCATGCATCTTTCCCATTCAACTTCTTGGTTTCAAGAAGAATTTTCCCCAAGCTTTGTAATATGAAAGACAATTCTCTATTCTCACTAACCAGGCAGTTAATGCTAGTCAAATAGGCCATTAGCTGCTTTCTTTAATATGTTCTGCTTAAATGTTAAGCATAGAAATAGGGTCATATATACACACCAATCAGCCATAGCATTTTCACCACCTGCCTAATATCATATAGATCCAGGGCCGGCCCTACCATAGAGCAGAGTGGGGCAATTGCCCCAGGCGGCACTTTTGAAGAGGCGACACTTTGCCGCCCCAAGCGCCGAGTGGTTTTCGCTTATCAAGTTGTCAGTACCCGCTCGGCGCCCCTCTCTCTCGCTCCTCTGCGAGCCCTCCAACTCGGTCTCGGTGCCGGCTTATAATGCTGAGAATATGACGTCATTCCCGGGGCTCAGCAGTGAAGCAGCGCACACCGTGGCAGAGCAAGGAGACTTGCCGCAGGACTGCTGAAAGGTAAGTGAAGTACAAAGGGGGGGTAGGGTAGATAATAGGGAGGGAGGGTAGATAATGAGAAGGTAGGGAGAAGAAGGACCCCTGTTCTTACAATAAATAGCACCGGTTAAAGTTTTGATATTAGTTTGATAGATAACTTTTGTGCCCCTTTTGACTCTCCACCAGACGGTATTGGTTTGTCACACTAAACTGTGGTCTGACAGAACCAAATCTCTGCTTGTATCGAATGTGAAAGTCTTCAAAGGAAGGGGCTGGTTGCTGAGAGAATATCTAGTATATTATAGTTATAGTTAATATAGTTCCTTTTTAAGCAGGATTAAAAGCAATGACCGGAGTTGACAGAGCATACTCTTAACCAAAGCTATAAACGTAGGTCTAGGCTGATGGAATATAATCAAATGCGGGGTCAAGGTCTGAGATTACTATCTAAAAAGTCTAATAAAACTGTCAAATTCAAAAGTTCATTTATAGTCAGAAACCTAGACAAAAGGGGTGAAGAACATGGTATGGCACGTGATGACAGAGAATCTCACCTTTACAACAACTGATGCATCTAACCACGTTGTTCCATTCATCAGGAATGTGGATCCACATTGAATGTATCTTTGTCTCCCATTGGATTTTCTAATAGTACCCCCTCCTTAATTATCTATGAAATGTAGTATGTGCAATTTTACCTTTTTTCGTTTTTCATTATTATTTCTATAGAAGCTATTATCATTTTGTTGTGTCAGTAACTAACACGTATAATGATAGATGGTAAGCTGCTGAAATCTAGGACACATACAGAACAACTGTAATATAATAATATTGCTTTTTATTTTCGTTGTAGAGTTTCATATTCCACTTCTAAATGGAAATCTGTGCCTAGACCCTAAGAAGAATTTCTTGAACCACTGCTGGTGCTAAGAGGGTGAAAACTGACCCTTTTCACTGCCAGTGAATGATCTACATCTCTCCACGCAGGTCTCCTGAGTAAGAGTTCTGGCTGTAGCCCAAGATTCCCTGTTATCATATTTGTCCAGTCATGGATGCCTAGGTGGCCGTGTAATATTAGCAGCTCCTCTGAGCTCCCACTGATTTATGAGTCTCAACCAAAGAAAAGGGCTTAGACCTATGAATATGTGACATAGATGTACCACAATATTATATCACAATAATATATCAGATGTGCTGGACTGATTACTGATTGGTCCATGAATACTTTACTGAGGCTATTCATATTGTTTTCCTAATTTAAGTTCAGTTACTCTCTGAACACGTATGAGAAAACAAGTCTGTACTAAATGCGCAATGTTACATCATTATGTTTATACAAGCCCATAATGGGTCCACTCCAGGACCTCCTGGAATGGTCCAGCTGACTGCTTGGCCACATGCTAGAATACATCTTCTGAATTTCCTAGGCCTGAATAGTGTGATACAAAAAGACATGGAACATATTGTGGGCTATGTATCAGTATTAAGAAGTAATCTTGGGGCTGACTTATGCTCACAGCATGTCCATTTGGCAGACCGTTGTGTCTATTTTGGAGCCCCTGTTACGTCAAAGCTTGGCAAACAACATGTTTGGTTTCAGACAAAGCACAACGGGATAGATAATAATTGAAACCTTGTTCCAATATTGTTCTGCAGCAAAATGAACCAGATTGTGAATTGTTCCTTTTTTGCATTGCATTCAATGTATTAATAGTATGTTTCCATGTGTTAATCTAGAGGCTGTCTACCGCTGAGTCAAGAGACTTAAGAAATCTAGTTTTTTTTCATAACACAAGTTGATTTGCTGTTCTGAACCTTTAATTTGTTTGCTCGTGTGCAGGTAGCAAGGGTGAAAACACTTTGACTTTCTTAGTGTTAATAGAAGAATAAAAAATAGCATCTGAGACATTTCATTTAGATGGTTCTAAGCATGCAGAAGTATATCCTAAATAACTTTTTTCAATCTCAATAGTAAAATATTTGGAACAACTTTTAATATAAATTCATGTATTGTTACACTTGTTTTTGTTGAAAAATGCTCATTATGTTTGTATTAACATTCCTGTTATCAGTGGAGAAGAATATGCACCCTGTTTTTCTATATAAAAGAGCTATTCTGTATAGCATATGCAGCTATTTAGTGATTTATATTGATATAACCAAAAATGATGCCATCAATATAAGGTCACAACACCCACGTGTCCCTTTTTAGGAATTATGGCCGCTTCGGTACAAAAACATCTGTCCCTGTTATCTCCCTGTTATCCCCCTTTTACAGGAGCCCAGAATACTTTCTTAATGAATGGAGCAGTTCATCAGAATCTCTCCTATGAACATGTACTATTTAACTACACCCCAGATGTTGTATGTACACATACACATACTGTAGTCACATAAAAAATCAAGGTAAAGCCCTAAAAATAAGATGTCCATGTTAAGCCATTTCATATTTTTAACCAGATGAATAACCAGATGAAAAAAAAAAAGTAAAATTTTATGAAAATTAAAACTTTACTTTTAATTCATCAATTAAAAATGGTCTTCCACCCAAAGTTGTACCATAAATGCACTAAATCAATTAACATTCAGCTAGCTATACATTAGGTTATCAAGTATCACCCTACTTATCATACCAATTACATACATTATGTTCCCCTAAAAATGTAGATAAAGTGCTTCCAAACAAATTGCTACAATGTACCAATAAGATTACTACATCAAGGGGAAATAATCAACAATAAATAATTGTGACTCCCTGAATTTTGATAAATTATTATTATTTGTTTTGTATTTTATTTTGGGGTATTCCAATATAAGAGTAGTTGATTTGGATTGGTTAGAAAACTTATTTCATGGCTATTTAAATTGTAGCAGATTATGATCAGCGAATTAAGGCTACACTATTGCGTATAGTTCTCATTGCTGCTGGAGATTAGCGAGATCCCATAAGGTCAAGATTTGTAAGATTATTGAAATCAGGACCAAATTAGTTAACTAGGCTGATAATCCCACAACCTCAGACATGTATCAGGAATATTTGTTGCAGAGGGATAGTTGAAATGCTTGGATGAGCCTTATCATCTTCTGTAGGCGTATGTGACTAGATGATTCTTGAGTCCATGTTTGAAATTTTTAGAGCATCTGCTGGAACAAATGTGAGCATCCAAATGAAATAATCTCTCATCAATATCTTGTCCTTTCCTCTTTTTCACCACTTCAATTACATTTTATTTCACCACATTTTGAAAGTATTCCCACAAATAAGAAGCGCTATGGGAAACATTGGCACTTCAAAAAAATAATGGATAACGACAATTTAAATGAATTTAAGACATCAGACTTTCACACTTAACAAATGAACCAGACATACAGCTGCCTCTTTTTATCATTAAGTCCTGTTTTTTTTTCATTTTGCATTGATATAATTGGTGAGGCTCAGTGGTAATTTTAGTTGTGGTGAATAGATATGCTAATGAAATCTCAGAGGCATTATCCTGTGATTTTGGTCGGTTAATTTACATTCATTGGCTTATTAAAAAAATAATACTTTGATGCAGGTTGCCTTCATGAAAGAGACTTTCTCTTGGGTGGCCGGAAAATTGCGTTCGGAACTTCACAGAGAAAGAGCTTCATTAGGGAAAATTATAGAAGGTTTTAAAAGACTGTAAAATGCTGAAAAATTATAATGCTTAGTCTCATACTCTATCTGTCAAAGATCAAGTGATTCTAATTTACTATATATATATATATATATATATATATATATATATATATATATGTAACATTTCTTTGTAAAACTAATACATTAACATTAATTATGTAAATGAGCACAATTTGGTTTATTACTAATGTAGATGTCTGCCTTCTCTTGATTTTCATCATAATCAGAGGAAATGCAGATTAAACGGCATTTATTCAACAGACAATATTGGGAATACAGTATAAATCTAAAAAAAAAATCTGTAAAATAAATAGGAAGGACCTGGATGAACTGATAGTGATAAAAATATATTATTTAATGTAGTATAAAAAAATACAAAGTATATACAATCTTTATGTATCATAAAAACTTAAAAGATGAAATAAATAAGCGTAAAACATTATTATTATTTATTGTTTTATATAGTGCCGCAGCACTATACAATGGGACAAATGAAACAAATGTTATATCTCCATTATGGGTATAAAATTGTGAATATATAATTATCTGATTCTTTAGAAATTGATTTACACACTTTTTTTTACATATAAAATATGGAACAATCTAGACCTTATTTTGGGATGTGCTCTATGTGGCTAGACATCTTTTGAAAATCACACATGTGATTGCAGTGATTATGTAAATGATCACAATTAGGTTTATCACGAATGTAGATGTTGTCTGCCTTGTCTTGATTTCCATCACAATCAGAAGAAATGTTGGCTTAAATGGCATTTGTTAAGCAGACAATATTGGCAATGCAGCACCAGTAACAGTTTATGTTTTATCTGGAAGCTGTCCAGATTTTCAGAATGTTTACCCTGAACTCTCATATGTTCTGTTTCACCAGTGAAATTTCAGGCTTCTGTCCCCCCACATCTTTAACTGGTGCTGTCTGATATGCCAGGATTAAAGCTGCCAAGATATCAAATAGCTATCCCACTGAGCTGTGTAGCGAAGTGAACCTCGAGAGAGAACATGCCAAATAGGCAACTGGGGAGAAGGGAAGGGTGTGCAAACATTTTTAGTAAGTGGAAACTCTGCCAGGTGGACCTGACACAGCTATTAGACTCGTTTGTTGTCCCCTTTTCCTGCAGAATACAACCTACAGCATCTTTAGCCACTAAGTTCCTAGCATGATGGACGTTGTAGTTCTATAGTAGAATTAGATGATGGTTAATGGCCATAAGTATAATGCATAGGTGTATTTACTGTATAACATTACATATTTAAGTTCGTAATGCTGTTTGTACTTGGAAATAGTGTTACATATTATGGAAAGTATACATTTCTCCTCAAAATGTCTTTAACTGCCTTAAAAACTATTTATCATCTAGGTTTTCTCAGTGCTTTTGGCTGTCTTGAAAGCTTAGACAGGCATGGAGCAATGAAGTTAATAAAAGCAACCTAGCCATGCGAGTGCCTTTTTTAATAGCATTTAATATCATTAAAATCAGTAAGTTGTTTTCATTTTGTTAAAAAGGAACACATATAAAAATGGGTTACCCGAATTGTGGATACTCAGACCAAAGCTAGATTTATTT
Organism: Spea bombifrons; assembly: GCF_027358695.1. Classification (NCBI taxonomy): domain Eukaryota; kingdom Metazoa; phylum Chordata; class Amphibia; order Anura; family Pelobatidae; genus Spea; species Spea bombifrons. The sequence goes on along the minus strand of NC_071089.1, from coordinate 95,004,895 downwards.
TATAAACTTTGATTTAGAGAACAGTACCAACACTGTTTTAATAAAGAGTTTGTAATGTGGATATACTGTCACTTTAAAAAAATACCATGTTCACCGGGATGGGATTTATAAATATTAGACTGAAGCCTGGACCACTTCCAGTTTCCAAGACTGAAGTTCAAGGTCACATTCTTTCTTCTCTTTAATGCTTTTTTTTGTGTATTCTACACGAAGTAAAATCAAATAAAAGCTTCAGCAGGAGTGATTTTCAGACAATGAGATCATCATGATTTGTGCCTCAAAACAGTCCCCAGAAGCAAATTTTCCAACTATTATAACTAAAAATGTAAAACAAAACCCCCAAAAAACATTGAGGAACAGATGCAGTTTCCAACTGGTTTACCAGAGATCATCACAAAAGTGATGCAGAAAACAACATATTTGTAAATATTCAAAACAGACACCTTTCTTCAATCAACTCCTTGATAAACTCAGTTATAACAAGATGTTAAGTGGACAGAGCTACACCAAGTAATAGCTATAGAACTCTCATCAATTTACAAAACTTTCCAAGCTCTAAGTAGAAATTGACCACAAACCTGATAGTGATGGTTCCTCTTAGAACAGTGACCCTGTGAGAGTCCATTTTGCCTGATGATCCAAGACAGGCGGGTAGCTTTAAAAACATTTTTATGTTTAAACAATTTTTATCGTCACACAAGGCATTACAAAATAAGCCATTAAGATGTTGTTTCCAAAAACATTATTCAGTGTGTAGAATGAGAAGTACAAGCCATCACCAGTCATGGTCTATGACATATCACGTCCATGGTATGATGATACTCATGGCACGCGAAGTGCACATTGTTGTTCAGATATCACGCAGTAACAAGGAGATCACACATCAGGTAAAGTACACTTCCTGCGCAAAGCACACTAACAGTCAATAGCAAGTACAAAGTACTTAGGGTTGTATAGACAGCGTTTATAGAATGCCCAGGCAATTTTGTTAAAATATTTTAAACACCTTGATTTTTATCAAAAGTCTCTTTTGGGATGAAAGAACTATTAGGACCGTTTTGACTATTTGTAGAGTGAATTCTCACATCTTCACAACGTTTATTCAAAAAATGGTTATAATGAGCATTAAAATAATCAGATGTAGAATGCAAAAACAGTTGCCAAACAGTTACAAGGGCAATCCATCAAATAATAAGCAAAAAAGTACAATATTTAAGTCAGTAAACCTACTAACAGAGCCCTTGTGATCTTCCAAATTATTCATTGAAATATACATAATACGAACTTGAAATATAACTAAATGCTAATAGAACAAAATAACCTCAAGCTTTTGTACTTCTTTTATTTATGGGATTATTTAAATGCCACTGTTTGTAGCTGTTCTATATAGATGTGTCATGTTGCAATATTTAGCTCGGCACTATGTCAGCACGTGAAGCTCATCAACATGCAGATGAAATACATGCCCACAATTAATACACCCACGGCTCATTAACATGATTGAGATGCCTATAGCTCTGGTACAACTATTTTTAGTTCTCCATTGTATTGATGCCAATTGCCCCGCGGGGAGGCCTGCGCAGCCCTTTACAAGTGCACTTACACAAGTAAGTTGAAGTTATTTGGACAAAGCCTTCCTTTGAAGTTTAGCTTGTTATCCACAATTAATGAACGCTTAGTTTTCAACGTCAACCAACCAACATGTAAGGTTTTTAGAGAGTCTCTTGATAACGTCTTAGAGAAAATCTTACTCCTGCTAAAGATTGCTAGACCCAAAATCCAATGCAAGTAGTTCACGCTTAAGGACCAAACAAAACAAAAGAATAACAATAATTAATGGAGATGAGCGTATGAGTCGAAACATAAAAAGCTATTTCAAATTATACACATGTCATGTCTACCTGCAGCCACTAGTAGCCATCCTTCACTCTCAGGAGCACCCTTTTCTAATTATTTGGATCAGCTGTTCTTATTAGCTGGATATTAGCCCTGCCTTTAAGTGCCTGCTCAGCACCTCAGTTGTGGTTCCCTGCTTCCTGGTCCTGTGCTGTTCCTAGCAGTTCTCTGTTTTATTCTACCCGTTTTGAGCTTGATATTGGCTTCTGATTTGGCTCCTGTGATCTCCTGGTGCTGACCCGGCTTGTCCTGGCCTTGCTCTTGGCTTCCGATTTGGCTTTTGTTCCTGTGATCTCCTGGTATTAACCTAGTTTACCTGACTATGTGTACCCTGCCTGAGGGCTCCCTGCCACATGCTCTGCTGTGAGTCTAGTGCCCCGTCTGTGGGCTTCCAGCCGCGTGCAGTCCGAAGTCCGCTCCAGGGTCCCCTGTCCGAAGTCCGCTCCAGGGTCCCCTGTCCGAAGTCCGCTCCAGGGTCCCCTGTCCGAAGTCCGCTCCAGGGTCCCCTGTCCGAAGTCCGCTCCAGGGTCCCCTGTCCGAAGTCCGCTCCAGGGTCCCCTGTCCGAAGTCTGTCTCCTACCGTGGTATATCGGTCCTGTTTCTCCTGTTCTGCCAGCACACTCCAATATAGACTGTGATTAGATGGGCTAAACTAGAAAATGAGAGGGTGATTGTCAAAGAGAGCAAAACTAACCCCAAAAAATTCTTTAAGTACATAAATTCTAAAAAAACAAAGAATGAAAACGTAGGTTCATTAATAACAGAGAGGGGAGTGTTGGTTAAGGAGGACCAGGAAAAAGCAGAAACTTTAAATAAGTATTTTTCCTCAGTATATGTTATGGAGGAACCTATGGCAATGGAGATACATAGGACCACTGAGAAAAATTTTCAGTCAAACTGTGAGTGGATGGCCCAGGACAAGGTGCTGCAGCAACTAAAGAAAATTAATGTTAACAAGGCTCCGGGGCCTGACGGTATTCACCCACGAGTACTTAAGGAGCTGTGTCAGGAAATAAGTGAACCTCTGTTTCTAATCTTTCGGGATTCTTTTCTTTCAGGAATTGTACCAGAGGATTGGAGGAAGGCAGATGTGGTTCCTATTTTCAAAAAGGGTTCCAACTCTGTGCCCGGAAATTATCGACCTGTGAGCCTAACTTCCGTTGCTGGGAAAGTATTTGAAGGGCTGTTTAGGGATAATATTCAAGAATTCCTTGGGAAGAATAGTATTATTAGCATAAATCAGCATGGTTTTATGAAACATAGGTCCTGTCAAACTAATTTAATTGCATTCTAGGAAGAAGTAAGTAGAAGTGTAGATCAGGGTGTTGCAGTGGATGTAATCTACTTGGATTTTGCCAAGGCGTTTGACACGGTTCCACACAATAGGTTAGTATTCAAACTGAAAGAAATTGGCCTAGATGCAAATTCCTGTTCTTGGGTAGAACATTGGCTTAGAGGTAGAGAACAGAGAGTTGTTATAAATGGTAAATTTTCAAGCTGGTCAAAAGTGGTAAGTGGTGTCCCTCAGGGTTCTGTTCTGGGACCAGTTTATTCAACATATTTATAAATGACCTGGCAGGAGGCATTGAAAGTCATGTTTCTGTGTTTGCAGATGACACAAAACTAGGTAAAGTTATACAGGGCGAGCAGGATATTACTGTGCTGCAGAGGGATCTAGATAGACTGGGGGACTGGGCACTCAAATGGCAGATGAAATTCAATGTAGATAAATGTAAAGTTATGCACTTCGGGGTAGCGAATGCACAAGCAACCTACACCCTAAACGGTAGTGAATTAGGGGTAATGACTAATGAGAAGGATTTGGGAATTGTTATAGACAACAAACTAGGCAACAATGTGCAGTGTCAGTCTGCGGTTGCTAAGGCCAGTAAGGTATTGTCGTGTATAAAAAGGGGCATCAAGTCGCGGAATAAAGATATAATTTTGCCTCTGTATAAATCAATGGTAAGGCCGCACCTTGAGTATGCTGTGCAATTTTGGGCACCTTTTCTAAAGAAGGATATCATAGCACTAGAAAGGGTGCAGAGGCGGGCTACAAAATTAATAAAAGGAATGGAGCACTATAGTTATGAAGAAAGGTTAACTAATTTAAATCTGTTTGGTTTAGAGAAACGTCGCCTCAGAGGGGATATGATAACGTTATATAAATATATTCGGGGCCAATACAAACCATTGTGTGGAAATCTATTCATAAACAGGACTATGTATAGGACACGTGGTCATGCATTTAGACTGGAAGAAAGGAGATTTAGACTAAAGCAGAGGAAAGGGTTTTTTACAGTAAGGACAATAAGGATGTGGAATTCTCTGCCTGCAGAGGTGATTTTGTCGGAGTCTGTGCGGACGTTTGAGCTGCAACTGGATGGATGCCTGGGGAGGCATGGTGTTCGGGGATGTGATCTTTGATTATGGGGAAGCAGCTTGTTGATCCAGGGAGAGGTCTGACTGCCATTTTGGGGTCAGGAAGGAGTTTTTTTCCCTGGTTGGTGCAAGGTTGGAAAGAGCGAAGCCGGGGTTTTTTGCCTTCTTTTGGATCAACAGCGGCGGGTTGACGGATGTGGGAGGGGCTGAACTTGATGGGCGCATGTCTTTTTTCAGCCTATGTAACTATGTATAGACTGTTATCTGCATAAATATATATAGCCTCTTGTGTCTTTATTTGCCTGTTTGTACCTACCTACCAGTTATGATGAATCTTGGGGTACAGACAGAGCCCCTGGTATCCCCTGCAACTGGGCTCCTACCCGGCCTGCTTGCCCGAGACCTGACACATACAATCTGTTTGGGTGGAACTGACAAGCTGTTTGGGGACAAATATGGCACAGACAAGCTGTTTAAGGCAGAGATAGCACAGGCAAGCTGTTTGGGAGTACAGATAGTGTAGGCAAGCTGTTTGGGGTCACAGATAAAACTGAACAACCTTTGGCACTGGGATCTCATTACAAATTATAATAAATTGTTTTCAGAATGCACTCTCTTAACCTGGTTTGCAGCTTTTTCAACCACCTCACTCTTGGATCACGTCTGGAAGATCATGCCCAGTACCAGTGGGCAGACATCATTGAAGCATCACGGGAGACTAGCAACAGAGGGAGACTTAGCCGGGCCCCTTACAGATACGATAGTTGTAGCCCTCTGGTGGCGGCCCTGTGTTTACTTGCTTAGTACATAAAGGAGTGCAATTAAAGGAAGATTGCTATCCAGGCAAGAACCTGACTGCTATGATTACTGCAAAATCTTTACTGCTGCATCTTTTAAAATCACTTAGAATATTTTAGCACTTTTTCGACTGTATTAAGAATGGATATGTCATATTTATTATCATGTTACAACTTTAGCAACTAACAAATTCTACCTACAAGCTGTTATATGTAGCATTCTGTTGGTCTGTGTTGGATAGGAGCATTATCTAATTTACTTTATACATACTGTCAGTTATGTATCATTGACAACAGGGTAGATCTGTGGACTATGTAGCTTTTGTTGATGTATGGAATAATAGAGAACAGCACTTTAAAAAAAAAAAAAAGAACAAAACAGCGCCACCATGTGCTAACTGCTGGTACTTCACTCTGCAGATTTGTTCACCCTAACATAAACTCTGATCCAGCAGATTTTATAAGATATGTGGTAACCAGAAGTATTTATTGTGGGTCAAGTCTGATAAACTGAATTTTATGGCTTAAGGATATATGCATTACAGATTTTAATCTGAACATATACAAGCATTTTTTTGTGGAGGCCCTATAAACTTTATGATTTACATTCCACATTATACTTGATGCAAACTTAGCATAAATGTAAATAAAGATTCTTCTGGTATTAAGATATTTGTTGTGTCTTTCTATTTAACTTGATTTTATATTATTATTTTCTTGTCCTGGAGAATTATATTATTTTGTTTTACTAGTGCATTTCACATGATGCTGACCAGAAGATGTAAAGTGTGATGTATAAACTCACGCAATGGAATTAATTATGCATACAACCCACATACTGGTCAGCAACATGTGACGACAGGCACTTCTCCGATTTGTTGCCTTTGCTCTTAGGGTAAGGAGGAGCTGGAAGGCATTTCTCCGATTGGTTGCCTTCCCCACGTTTGTGGTTGGTCCTCGTGTCTCACCTGCTCAGTTCTAGTCTATTGGCCACTAGGAAGGGACACTCTTCTGTCACCTTCTATGCCTCATTGGCCATAGATAACAACACATAAAGGGTTTGTTTTTGGGACTGTTCCACGGAGGAGCATGTTTACTCCAAGACCCGGAATGGCTACCCAGCTGTAGCTGGCTCATACTGCGAGGAAGGTGGCAGTGATGCCAAGGGACCTTCCGGCAAACCCTTGATTTCCACTAAAGCCACCTCATTCCTGCTGTATGTGACTGCAATATCCTGTTCCTCCTTAATTGGTTGTTTTGTGTGAATCCATCTGTTTATTAGTTTGTTTGTTTATATGCCTCCATTAAATTGTTATCTATTGTTTTATCACCGTTCTATTGTTCTGCAGTACACGAGGAGGACACTAGCACTACGGCCAGGGATCCTAGCTAAATACCACTTTTGTGACCACCTGTGACAGTAACATAGACAGTAACTTGGACGACACTGGTCTTCAGACTTTTTAATCAAGGTATAGCAGGGTGGACCCCTGGGTGCTTGGCCACCCAGGAACTACTATACACACTAGCATACCTACACACACTAACGAACACACATAAATGCACTCTCACACATAACTCTATAACACCTCACACCTCTATCGCACCCAGTGATGTATGCTGGCCTAGACAGACTGCTGCCCCTGCTGCTATACTGGGGACCAGATAGCCCTCTTGGTGAAAGCGCCCCTCGTATCCCGCTGCTCAACAGACTGGTTACAGGGGAGATCTTTGATCTCACCCACCCGGCCCTTTTACACTATGTACACGATCAAATCATCCTCCATAAACTGCACAATGTCCTATCTCAGTAATGATAAATATGTCTCACAGCTTTCTACCTCTTACACTTTTACCCTGCATGGAGCTGTTCTGTATGGCTGCTTGCACACTGTGAACGAGGCTACACTTTCAACGTTACGCTAACTCATTGTGCTCCTAGCTCTTTGAGTGGGGCAGTCTAAATCAGAATTTTGGACCATCCATGTTGGCTATTGCCCCACATGGCAGCCCAACCCTTCTTACAATGTAAAGTTGTACACATGTACTAGGTCTGATGTAGTCACTCTAATGTGACGTATCAGATTTTCTTCCATAACTTACTGGAAGCATGTAATAGCCAAAGACCTCTATAGTTGGAAGTACAGGAAATAATTGAATGCTAGACCACATTATTAATTATGTTAAATTACCTTATGTATTGCATGGAACATTGTTCGTTAGTAAGCTTTACGAAATGTTTTCTAAAATACATTGCATGGCGATTTCTAAAACTGATTTAAGTAAACTAGTTGTATTTATACCTGAGCAGGGACATGAAGTTATCCAGTATGCCTGCCTGACACATGTGGCTTGTACACTCCCTCCTCCCATCTGTCCCCATAAGAGAGTGGATTGTTCATATTCTTAAACTCTATTAGAGGAATGGACTTTTAACCTTCGTGGCTGTGAGTCTAAACTTACAAAGCTCTTAAGTTTCATATCTTAACCATTTAACTGACGGGGGGTTTTGCTTTAGACTTGGCCTCCAGTCACCAGCCAGCTTCTCAGGGTCTGGGTCGTTGAAAGGCTTCATAATCAGACTGGGACCAAAAACAGGCCCACACCAGCCAAAATGTTTATTCGTTGATTTCTGTAATTGAAATGTGCCTTTTGTGCCCAATGATCAGTGTGTAGCTTGGTCAGGCTCCCGACTGCTACTGTAATCAATGTTATGTTTCCTTGGCCTATATACTGTATATAAGCAAATGATCATACATGGGAACTCTCAGGGTTAAACCATGAGTCTCTGGTGTTTTGTCCTGATCTCAGTGTCCCAGATGAAGGGGCAGATTCTCAGGGTCACATAGTCTGGGGCTGATTTCTTTCTGTTCTACACTTCTATGATCATATCTAAGACTCCTAGTTTGTGCGTTTGCTACCGGCATGTTATATTTGATATCCCTGCTTGAATGCAGGTAACCCAGTTAAGTGTATCTTTAAATAATGTCAAGGTTTCAGTGAGGAGTTCTAATAAAGCCATTTGGTAAACACATTTGGTGAGTAACTACATAGACTTTTCACAATGGGCTATTAAAGGGTTAATGTTTCAAGAGTCTCAGGGTCAGGTCATTTAGAAAGTCCCCAGGTATGATAATTACAGCTTTTAAATTTTAAGGGTTTCCATTATACGTATGTGGTCACTAAAATCTGTTTGTCGATCAACAAACAAATGCCACAAAAAGCACAACGGACTCAAAACTGGGTGTTAATAAATTTTAATTAATGGTTTAGCCGTCCCCGAGTGCCATTAAGAAGAAAAATTCTAAGAAATATCTGTTTTTCAGAGGTAATAGTGCTTCCCCTTTAAGGCATTTTCGAGACGTCACTTTGTTCCCTTTGAACTTGCTCATCCTGTAGTGATTCATAGGCTTTCATGCACACAACCCTTGTATCTGATCTTTGGAAACAGCAAGGTGACTCTCCTAATTTTAGAGAATGAAACAAACCAAAAATATGTGCATTTTGTACTTTTTCGGCGAAACCTTGCTCGACTTCTTTGTCATGAGTGAAAAGCTCTGTTTCCTTTCACCTAAAAAAACGTGAGCACACCTGTTGTAGATAATCGTCTCAAGTGTCTGCTTTTTCCTATTTACACTTCCCATAACAATATGATGAACCATCAAGATCTGTCTGTACCAACATCATCCTACAATTAGCCGTCAATTGTCTATTGACGTCACAGCCTTAGAACACAAAGCACATGGTGAACCACCGGTTTTCACACAACACTAACAGAAAATAAAAGATCCCCACAACCCTCTACAAGGTTATTCGTTGACATTCTGATGATTGATGGGTTCCTTTTTGTTTGAGAAAAAAAACTATTGATTTGTGAGGTAAATCAGTAATTTATATTGTAAAAATCTGCTATTGATCTAGATTTCGGTTACAAATTTTAGCTAGAATTGTAATCTTTTTTTTTTACTTGTAAATAAATGCAACACATTTTGACTTTATTTATGTTTCGTTTGAGCTGAGCAGCTGTGAAATTTGGGACTCCTTTCACTCACATGAATTTGACAAGTTATAGGCAAGAGAGCCAATAAGGGTTATACAGAACATTATGAAATTCATCTCCAGAGTAAAAGTCCAGGCATTTTTCAGCTTCTTTGTCAACACCACCAAGTATGGTCCATGTTTATATTGGATTTCAATTCCACAAATGGATTTGTATTGGTACACCTGACCATTACACCAACAGGGACTTTGATAACATTGTATTCTAAATACAAAGACAATAATATGATTTTGGTCCCCTCTTTGCAGCTAAAACAGCTTCCACTCTTCTGGGAAGGCTTTCCACAAGATTTTGGAGTGTTGCTGTGGGACTGTTTGCCCATTGATCCAGTAGAGCATTTGTGAGGTCAGACACTTTTGTTGGACAAGAAGGCCTGGTTTGCAATCTCTGTTCCGCTTCATCCCAAAGGTGTTCAGTGGGGTTAAGTTCAGGTCCAACCATGTCTTTATGAACCTTGCTTTGTGCACCTCTATATGGACAAAAGTATTGAAATGTATTAAATCAGGGTTTGGGCCCCTTACTTCTATTGAAGGAAAATCTTAATTCGTCAGCATATCAAGACATTTTGGACAATGCTATGCTTCCAACTTTGTGGGAACAGTTTGGGGAAAGCTCTTTTCTATTCTAGTATGACTGTGTTCCAGCGCACAATGCAAGGTCCATAAAGGCAAAGATGAGTTTGGTGTGCAAGCCCAGAGCCCTGACCTCAATCCAGTTGATACACCTTTGAGATGAACTAGAACAGAGATTGCGAGCCAGGCCTTCTCATCCAACATCAGTGCCTGACTCACAAATGCTCTACTGGATGAATGGGCTAAAATTCACACAGAAACACTCCAAAATCTTGTGGAAAGCCTTCCCAGAAGAGGGGAAGCTGTTATAGACCAACTTCATATTAATGTCTATGTATTTAGAATGCAATGTCATAAAACTCCCTGTTGGTGTAATGGTCAGGTATTGTAATTTTGTCCATATAGTGTATAATGACTAAAAGGACATGTGCCTTTAAAACATTAACTTGGCTTATCACATTAAATCAAGACACTTCCAACATTTCAGTTTTGGTTGTTCCTTCATGTTCCTTAACAGGTATCATCCCACATGGTCTTTAATAAAAATAATGATTGTTACAGTAGGCACAAATCATTTTCTTTTGTAATAACTGTTATCATTATAACAAACATGTAGGAAAATTTGCAGTTTTCTTAGTAGAGGTTAGTCTTTAGTGTTTCTGAGAACTGAAATGGAAGAAATGGTACTTGTGGTATGTCAACTTGATAAAAGTGTAGATATCTCACTAGTGTTGCAATATGTACCAGAAAATCAGTTCTTCTATACAGTATAGAAAATTAAAGGAACTGTAATGACATTTTCATTTCAATTTATTGTAATACTAAACTGAAAAATATACAGAATTTTTCTTTTCTACATAGCTTTACAGTTGGCCCGATGCAGTCAGGCAGGTGATGTTCTCCTGGCATCCGCCAAACCCAGACTCATCAGACTGTGAAACAGAGAAGCGTGATTTGTTACTCCTTAGAACACGTTTCCACTGAGTCCAGTGGCGCTGTGCGTTACACCACTCGATCCAACGCTTGTCATTGCGCTGGGTGGTGTGAGGCTCGCATGCAGCAGCTCAGCCATAAAAACCCATTGCATTAATCTCCCGCCGCATTGTTTTTGTGCTGATATTAATGCCGGTGGAAGTTTGGAAATCTTCAGCTATGGAATCAGCAGAGGGTTGGCTTCCACTTTCCAATAATACCACTTACAGCTGATCGTGGAATATCTGGCAGGGATAAAATTCATGAACTGACTTATTGCAAAGGTGGCATCCTATCACAATACCACGCTTCAATTCACTGAGCTGTTCAGAATGACCCATATGTTTACATATGTTTGTGAATACAGACTGCATGGCTAGGTTATTGATTTTATACACCAGTGGCAATGAGTTTGATTGAATCACCTGAATTCAGTAATTAAGAGGGATGTCCCAATACTTTTGACCATATAGTGTATTATCAAAGGCATGGCTTTTAAAGAGACAAATGTCAGGTTGTTAAGATGGTCAGACATTTTTCCTTTTTTGTGGGGTGTATATGGAAAATCTATACTATGAGTTGGCATTAAACCATTAATCCTGCTCAATTATTATTTTTCTTAATGGCTAAATGAGCCATTTGGTTGCCAAATCAAAAAGAATAAAGCAGTCACTAAAATGCAAAAGCACAAGAACTTGGAATGTATTAAGAAAAGCCCAAACAAGTATTCTAAAGTATTCAAATGACAATTCTGTGTTTGTTTCACGAAGCTCCGTGTTTCTTTTTAGGGAAAACAGGTAATGAAAGTTACAGACAAACATATGAAAAAGAAATCGAAATGAAGGTTGATTGAGGCTTCTGAGCCAATTAGAAGACAGCTACATATTAAATAGGGTTTCTGGCCAGATGATTTGCAAATGAATTTGAACTACTATAAGAATGAAATTTTTTTTAAGTTAAGATCAAAGCTTTACTATCTCTTTAAAAAATGTAGCCATGGAGAAATATAGAAAGCTAAATTATGCTAGGGAGCTATGCTAGAGGTTCCAAAACCCATTGATCTCTAAACTGAAGTGTGTTATTACATTTTGTGACTTTTAGTGTTTCTTGAGCTGTGCAATTTTCTAATCAAGTATTGATGGACAATATGACAGATGCTATTTCCATGTACTTAACTGGATGTTCTGGTCAATCCTGAGCATTTAGATAATATATTTGGGTATATATACACAATACTGCATAAGACTGGACATTCCTCTACCATTGCTTTGCTGCAGTGTCATGTTATTTGTGGATATTTATGAGCAATGCATGCTCCATGGCCAGATTACTCATCAGTCCTATGGGTTACCTCAAGGTCCTGGAGCTATTATGCCATTTTTACCATATGTGGATTTAATTAAGATTTTTCTTTTCTCCATTTGATTTACCCACTATACATCGTGACAACCATACAAACATACAAAAAATAATAAATGTGAGTGCTAGTATGTTAAAAAGAAAGAAAAAAACATTTTGTTTTGCATTTTTCTTAGAATGTCTTCTTATGTAACACTGATGAACAACGACCCAATTAATGTTTAGCTGCTTATTACAGACATACCCTGTCCCTTACATAGTATCCTGTAGGGTAGTATTTTTAATACCTTTGGCATAAAGTGTTTGGGAGTAGTGAACAGGGGGTTTATACTTTTTTACATGTAGTGCTAGGGCCATGGGATGTAAGGGTTTTTATTATTGTTTATTTTTTGAGCTGTTCTCAGTGCAATATTGAAAGAGATCTTTAGAGATCTTACTTTTTATGTATACCAGTGATGTAACAGTGACATCACTAAGATCACTGCATTGTTTGTTTATTATTTATTTATTTTCCATAAAAATAACACCTTTTAACTGTTTTCCCTTTGTGGGAAGTGGGAGAAACATTGCTTCCCATAGATCCCCCTTCATTGATCTCACACCAAAGACTTGCATTGGAGATCGCAATGCACGGGATCGGCCGTTAGGGGGAGTAATCTGATATCCCAGCAGGGTTTAGACAAACCATGCAAGGGATATCCTGTCCAGCTGTGACCTTCCTGTAGATGTCAGCAATGATGTCTCCTGGAAGGGAATGTCTAACACCACTGGGTTTCCATGGCTGAGCACCTGCACACAAGCTAAAGATCACTATGTACAATGCCAAGCATCAGCTGGAGTGATGTAAAGCACACTGCCTCTGGACTCTGGAGAAGTGGAAATGTGTTCTCTGGATTGATGAATCATGGAAGTCTGATGGACAAATCTGGGTTTGGCAGATGCCAGGCGTACAGATGCCAGGCGTACAGGCGTTGGCAGATTCCATGTTACGTACATGAATGCATAGTGCCTACTGTAATGTTCGGTGAAGGAGAGATAACGATCTGTGTTTGTTCCTCAGGGTTTGGGCCCCTTAGATCCAGTGAAGGGTAATGTTAATGTTACAGCATACAAACACATTTCAGACAATTGTATACTTCCAACTCACCGATTTGGGGATCGCCCTTCTCTGTTCCAACATGATTGACCCTGTTCACAAAGCAGTTTGCACAGACAAATTTTGCGTGGAGGAACTCAAGTAGCCTGTAGAGAGCCCTGACCTTAACCCCACTGAATACCTTTGGTATGAATTGGAACACCAATTGTGAGACAGGCCTTCTCGTCCAATATCAGTGCCTGACCTCACATTCTTTTGGATAAATGGGCACCAATTCCCAGATACTCCAAAATCCCTTCCAGAAGAGTGGAGGCTGATATAGCCGCAAGAGTGTTGTAATGGGATGTCCACTGTCCATTGGATGTCATTGATGGAACTGACGTTTGCAGTCTCTTATAATGAACCCTGCATTGAAATATTTGTTTTCCTATATATTTAACACTAATAAAAACAGTGCTGTGGTAACTTTAACAGAACCAGCCTGTTTGTGTGTAAATGTTTGTTACAGAATACGGAACAACATTCTAACCATTTATTTGACGTGTGTTGGATATTTTAATTATGCTCATGTACCAGTACCTGCAAGCCTTTGAATGTTGTGTTGTGCTTTAACGTGACTTCTAAGGGAAAGTAGAAGAAAGATCTGAAAATAAATATCTGATAGATCTCCACCCAGTTTTGACAGATCTGAATATCAGGCTTAAAGCCTTCAGCAAGGAATACAAGTTAGAATATGTATGTTAAACCTGCAAGGCATTATTATTCGAAACAACTTGTATTCACGATTTTCTCATGGAACTGTGAATAGTTATGCATAATTATAGAACTGGAGTAAAACATAAGGTCTTTTCCTTTGGCAGGACAAGCTCAAAGTCTGTGTGTTGTAATGTTATTTATTTTGTAGATTTTTGGTGATCTCCCAGTATTGCTTAGATGCGTCCTTCACCTATAATGCAGCGGACCATGATGGCACTTTATAAATCAATATTCTATCAAGAATTTGCTTTGTGGCTAAACCCTATCTTTTCATTGCACCAAAGCCTTAGCCTGGCTACCAGGTTTTTATACCAAAAGCACAAATGGGTCCAAATACATTTACTTGAAAGATGCTTGTATGCCAAGAAATCTACACCAGTTGACAGCAATTGTTGACATGGAAATTGTTGGTATGAGAACAGAAAGGACAATAGCTTTTTAAAGTTTAAGATCACCTAAAGATATAGTATGTGCTCTTTTCTATGTATTGTATTTATCCCTAAGGCAGCAGAAACTGCGGTCACCAGGGCTGTGTACATTGTCTATTTAAAAGAAAGAATGATGTTCTTCAATAGGATGGACATAGTAAATCTATGGTATTAAATGGACAATCCAGCCATCATATGCACATTAATGCAGTAAGAATACCACATATGAAAAGTAGTGGGCGAATGGGCAAATGCAAATTGGGGCACTAAATAAATTTAAAGGGGCCGCTCAGTATCAAATGCAAACATACAACATGCGCAGTATGCTATTATCCAACTTTCAAATAAAATATGTCATTGACATGTAAATTATGCATCATCTCTCATGGGTACTAACCTGTTCCTCGACTTGTTCTGGGTGTCACTGTGGTGATTTGTGAATGGCTTTACTAAAGTACATGATTTGGTACATGTGAAAATAACTTCTAATAATTGTTAATTATTACGTAAGCCTTTGCATTTGTTCTTCAATTTTACATAAATGAAAAAAACTACTCGATTGGTCTCTTGCAAGTAATAATAGTAAATACAAAATTATAAAAAACAGTTTTGCATACTTCAATGGAGGCGAATACAAACTAAACCAGAGATGTTTATTGATACAATGACAGAATTTGATGAAGGCAAGATCCTGGGAGCCAATCTAACTCATGATGTTGGCCAATTAGCTAAGGATAATAATGTGCTCCGGTTTCCAAAACAAGACGTTTGTGTGACTCATAAACATGACTGAAAAAACATACCTAAATGGCAACAAAAAGGAAGACACTATGCATGTTGGGAAATAGCTTTCATTGTACTTTAAGTGATTGAGCCAGTTATCCACAGAATGGCTTAACTCTTTCATAGTATGCATCGACAATTTATTGTTGGTTAAACATATACCGTATATGGAGTATAGAATAGTTAAAATGAGTGTTTTCAATGAAGTCTTTTTTGTGCATTTTACTTGTAATTCCAAACATCAATGAGTATAAAATACTTTAGGCTGATTGAATCCTTTCTCTGGTCCTTTTAGGGACAATTTTGTGTAGGACAGGACTTATACACCAAATAATCAAAGTATGTGGACACCTCTGCAAATGATTTAGTTTAGGTGCTTCAACCACACCAGTTGCTAACAGGTGTATAAAATCAAGCACATAGGCAGCCATCTAGAAACGTGTCCTCTGGAGTGATGAATCACACTTTACTATCTGGAAGTCTGATGGATGAATCTGGGTTTGGCAGATGCCAGTAGAAAGCTAATTACTGGAATGCATAGAGCCTTCTATAAAGTTTGGAGAGGGTCTGGGCCTCTTAGTTCCAGTGACATACAGAGGCATTTGAGACAACTGTATGGTTTCAAAAGGCCTTTCCCTATTCCAGTATAAAGACATGGTGATTAGTCTGGTGGGGAAGAACTTCATTGACAGCGCTGACCTTAACCTCATTGAACAGGATGAATTGGAGCACTGTGAGCCAGCCCTTTAGGTTCAACATCAGTGCCTGACCTCACAATTGCTCTTTTGGCACAAAGTATCAGACACACTATAAAATTTTGTGTTAAACTTTACTGGGAAACTTTGTTGGACTTGTCCCTGTGCTTAATGTTGCCAGCCCTCCCTTGAGTATTGCAGCTTGTTAAGCCAGTAGTTCATCTATTTACCTTTTGAGGCATTTCTACTGCCAAAACCTAATGTCCTCAAGTGTTTTGCCAATACTAAACACATTTCAGATTTTTATTAACATGTATTCTCCCAAGGAGCTTACGTTAGAAACTGATAAATATTTTGCATAGAACTCAAGGCTAAATTGACAGTGAAATCAAATATTGAGGGTGTATGCAGGAGAGACCCTGCGGCTGCATGTTTCACATGCCTGCGTAAAGGAATCCTTGTTTAAAAAACAAAAATAAAACAGTTTCATACAATAAAGGAAATTAGATGATGACATAGAACCTTCTTGTAATAATTTCAGTGAACCAACTCTAACATAAGAAGATACGTGGATGAGATATACTAGTATAGGTTTTGCCACATCAGGTCCAGTAATGCAAAGTAAAACTGCATCAACACATACAGTACTCAATCATAGACTGAGTAACATGACATTTGAGGGTATACTTTATACCTTTATAGCATTTTGTATACAAGAGCTTACAATTGCATTGCCCATCTCTGAATGGAAATCACGCAATCCTTTCTGCACATATAAACTCGACTAAGAAGATTGCTAAATATAATGGTAAACATTATCATGTTTTACCATCTCTTTTCAAATGGAGGCAATAATCCGCGTAAAAACATTCTAGCTCATCACGGCTTATCTTTAGTACATGGGTCTGAAGTATATGCATTATCTACAGGCTGTAGATGAAAGCATACATTCCCAGGGCCTGATTTTCTATGATGTATGTAAGTTCTTCAGGGGGGCAACACATACTATTAGTTACCCCTTCATCCTCATTAGTGTGACACTGCTCTCATAGAATATATAACTACATCACTTTGTTAGTCCTTGCTCATAACATTTTGCTTTCATAAATATTATTAAAAGATAAATACATATATTATTGCAGGTCAAAAATATCAGAAAGCCCTTAGACCATACTAGAAACAAGTTCTTTAGATGGGGCAGTAAATCGGGTAGGCTCATAGCAACTATAACACAAGTAATTACAGCAGATAAAGTAATATTAACAACCACACATAATATTAGGAAGAATGTCCACTCCTTTACTGACCTCTTTAAAGCTGTTCAAGATGATAAAACTGCAGGAACTGACCTCTTGCAATGTGCACGGCTTACAAAACTAACAAATGACCAGAGAGAATGTATTAACTCCTCAATAGAACAGGAGGAGAGGAAAAAGCTAATACTTTCCCTAGCTCCCAACAGAACTTCAGGACCTAATGGATTGTCGGGGTAATGTTACAAATCACTGGCACAACATCTGACCCCAACCCTTACAACGCTATCTAACCAAGTCCTCCAGGAGGGAAAACTCTTTTCCGCACCCACCCAAGCTAGAAGGATTGTATTGCCCAATAAAGCTGTCACCTGTGTTCAATCGTATTGGCCCATAACACCGCTCTACCAGGACATCAAAATCCTGTTAAAATTGATGGCTGAGAGACTCCAGACCTTTTTGTTCCTTCGTTGCTGAGACACCACCAGTTGGACTGGATGAGGGGTAAAAATCGTAAGAATGCCATCGCTGCAGTGGTACCTGCTCATCAAAGTCAGGGGGCTCCCCAAATAAGAAATACAAATTCTGAAATGCAGATTTCAACAACCGTTGGCCAACAGTTCTTAAACTTTGTATGCAACCTTTACGATAACCATAATGACTAATGGGAAGAACGTGGAGCCCGTTACTTTGGAGAGAGGGGTGTGTCAGAGATGCTCGCGGTCCCCACCTCCTGTTTATTTTGGCCTTTGATCCTTTGCCTAGGATCCTGAGTCAGGAGCCCAAATTCATTGTGGTTAAAGGTTGGATCAAATAAACTTAAGTTAATGATGTGTTACTGTATGTCTGTAATTCGAGAAAATTCCTCCCAGTCATTGCCCCCATGGCATAACAGGCTTTAAGATAAATTTAGAAAAATTGGAAGTGCTTGGGGTACATGTTGTGACTTCCCCATACCCTCTCTTATGGATCCAATGATTAAAACATGGAAAATAGTACACTTACAACCCAATATGCAATGGCCTGACTCAATTCACCTTCCCTTCATTAGTATCCCAGAATTCCAGGGGGTCTAGCCTACCCATATTTGAGAACTGATATCGGAAGGTAATCACAAACATTGGGGACCATAGGGATGTTCAAACTCAGATGGCACTGCAAAGGTTTGGTGACAAAGGACAAGGAAACCTGTATCAGGATAATAAAGAACTAGTCAACTCTACTGAATGAAACCATCAACGCTTTTGCGCTGAATTGTTGTCCTCCAAGAGACAGGAAGGTGTCACAATGTGAAAGGCATATGGCTATTCTGAGTCTAAAACAAGACCAAGGAATTATTAAGGTTTGCGTCTTTAAAACATGAAAACAAACAGCATACAAGATGGCCGAATGGTTCATATTCTATGTTTCTATATTTGCCCTTTGTCCTATAGGATGTTGAGATATTCTAAATAATAATAACAAACAGAAATGCCATTACCGTATCAACTGACACGGCGGGTTCATAATTTAAGAAATACAGTATAAGAAATAATACTCATTACGATACCTAAATTAATCTAAAAAAAACAGAAAAAGGATAAGGAAGCAATTGTCCCACAGATTCAATAATCTTCTTTGCAATAAACTCCAGCATTGTAGCATACATGTTGGTGTCCCGCTCCTCCAGGACATTGATTGTAACTCTTCTGTTAAAGACCTTGGTAGTCATAACACCTTTGGTTGAAACACTATAAAATGAGTTTAATTGATAAAATCTGCAAATGTGTATTTAAAATGGTGGATAAAAAGTCTGTATCCATATTCTGACCCATCTATTCTTAGCGGTAAGTCACATTCCTTTGGCGATGAACAAGTGTGGCAGAACTGGGATCACATAATCTTGATAAAATCTCTGATAACATGTGTTAAAGAGGGCTGCTGGTGACATATTATCATGCAGGCGTAACAGGGACACATTAACAATTTGATAAACAAAGCCAAATTATCTGGAGTATGAGCAGTGATGGAAGAATGAGCTGCTTACTTCCAGTCATGTGACAGGATCAGCCAGTAAAAAGCTCCTTTGTAGTCACATGCTGCAGCAAGTAATCACATGATCTGGGGTAGGCACACAGAAGGTTAATAATTATAATAGTAGAGGTTACAATAGATTCCTTCCAAGACTATGTTCAAATTTTACTTATGGTGACAGTTATCATTTAGTATAATATTCATACCCTATAGTTTATTGCCTCTTATCTTTGGTACTTGGGACTGAAGTAAATGCCTTATCAATAAGTCATTGTAGATTATTTTGTGGCATTTGTAGGATTAAATGTAAGACAATCTTGATATGACGTGACTTCCTTCTGTGCTGGTAACTTCTTTGAACGGTGAACTTTTGTTGTGGAAGCTATAGATCACATTGTTCAGATGTGAGCATGAATCATTGTCATAATGGCAAACTAAAACATCTCTGCCACAGGACCACTAAGTATAAGTGTGCGTTGAACTCATTTTTGGTATTGAAGTAAACTATATGACCAAATGTTTGTGGGCACCTGACCATTACACCTATATGAGCTTGTTGGTCATCCCACTCCAAAATTATGGGCATGAATATGAAGTTAACCCCTCCATTTGTGGCTATGAGAGCCTCCACTCTTTCCACAAGATTGTGGAGTGCGGAGGGAATTCTTGCCCATGGATGTTTGGTTCCCAAATAAGCTGGAACCAAACCCTGAAAACAGCCCAAGACCAATATCCCTTCTCCACCAAACTTTACAGTAGGCACTATGCATTCTGCTAGGTAGTGTTCACCTGGCATCTGCCAAACATGGATTCGTCCATCAAACTTCCAGATAGTGAATTGTGATTTATCACTTCAGAGTCCAGTGGTGGTATGCTTTACACCACTACAGCCAATGCCTGGCATTGTACATTGCCATCATCGGCTTGTGTGCAGCTGCTCGGCCATGGAGATCCATTTCGTAAAGCTCCTGATGGCAAAGATGGCATACTAAGACAATTTCATGTTTAAAGTCACTGAGCTCTTCAGTACAACCCATTCTACTGCCAATGTTTGTCTATGGAGATAGATGCCTATGTGATTGATTTTATGAACCTGTTAGCAATGGGTGAAACACCTAAACTCAATAATTAGTGTCCACATACCTTATACGTGTATAATATTAATGCAAATTTTTACTCCAGGGTGATGAAGGATATATTGAGACATTATAAATAACTACTGTATTTTCTCGATTATAAGACAAGGTTTTTTTCATAGCAAAGGCTCTGAAAAATAACCATCGTCTTATATTCGAGGTAGTCTTCTAATCAGACCTCAAATAGAGGTCTGCCTACAAGACTAAGATCCAGATCCACCGCAGCGCTGCAGGGGAACTGGATCCTCCTCTCCGGCAGCCAGTGGAGGTCTGTGCGATGCGCGCAGACAACCTCCTCTGCTGCCGGCACTTCTGCCGGCGCTTCTATGATGGAGCACTGGCGTCACGTGACCTTCCGGTGCTCATTCATAGAAGCCCTGGCGGAAGTGCCGGCAGCAGCAGCGGAGGTTGTCTGCATGCCCGCAGACTTTCACCAAGTGCCACAACTACACACCAAGGAATCTGAAGCACGGGGAGAAGTCTAGGAAAGCACTGGTAAGTCGGGGGAGGGTAAGAGTGGCATATAGGGGGTTAAAAAGAATATCAGAGAGGCAGAGTGGCATATAGGGGGTTAAAAGGAATATCAGGGAGGCAGAGTGGCATATAGGGGTTTAAAAGGAAAATCAGGGAGACAGAGTGGAATATAGGGTAACCCTACATGCCACTCTGGGAATATCAGGGAGGCAGAGTGGTATAAAGGGGTCTAAAAGGAATATCGGGGAGGCAGAGTGGCATATAGGGGGTTAAAAGGAAAATCAGGGAGGCATTTTAAATGACGATTAAAAGCTACCTTTTGCTGACTGCTACATGAGGATTGTTGTTGGCTGTATCAGGTTTATTGATGGCTGCCCAGAACAACAGAATTACTTTCTTCTTTTTAAATCTATGCCACTAAAATCAGCTTTTAAAAAAAGAAAAAGGTGCAACTAGTGTTTGTGTGGTTTGTGTATTGTTACGTTCAATACGTTCAAAAATGTCACATTTGGTGTCTCTTGTCTCCAATACGGTTTGTTAAAATCCATCTCATAAGCAGAATATATGAGCTCCATATTAGAATATGCTGCTTAAGTTCCTTGACGGCTTCAATGACTAAATAAACATAGGCATTTGTACTTTGGTCGTATGCTGTAACTTGTTTAAATTAGCCAGCATGCAAGCTATTCATAGATTATGTTACAGTACACCACACTATTTAAATCTCTCATGTCTCTTCTTTATGTTATTCTCAGTATTGATATTTAAAACCAGCAACGTCCTCACCTCCCTTCCATCCCATGCATTAACTATATCGAACAACCTCTTTCCTTTCTGGCTTACTCTTTCAGTTATTTCCCCATTTATTCGATAGATATAAAGATCAGGTTAATGTTTTTCTATAGCATACAGATTCCTTGCAGCCCCTGTGACTGAGCCATGTCAGAGGGAAGCTCCACTGGGTATCTGGGACAGCAACATAGACAATATTAATTAAGCCAATTTGTCTCCGCACTTGAATTCTAGGGATGTTATTTAAAAACTCTTAAGTGGATGTAGCTAAAATTAATTTTACTTTTATTAAAAGTTTTCTGACAGTGAATAGCACAGCAGCATAAATGGTAAATAGCATTCTAATTAATAAATATGTTGATTACACAGGCTTATGAAAAGTTACTTGTTATGAGGGGCAAACTTATTACTAGAGATTTACAAGGTAAGTGTAATACATCTATAGGAAGAAATAAAGAAGAAAAAATACAAATACATTTATATATATATATATAATAATTACTTATTTTATAATATATATAGAGGCAATGTACATATACAGCCAATGTAATTGTCTTCAGTGGACGCAGTAACAAAGTGTGCAATACAATCCTTTGTCTTATCTGCAGGCGAGTATTTAATATCAACATAACAACTCAACTTTTAGAGAATAGTGATTGGACTGATTAGTTGGGTTGCCTTTATCATTTTACGGTATTACATACTTTAGTGACTTTGTTTGGCATCATATAGCCCATGGAACAGCGTAGCTAAGTGAAAGGGGCCTTGACTGGGTGAGGAGGTGGGCTTAGAATTATGGGGTTAAGGGGCATTGGTTAAGGGACTTTGGGAGGTCCTGTATAAAAAGGTCCCTCCTTTTAATTCGTTTTTCTTACCTAAATTTCTCAGGGTCTTTTCGTCAGTGTCACAGTGGCGGGGCTGGTCAGTGTGGGGGTGGAATAATGGTTGGTAAATAGGAAATAGTGTGTTTCTGGTTTGGTTGGTGTTGGTGATTTCGAGCTGGTCGGTGAGCTGGTGTGGGAAAGGTGCGTCTCGGTAGGCTCCTTCCCGATTGGTTTTGTTGTTGGGGTTAATGGTGTTGTTATATGTATGGGAAGGGGGGGTGTCATTGTCAGGGGATGATTGGAAAACATTGGGGAATGTATGCACTGTATTATTTGTGGTGTTAATTCTGATTGATTAATTGGATATCCGGGGGCCACAAAATCAACGATTCCTCAGTCATGTAATAATTGCATTCAGGTGATGTATGGGGTAAGCGGAGTCAACAAGCTTCTCAACTGCTGTCAAAATGTTCATCCTTTAACTGCACAGAGTAAAGGATTTTTGGAGCTGTAGTTCAACAATTCCTGGGTAAATGTTGCCGCAGTACAGGATGGCAAGAGATCCTTTTTTCTGCAGAAGGACCTGTGAGTCGATCTCACACACACGCTACTCATTGGAACACATTCGAACTTTAACCTTGTTTTCACCTACTTAACACAAACCTTTCATTTGAGAAAGAACCACTTGAAGCTGCAGTAAAAACCCACCCTAACAGATAAGTTGAAGAATTACACAAATGAACCTTGATTTGCAAACATATGGAAATGAAAAGCTTTGTCCTCAATGAAAAGAATCAACAAGCAACCTTTGGCCATTATCCAACTGAAATACAGTAAATATTAATCACTGACTACATACATCAAATATTCCACCCATGCTTGCTCTGGATGTTTAAGTTCAGCCTGGTTTACCCGAGACACTCTCTTAGCCAAGATATATGGGGTGTTGCCTATTTGTTATATGAAATTAGAAAAAAATAAATGCTATGTTACAAAGTGGTGTAAGACTGCAAGGTACCGTAATAACACTGTGTTCCATGTGTCTATGCAGCGAACACATCACGTAGATAAATCTATGTTTTACTTAGTATGATTTCTGTTGGTCGGTGGTGGTCGACAGAAGAAAGTGTGAATAGAAGTAAAGAGATTGAATCAGAATGTTGAGACACCAATCTCTGAGTCACATTTATTCCCATTTCCTACCTCAAAGCACATATAGTGTAGGCACTTGTTTTCAAAACTCTTGCCTGAGCATAGTTCAGTGCTGTTGGAGCTTTAACTTTACTCTATGCTGACGGAATTTTGTGCCAAAAAGTGAAAATGACACCCATGTTACTCCCAAGTAAGACCCATATTATGCATGGCCAAAGCCTGATTTGCCATGTAACAGGCTTTGAGTATACTGTATATATATCAGCCATTTATCCAGATGTAGGTTAGGACAGCATGCAATAAAAGTCATATTGTCCAGTCTATTCCAAATGTATTGGGACAACTATGATTGTGGGTCCTCTTAAGTATATAGGGGTCTTCCATTAAAATTTAGTTGAATCTGTCAAAAAAACTAACATTGAACAAAGGCTATAACCTACCTTTTGGCCTAAACGTATTACTTGCTGTTTACTGGACAATTTATAAAACATGCCAGAAAAATTGAATTTTGTTTTTTACATTAGCAGCCAATCAGAAGTAGGATGATCAAACACCCCTGTTTTCTAAGGACAGTAACAAAATTGAGGCCCCCGGTTTCCAGACATCACACACGCTTGGAAGCTTTCCTGGAAGCCAATTGGAAACTAATTTATTTGTGTATTATTAATGTATTAAGCAGCTGCAGCTCCCTTTTTAAAGAAATAATGCCTCTTTTGGACCCAAATCCTGTTTCCCTTTTCCTCTACTGATGTCCCTATTTTTTGGAGGTCCGAATTTTGGCTGTTTATGGATGTATCACAGTACCAGGGCACAGGACAGGACACCCCTTTACTGGGGCTCAAGACAGGACAACAGAGTACAGGGCTGACAAGACTGGCCAGGTTACACATGACAAGACTATACAGAAATCCATGGACAGCACTTCAAATGTAAATTTAAAATGTTTAATCCTAAATGTTGCTGTGCACCGGTGACATGTGATGATGTTGTCACAAACATGTTTGCTCGGCGGGCAATAGATGAGCTCTATAATGGCTTCAATAATTGTAATTCTTCAGCAATTTTAAAGATACTGTTAACCATGAACATGTAAAGCTGCTGCCTATTCTTGTTCAATACTTCTGGATACTCTTCTATAGAAAATAAGCTCCTAGATTTTGTTGAAATAAAAAAAAAAACTCATCTTAAAAATGAGAATTTTAGTTGACATACTTTTGGTGAGTGTGCAGAAAAGGGTGGGAACATATCCATACCAAAATAAGCAGAAGTCATAAGTCTAATATGTCCAGCTAATATCGTATTACTGTATTATTATTATTTATTGTTTTATATAGCGCCATCATATTCTGCATTGCTGTACAATGGGTAACCAGGACAGAATAATTATTATATAACTCAACAATTTGGACTTGAATCTAGATCCAACCCCAGTTCATGTGGAATGTCTTCTTCCCAATGTCTGAATATTTTTGTAATGTTTGTGTTTTTCTGTTGTAATTGTGGGACATGAATTATTTGATTGTGGGACAGGAATAAAAAAATATCCCGGAGTATACCAATGTCAGGCAGGTTTTTTTGTTCCCTGAATTAGTAAGAAGTGTTTGATCTCTCGGCCACTTCAGTCATTGTTTCCATCTGAAGAATAGTCCAATGGTACTCAAGATGGAATTTGAACTGCGGCTGACTTCCATCCACAGGAATCTGTTCTCTGTTGCAGTGATTAAGTGGAGGAACGTCATGCAGTGGAAACAGACATCCTTGACACTGCAAAAGAAGTAGAAGATTGTGTGCCTCTGATCGTAAGAAATAATATTTCCAAGTTATATGGTGCATCTGTATAAAATACACATGAAATGTTAGAACATGTAGATGGCCTTGGAGATTCAAGTACTTCTGAAAGAATACCTAAAATGTCAGGGAGTGACAAGGCGCTTGAACTTCTGGACATGAGTGGCACAGTACAGCGCCTTCCAAAAGTATTCACCCCCATTTTTCCAATGGAATTAAAAATTGATTAAAATGTAATGAACATACATAAAATAGTCCAAATTGGTGAAATGAAATGAAGAAAATAACTTTATTTTTTATAAAATCACCCCCTTTGCTAGGAAGTCCCTGAATAAGATCTGGTACAACCAATTACCTTCAGAAGTCACATAATTAGTTAAATAAAGTCCACCATCTAAGTGTCACATGATCTCAGTATATATACAGTATACACCTGTTCTGAAAGGCCTCAGAGTCTGCAACAGCACTGAGCAAGGGCCACCACCAAGCAAATGGCAGCATGAAGATCAAAGTGCTCTCCAAACAGGTCAGAGACAAAGTTATGGAGGAGTACAGATCAGGGTTGAGTTATAAAACATATCATAAACATTGAACATCCCACTGAGCACCATTAAATCCATTATAAAGAAATGGAAAGAATATGGCACCACAACAAACGTGCCAAGAGAGGGCCACCCACAAAAACTCACAGATCAGGCAAGGAGGCAACAAAGAGACCAAAGATAACTCTGAAGGATCTGCAAAGCACCACAGTGGAGATTTGAGTATCTGTCCATAGGACCACTTTAAGCCATACATGCCACAAAGCTGGGCTTTGAGTGACCAGAAAAAAACATTGCTTCAAGACAGAAATAAAGAAACAAGTTTGCTGGTCACCAAAAGTCATGTGGGAAACTTCCAAAACATATAGACGAATGTACTCTGGTCAGATGAGGCTAAAATTTAGCTTTTTGCCATCAAGGAAAACGCTATGTCTGGTGCAAACCCAACACTTCTTATCCCCATGAGAACACCACCCCCTAGTGAGGCATGGTGGTGGCAGCATCATGCTGTGGGGGTGTTTTTCATTGGCAGGGACTGGGAAACTGGTGAAGGTTCAAGGAATGATGGATGGTGCTAAAAATAAGAGATTTTTTTGTGGGAAACCTGTTTCAGTCTTCCAGAGATTTGAGACTGGGATGGAAGTTCACCTTCCAGTAAGACAATGACCCTAAGCATACTGCTAAAGCAAAACTCTCGAGTGGTTTAAGGGGAAACATTTAAATGTATTGGAATGGCCTAGTCAAAGCCCAGACCTCAATCCAAGGAGAATCTGTGGTATGACTTAAAGATTGCAGTACACCAGCAGAACCCATCCAACTTAAAGGAGCTGGCAGCGGGTTTGCCTTGAAGAATGGGCACAAATCCCAGTGGCTAGATGTGCCAAGCTCATAGAGACATACCCAAGAGACTTGCAGCTGTAATTGCTGATAAGGGTGGCTCCACAAAGTATGGAATTTGGGGGGTGAATAGTTATGCCAGTCATGTTTTCTGGGTTTTTTTTGTCTTATTCCTTGTTTGTTTCACAATAAAAAATATTTGGCATCTTCAAAGTGGTAGGCATGTTGTGTAAATCAAATGATACAAACCCCCAACAAATCCATTTTAATTCCAGGTTGTAATGCAACAAAATAGGAAAAATGCCAATGGGTTGAATACTTTTGCAAGGTACTGTATATCAAGATGCTTTTTGATGATTTTGATGTATAGCATTCCACAAATAATTATTAAAGATAGAATGAGATGCATCATCCAATCTCATGTATGTTCTTAGCCAACAAAATACAGTTTTATCCTGGACTGGAATATTGTTCTTACCTTTTATTGATATAGCAATTTAAGAAGCACTTCTTACAATACCTAAGCCGATCAGCCATAACAATTTGACCACTGACAGTGGTTAATATAAGAGCTGCTATGTAATCCAATGGAGGTGTTTCCCGCTGCTGTCAGCAGGAACACCCCGAACGTCAGCAGGAACACCCCCAACATCAGCCGGAACTCCCACTGACATCAGCGGGCCTGTTCATCACATAACAAAAAAGCATACATTCCAATTTATTACAAGTAAAAAATTTATTCAATTTATTCAAGTAAAAAATAATTAATTTCTGTAAATATATAGTATATGGGTGAAATATGGTGGACCCTATCCATTATATTGTACATGGAAGTGATCCAAAAAATCTAATTGTTATTTCTAAAAAATAAAAGCATTTTCACACATCATATTTATAACACATAATCTCCCAATTGCAGTAGACATCAATTTATTTCACGTTGATCATTAAAGGTAGATGTACTATTAAATGTAATTATTTCCAAATCAGTCACAATGAAAAACATGACAATCAGTTTCAATCAACAATAGTAGGTCTACCAGATGTTCTCCATATTACCCACATACATCCTCCAGTAAAAAATAAAATGGTTAATATATATTGAAAAATAAATCAAATTTAACTAAAAAAATGTAATGGATTTTTGAATTGCTTGCTTAAGCTGGCAGCTTTTTTTGATTTCTACATTTTCTTTTTTACATATCCCCATGGTGACTATATATGAATGGAAGCCTGAATTCTGAAGCATTGACCATATTACATGACCATAAAGGATATCCCTGTACCCAATCTGAATATGCTTAATAACCGTCTTTCTTTTACCAGTAAATGTTTCTGTGTAGCTTTGAGGATATGTGTTCAGATTAACGTCATATTACACTTCCCATGTGAGTTACCGGACAGTAAGGATTATTCTGCATTTACCAACCTCCCCAATTTGATGTTTATATGCTTTTCACAATAAGCCCCTGTTGTCAATCATTAGAGTAATAAGCAAAACTAAGGGGAAACAGAACAGATGTGTTTCATGTAAAAGTCAAGAAAGCAGTCTTTGTTGATGAGAGCTTGCAATCCAAATGCTATTAGGAAACATTCACGGCATTCATCTTGTTGAATATTATCAAACAGACCCTCACCTATAACGTGTATGCGCGGTGAATGCACCTCTCAGTATGGCATTCTTTTGATACACAGTTCTTTTATGTTCTTACTTCGAGGAAAGTTTGACATGAGGTCTCCTTTGAGTACTGCAGAAACATGTAGTATGACTGTATTGTGTTCGTGCTGGAGGCATGTGCTAACATTATCAACCCCCGATCTCTTTCAGCCTTGAGCTGCAACACTGGATTCCTTTAAGACGTTCCTGCCGCTTAGGATTTTTTTTACAAGGCAATATACTAATGTAGATCATGTAAATATAACCTCAGGGTTTATGGTGGGAATAGGATCAAAGTCAGTCGCTGAAGGATACGATACATTCACCAGGTCGGTTCAGAGACTGTATCTGTAGAGGGTGGTACTAGGCAATTGGACATTATCAGTTAACATGGCCAGAGAATTTCGCAATCTTTCTTCCACTAAAAGCACATAAAAGTATAAACCTAAAAGGTGCAGGCTGTCTACCAGTGTAAAATGGAACTGGGCATTAAAAAAGTGGAAACAAGTGGAAAGGAAATTAATAACTATGGCTTAAAAAAGTGGAAAGGTAAAAAAGTGGAAAGATTATAGATAGACTTCAGCAGAGCTAAATTGGCCACCTAGGAAAAGCTGAAGGCCTAAGCAGTGGAGTCCAGGTAGCCATGGTTTTAGCCCCAGGTCCTTGTTTCCCCATGCGTTGTGCTTTGTAGTTCGATCTCGGCGGGATGGTTCTGGGAAGTTCCTGCTGACCCAGAAAATACTGCTGAAGTTCAAACATTATGCTCTATCAAGCTGATATTTGGACCGTTAAAGCTTATGTTATCTTTTTTTCAATAAAAAGAAAATTATAAACCTTGATGCGTCCACGCTACCAGACATCAAAAGTGTATATACATATACATAACGCCACACTTTAACATAACGTAAGGTAGCTGAAATGTAATTGATGTTTTAGGTTGGAGGAAGCAAAATAATACTCAGCTTCTTGGGGAATATGTGCGCAGAGGGCAGCTATAAAATTCTGTAAGACACGTAAATTTCCTTCGATCAGCATGAAATGTTTACTCCAATGTCCTTTTAAATATCTTAAGCTGTACAAAGGTATGAAACATTCCTCTGTACATTTGTAAATATTATAAAATACTTTTTCAAGCCTATTGATTGCCTTCAATATATGGGGTAAAAGTGTTTATTTACCCAGTGAGCCATATAGTGCATACAAATTGAAGAACCTATATCATACTTTAATCGATCTTGAATACAACCCTACAGTCAAGAATGCTCGGAGGATACACTTGAAAGGTTGCTAGTGAGCCGGCTGCAAACCTGATCCCCGTAGTTCACTACATGTTAGCTATTTTGGCTAAACACGCTAGTAGCACTAGAGTTTCAAAAGGGACAATAATACTATTATTACTGTTAAATGGCAAGCAGGATATACGTGACTGATTGAATACATGATTGGATAAGGTCACCCAGTTCATTATTGAATAACACTGGAAATGATCCATAACATACAAGTGTATGAAGACAGGCACAGACTGGCCTAACATGGTACCATAGCACGCCCTAACTTTTAATAAACCTCACCATTGTGTCCGGAGCAAGAAATTGGCAGAACATATAAAATTAGAACTAATAAAACAGATGTTTTTATCGGTCAGAATAACATAAATAATAATTTGATTAAGTTAGGTCCTGGACTCCTATGCTTTCAACCTTATATATTGTGTTACATTTCTGTGACATATAGATCAGAGAACCTGTTTTAGCAAAGAATTCAAAGAATGCAATATTTTCACAGTATGCTGTCATTGTTTAGCAAATAACACAGTGAAGTTGTGTTAAAATTAAAATTTTACCTAGAATCTGACACTAAATGTATTGCTTAACACAGCCGTTAGCGCAAACTATGGCAGTGGAGTGGACCCTATTAAGACAATTGTCTAGATATACTGGGTCTTTGAAAACAGGTATTACAAGTTCTTACACAGGTCAGTACCACATAAGTACAAAAATGATTATAGAGTCATTATGTGAGTCATTATGATTGTAAAATACTGCAGAATGGTGGTTAGGCTGACATGACCTCATATGAAAAAATCATGAACTTTGCCCTCTTTAGTTTGCTTAAAGGAAAATACGTCAATGTTTTTCTTTCATGTTAATGGCGGATTAGCCTGTTCACCTTGGAAGCATGCCATCGGCCCTGGCAGGTAGCGTGATGGTTCAGGCCTGAGCTCTGCTGCTAGGGAAGAATGCACTGGTAGAGCTCAAACATGTGCCCCAAGGCCTGTGTATGTGACTGTATGCTAAGTACACCCAGAGATACTGTAACAATAAAGTAAAATGTGAGTCGTTTCTAGGTGAAGCACATTCTGTTTACCTTAAAGAAGGGTGAACAACGATCGAAAGGCCTTTTCAAAATCTACACAATGCAAAGCAAGAATTTGGTGGTGGATGAGTACTTAAAACGGCAGAGCAACCCCTACCTACACTGTATTTCCAGCAGTGCACCAGAGGAGGAGTGCTCACCAGCTGCTGATGGAAAGGAATGAGCGATTGGGCAATATCTTTCTGGTCTCATCGCAACCCCTACTGAAGAGCCACCCCCTGCATACACTGCTCATCATAACAGAGCCACGATTGACCCCCATAAACCCTGTATTCCTCTCCAATACTATCCATGTAGCCAAACAAACCTTAGCAATGCTCAGGAGACATCTGCCCAATTACACTTCCCAGAAGGGCAAATGCCTGAAGCCAGTTAGTAAATGTTGTAGGTATTATTGCCTTTTCTCTTCATCCTCCTTCTGCCACTCATCCACTTTACTGACACTGTCAAGGTTAAATTTACCCGGGGAAGCAACGGAAATATCTCTGCATATTCCCCATTCTATATCTTTTCTTTTACCTCCTGCCTCAAATGAGCACCAAAATGGGCCTCAAAGAACGCATACACCTCACTCCTCACACCTCACTAAGGGAATGGGGTCCTTTCCCCCTTGCTTCTTCCCACTTCCTGCAGCACCATTAACGCTGTAGCCACTTGCCCACCACTGTCGGCTGAGGTGTCGGATGAGGTACAGACTAGGTTTCTGCATGCCTCCCTTGTGACGCCATCAAACCAGCCATACATGACCCCGGAGCCTGTGCTGGCCCCTCAGCAGACGGCACCGGTCTAAAAGATCCTGAAAAAAAAAACCCACTGTGTAATGTGCATCAGTGACCAGGGATAGATCCTAAGCTCCCTCAAGCAATGGTGTAATATTGTGTAAACTAATATTTTTTATTGTAGAAAATACTTCAAACGTTAGGTAGCCTTTAATGTTTCTCCAGGATGAAAGCGTAAGCAATAGTGATAGCGAGTGCTTTCTAATATGAACAAGCTGTGATTTGTAACTGTCGTATTCAGATATTTTGGGGAAGGGAGGCAGATCTATTATTTTTTCTGAACAGAATGTAATTTAGCTTTGCACCTACTCCCTTTTTCCCCGAAAACCTAACCGCTCCCTGTTCCTGCACAGAAAGTACTTCATTTATATAATATAAATATATTTCAAATATACATAAAATAATAAGAAATCAGATATTTCACGGATGATCGTATGTTCCTCATAATATGATGCTATGGTTGTATTTTTCCATCTAATTCCCAAACCATGGTGCTGTGTGACCAACCATTTCTTCTCTATATCCAGTGTATGTTTTCAAGTATATTTCATACATTTCCGTTTGCTCTGAGGTTTCACCAAAGCTATTAACCCTGTCAGCTATTGGACCTGTGGGACAGATTAGGTTAATCGTAAAGGGAAGGTACAATCTCCAGAATTCTGATGAACAAACCTTTTCTGAATAACTGTTTTCTGGCACATGAATGTGTCTTCTGGGGATCGTTCCATTCCCTTAGCAAACAAGTTCTACATTTTTTTTTTTAACTCCATACTTGTTATTTTCTATAAGAAGTAAATTAAGATTAAAAAGGTGTTTTGATCTTTAGAAAATGCTGAAGGGCTACAGTTTTCTAACCGTGTACGTACATGTATTAGTAAATTGTGTATACTACGCTAAATATAGATGCACAAACCATAAAATGCAGGATTTCATATTTAGTAGATTTTCCCAATCACACAGGGAACCTCAACAACTGCTGTTGTGCGTCTTTTGTTTTCAATACTACAATTCTTGGGCTGGCACCTAAATAATTAATGTATCATGATTGAAATACCAAAGCTCGTTTCCTATTTTTATGTGGACATGGAAGAACAAAAGCTAACACTGAGAATGTGTTAATACACCTTGGTTTTCAGAACATTTTGCATCCCTTTTTTCTACAGGAAATGTAAGCATACAAGACGTTTTAATCATTCCACAAATATAGGTAGAATAAGATTTTTCTATGTATAACCTAACCTCTGAAAATAAAAGTCATCTAACCTATAGATGTACTGGTACGTCCATAAAAGGTGATGCAAGATGTACCTAAGCATGTAAACATGGGGGATCTGGCTGTCCAGTATTGCTGGCTTCGTGCTGACAGATCAACAGTAACAGTGCTTGGTATGAGCACCATTAAAATGATACAGTTTGAATTCCTGATCATGCAATTGGACATGTCTGAAGGTCACCGGAGGAGAAACCAGGCAGGGTTTATGTTGACCATGTTGAGATCTCCCCTTGCTTACATACATTTTGATTAGCAATGCAGTGGTATGGAGCCATGCATGCTGATCACAGTGTGATCAGTGCTGGGGAGATAAGAATGAAGAGAGTGAGAAACTAACTTTCTCCCTGTTAAAAAATGGAAATTAGTAATAAACAAGAATAAATAAACAATATAGGGAACTTCATGTCATTGTGACATCACTCATTTACATAAGATATAAGATAGATCCCCAAAGTTAAGTAAACAATTCCTTAAGCTAGCATGGATGTGGCCCTCTGAAACATAAAAACTATGTATGTAGGGTATTCCTACAACATCAGAGGATGTTGCCAAACATTAATCGGATCATTGTTCAGCAGTGGCATCTACTGTGTAGAAGAAATTCTAAGTGAATATTGCACACAAAAAATATTATGCTTCGTGTACTTCTATGGTTTGAAAAGAAATGTTTAATTTTCCTGAAGAAAGGATGTACAATTTGTGTGTGTATACAACAAAAACAGAAAAGGGGAATCTTGAAACAAATACACTATTTGGGATTGTAAAAAATTAGTAATTGTTGGCTTGTCTTCTAATAATTAAACACTGATCACTGGTTTGATGTAAAACTTGCTGGCTACATCTACATGTGTGCAAAGAAGAGCAAACAAATAATTTTGGCCTTAATGTATTTTATAAAATAATGTATTTTCACATTCATGCACTTATACATAAACGCATTTTAATACAGTAATAAGGTTAACATACTTTTATACCTGGTATTACATAAAGAATGGAAAGTCTTACTTGAGATTGTGTTGTGATAGCTAAACCTTATATTTATTGCAGTAATTTAAGCCTGTAGTGTGATGTTTTGACTTAAACTATATCATATTCTGTTTGTAAAGATGCCACTCATTAACTTTCAGTTAACACTTTTACTTACAAATATGTGCTTAGTACAAAGGACAAAACATTAAAACATTAGCAATCATAAAGGGTGTCACGGTGGAAGTTTTACACCCCGCAATGAGTACAGTTCAACGTACATGTCTGCAGTTACCCAAGAATTTTGTGACGCTAATCTCGTAGGTGATACAATAGTGTAGGAGTTTAAATGACAAACTATGGAACAAGGGTCATATTGCAAAGATTGCCTAGTTGGGGAATTTGCGAATATTTTTTTCCGCATGTGTGAAACTTGATTGTACATGTATCATTATAAAATTAAAATATATACGGTCTGTCATAATGAAACACTTTGAACTTGTTCTATATCAGTTCACCGATATGGATTTTATGACTAAGTCATATATTTAGACATTTGTATAATGCAGCCAGCAAGATTTTGTGCCGTTCTTGCTTCATATTGAGTAGATCTGTCTTGGGTATCTCAGGGCTTCAGCCTCTATGCTGAGATCCCATTAAAGACGATGGCTGAAACAACGGCACCTCAGATATGCTCATGACATCCTATGTTTGACAGAAAGTTAGACTATGTTGCATTGACTGTTTTAACTTTATTTTACAATCATTCAAAATGGCATCCGATATTACACCTGGATTAGACATCAACCTATTTTACAGCCTGTAAAGGTTTTGGTGAAGGCAAAGCTCATTATGCAGTTATACATTAGCTGCTCGACAACAACCAAACTGATCATCAATGTGTTTTATTGTCACACTTACAATGTCCTTCAATTGTGTGCCGACAATAATGTCGTCTAGAAACCACGCCTTCCAATATATTGCCAATATATTACACCCATTTCCAAATGTAGCACCTTAAAAGCCTTATATTGTGGATGCACAGTGAGAATACAGAAGACACTGGTATGCCATGTATTAACTCAAAACGTCAACATTTTTTCAAAATTGTATGGCTTGAAAAGAATCAAACGTCATAATTATATCTGGTAACTCTCCTGATGAAACGCGGCGTATTTAGGTACCTGGGTCAGTTCCTACCACTAGCCCCACCACTTCACATATTCATAATGAATATTGCAGAAGATATTGCAGAAGATATTGCAGAAGATATTACTGTGAAACTTCTAGTATATTTTGTTTGATGTATACACCTGTGATCAGGAGGTCATGATACATGCCAGATCTGTAAAAGAACTCTTTGAAGGTAAGTGTTCAAAAACCAAGTGATTTCTCCCACAATACTGAGCTGATATATGGCTCTGTGTCTATGGCACACCTTTTTTCCACACCCACTTGTTTCTAATCAAATTGACACTATGCATTATGCCAGTCAGCATGCCCATGGTCCCCACTGCCCACAAAAGGTTTGCAAGTAGTCATTTTAAATGTGTGGGGTTACTGAGAGTACATAGTCAAGAGCACCAACACACACACTGTACACTAACACACACTCACTCTAACACCATACACTAACATGGTTTAACACTGTACACTGACAAAAATACACACACACTTGAAAACCGTACACTAACACACACAGCTTAACAGTGTGCACTTACACACGTTCATTCTAACACCTCATACAGTCTAGCATTGAACACTAACACACATACATGCACATTCATCCTTGCCCTTACACACAAGCATTCTAGCTCACATGTCCTTGCAGTCACATTCTGACTCGCCCTTACAGTAGACACACCTGCTCTAACATATACACACAAACAAAATACACACTCTCTCCCCTTTCTCATTACCCTCCCCTTTTTCTTTATCGTACTTCTTTCTTTTTATCTCTTCTATTCTTCATCTCTCCCTATCTCTCCCCTTTCTTCTCCATCTCTCTTCTTATTATTTTGTCCCTTTCTCTTTATCTCTCCCCCTTTGTTTATCTCTCTCTCTCTCTCTCTCTCTCTCTCATTTCTCTCTAT
Source organism: Spea bombifrons (assembly GCF_027358695.1). Taxonomy (NCBI): domain Eukaryota; kingdom Metazoa; phylum Chordata; class Amphibia; order Anura; family Pelobatidae; genus Spea; species Spea bombifrons. The sequence goes on along the minus strand of NC_071089.1, from coordinate 94,969,144 downwards.
CTTTCCCCTTTCTGGTGGGAGCGCAAGGTATTTCTTCTGCTTCAGTGCTGCACAAATGGCTTCAGTGCTGTGTATATATATTTGACATATTTATTATGTCAGCAACGTCATTTGTGATCACCAAAATTCTCTAGGCACATGGCACTGGAATAATACACCTAATATGATAAGATTATTGCATTAAACATTGTGATGCAGAACAAATGGAGAGAAAAGAAAATTGTCCTTGTCAACCAAAAGTTACAGAATATTTTATTTGCCAAGCAGCCTGGCTGAAAAATCAAAGAATGTTTAAATAAATCGGATGTTCATACAGCTGCATAATCGTAGAGTCTTGAGCACTCAACATTTATATAGATGGTCTTGACACAGGGGATTGGTGAAGTAGCTCCGATGGGGCACAAATGGAGGGTCACGCAATGTGTGGTAGTAGTATGGAAGTAGCTTGTACTGCAAACTTCTCTAAAGGAAGACCCCGTGCAAGTTAAGAGTATCAGGACAGAGTTGGTGAGATAGTATATAGCTTTATAATGTATGCATTAGTATATGGTGTTAGTATGTGTGTATGTTAGTTATGGGAGGGGGCAAGTAAGCGTAAGATCACCGCTGTCTTTACGAGTTTAAATACAGTAAAATCCAATTTAGTTTCACCACACATGCAGAGCTGACTTGAGGAATTACTGCATGCTGTGCGTTTATTTGTCCTTATCTCCGCATGTCATCCTACTCAAAACACTCTTTGAATTCTGTTCCAGAGGTGTGTCTGCATAATCATAAACATGACTCCAGATTTTCATAATGCCAGCAGCTCCAGAGGTTCCATTCAGAGCTCCAGCCCTCCAGAGGTTCCCCTATATCCCTGTTCTGACATAAGAGGTGGCCTACAGGGAACTTTCTCAGTATCTAATAGATCATTCTGGCCCTGAGGATGTTAAGCAAACTAATTAAGCACTCACTGCAATTAGGCACTCCCTGGAAATCTCTGTATTTACTCACATAAAAAACAAGACAAGCTTTTATGAAGCTTTTTCAGTTTCAGTGCTGGAAAATATATACAGCATGTTACTGATTGTCCAAGGATTATTTTGCTTATTAATACTAGTATTAGATATAGGAACCTAGACTTTGAAATTATTTTAAATCTTCCAAAGTCTCATGGCAAAGTCAGTAAGTTACTTCACTAACCTGTAACTTGAAATACATTTAAGTGCGGCCTGATCTGGTAATCCTATCTTCCAGCTACACTGTAGGTTTGAATGTCAGATCAAGTTTTTTTTAACAAAATTTATTATTCCTTAAAAATTGTTGGTAACTTGTGAGTACACTTACATAAAAAGAATAGGCAAAATATTAAATAACCCAAGGGTCTCAGATGCAGATTACACATAAATCTTCTTTTTTTCATTCTGCAAAGGAACCGATTATCAAATTTTTCCAAGAAAATCTCTCCAAAAAAAATGCAGAGTAGTTTTCCTGTGTCCTAGCATATATATACTATATATATATATATATATATATATATATATATATACACATAATATATATATATTTTAAAAAAAATAATAATGAAAAAAATGAAAAAAAAATAAATATACATATAATATATATATTTAAAATACATATACATATAATATATATATTTTTAAAAAAATAATAATTAAAAAAAATGAAAAAAATAAATATATATATATTTATTTATTTTTTTCATTTTTTTAATTATTTTTTTTTTTTTTTTTTTTTATTTATTTGGTATCTCATAACTAAATTCTACAGCCAGAATCGTCTGGCGGAAGTCTACATTCAGCCTTGAGCTAGCGACTTTGTCTCCTAGAATAGACTGAGAACACTCCCACACATTGTAAATATTGATTTAACCATGGTTTAGGCCACATTATAATTCTGAACCCATATTAAAAAAATGCTTTAACATCTATAAACATTCTAGCATGCTATTAACAGGTCAATATTAAAAAAAAAAATCACAGGAGATAATCACACTTTAGCTGAAAGGAAGCATACAAGACAATACAGACATAAAACAAAAGGCAAACAAGGACATTAAATAGGAAAATGTGAATGCCCTGCCATGACCCACAACTATTATTACAGAGCCTTTCATTGACAAACACAAAATCAAGTAGAAACGTCATGATATCAAATGAGACATTTTTTTACAGGGTGCTTCATATACAAATATTATCAAATAATTCACTCCTAGTGAATTTGTCTCAAATGGTGCCCACTTCACAAATGGAGGCAGCTGTAAACTGGAATGAAAAGCTGGGAAGCATTTAAATCCATCGCTTGATAAAGGAGCACTAAAAAAAAATCAGCTTTTTTATGTCGGATTAAGTTATGATTTGGATTAAATGTAAATATAATGCGTCCTTTTTCTATCTGAAATACTATATTGGGTTAGGGTGCTGGGATTACTTGCACCCGTATACCAGTGTTGGGTATATATATATATAAGTATTTGCATATGTGCACTGCTGAGCTTGGGACGGGGAAGAAAATGCTTAAAATGTTGTCTGAGAAGATGTGACTAAAAAACAGCTAAGTATAAAACCATATGCAACAAAGTGCATTCCATGGCTGGAGTGCACCTTTAAATCTTTCTTCCCATTACTCACCCAGAGAACCATTCATCAGTAAAGCCACCATTCTATTCAAATTGCTGTGTTTTTTTTGGGGGGGGGGGATACCAGGGGATACCATTGCTGGTATATTATTTTCATGGTTGCAAGTCTAATTTTGATCAGTCTGCTAATAAAAGATTTAGTTAAAAAAAAATACTCTGATGGACACTAAATTAACCGCTTTCACCCGGTAAGGTTTAATGCTTTTAAAATACAGCTATAGTCTCTTTCTAACTATATATTTCTTTCATGCAAACAAAAAGGTCTTGTTTTCTGTTGGCATACGTTATCCATGTGATAGCTGCATGCAGTGCTCTGTAACTTACTTAGGAAGGACCTTGACATTTATATTTGTAAGGGTTAGCAAATCCTTGGCTCTGAAACCTCCAGCTGGCCACTCGATACTTAACCAGTTCACTGTGGATGTTATAACTTACACCAGAGATGCTGTTTCACGCCATCATGTACCAAGCTGTCTTGTTAAAGGTTGATTTTGAAGGAGCCCTGACAAGTGCGCCTGAGAGAGCTAGCAATGTATGTGTTTCTACCTAGTTGGCTAAAACAAGTACGTGCTGAGCAAGACAAGCTGTGTTTTACATCACACAGTATTTCTCTAGAAGATTAACTATATAATGTACGTTCTATGCTTTTAGTATATTGTATTTAACGTGATTCCTACATATACTGTATATTGACTTGTGCAACAGACATGTGCAAATGGCCCAAAAACGATCCGGACAAACTTTTCTGTTTGGTTTTTGAGCCATTCATTTTCGGGCAGTGAATTATGTTCCCTGCCCATTTAGAGCAGACGAAAATCGTGGGGGTACTTTCTAATGCAGGAACGAAATTCGTTGCCAGTGCCCACATTCACTCTCATTTTCACTCTTCTTCTCTAACACATTCATTCACTCTCTCGGACATAGCCTGGAGAGAACACCCACCAAGATGGCGGCATTATTTAATGGTGTCCTCTGCCATGACCGTTCAAAAGTTTAGGGTCACTTAGAAATGTCCTTGTTTTTGAAAGCAAAGCAAATTTTGTCCATTAAATAACATTGAATGGATCAGAAATACAGTATAGACATTGTTAATGTTGTAAATGACTATTGTAGCTGGAAACAGCTAATTTTTAATGGAATATCTTCATAAGCGTGCAGAGGCCCTTTATCACTCTCATCACTCCTGTGTTCCAATGGCACGTTGTGTTAACTAATCCAGGTTTAAGTTTAAAAGGCTAACTGACCATTAGAAAACCCTTTCACAATGAAATTAGCACAGCTTTTCCAGTGACTCAAAACTTTTAAATGGCAGTGTATACGTTAACATAGTACCTGAAAACATATGCTGAAAACATTGAAATATCGCTATAGAGTAGATATGTTAAAGGTTTTTTGCAACTAAACACAGCATTAAAAACATTATTTCTAGTCCTGTGAAATGTCCAAAACCTCCCTAGATGAAAAGAAACCAGAATAGATTAACGTTAATAAGTATAATAGGTATACAAACATACTACGTAACATAAAACAAAGTTCACATTCTATATAGACATGAAAATAAACGAGATATAATACAACTGATTTTTTACATCCTTTTTTTGGACTCATTTTAGCCCTTACAATCTAAAAGAAAATTCAAAATGAGATTGAATTGAAAACAGTGTCCTGGATTTGGGAGTATCCATACAGCATGCAGCTGATTGTAACTGACGAAAATCACAGCTTAGGTCCCATGTGTAGATGCAGTACCCATACTGACCACCAGATGTCTGTACTCAGAAAGGGTGAGATAATTGAGATTATGTTGTGAGTATCCTGCAGATTAATTATTTTACATAAATGAGTAATGGAAGTTAATGTGCATTTTAACTCAACCACATTCTGGGCTAGTTGGGAGATGTACTGCTTCACTCCGGTGATTTAAATAATTGTCCATTAGAATACTTGATCTTGAAAAGTCAAACAACATAATATTATGGTGTTTACCAGTCACTGGTTAAAGGCAACATGTGTGGTGGTTTCCATAAAGTAGTACCTATTCAGAGATGCATACAAGTTAACCTACTAATACCATATACTGATATCAAGAAGGATCTCCATGCCATTAGCTTCTTTACATTGTACTCATAGAAGTCCACCTTCTATGTTTGTTAATGTTGTTGTCAGGTTTTATATGACAATATATATGTTAGATGTCACTGTTCCCCTGTTGTAATGTGGCAACAGAATCTACGGGCACTATAAAAACATGCAAGTTAATGGAATCATATCCTTTAAATAGTTAAGAATATAAAAGCAATATTTTAAAGAAATCTGCTTCTATGCAACCACGTGTCAGCACCTGCTTTTGTGTCAAATGCCTTGGATAGATGTCTGGATATAATAAGTAGAAACCAATGTCACTTGTTTGAAAGAAGTTCTCATAGAAACTCTCTGCAGAGTACAATAATTTAAAAAAACTGTCCTGACCTTCTAGTTCGTTTTTATCACATGCGTGAGTAATATACAGGTACCCTGACAACCTCCTGCTTTGGGGATCTGCAACAGATGGGGAATTATATAGGATATCTTTTGAGCTTATTTATTAGCCTTTCAGGAGATCACGTCGTAAGCAAATACAGCTTGGTCTCATTTCAAATTCTCTTTAACTTATCCTGCAGAAACATCACAAGAAGTTCGAAAACATATCTAGAGCTGAGCTGGGAGCAGTTAGCTGAATTCATTGATGCATTTGTTTTGAATCTCAGATGTATATGTTACTATCTATTTTTCTTTACATACTGCTTTGAACAGGTGGAGTTCCACTTTCTTTACTTTTTTTACAGTATTTTTTTTTTTTTTACTGCAGATTCTCTGAAACACGTAAATTTCCTCTGAAATTCCTAGCAGATGTAACTGGAAATCAAAGTGAGCAGACAGGATACAAGCCACGGGGAACATTTCTATTAAGTCACACTAAGAACATTGTGTAGACTCAACTCGGACACCATTTGTCTAAGCAAAATGTAGCAACAAAAAATGCATTGTTCACAAAATTACTTTTTGCGACAAAATAAAGCATTGTTCACAGTTTTAAAGTAAACACTGAAACTAAATAAACCATTGTTCACAGGAGTAGTGCCTTAACATCTCCGCAAAATAAACAGTAGCTTATGAAGATATGATTTAGTGGGTTTTGCCAGGAAGGGCGCTAAACACTTAACAAATAATAAGGGATAGTCCGTGATATATTGTGCGTAAATAATTTTTTACTCTAATAAAATTGACAACATATTTATGATAATCATTATAAAGAGAATGAACTCTCCATTATATTATGAAATGCTATCTATATATTGTATGTCTATATGTTAATATTTTGATAAAGATGCAGCACTTTGGATGTATATTTAATCGCTTGTGTCTCTTGTGTTTCGAACATATTAAACATCATGCGTCTGATTCACGTTCTGATTGGCTATCTTTATCTTTTAGAAACTGTTACTTTTACAAATAAGCTAGAAATACTGAAAAAGATTACATATGTGCCCAAACTGTCAACCACATAATGAGTTACAAGGCAGCTAAATTGAACACTTATGTAATAACAAAAACTGTAGCCATTAAATAATGATATGGCATATTAACAGCTTTTAATATTTCTCTGATGATTAACGTATTTTTTGGTGGCTGGTCTACTTTCATTGTATATTGGCAATAGATGTTAAGCACCAAGAAAAGAAAGTGATGACTAATGATGGGACTTTTATATCCAGAATAAACTAAACAGAACTTAATTACGTTGTACTGTTCTCACGCTCTCCATGTAAAGTAAGAGTGTGAAACGACACAAAGGTGTTAGGTGACTTAAGTCGGCTTTCATGTAGTATTAACATTAATGATGACAAGGGAAAGAAAACCATGTTTTAAGGGAGAGGAGCTGTGACAGAGAAAGGCAGGAAAGTTGGATGACTGATTGAAACACACATGATGATGATGATGGCGTCCGGAAGCCGCAAGCAGAATTAAAATATGAAGATAATGGGGAGAAAAGATAAGAGTGATTGTGTAATACAGCAATATGACGCTGAATCAGAACAATGTGACTTATTGAGGCAGCTAGATGGAATCACACAATGCATTACACTAGTATGAGGAGCTGGTGAAACAGTCACCACCTGAAACAGCCACTACTAAACGGGAAACAATAGAAAGTAACAACTTATTAGTTTTTTCGATTCCTGTTAGTTATTGTGCCATGATCACATAAGATTCCCTCAACAGCATGCTCTAGGGCTAAAAGAGCAGCCGTCCAAGGCCTAAGTTGAGCTTAGGGATGTACAGCAGCTATTAATTGAGCCCCCATTGTTTGTATGAAGCAAGATGGAGGAGAGTTTAGAACTGAAGATAAAGTACAATTCTAGGTGTAAGACTGGGCCCTGAAGTTGGTGGGGATCAGAGCAGGGAAGAGAGATGGCTTCTTGTGAGCATGATGATTAGCCGTCACTGTTATCGGGGCTTGCCAAAGACCCCGTTATTATTGAAGTCGGCCCTGTAAATATTGGCACAGTGGTTCACAATGCAACTGTTTTGGTGGGAATGAAAAGTGGTGATGATCCACCTTATCATGAAAGTTGATGCTAAATTTTTATTATAAAACTCTGTCAAGTCTTCACTCTACCACTTTCTAATCTTGGTACTTTAGTTGCACCATCATGGAACTTCCTCTAAGTACTATATAGAATGAATTCCTTGATATTGCGATTCTGGCCAAGTCACTTGCCATGGACTACTTGATACTCTTTTCCTTTGTGCCTCACTTTGAACTTTCTGAGTTCACGTGTTGGCTTTGTGGTAAATGATTGCTCCTATGTGACTCAGAATATTATTATTTGATGCTGGGACCAATCCCTCATGAAGTCATTACATATCTGGTTGGATTAATTATCCAAAATCTCTTGATCAGGGGATTATGTATGATTTTACATAGCAACACCCATTTAACCCCTAAAATACTGATGATGGTTGTAATATATATAAAAAAGACTTATTTTAAAGAAACAATTGTGAACATACCTCTGGCACGTCCAAGGTTAATGCAGGTTAAGGCCACAGAATGGATGGGATAGAATTACAGTCGTAATCATTTGGACAACTCAGGTGTCTTGATACTATGGTGCATTTTCCTGTTACCCTGGTTTGAAAATTAATAGCTGGTTGACTTTGAAATGGAAACATTTAATGTATTAACAGAACTGCCAATACGTCACAGTAGAGGTGAAGTCACTATGATATTTACAAACAGCTACTTCTTTAACCTTCCTATTTAACTTACTTTTTGCAGCCACCGCTTTCTTGACATAAAGGCAAAACCACTTCACCTTAAATTCAATTAGAAAGGAAGAAATTCAATATTCACAAGGTGAATTAGCCCAATTATTTTCCCAAGATGGTGAAACATTACTTCGGCACGCCTTAAGGTAACGTGGCGTTTAACCCCCCCGGCAGCTGCAAATGTTTTTAGACCTCTTGGGGAAAAAATGGTCCCTGCTGGAAGAAAGCAGGAAGGTCTGACCTTTTCTAGATTTTTTCATTAATAGTGAACAAAGGTGCCAGAGATAAAATGTATCTCAGCATTTTTATGCACTTTTATACAAAACAAGGGAGCAGCAGGACAGATCTTCTTTTTATGTATCACAAGGAGAGCATTTCATCGTCAACCATCGTCAAAACCCTCTACACAGTTAATACCTTGCAACATGGGCTGGGCAAAGCGACAGCTGCTGGCCTACAAAATTATGCCCTGCTGCTTAGATTCACCACTAAATTCAAGTCCTGATTCAACATTATGCTAAACTAGTTCTCATTCATCTAAAGTGGGATTTAGCAGATCTGTGACAAGTTTAACACAACATGTGTGTGTGTGTGTGCAGGGCCGGCCTTTGGGGTGTGCGACCTGTGCGACCGCACAGGGCGCCACACTCCAGGGGGCGCCGCCGCGGGGTCCGCCGCCTCCGGGTCCGACGACGACGACGCGGGGTCCAACGCCGCCGCGGGGTCCGACGGCGCCGTCGCCGCGGTGTCCGACGGCGCCGTCGCCGCGGTGTCCGCTGCCGCCCACTCTGGACCTAGATTAAAACATCAGGTTTTTTTTTTGTTGTTTTTTTAACTTTATTTTAAATCCTCCATGTTAAATAAAGTTTTTTTTTAACTTTATTTAACATGGAGGATGTTAAATAAAGTTAAAACAAACAAAAAAACCCCCCAATGTTTTCATTTATGTGCCGGGCAGGGGCGCCGAGCGGTTGCTCGTGAAGTTCTCAGCAACCGCTCGACGCCCCTTACTCTCCGTGACTCCGTCGCGGTGCCGGGATCTCATGTTGAGCGCCGGACTATTCCAGAGGAGTAGTTCGCACAGGGCGCCAGAACACCTAAGGCCGGCTCTGTGTGTGTGTTGTATGATACAGAAGTCTCACATTCTCAGTTCATATGCAAAATGTTACTAAGGGGTAATATAATGTGTCATATTTTTCTTATTTTTAATAAACTATTATATGGAGTTGAAGTCTTCCAATATTCAAATAATAGAAAAAATATTTTCCTCTACAAGGGCTTTACATGCATTTTTATTGCAGTACAAATATATCATTAATTCATTATCCACGTCACAATATATCAGCTGGTTACATGGTTAATGTGTTGGAAAGGTCTTACTTTTGGTTTAAAGATAAAAACATGAAGGAATGTGATATCTCAGCAATTCCCTTAGAATATTTTTCATTTGCGAATATAGGGAGAATCAATCAGCTCCCACAAAAGAGGAAAATAACTTTTTGGTGAGGAATAATCAATCAATAATCATTCCTTGTGGAAAATAGCCCCCATAACATGCAGATAATAGATACATAGATTATTATACTCTTTAGAAATTCTGGCGTAGTTATCAAGTGGACTTGTCCACTTTAACTCTAGAGTTCAAGAGTTATATTCTTTTATCTACCTCTTGAAAGTGTTAGTGATCTTTAATGCATTTTCTTTAACATCCAAAAATACATTGATTTCAATAGGAAAAATACAAAAGCATGTTTAATCTTGACTTTTTGAAATGTCTTAAATTGTAGCTGTGTGATGAATTTCAAAACAATCACTAGTAATACTATTGTCATTTTCATAATCATGACAGCCCGAGCCTAGTCTCATTTATTTCTTGAGTCATTATAATAGAACGTAATCATTAAACAGAGATAGAAACCCTAAGGGATGTGCCGGTGTGTTTTTTTCACATTTGTCATGTTGTACATGAGTGAAAATGTGACGTATTTGTGTTGTTGTCCAGCATTTTAATGGGAAGGGAGGCCTATCACAGAGATTTACTGCCTAAGGGAGGGATCATATTTAACAGATTATAAGGGGAGCAACATTCGGTCCCAGGGCTAGTCCAGTCTGGTGGCTCCGTAACAAGGCAGCCTACAACAAATGGCAGAGACCACTCTCTGTGTGCACTACCCAGTCCCACCCAAAATGTATAGAAAATACATAAAAAGTGCAGAATGAGAAACATCATGGAAATTATGACTTCTTACCCTAGACCACCAGGTGACCAGAGTTGGCCTAAGTGCCAGGCATCCCAGTCAGCTGTCTTGGACATCTGAATAACAAAGGGCACTCTTTTTATTTCCCTCTCTCTTTTTCTCTCTTTACCCCCCCCCTCTCATTTTCTTTCTTTCTCTGGTAATTCCCAGTCCCACTGGTCAGTCATATAGGAAAGGTCCAATCATAGTGTACTTTGCATTAAACCTTCCAATTGCGACATGTATAGCAATGTTTGTTAACACTGGCTGTTGGTTGGAAATGTTGGAGTTGGAGAATTCAGCTTATGGGCTAATTAGTTTTTCTTATTAAGGAGTAAAGAGTAACAATCACTGTTAGCCAAAGGTAACCACATGTTTTTTGCAATACATCCTCACCTGTTGTCTGTAAGTCAAATGGTTATGTTACATACTACTTGTTATGTCCTGTCTACCCATTGTACAGGGCTATGGAATTTGATGGCGCTATATAAAACAATAAATAAGAATAATACCTAAATGTATTCTTACTGGTAAAATACTTTCTCAATAAATAAGCAACATATTGATATAAGACACTTGTCAGATGTATTTAAATATATATATATATATATAATCAGGAGGCATAGCTAGCCTTTTTGTGACACTGTTTAATAGATTATTTATACAGTAATTTTTTTTTATGTATCTACTGACCCCGACATGATAGAATAAGTCATGACATGTAAAAGAACACAAAGACAATTTCTAATCAAAACAATTGAAACATTAGTTCATGATATTCTATGCAGCCCCAAGCTTTGGCAATTGTATTGTATAATGTGGAAGGCACAGTAAAGAACACACAGGACGTTTTAATGCAAATAAGCACAGAATATATGTGCAATGTGAGTTTTTAAAAGGGAGCAATACAATTCTTCTTTCAGTTTCAGGGTTTTTGGGGAAATGATTATATTTCCATTACTTTATTATTTGGTTTGGAATTTATGGGGAAATAATAGGGGAAAAATAGACTTTTTGGGGTTTTGACCACTATATCATGGGATGCACTTTTGTCTTAAACTAGGTATCTATGAATAAAAATAAATACATAAATAAATAATAATAATAATAATAATAAATATATATATATATATATATATAACTTTTCAGGGGTTTATAACTTTTCAGGGGTTTATAACTTTTCAGGGGATGCTTAATTGTCATGGTTGTTGCCATGGAAACTGAAAAAGAAAAACTATTACATAGGTTATTTTAATGTATAGACTTGAAGTCTGTATGCTTTTGGAAAAGTGATGGATCCGCTTTAAGTGTGCACCTTCATCCCATGAGAAAATGAACTTGTTCAACTGGATCCTGCGGCTTTTTGTCTTTGGCCAGTTTGAGTGTCGCTGTGGCTTGATTGTTCAGCTATGTCACTATGATTCACCCCACTCCCTCTGATTATTCAGACACAGTAACATACCTAGCACTGAATCATTGCAATGTAGCCTTTTGTACAGCAGGTTTACACTGGCTCAATACAAACATATAATTTAAGCCATTTCCTCATACAGTTTGTCATGAAGTTTGGCAGAGGCAGCAAGACTCGCCTATTTTTTTTTCAGCTACCCAGTTCTTGCATACAGAGGATCCGATATATCAGAGTGTATTTAGACCCCTAACAAAGAATCAACACATCTCAAAGGTTATGCAAGGTTGTAAATATTTAGAAATTGGTGTAGGGCTAACATTATGAATAAATAGTGTATTTTTAGAAGCTATAATATTATGTGCATGACATGCTTTTTAAGTGATGAAAACTTGCATCTAAAAATATGCACAGACCACAGTAGACCCTTTTAATAAATAAGTATAGCATATCACTTACTCTGTATGCATATTGTGATATAATTATAGCACACCACCATACCTGGGAATTGTCCAGGTTTGACCCAGAGTCTCTGGATGATTTTTATAATAAAATAAAAAATACATAAGAATAAAATACATTTATGAATGCATAACTATTTGAAGCCCCCCCCCATGAAGTCATCATAACTACATCAAGGACATTGTATAGTTACATGAGAGATTCCTAAGGTCTACAAAGACCACAAGGGGATATATCGTCATCAACTCGTCAAAAAAGAGCAGTGCATAAAATAATTGAGTAATTAAAAAACTGTAAAGAGATTATTCACCCCACCCAGTAGACCTTGTTTTTTAAAAAAACTCATTTGCTGTCCATCAACCCAAAAGAATAATAATAATAATAAAAAATAATACAAATCTGCCAATGCATTAAAAGTACCTTAACAGGGGAGACATTTTGCTGCTCCATTTTGCACACAGAATTTTATAAACAGAATTTTGTGAGGCATTTTGGAGTGTGTGAATGCGTGAGTGCAATTCAAGCTACAGTCCCAGTGTATTAGATATGAACAATATTACAACTTGCAAAAAAAGTTGTACACCTTCAAATATATCTGCTTGTAAATGCCAAGGTTAGATGAAAAGGCATTTCCTGACTCAGTAAAAATAAATAAAGATTTTCATGTAAGTCGACCTTTGTCCACTATGGGTTAAATAGGCGTGCTGAAAATTACAAGAATGTAGGAAAAGTATTTTCTGAACTCTGGTAGAAACTCATAACTCATTAAAAAATAGAATCTTTATAAAAACACAGATACTGTCCACAAAAGATTTACATACTAAACAAATGTATGCGCATGTTTATTATGTTAAAGACGAAAGTAAGGAACACTTAATCCATCTTAAAATATGCTTTCTGTAGCAAAATAGTCCAGTAAAGCTGCAGGGGATAAATACAAAATCCACATGATAAATTAAAATAGTTGAAGATTAGATTAACCTTTCACTAGGCTGCTTTTCGAAAGACAATTGAAAAAAAGAAACAGTTATGATTTCATGAATGTTTGGCAGGGGGATGCTAGAGATTTTTTTTATTACCATTTCAGACATCCTTCTCTAGGTGTGATGTAGTTAAAGAGCCTTGTAGATGTTGAAATAGAAGGTAATTGATACGATATTACTGTATGGAAATTATACATCAATGGAAATCAACCTGCTGCCTTTTCACTTAATTAGGACACTTAGTACCACGTCCTTCTGGGATTTAAAGTGTCTCCTGTTCCTTTGGGTCCTATTAAGTAGGGTCATCCCTACGGTATTGGTGACCTAAGCAGCATCACAGCTCTAGGCTCATAAGCTGCACAACTGCCAGGTTCTGAATTATGTTTATAAGCCAAGTACTAGTAAGAGAGAGGTGCCAGACATATAGCTTACTTGGGGGGCAGGAAACCATAGGGCATGCCCTGTCTATAAGTTATAATTACTTACAGTATTCTAAAGGAGAGTTCAATTAAGGATTCTGCCCCTACGGCTGACACACATACCCTTCCCATAGGGAATGTTTGCCAATGGTATATGAAAGAAACTATGTAAGCGCAGTGGTGGGGAGCCCTAACGAAAACAGGGATGATAGTAACTGTTTGTTTAGGGCAAAAACCATATGGGGTGGGGCAACAATATATTCACTAACCTCCTTCTGATAAATCAACATTATCATGGTGATACAACAGAGTACCTCCACATGGACTTACTGATTCTCATAAATAGAGAAACATTTGCACTCTATAATTGAGCCCAAAGACCAACACAAATGAAAAAAGGAAATAGTGGATCAGAAGGTATAAGGTAACGGCAGGAAACAGGTTCCCGATCAGGCAGACATGTAAGTTCAATAGTCACAAAAGTATTAAAAGTACAATCCACAAAATACTATCAGATGTGTGTTCCGGCACCTCCTTTACTGGAAAACAGAGCATCCGTGGAATTCACTGTGGAAAAAAAGGAAAAATCATTCGATATAAATTTGACTAAACATACCAAAGAATGAAAGAGGTGTATTACTTTTTAACGAGTAAGCTTTATTACATCATTTGTTAATACAAATGTATTAACACTTTATAGCCCACACTGTGCAATTTAGTAATCTGCTCCCAAGAGTGTTACCGTCCATGTTAAGTTGTTAAGGTAGGATTTCGATTTCTGAGTATCACTATTAAACCAAGCCGTTTGTAAATTCTTGAACCGAATCAACATAACCAAATAATCTTGGGAAAAACTTGCTAGAAAATAACAAACCAATGGGTATTCAAGGGAACTAAATAAATGAGTTAAAACTATCCATACTTTTGTGTGTGTGTGGGGGTTGTGTCACTCAATGTCATTGTTTTGGAGATACTTACAGTACGTCTGAGGTCATCTGGTGGCACAACTATGGGATGCTGGCCTAATAAATGGTATTAGCTTCTAAACACTAAAGACTCCAATGTCCCATGGTGTACACCCTAGGTGGATTTTTAACTTGTATGTATTGCTTATTATATTATGTAAGCACAATTACACAGGCTAATTGAGTCTATTGAACTGCAAAAGTCAGGTTTAGGAAAATTGACAGATTCGTTTTAAACCTGCCTGTTAGGGGAGGCAGCCCAGCGGCGCAGGTGGTTGGATATTGGCTGGTGGAAATTCACATACAACACCATTGAAGAGATATTTCGACTGTCACAGTGACAGCTGTCAGAGATGTGGCCGGAGGAGAGATTAGTATATGTAGGATCACCTTTCTACCTGCAGGTAAAAGCTTGCCTAATCCAATCCATGTTATATATCATTACTGTTGCAAAGCATAGCTCTGTCGATTACTGCTAGATTTTAATGAGCACTTTCACAACCCTTCAGATATCTGCTTGTGTGGCGGATCCCATGAGTTTCTTTCAAACAGCACCTTTATAAAAGATCAAATCCTTATGTTGAACAATAAAATAAAGAAACCCACCAACATTATATGGAATTGAATAAAGATGGTTAGTATGTTTTATGAACTGGGTCATTTAACAAATTGTGGAACTGTGAGGTCAACAGTATAGATATAAAAAACACTCAGAACCTAAGCTCTATTTTTAAGTAAGAAAATAAAAAAACATCTCAGTGATGAATAGAAATATTGAATCCTATACACAACAGTCTATGACATATAAATGTTGTAATATACAGTAAATTATTTTTCATAATAATTAGTGTGTAATTTTAAGAAGATCCATCAAGATGAGTTTCTCTGTCTCTCCTATTAGTTTTACAGTTTGATGAAAGCTGTTAATCAATTACTAATCAGCATTGCTAATGATATAGTTGAAGCAGATATCTTTTATTGAACCAGTAGGAAACATATGCAAAGTTACATAAGCTGTCATGAGGTCACTTTTTTGAAGGCATTATCTGAAGTCATTAGCAGCTCATGTCTTTAGAGCTTAGGGTCCCTGTGCACTAGAAGGGCTGCAGTCACCTAAATTAGATCCCTGGTTCTGGTCATATATATATATATTTAAAATGGAATTTTATTGATTCAGTTGATTGAATGAGCCATTAAAATCCTGTTGGGATAAGAATCATAAGGAAAGAAAGAAGTATGAGCATGTATGTATGTATATTTGTGTGGGAGCAATAGCATGGATGTGTGTGTGTGTGTGTGCGAGCATTGATGTTTATATGTAAGTATATGTGAGCACAGATGTGTATGTGAGCATGGATCTGTATTCGTAAATGTGTGTCAGCATGGATGTGTGTGTGAGCACCAGTGTGTATGTGTAAAGGTTTGTGAGCAAGAATGTGTATGGCCTCACTGCAATACAGGAACCTCACATTGAGATCCAAATGGAGCACTATCCCCATAAATCATCATATGCCTTATTGGTTGCTGTGAGAGGTGCCTTACCAATTAACACATGTAGACAACTAATAAAATAAAATTTAGAGGGCATTGGAATATTTTCTTCAAATTTGATCTTCTTCAGGGGCTGACAGATAATGATTTTTACATGTTTTTCGTGTATTTTGTTTATGTGAAAGTTACATGTCTCCCCTCAAAATACTTAACAATACTCTGTAGTAGCATTGAAACTTGGCACCAATCATTTGGCGCATCTGGTCTGACAATTTTAACTACTGTAAAGACTAAAATTATAATCAGTGGGAATTTGATGAATTTAAAAATTAGTCATTACACATGTTTACAAAAATAATGTTTAGCATTATGCCAACTTTAGCATAATGTTTTTTGTTGATTTATATGTTTCAGAAAGAATACAATGATAATTGATGCCTTAACTATATAAAATTAGATCATAAATTGCATTCGGATCAATTTTTGAAAGAATCGGTGACAATTATTTGACAGCTTTTCAAGGCCAGCTGCAACTAGGAGATCGCCTGGGGCGGAAAGATCATTGGGAAATTCTATTATCTCTTTGCTGCTTAGCCCTGTAGCTTTTAATTGAAAAAATGCAAGTTACTGAAAAGTAGGGCATAAACCTTGACACCAGACCCCACCAACTTTATGACAAATAATAAAATATGATGCATAAAGGAAACATCTTTGATGATCATAAACTTCAGTTATGAAACTTAATGAGAGATCTGGATTACACATACAGATGTATCCCATCATTCCGAAGTGCTTGGTTAACATGTCCATATGGCAGAAGCATCCCTGAGTTGATTCTCCGAGAGGAGGGTTAAGCAGTACATTGAAAGAGTGGTGCATCCTGGCATAGGCTAATTGGGTCTAGGAGTAGTGTGGCAGGTCTACGGGCAGTAGTCACTAGACTTTGCAACTTTATTTATACGCACATAATTTTCAACAAATTTTGTCAACATGGTTTAATGAGTAATAGGTCATGTCAAACTAACATGCTTGCCTTTTGAAAATGAGCCACAATATGGACCAGGGTGATGCAGTGGACGTGATTTACGTAGAATGTCCACAGGCTTTTGGTTTTGTGCCACATAATAAGTTGATATATAAAATAAAAAATTCTAGGATTGAGAAAAATGACTCTCTCTCTCTGTCCCTCAGTCCTGTCTGTGCCCCCTGCACCCCCGCCTTGTATCTGCCCCTCACCTGTTATCATCTCCAGTTATTTTCTGGTCTCCTCTGATCTTTCTTTGCAGTAGCAAAGACAATGCTGGCAGGAAAGGTGGGTAAAGGGAGTAAGGGGAGGAGGGGGCAAGTATGTGAGATAGAAAAAAGAAATGACAGGAGAAAGGGGAGGGGGTGTAGTGTACTCAAAGCCTGCAATAGAAGCTGTCTTAATTATAATATGACACTTGCTTGTCTGTAGAGGTACATTCTTACAGGCACTGAAATTGTAAATTGAGATTTTTACATTCTACTTAATCTAAGGAATACATACCAGCAGAAGAAGCTTGAGGTCCACAGAACCTCTGAGATTTTCACTTTAATGTAATAAGTCTTTGCTATATTTAAATTTACATTTATTGGATTCACTCTGAACCTTAACCACATTTTCTGGGAAGTCTGCCTGATGCATCTTGGCAACCAGAAAATGTGTTTTTCCCCACTGCAAAAAAAGAAATACCGACCGATAAAGGCACCAGCTTCAAAGTGCTGATTACCGGCTGTGCCAGTAAAATACCTGCCCGGTGGCAACCCTAGTCGTACACAGGAGTCCAACCCACAAAGCGGTCATTGAGTATCTACTTAGTGGATAGATAGTCTGTATCACCATAGCGACCCTGATTACATAGTATCAACAAACTCCTAAACACTAATTGCGCAACTTTATCACGGCTAATAATACTAACCACCTGATTAACCTTCCACCGATACCACAATCGTTTGATACGCCCACCACGCAATGTATATCAAATTTCATGCCATATACTCATAAAACCGATCATCAAACCATTGAAATGTACAAATCACAAAGTGTTCCTGGTTAGATTTTATACGGATGCCTTAACTCTATATCTTATACTTCAGGTCATTAAATACTCCATACATTAAATTAATCCACAAGAAAATTAACTGTAACATATTCCTAGTTACAGCGTACATGGATTATCTAGCCCCATGACTGCTAGTTCTAACTTTTAAGTAATTCATATGAACAAACAAACTGCACGGGCATTAGCTATAATGAAACTCACAAGTCTCACTAAGGACCACAAACATTTATACCAACCCCATGAGATTCATAGTAATAATCAAATTGCAGCTAATGACTGTTGTATCTAACTTCCAGACATTTGTCAGCCTTAAATCATCTATGGTGTATCAAATCACACAAATGCACATACAAATGTATCAAACCTACTTTCCACAGATCTATGACTATTAATGCTTCAGCACACTGAACAAAATGAAGAATAGGACACATATTCATTCAAACCTCGTGGGGCTACGGTGTCTAAAGTCCTGATCCAGTAACATTACCTTTGTAACAGTCAGCCCACTCTGTTACCACCTCTTCCCAGAGGGGGAATATGGTCAAATGCCACAAACTTCAATTGTGAGAGTCTATGGTTGAACCGGAGAAAATGCCATGGAGGACCTGAAGAAACTAAAATTGACCTCTGATCTCCAAGCCTCCAAATAAACCACCAAGATCTTTCTAGCCCATAAGTAATAAATAGCAGTGTTGTTTAAATACAATAAAAACATCAACACCACACACAGAGGAAAAATAAGCATGGAGAATAAATACCAAACAACATAGATCACAAAAACATGGAGAACAAAAAATAAATAATAAAAAAAGCCAGAAAAAAAGCAAGTAACAAAAAGGACAACACCCAAATCTGCCTATTCATATGTATTATCTCCCTCTACCAATGTGGTTGTTTAATCATCAACACCCAGCTCACTGATGTTGGAAATAAAAGATTTTAACAAAACCTTGCAGAACTTTCAGGTACAATGTCATTGCACACTTAAGGATTTCCCAAATGCAGGAGGCTTAGTTGTTAATAAACCTGGCCATCGCCTCTAGATTCAAATAGTGACATATTTCAGGTAGAGTGACTGGTGTATAGGAACAGATGCCTCCTCGACGTTAACCATCTCTGACTGATAGACAGATATACAAGATCCATATCTCCATCGTTACACTTCCTAATAGAACATGTTGTACAGTTCTTAGAAGTTCAACATTGTATATCATTACTTAATATATGGTTGTGTTCTAATTCCAAAAATGATGGTTTTTAAAGGATCCATACCATAATTGCATTACAGCATGGGGTTATGTTAACTATTGCAATAATGTTTAAAAATTAAAAAAAAAAAAAAGGTTTACTTAATTCCTGTGTTTCAATGTGCAATGAGATTCCCTTCAGGCAGTGTTTATAGAAATGCATGAAAGAAAAGTCAGTGGTTGGAATTCATAAAGTCAAAGTTTATTTTATCACATGGGATGTCAGCGACCTAATTCGATTAGTAGCACTGCATGACCCACATGTGATGCAGGTGATCTCAGCTCCATGAATCATCCCAGCCAGTAAATGATGTATTTGGTACTGTGCAGCTGCATCATGTTTAGTAGAGTGAAAATGTGTTCTTTATTTTTCCACAATACGGTTACGTAGTTTAATATATATACTATACTGCCTCAATACTTATGGGTGACACAGAATCCCCTCTCAATAAAGAAATACTTTCTAACAATACATCGACACCCCTGACTCTCTAGTTTTGGGCTGTGACTGCTTCCACTGGCTTTTCTTCTGTTTTGCAATGTATCCATGTGCTAACAGTTGCCAAAAAATGGCTCATGGTAGGGATTAAAAATGTAAAGGTTAATATAACACTTTAGGTTCATCATGTGTGTGAAATCGGGAAAATCCTAGAAGCTTTCATAATAGCGGAGAACAAAGCCCAAACAAATGGTTAGCAACCCACCCAGTATCCATATATTCATTAAAAGGTACTATATGGAAAGCACAGTTTCACTAAATAATCAAGTAGTTCCACTTGTGATCTCATTATTATACAAAATATTGCATTTAGTTTACAAATACATTTTGGGCATAGTATAGATTATTTTAATTCTAATTAAATAAAAGCTATGTTTTTTATGATTATTATGTGAGACAACCCCTTTGGATTTTTTATTGATCTTTGTACAGCAGCAAAATGTAACTCATTTGGATATTTCACCCTCGATGTAAAATAGACTGTTCGCCGTACCACCTATGTGCCATCAACCCTATGACTAGGGGCTGAGGAAGTAGTAATAACCAACATTCAGCAACAAACGTCTCTTTATAACATACAGCATGACATGTATGCTGCTTTATTCTTTGTTAAAATCCACTCTGTGCTTCAGAAAGTTATAGCTCCCAGGCAATGAAACCATTATAAATGAAGGGAAAAAAATGTATGAAGAATTACACTGTTTGCAGTTTAAGAACCTTTTAAGTAGCAAATAATTTTAATTAAACATTTTAATTTTTAAAAGCAAATAATTTATTTGAATGTGACAGTGAATACATTTCAGTAAGAATATCTCCTTGAGTAAAATTCATGGCTCTACTGCAACCTCAATATTACATTTTTCATGTCTAAAAAAATATTGAGTACTTTATAGTTCAAAAGCAAAAGTACCGTATTACTTTGCCTACAGTAAAAGATTTCCATATACCCTGCATGTATTCATTACCTAGACACACACTATTCTCTTTTACTGCTTCAAGTCATTAGTTAAATTACAAATTATATGTACAAGAAATCACTCCTAATTTTATATTGCGTTGACATGCAATGAAAGTATTAACAGTAATCAAAAGTATTGTATTTTTAGATTTATATTTGTCAAGGAATTTTGGGCTTTAGATCATTCATGTCACGTTGATTGTGGGAAGCAGAGATGACATGAACGTAACTAATCTTTATTTTATGACAATAAGGCGTGTAAAACTCATAAACCTAAAATGCTTTGCATCTGTCTATAGCTTCTGATATACAATGTCTTCATATGACATAATCGTGTGATTTCTGCTAAGTAAGCCTAGAATAAATGCGCACACAACCCCGATTCCCACCGGTTCACCCCGCTTGTGTGTGAGAACGTAAATGCTCAGAGTTGTGATGCTTTTAGGTATTGAATAAGGAGTTTGCCAATTGTCCAACTCAGAGAAAAGAATTGCAAAGTCAGCAACTTGAGCAACTTGAACATCAGGTCTGTATTAAGGTGAAAGAAAGCAAAATCTGTAAATACTGATAGCCGAATGCCGTCAATACCGATTTAAGCAATGCATTGTGGGAGTTAGTGGCTATTGGATGTGGGATGATATTGTTTATTTTTATGAGTCATAATAGATGAAGTTTACTCTCAGTTTAGTCTTACTATATGCAATAATCCATTTTAATAGTTTGTTCACATCTCTGACATTTCCAACTAAGGTTTTTGAGTCAGATAGGTAGTTTGTGAGCCCCAAGTGCAGCCTTTGATGGGAGTAGTCCATTAGTTCTGACAGAATCTCAAATTCCATTTGCAATAATGCAGACATGCAAGGAATCCCCACCATGCTTTTCTGTTACCTGAATACATCCATTCTTGTACCACTCTCCAGCGACATCCTATGTCTATTTTTGAAAGCATTCATAATTTAAAGCATTTTCACACCTGCCTAAAGCTTTTGCACAATACTGCACAGAATAAACCTTAATACTTCCTTGCAATTATGGGGCTGTCAGGGAGAGTAAAATGCCCCTTTGATATACAATGTATGTATATATGGTTATATAGCATAAACCATGTGAGATATATGTGAACAATGGTAACTATCTATATTGTAAGCTTGTTTGAGCAGGGCCCTCTTCACCTGTTGTTTCTGTAAATCAAATTGTTATGTTACATACTACTTGTTATGTTCTGTCTACCCATTGTACAGCGCTATGGAATTTGATGAAGCTATTTAAAACAATAAATAATATTAATTATTATTATTTACAAACATAGTGGTGTATAGGTATCCAGGTATTCCATCGTGCGCCAAAACAAAGCATACAATCTTGAAAACGTTGAACCTGACATATTATGTATTTTCCAACTTTATTAACTATGCCAGTGTGCAACTTCGAATCATACAATCTCTTGATTGGAATTTTACATCAGGTAAACCTCAACTGTATCCAACACAGTGGAACACATGGAATATTCTTTTGCCTGGGTGCAGTATCTGTTAGGCACTCCCCTATAACCATACCTGGGAACTCTCCGGATTTGACCCGGAGATTGCCAGGTGAAGCACCGGTTCTCCAGGTCAAGACCCGAATCCTCCGGGGTGGGGGAGGGGGAGGGGGTCTTGACACGCCCCGCTCCCAGGCCCTTTTTTTCTTTAAAAGTTGGTGTGTCCCGCTGCCGTCAGCGAGAATGCCCCCAACATCAGTGGGACCACCCCCGATGACAGCGGGAGCTCCCCGGCGTCAGCAGGACATCCCACTGACATCAGGGAACCTCCCACTGACTGTCAGTGAGCAGTCCTGGCCGGGTCCTGCACGGGAAGTCTCTGGGTAGACGGAGACCAGAAGTTCCCAGGTACGCCTGTAACACATGAATTTACTAGAACAAAAACTCACACTAGCACCGTATACATACATAAACACATTATCTCTCCTCTCCCTCACATTACTAACATGGAGTCAGCACACCATATGCTTAGACGCACACTACCATCATACACTAACACCCACACATGCTGACATCAAATACTAACACACACTATACAATAACATACATCATACACTAGCTGTTATGCTTACCGGCTCCGTCGATGTCCCGCGACGGTCGATCGCGGGTGGGCGGCGTGCTCGCGTCTACAGACACACGCCCTCCCCGAGTGACGTGTGTACTACACGCACACGGAGGGGCGTGCGTATAGACGCAGCGCGTTCACGGCGGTCGCATTCGTCTATGCGAACCGCCGTGAGCCGCTCCCAAGACTCTGTTGCGGGAGCTGCCGCGACATGCCGGCAGCACTCGCAGAGTAATAAGCGAGGTGCTGCGGCATGCTCGCGGCGCTCCCGATCTACTAAGTAGTGCGAGACCCGCGATACTCGCAGGTTTAGCACTTGTTTTATTTGTTTTTCCGGCGCCATTATTTGGCGCCGGACGCAGTGACGTCACTCCTCTCCCATTGGTCCCCTGTTCGTTTTGTCCCGCCTTGTCCTTATTTAAACTTTCTCCTGACTTCTGTCTATGCCCGTTCAATGAGCTCTATATGTACTCTGGGTGTGTTTTCCTTGCCTTGCCTTTTCGTGTACCGACCTTGGATTGTTTACTGGACCTCGCTACCGTGCTGCCTGCCCCGACCTTGGATTGTTTACTGGACCTCGCTACCGTGCTGCCTCCCCCGACCTTGGATTGTTTACTGGACCTCGCTACCGTGCTGCCTGCCCCGACCTTGGATTGTTTATGGGACTTTGCTCCTGTGCTGCCTGCCGCGACCTTGGACTGTTTAGTGCTGTACCTAGCCCGTCTCTGCATTGTGGGTCCGCTACTGGTGTTGTCTGGTCCCGACTTAACACTAGCATACACACAAGCACTCTAAGAACATATGCTGACAGACACACATCCACATGCTAACACCAAATACTACCACACAGTTATGCTAACACTATACACTAACATGTACACATGTATGACAACAGCATACACTCACACATGCTAACACTATACACTAACACACACTCTACCACCATACAGTGACACATACCCACTCCGACATCACACACATATACTCATACACACTCACCATACACTTAAGCATACATACACACACTCACTGACTCAGTCATTGTCTCATTATACAAAACCAGAACTGACCGACTAAGACAATATATTAGGTAAAGAGGGACCTGCTTGTAAACTTACAATCTAGAAGTACTTTCTACTTGACCTTTTTTAGTTTGATATATTATATTTATGTACGAATGAAGACATGCATATAATTTAAAGCCGTGTGACTCATTGTTTCTAAAAGATAACTAAGCATTACCCTCTATAATCAATTTAGACTGCGAATATAAAATTTGTTATGCTTCAATACTTCTAGCCATGTGAGTTCAAAAGTACAAATACTGTGTTCATATAACTAGTGACAATTAATAGAACTGCACAATTTAAATGGATTTACTGTATTTATTACAAATAAAAGGTTTAGATAAATAAACCCTGGAGACCTATAACATTTTGTATGCTTAGTCTTTTGAGGGGCTTGGTAGAAATTTATACTTTCATATCTTTCTAAATGACAATATAAAGTATAGCAGAGAATCCATGATAGAAAGGCTATTGTACTCAAATTAATACAGGTAAGTACTAGGAGCAACATAAGATTGTTGATGGGAAAAAATGAAGAGTGGATATAATGCTGACGCTCTGTTGTCGGAAAACTTTGTCACACCCTCTGTGAAAATAAATACTCAAAATTAATGTTTTTGTTGCTTGTGTCACTTCTAAGCAGAACAGTTTGACCCATACAGACTTTATTATGAAGAGCTAATTTTCATGAGGTGTCTATCTAGTATTTAGTATTAATTACCGTATTTGCTCGATTATAAGACGACCCCCCAAAAGCTGAATATTTAAGAAGAAAAAAAAGAAAAAGCCTGAATATAAGACGACCCTATAGGAAAAAAGTTTTACCAGTAAATGTTAATTCATGTAAACTATGTAAACTATTTTTTTTAAATAAAAGCTATGATTGAGAAAAATATTTTGTTTTTGTTTCCTTTTTTTTACAACCTGCCCCCCAGTTATGCACATCTGCCCCAGAAATGCCTTATACCCCCTATATGCCACTGTGCCCCATGATATGCCTTTAACCCTCTAAATACCACTGTGCCCCATGATATGGCTTTTGACCCCCTATGTGCCACTCTGCCTCCAGAATTGCCTTATACCCCTATATGCTACTCTGGCATTTAGGGGGTTAAAAGGCATATTATGGGGCAGAGTTTGCATATAGGGAGGTATAGGGCATTTCAGCAGGAGGAGTGGTGTATAGAGGGTTAAAAGGCAGTTCTGGAGGCAGAGTGGCATTAAGGGGGTTAAAAGGCATCTCACAGAGCACTCTGCCTCCAGAAATGCCTTATGCCCCCCATTTAACACAGTGCTTAGTCCGGGGAGCGTGTAGAGCTCTACGCGAATCACGTACACAACTTCCGGGAGTGGGGGAGACAGGAGGATTCAAGTCCCCTGCATCGCTGCGGGGGATCTGGATCTTAGTCTCATAGTCAGACCTAGCTGAGGTCTGATTATAAGACGACCCCAATTATAAGACGACCCCAATTATAAGACGAGGGGTATTTTTCAGAGCATTTGAAAACCTCGTCTTATATTCGAGCAAATACGGTATTTAGTGCACATCCACTACACTTATTAAACAAGGCGTATGAAAGTATCATCTTTACATCTGCATCAACTGATTCAACAATGCTGTACAGTTCATACAAAATTACACATTAATGGTGCATTCAAAAAGGAACATTAGGTGTGGATAAAGTGGACACACTGGTGACAAATAGTAACCAGTAACATGCCTAATCAGGGGACTGTAACCTGAAAAGCAGGACATCTGGTCACCTCCGGTATGGGGTGCTCTTTTTGCAGTCACCATACAAAATTGTAGGATGAAAGTGCCCCAAACTCTTACAGGTGATTTAGTATTTTTTAAGTTATATCAACTACTCTATGGTCAAACCTGAGAGCTTCCCAGGGGCTAGCCTCCTAGAGTTCTCCCTGGAAGGAATGGGCATTCAATTCAGGACTAGCCCCCAAAAGACTTTAAAGATGTAGCTGATGGGATCAGGTGGAGGAGTTTGTGGGACCAGGGGAGTGAGTGGGTAGGATCAGGTCATGGCTAAAAACTGTTTCCTCATCCGAAGATCAACCACATTAACCCAGAGGCCCATTAGTCAACTCTGATTGGCAGAGCCTTCAGACAACACCCACAAAGTTCCCACATATACCCACAGTCACCTGTACAGCACTGTGGATTATAATATATCAAACAAATGATCATAAGCAATAATAATAAAAATATGGACACTATATATGATGAAGAATGTGTGATGAGAAAAGAAAGTCTTTGGTGAAACAGCATTGCAGCGCGACTCTCATCCATCTGGCTCTCAAAGAGTTAAAATGTAAACTTGGTTACCACTGCTTGGCCCCATGGCACCTAAAGTGTTTTTCGTGGTTACCACTTTTTTGACGCAAGTAATTTTCTACCAGCTTATAAAAGTCCAGCCTTGTTTGCTGCAGTTCTGTGAAAATGAACACGTCCCCATGAATGACATTTACACCATCATGCTTAAAGCATATTTTATATTTAGGCTGCATACAAAGAAGCGTATTCACAAAGAGTTGGCAGCGCTGAGTGTTCTTGCCTGTGGATCTTTGCTGTGCTGCCCACTAACATCTGGCCTTTCTGCTATATGTATGTAACTCTTACGTTCTCCTGAGACTTTGAGTATCAACATTATTTTGGCACAGATCTGATATTTTCACTCAATGCCAATACACCAGAGCATGTCTTTCTACAATAGGAGCCCTGTCTGCTTGAGCCTACTATTTGTGATGATGTTATGCTGCGCAGTCTATGTACTAAAAACAAGACACACATTTTGCATAATTACATAAAGCATAATTTACTTATATAGATTCACATGTCTGAATCCCACAATGTGGCTATTCTGTACTATATCCAAGTATCTAGATAAGTAAGGAAGCAAAAACACAGGGGAGAATTGGTACTATACGATATACAGTTTTCTCTACATGCCTTGTTGCTAATTTCAGAGACTATGCAGTTGCAGCTGATGCCGTTCTTCTTTGATGTCTCTATACATATAGATCAGGAGACGTAACTCAAATTGTTTCATCTCTAGCACAATTTCTGTGCTTCTGATACACTCTTCTTTTGGTAACATAATTGAGAGCATCATATCATGGCTTTGTAGAATGATATTCTCATACTAGGGAGATGCCAGTTGGCCTGTGGTCAACCTCTGCTTTTGGACATGTAAAAAACACATTAGAAGAAAACACAGTAAAAGCAAATGTATCAGCACCTTTAAAATGGCTTGACTAGAGATGTAAAATAATACATAGAATTTTTATAATAAATAAATATAAATCCAGTGGTGAACATATGAATCATGATTGACGCAAACTCTCCTAGAGATGTAAAATACAATAAGGAGTGTGACACATAATGTTCTGTGTCTTGTGACTGCTGCTTACGTTGCTTCGAATTATATTTGGTGTAATTTTCCTTCTTTATGTTGCTATACATGTAAACTGCAAACTAAAATGAAAGAGTAAAATTTGTCATGAGTATCCAGTTTTGTAGAATTTATCATTTAGGGCTAATCATAAAAACTTTTAAAATAGTCTTGAACATAATGCTGAATATAAAGATAAACCCTTTATCAACATAAACATATTTTGTCTAATTACTCTCTCTAATTTTATTTTTAACGCCTCTCTTGTTTGGTGGCTTCTTGTCATTAGATCGAGACCTCTAAACCACTTGAAAAACTGGCAAGTGACCTTCCTTAAGGTGTCTAAGGCCAATTGCAAACCTGCTCCACCTGTTACTAATCCTCCCTATGATCTAACAGAACCGATTGAACCCAGCCCTTTCCTGTTTTCCTGGACAGATCATCATAATTTGCCAATTGATCTTGCAATAACCTGTTCTTTGAACGTATTTCTGGGCCTGCATCTTGATAGAAATACTTCAAGGGATTTAGCAAAGCACAGGTGGGATGTTTATTTCAAAATCTAAAAACTTGAGGTTAAAGATTCTGATGTAAGTTTTTCTTTACCGGCATGGTGGTAAATAAACGGAACAGCCTCCCATCAAAAATGGAATTTAAACATGCATTGGATAGGCAAACGGCTATCCTGACTCTAAGGCAAGGACCAAGGGCTGATTAAAATCAGAGTCTCTACATCAGGAAAAATAGGTTGACTGCATTGGCTGAATGGTTCTTATTTTCCATCAAATTGTATGTATCCATCATGTGCGTGTTCACCCTAATCTATGTCTGGATTATGAGCATTGTAATGTTTTCAAACTCTCTTTTGTATTATATTCTAGCTGTTTTGAGATAGTCACCTGGATCATAGCTATTTATTACAACCAATTCCAAACAATTATAATGACCTGACTCCCTACACACATATAGTAGGGATTTCTCTCCTTCTGCGTTTTGGCTGTAGAATAACACCAGTGCAATTACGTATCTCCAAAGACCTTAAAATACTTGTGACTAAATATTGTCCTCACTTGCATTCTTAAGACACAGCAGAAATGAATAAATTATCCACCCTCCTATAACTGGCCTTCATAAAATCAAACTGTATTTACTTTTGTATTTTTCTTTTATTTATAGTGCAGTCTGGCACTTATGGGCAGACATGATGTAACAAGTTGTGCATCGCATAACAATTTGGACTTGGTGATACAAAGTAATGCAGATGCCGATATGCTGTCTGATATTTGGAGAATGCATAATAATTAATAATTACACATATTAGCATGTTAGCAACAGCACACAATTCACACTATGGACAATGTGGCATTTAGTCCCCATGTACCACATAGGAAAAGGAGGAAAATAAGGTGCTACCGGCTAAGATTCATATTATTGTGAAATAGCTGCAATGTCAGAGTTCAGATCAGAAACCACATACCGGAAACATATCACAAGCTCTAGGTGAAATGACTAAGTGTCCAAAGGAGTACGTGCACAAAAAAGCTTAAAATCTGGATAATAGGTGTTACTAAGGTGACGCTAACACATGATCTTTCATGTATTTAAACAGAACCAGGATAAGACAGAAACATCTAATATTAGATGCTGGAGCCAATCGAAGACCAAAATATGCAGACTTTGAGCTCAAGACCACCCACAGGAGGGGACTACATAGAAAGTGTACAGCATAGATCCAGACAATTCATATAAATTAAAGCAGTTCATTGGATAGTTTCACCAACCATCTATCTATCTATCTGTGAAGTAATCAGTGGATTTTCTAGAATTTCCAACTTTGGAAATTCCTCTAAATATTCCAAATTTTATTAAAAAAATATGTGGTCTAGTTTCTATTGATGCCCTCACCAGGTTTGAGCCCATTGTGCTTAGGCGTTAGAGCTACCTATCTTTTAGCTACAGTGTATTGTACCAAAACCATGTTTCTACAATGGACAAACTATTTGCCCATGTCCAAGTAGAGTAGGGTCACAACTTTTTCTTAGTTACTAAG
Source organism: Spea bombifrons (assembly GCF_027358695.1). Classification (NCBI taxonomy): domain Eukaryota; kingdom Metazoa; phylum Chordata; class Amphibia; order Anura; family Pelobatidae; genus Spea; species Spea bombifrons. Next base: position 94,939,808 of record NC_071089.1, on the reverse strand, counting down.
CAAACATTTAACACATAAGCTATATACAGTAAAAAAACATGTATGTATGTATCCTTTTTTACAGCTTTCCTCCTTACAGATTAACGTATCACAATTACTTTTCCCTTTTTTATTTTTTGGTTCGATTTTTTTTCAGTAGGATAAAGCCATATTATTATTGAGTAACAATTATGAAACACATCCAAAATATTCAGTGACACTGAACACCTGACTTGTTTCCTATCTATATTACTCACATCATAACGCAAGTTCTTTTTTATTCTCACTGTACGCTACTGGCTTTATATTAATTACTAGGCTTACATACAGACTCTTTTCAGCAATTATTAAAATTAATTACATGCAAATGTACTTAAGTAATAAAATCTGTTACTTCTCCACCTCTTTAGGACACGAAACTAATTCCAAGATAAGCAGTTTATGGTATACTTTTTATCCTGTAGCATTTTTACCATTAATTCAGTTGTTATGCTCTCATCAGTTGTGTTGTTCTGTAAATGTCTATTCTTACACATTCTTGTTCACTCTGTATTCTTTTTGTGGTTACTTTATAAATTATTCAAATTCATTGGTGGGAGATATCACACAGGCATTTCCTTGCAAGTCAATGGCATTTCCTGTTTCCATATTACAGATCATTATGCCCTAGACATGTGCCTAATTAACATAAATTCTCATGTTCCAGAATAAATATGTTTAGGCAGGTGGATTGTTTTCCTTCATCCTTCATTTAAAGGGAAACAGTTACTTTCGCAGCTTTTAACCCAGTTAAAGGGGAGCTGTCACGCCTAAGATAGAACCATCCATTTGTGTTATAATTATTTATATTAAATGTTTAGTAGTACATATTTTCATTAGACCCCTCATGAAGCAAAAACCAGCAAAAAGCACAGATTTTTGGTCCAGAAATCGCCCTTTCACTTACACTCTCTCACATTCTCATTCAGTTTCACGCTTTCTTAATATTTTCCTACTTTCTCTGCTGACCGCTTCCTCTACTGCTTCCACATCAGCATCTTCTTGTTCTTCATCTTTTATCTTCTCTATTTTATCTTTTATTTTTTACCCTAATGAGAGCTCTGGTGATGTCCTCTCCCCCAATAAGATGAACGTCCACCAAAATAGTGGACACTTCTGGTGACGTCCTCTCCCTTGATCCTCCAGAAGATGAACGATAAAAAGTAGAAGAGAGAAGATGAAGAACAAGAAGAGGTTTAAGTGGAAGCAGAAGTGGTCAGCAGGGATGGTATGCAAACATTTAGAGAGTGTGAACGAGAATGAGAGTGTCAGTGAATGTGGGGACTGGGCAACGAATTTTGTTCCCGAATTAAAAATACTTCCCCGATTTTCTTTTGAACCAAATCAAGTTGGCGAGGCGACTCATTCCCAGTATGGTAACATTAGGTCGGCTGGCACAATCAAAAATGAAATCAGGAGGTCAGTGGGAGGTAGTTGTCGTGGTAACCCCCTGAGGCTGAGGACACATAGGGGTAGGTTTGAGTTTGGGAGGGGGCCATGACGGATCCATGAGGAGACTCCTTGTCTGCCTGCCCAGTCCCCTCTTATGTCTAAGTCACTCTGTGCTCAGTTGGGGACTGGAAAACCCAACCAGACTTCCATAGTCTAGCCGGCTATGGGAGCTCAGCATGGATGGAAACGCTTGGTGTGCCTCACCAGGACAAACATAGAGACTGTGGAACTCTCGAGCCGATCAGCACTTTGCCACAACCCGCTGGAACTTTAACCTGGTGTAACTCAGGCCCCTGTGATGAATTGGTCAGTTAACAGAGGTCCAGAGCTTTCAAGTGACCTGGCTTGTAAAGGGGTCCACAGGGAAACCTGGGAATTTTACCTTTTTCCACAAAGGGGAAATTGATTCAAATACCCTTTAACTACTTGCTGGGTATTTTCCATTTACCCCAGGGAAATCGTTAAAGTGGTGTCACTTGGGGACCCAACAACTAATTAGGACCATATTTGGACTAGAGACTATGGGGATAATCCTATCATCCCAATGTAATGTTTATTTGTGTATGCCCCTTGGGTTTGCTGTGTATAAATACCTGCATGTGTGCTGTTGGTGCTGTCTGATGCTTAAGGTGGGCTGCTATAATAATAACTCACTGTCCTTTTCAGGACAGCACATTCGCTGGATACGTTAAGCTACGGCTAGCTACAGGGCCAACGCAGCTCCTGTGCAGCGACATCCTCCTTCTCTCTACAACACTGGTTCTGTCTGGCGCTGAAGAGGAGAGGGACAGAGAGAATGTACGGAGAGAGTGAAGGGGTGGAGGCAAAGGAGGAGAAGAAAGGAATGAAAGAAAGCAGAGGGAGAGAATTATTGGCAACATCATTTCAACAACAGGCACATAGCATTGGGCACTGACCAAAAATATGATAAACATATTCTTATTATGTAAACTGATTTTATACATTGACAAGCTATTTAAAAGTAATTTAAAACTGATTAATCAGTAGAGAGATTAGTCAACAAAGAAGCAAATTCAGGCTAGCATTTGTTTTCTTCTGTTATGTTATTTTCAATAATGATTTTCCACATCAGCTACTGCTAAGTAGACCCAGGACAGGTGTTCCAAGGCTACCAAAGGTCCCCAGCTTGTTGGGGAAAGTGAGTTGTTCATAACATCTGTTCAACCTAAGCTGTTGCCTCCTTTGTTAGATGCCTATGGCAAATATGCATATGAGTTCTCAGCTCTGAAAGCTAATTTTAAGGAAAGTGTATTGTAATTAGCTTCATGTTCCACGACTACACAGAGCTGTGTGTAGACATCTTCACAATGTTTAAATATAAACATAATATTGTTAACTTCATGTCTGCCAAATGTGTTTACCATATGTGGCACATGCATTAGACATGATAAAGCTCTGCTCTAGTTTAATGATCCAAAGATAATGAGACGATAGACATCATGTCTAGTGTGAACACAATATTGCAAATGTCAGCATGCACCACACTAAGGCTTACTTATAACACTGAGACCTTAGTACAAAGCTCACCTTCATCAACTAAAGTAGGTAACAGTAGGCAATTGAGTCAGAGGAAAATCGATCTTTACATTAATCTCATTATTATTAAAGTAAGATTTTGGCTTGTTTTTAAAGGGACCTCTGGGATCTATGCAGATCCAACACAGAAGAATGCATTACTGAGAGGGTGGTAGATACGTGGAACAGCAGTAAAGGCTAATACATGTCAGCAGCAGTGGAGGTCCTGAGTGCGGCTGGAGGCTGGGCAATCAGGGCGCTGGATTTAAAAATCCAGAACTGCTCGGCACAGATACCCTGTTGTGGTCCTGCTATTGCTTTTGAGTTGGAGATCTGAATTTGCTTTTATTGACCCTTGCCTGAGTACTCTTCCGCCCAGTTTGGCTGATCCTGTATTGCTCTACCTGGGTAACATACCTGGCTTGTCTCACTACTTGCTCTGTGAACCAAGCTTGTAGACTACCCATTTAGTGTAGCGGATCCAGAAGTGTTTGGGCATTCATTCTGCATTAACCCCTGTCATCCTGTGTCACCTATCTGTGACTTTAGCTTGCAGTTTACCTATACAGGTATGTAGTTCCGTCTGTGCTGTCTCCACAACACGCACTACCAAACTTTACCCGCCTACAAATGAGCCTCCTCCTGAAGGGATCGTCTAAGTCCCTCTTCCCTTAGCTTGTGGCTCCACTCCTTGCTAGGTCATCCAGAGCTGAAGAACTTCTGCAGTGAATCCTCATTCAGCAGGGTCATGGATTCATCTGAGTTTGGAAAGGCTCTGTCTACTCAAGGCCAGATGCTGGGAGCCCATGAAGCATGGTTCCACCATATAGAAGACAGGTTGGACCAACTTGTTCATGATATGCAGGTTTTCTGGGTCTGCTCCTAGTACCAATGTCCCTCAAGGTGCTTCTGTTTCAACTACATTTGCAGTGTTAGGGGCCACTACAGCTCCATTTAAGCTACCAGCATACTGCCAGAACGACAGGAAACCTGAAACCAACAGTGGGTTTCTGAACCAATGTTCTATCCAGTTTCAGACAGCTAAAGTAGAGTACCTCATCTTCCTTTTGATCGGCAAAGAATTGGCTTGGGCCTCTAGTCTATGGGAAAAGTATTTTCCATTAGTATATCATTGTGCAGCCTTCCATAAAACTTCTGAGGTGGGCTGGTTTAGTGAGGCCTTTTGTGATGCTCTTTCTGAATGTCTCAAAGATGCACTGTTTACCAGAGACCACTCAAACAAATTTGAAGAATTTGTATCAATGGCTCTCTCGCTAAGGAAGAATATATTAAGAATAATCTTGAGAGATTTCATTTGAAAGTTCTCCTGCAGGTGCCGGTTTCGTCTTCATTTCCAAAAAAAGCTGGGGGTCTGAGAGCCTGCATTGATTAGAGGGGACTAACTTTGTGAGTCTACTATTTTCACAAAGCTGGACATCAGTGGGGCATACACCTTTTCAGAAAAGGTGATGTGTGGAAGAATGCCTTCAATACTCGCATGGGACGCTACAAATACATGATGATGGCCTTTGGCCTGTCAAATCTGCCTGTCAAATCTGCCTGCTGTGTTCCAAGAATTTATAAACAATATATTTTGTTATATTGCCCTAAATTTTGTAATCAGTTATTTAGACAACATTCTAGTTCATAGTCACAATTTCAAATCTCTTTGCAAGCATGTCCGTATCATCCTTCAGCGCTTTCGTCAAAATCATTTATATGTAAAGCTAGAGTTTGAAATGGAAATTTTCAGCCATTTTGAAATGGCCTCAACCTCAGGCCCTCAAAGATCTCCAATGGTTCCTAGGATTCAATAATTATTATCAAAAATAAATCAGGAACTTTTCTGGGACCGTGGCCCCACTCAATTCCAAGACTAACATTGGTCTGAGGAAGTGGTTCAGGCCTTCCATCTGCTCAAACAATCCTTTGCCACAGCACTGGTCTTAACCCATCCTGATGTTTCCAAGCCTTGCGTGGTTGATGACATCAAGATTTGTGTAGGGGGCAGTCATGTCCCAACAAAGAGAATTTCATGACAAGCTCCATCCAAGTGCATGTTTCTCCAAGAAATTCTCACCTACTGAATCCAACTATGATGTGGGCAATCACAAACTGTTGGGAATCATCTTGGATCTCCAAGAATGGTGACATCTGTTGGAGGGGCAAGAAACCCTGTCACTATTCTTATAGATAAGAATTTGGAATCTCTCAGCAAATCTACGAGATTAAACTAAGACAATCACGTTGGTCATTGTTAAATATTAGTTTGTTGTATATATCAACTTTTCTGTGACCAAAGTCCAATCAAGACCACAGCTTCTAAGTCTTCTTAAGTAGGTTTATTTGGTAGAACAAAGTAGTATACATAGAGTACTGACTGATGAACAGATGGTGATCGTAGGTAATGTAAGGCTCTATATTGATAAGATGAAGGAGAAAGAGACCTTCCCCTTCTAAACATGGTTTTTATACTCCTTTACAGTCACAGTTAGGGTATAGTTCTTACTATATATGGGCAATATGTGAATTTTAGGAATCTCATTGGACCAGTCATAGGATACACTGACATCCCACAAAAGACCCTCTAATAGCTACATAAGGTGCTTGAGAACATATGTTCCTAGTACTCAAGTTGCATTCAGGCCTAAAGTGTGAAGAACAGAATAAAAGTAAACAATGATTTCTTACAGTCATTATCCCTATCTAGATTAGATTTCTTACATAATCTAAGAATGTAAAAGCTGATATTGTTTCTAGGCACTTTTGGTGGCCAGAACTGAACGAATGGTGTGTGATTTCCGCTGCTGGTCACTGTGAGGGAAGTGTTCCCACTGATTTCTCTTTGGACCCTGGAACTCTTCTGTAAGCCAGCAGTTGAAGTGAGTACAACAGGAGAGCAAAATGCTATGCAGGAGATGTGTTAGCCCTAATGAATCTCTTCCAATCCAAGTAGCAAAGACCAAGGGATGCAAATGTGTACAGTAGATATTGATAAACCCCTATATGAATTTTCAACAAGAAAAAAGTGAATTTAAAGGAGAAAACTCAGTTATCAGGTGTAATAAACTGCATCTGATGTCTGGAGTTCCCCTTTAATATAGCACATAACTGTGCTATTCACAAACAATATGTTTGCTAGCTTTCATCATTTAAATTTTAAACACTGACATCTTCTAGAAGAAAAAACAATGGGCATTTTGTCCATAGTAGAAATATCTCTGAGGAACCACTCAGGTTCCAGGTGAACCAACTAGAACAAGAAAGTAGAAGGTTCCATAGAGGATATTCCTTCTTGAAACTACATGCATCCATAACACATTTCTCCCTAATAATAATAATAATAATGTTTTGTGTTATGCACTTTTGTGAGTCCATAATTTTATGATTGGTTGTTTAGCAACCACTCCCCATTCGATAGTTTAGGCTATAACATAACCCCAGATTGGTTGATGCTTTATTCAGACCAGACAATTAACTATCCCTTTGACATATTCCAGTCTTGTATTGTTGTTAATATGTGTATTATTCTTTAAAATGGGGCATAAGAACAATCCATTGTTCCAAATGGAATATGGAAAGACAATTAAACATGTTACCATAGCACATTATTACCTTATTACAATGCACTGTAATCAAAAGGAAAACATATAAATATTACATTCCTTAGTTTGAAATGTTTGTTTTTTTCACTTAAATCGTCTAACAAACAATTAGGCCTGCCCATGAAAAAGTATTTTTTGCAGTTATAATATGATAAAATAACAACAGAGTGACCCCGAACATTCTCTAAATCAAATCTAGAGCAGTGTAACAAAACTCACATGATGAGTATGCCAGACTAGCAGAACAAATGATATTAATCTGCACTGGAAAGGTGCACAAAAGCAGTATAATGAATCCACCAGACAAAACGACTTGTCTCAGAGGCCTAACAGGAAGGGGTCACTGCCACAAGGCTCTCTTCTATGTTATTATTATTATTTATTGTTTTATATAGCGCCAACAAATTCTGTAGCGCTGTACAATGGGTAGACAGGACATAACATGTTGGTAAGCAAGAGCATGCAGAAAGGGGTGACAGACGCATAACTATCTAGACCCCTGGTGAACCCTAGGGCCAGCCCTGAATGAATGTGTTGCATTGTCTAACAACAGGACTAAATAGGTGCTCAACTAACACCCTACCATATAATCATAGTCCTGCATGAAGGATTGCAAGAAACTATATTTATGCTTAGCTATAACTTTTTTAGCTTCTTCTGAAGAATTAGTGGTCATTTGCAAAGCCTCAGAGAGCTGCAACCATTTATGAAATTCTTTAAAGATAGGTTAAGCGAAACCTGATCTAAATTCCATTTCATCATAAGGTTGGAATGTGGAATATTTTGTAATCTTAGACCTTCATTCATCAAAGTAAATGGCCCTTTGAATTACAAGCATTTCAACCATATGTATAGCTTTAGTTTTACCTCCGAAGCCCCTGAACTAGTGAAATTTTACTTGTGTGTTTGTTAAATCGATTTTCAGAAGAGAAAGTTGATCATGCTCTAAATGGCTCCCGATGGCTACAAAGCTTCTCTGTTTCTGCGGGGACCAATAGAAAGCAATGCATGTACTTTCCCAAATAAGAGGCCATCATTTACAGGTTAAAAGCAACACATTTCTAGGAATAAAATATTCTTTGAAATGGGATTGGTGCTCCGTGGGTGCAGTGAGAGTATTTTTATAAACTCTGCTCCGTGTCACAGTGATTGAGTGTTACCCTGTTTGAATCACTTCTCTGAGGTTTAGGTTGCGTAAGGAACATTCGGGATCCTGTTACTGAAAGTGCCCTCTGTAACTACACTAAAAAAAATGCATGTTGTTTTACTGAAAAACACGTATATGTGGAAACAAAATGATACTGTGATATATTTTTTTTTACTGAGACTTCATGAAAGAACGCTACCAGATATTTCTTAAGGCTGCAGCATTGATTTAAATATTGAGAAGCTGAAAAGAATAACAACAATTTATAAGCTATTTATTACTGTTATTCAAATAAATAAAACTAATTTTTAGCTGATGCGACTGCTTAAATGCAGGTATTTTACATATGTGTATATTGCTCCATACATATAAAGAAATAGCCAAATATAGGAGGCTCTTCCATTTATCTACCACCCATTACGTCTCATCTCCAATGAGCCAATAAGTTGGTACCTCATTTTGGGCCAAAATATAAGGAGATATTTAGTAGCTGCCTGAAATTTGGGAGTTTAATTGAGACCGGAAACTTTTTTAAAAAAAAACATTTGTTCAGTTTTTAGGTAACAAAAGAATTCAATGAACATTATGCTTTATCTCCCACAAACATATACAGCACTATTAAAATATGGCTGGCCATCCATATGCAAAAGTTTATGTGATAGTCTTTCTCCCTCACCGAGTGGGTAGAAATGGCTCCTAGGGTAGGAGAATGGCTCTCAAGAAGACAGCCAGAGCTAATGATCTTGCTGCTTTTTGGGTCACCTCCTCTTATCCAGAGGGAGAGACGCGAACAAAAAAGAAATTAGATATTTTATTATAATCCTTTTCTTTATGGAATAAGACTAGTCTTAGAACTAAATTTGATCGTTGTTTTTAGTTAAAGTAAGTGTACCACTTACATGTATCACCGTAAAATGATAACATTTCTCTCCTAGTTTGTATAAAAGCGGTTTTATTACAGCCATATTTAATTCCATGCTTCTGGCTGCTGTATCCCTGGGTTTGTGCGTTCTACAGTTTGGAATGTGTAGCATTCTCAGTCTTTGAATACATTAATCAACAACATTGCATTGCAAAGAACTAGAGGGCTTTCATATTCCTAATTAGCTCAAGAGTTGTCAAAGCTGATTGTAGTGTTGGAGGCAGTAAAGAGTGATACAAATCTATAGATTTCTGTTATGAAGTAGCCCTCAGGGTGTTCGAGTAGAGAAGGTCACAAAGATCAACTTTAAGACATACTCCCTAAAGCACAATATGTGTATGTATGTATCATACTCAATAAAAAAATGTAATGATATATTTAAATCACTATAATCTAAATTAGCCAACTACTGAAAGAACACTGTGTTGTTTTAAAAAATATTTTCAAGGAAATTTGTAGATAAAAATACTAGTTGATTTCAATTCAAAAGAATGTTTTGCAAAAATTAGAAATATTTAAAGTTAAAATGAATCTACCTTGACACAGACGTATAGGATATTTAATTACTATTACCGGTAATTAAATAAATAAAAATGTATCTTAAGGTATAAAACTCAGCAATATATGCTTACATAAAGACAATATAAAATTGCCATGATGCATGGAAAAAATTTAAGTGTATTGCTATAAATTCAAGTGTATGAAAATGTATTGATATACATTCATATAAAAATATCTGGAGTAGGTTCATGATGTCATAGCTGAATTTCTGGTGCAAACTTTGAAATGCTTTATTGCCCTGGCAACCAATAGAATTATCCAAACATTGGAACCATTTAACAGGATCATTTTTATCCATAACCACCATAGTTTCCCTATTTAAACACATTTAGGTTGGGACCTTATCGGTTAGGTATATAAATATGTTTTTTCCCAAAACACTGTATTACATTGCTTTTATTAAAAGAATGTATGGTTGTTAGTTAGAAGGTTGTGTAGGTAGGAGGGAGACAATTCACAAGGAATATGGACTTAGGAAAATAGAAAAATCTTCAGATAACTGGTGGATTAGTTAAAGGTGGAGTTCCATCTACTCTTGCAAATTTTTTTTAACCAAATGAAGCTTTTGAAACACTAGCACTTTTAAATGCCTAAACATTTTGGGGGAATACCAAACTTGTCATGTGGCTCAAAAACTGGACAAAACAAATCTTAAAAAGTGAGTGTTGTTTTTATGTAATTAAACCTGCAGAGGAAAGAATAAAATCTAGGTACACCAGTACCGTTAATGGGATTTACTAGACTGGGAGTTAATTAGGTAACTTCACTATGCACAAGAGTACAAGCCCAGCGAGTTTCTCGTGCAAGAAGACCTCTTGGCCCCGCATAACACATAATTTATGCAATGTGAAAAATGTGAATGTTTAATGGTTTCCGTTGATAATTTGTGCTTGTTTACACTTAGTGCTTTTTTTCTAGTTGCATTCTTTAAGCTGGTTTGTGTGTATTCAACCAGCTAGTATGTACAGGTTTTTGTTGGAGCTTGTAGGCGATATTAGTATATGCATGTTCCAGTACAGCTGCAGCCTGTCAAAGTAACAGTCTGTCGTGTCCCTTTAATAACAAAAATAGATTCCAGCCTCTCAAAGCATTTATAGTAGTGCAGTAATATAGTTTGAAAAAAAACGATCTAAGACAATCAGGTTCAGGATGCCGATTGCTGACACTGGACTCCATTTCTTGCAATGTAAGAGTGGATGTTTTTATTTTTTTATATTTTAAACTGCTGCTAACCTCAACATATTGCTGTCTGTCTTCCTATATTTTGAGTACCATCTTCCGCCGAGATGATTATTTCTTGGACAGAGGCTCCCATTGAGGAAGGATTTCCTAAGTTTTTGCCTTTGGAGCAAAGAATAGCCCAGAAAACAAAAGTGTTTGTGAACGACCTCTTATTAGTGGGAAGTATACTCTATATTCTCCACTTAGATGTGCGCCACTTTTTTTTTTTTACTGTTATTAAATCAAGTTCAACCCTTCTAGCTATTATTCCTGCTTTTGATCCAAAAGAAGGCAACAGGGAGCAATATTCCTTCTTGACTCCAAAAGGCAATCAGCTTTCTCCTTGAATGAAGAAGCTCTGAAATATGAATTATATATTGTATCATGTATAGCCCTGTATGTTCTGCTTTTCAAAAATAAAATATCCAGACCCTTTTTGAAGGGATCCAATGTATTTGATAGGACCCCTCTCCTCCTCTCTTGGCAGTGAATTCCATACCTTTATTCCCCTTACTGTAAAGAATCCCTTCCTTTTATTGTGTATGAAATCAAAAGTTAACATTTCTGTTAATGAACAGGTCACTAGAGAGCTCTCTATATTGGCTGCAGTAGCGTACCTAGCGGGGGGCGGGGGGGGCGGTCCGCACCGGGTGCCGCTCATCAGGGGGGTGCCAACTTGCCGGCACCCGGCACCCCTCCAGAGACGGACAGTAATGTCCGCCGCTGGAGGAGCAGGCTTGCAAGAGAGCGGTATCGGAGGTCTTTAACAGACCTCCGGCTCCCTTGAGTGATTTTAAGCCGGTTCCCTTGAACCGGCTTAATATCACTCAAGGGAGCCGGAGGCCTGTTAAAGACCTCCGATACTGCTCCCTTGCGATCCGCGCGGCAACTGCTGCTGTGGGCGCGGCTTCAGTGCCGCCGGGATCTGACAACAAACCCCGGCGGCACTGAAGCCGCGCCCACAGTGCCCTCTGACCCGGAAGAAGACAGAAGAAGAGGAGCAAAGAGGAAGATTGCTGTAAGAAGAAAAGACTGCTGTAAGAAGAAAAGAGGTAGAAAAGAAGGTAGGAAATCATTCAGTAAGACTGAGTGACAGTGAGAGTGGATTGGTATGTGTGGAATCTGTGGATTGGTATGTGTGGAATCTGTGGATTGGTATATGTGTGGATTGTTATGTGTGGAATCTGTGGATTGGTATAATTGTGGATTGGTATATGTGTGGATTGGTATATGTGTGGATTGGTATATGTGTGGAATCTGTGGATTGGTATATGTGTGGATTGTTATGTGTGGAATCTGTGGATTGGTATATGTGTAGATTGGTATATGTGTGGATTGGTATATGTGTGGATTGGTATATGTGTGGAATCTGTGGATTGGTATATGTGTGGATTGGTATATGTGTGGAATCTGTGGATTGGTATATGTGTGGATTGGTATGTGTGGAATCTGTGGATTGGTATATGTGTGGATTGGTATGTGTGGAATCTGTGGATTGGTATATGTGTGGATTGGTATGTGTGGAATCTGTGGATTGGTATATGTGTGGATTGGTATGTGTGGATTGGTATGTGTGGAATCTGTGGATTGGTATGTGTGGATTGGTATGTGTGGATTGGTATGTGTGGATTGGTATGTGTGGTATGTGTGGATTGGTAAATGTGGATTGGTAAGTGTGGATTGGTAAATGTGTGAGAGTGATGGGTGTTATGCTGTACCATTTCCAATGTCTTTTTCATTATATAATTATGCTCTAAAGTACATCATAACTCCCATCACTCTATACTGTTCCATACAGTGGCAGAGCTGGGAGACAGAGGCCTTGCACCCCCACCGCAGGACTCCTGAAAGGTAAGTGAACTTCAAAGGGGGCAGAGGGTAGATAGGGAGAAGGGAGTGAGACGGGGGGATAGGGGGTAGATAGGGAGAAGGGAGTGAGAAGGGGTAGATAGGGCAGAAGGGGTTGAGAATGGGTAGGTAAGGAGAAAGGAGGGTAGCAAGAATATTGAAATAAAGAGTCAGAATGAGAGAGAGAAAATGAATGGATTAATATGTGGATGAATTGTGTGAATGAGTGAGAGAATTAATGAATTTGTGAGAATGCATCAGTGAATATGTGTAAATAGTTTGTGTGAAAGAATAAATGATTGTGTGAATGAAAGTGAATTAGTGAGTGACTGTAAAAGTGTTTGTGTTAATCATAGGTGTATAGTTGATTTGTCAAAAAGGCAAAGATGGTATAAGCAGGGTGTTTATGGGACAAAGATGGCGTACACTCGGCTGTTTGGGAACAATGCTGACTCATGCTGGGCTGTTTGGGGGCAAAGATGGCACGTCCTATGTGTGTGTAATTTGGGTGCTGGTCAGGTTCTATGTGGGCAATGTGGACGCTGTTTTTTTTGGAGGGTTATTAAAGAAAGCACTATCATATGTTCAGTAAATGTTATTTAAACATGTTTATTTTACTTATAAGTTATTTATTTTTTCAGATTTCTTGTTGTTTACAGTTGACATACAGTTTACAAATTGGTGCAATAATTATTCTTACCAACATTATTTTGTAGATGTCTTTACATTGGGGGGGGGGGTGCCACTTACAGGATCCGCCCCGGGTGCCAAATACTCTAGGTACGCCCCTGATTGGCTGTGCACATATTTATACAATGTTATAATATCCATCAGTTTTTCTAGCGTGTATATACCGTATTGGCTCAAATATAGGCCGCACCCTTAATGTTTGTGTCCTTTTTTTAAGAAAAAAATATTTTTAAAGAAAGATAACACATTAGTGGAACGGTAAAACAGTATTTTGTCTAATGAATGAACAGGAATACATGTATTTTAACATTTTTGGTATCTATCAGTTTGTCAGCATATGTTAATTCATAATGCACCTTACTTACAGATATGCCCCTCTGCCCCCTGGTATGCCACTCTGCCCCCCAGATATGCCACTGTACCCCCCCAGATATGCTTTATGCCCCCATATATGCCACGCTGACCCCCTAGATATGCTTTATGCCTCCTAGAAATGGCCACCTAACCCCTAGAAATGGCCACCTGCCCCCCCAGATATGCTCTATGCCCCCTAGAAGTGCCACTCTGCCCCCCTGATATCCCACTCTGTTTCCTAGAAGTGACACCCCCCGACTTACCAATGCACCCCCAGAATCCCTGGTGTCTAGCGGGGCCGTCCGGTGGACGTCTGCGTGATACGCATAGGCAACCTCCGCTGCCGGCACTTCTATGGTGGAGCACCGGAAGGTTATGTCACGCCGGTACTCCACCATAGGTGGAAGTTCCAGCAGCGGAGGTCATCATGCAGACGTCCACGGCTGCCAGAGAGGAGGATCCAGGTCCCCTGCAGCGCTGTGGGGGATCTGGATCCTAACCCTGCTGCAGCAGGGATAAATGAAAAAAAACACCTGCCCGGCGCCTGGAACTGCATGTTCCAGGTGTCAGGGGACACAAACCCAGAATATAGGCCGTACCCCCGCTTTAAAGACCTAAAGTGGGGGGGAAAGTGCGGCCTATATTTGGGCCAATACGGTATGTGTGTATATATATATATATATATATATATATATATATATATATATATATATATATATATATAGAACTTTTTTAATCTCTCTCTCTTATAACTAGGATCTTCCAATTCTCTTATTAATGTTGTGGCCATCCTTTGCATGTTCTCTAGTTCCATAATGTCCTTTTTAAGGACTGTTGCCCAGAATCGCACTACATGTTCAAGCTGAGGTCTTGCCATAGATTTATAAAGAGGCAAGATGATATCCTCCTATAATTAAATTATTAAACACATCATTTAAACTGTGTCTCACATGCTCAGAATTATTAACCAAGCATTTGGGTTTTGTACACTAAGGGTTGCGTTTGCTCCAACATTAACCAACACCCAAAGCCAGATTCACCATAAACCAAATTAAGCACTTAAGCGAGGTATAATAAAATCTGCACCATTTCCATGTTCTGTCCATTGTGACCAAGCCCTATTTTTTTTTTCCCTCATGCCTTGCCCATTTAAAACATGTCTGCTTCTGCCTAAAAGTTTTTCTTAGTTTTGTTTTTAATATTTTGTGCCTTAATACTGCTACAATATCAAACTGGAATTTATCAAAAAGGCTGGCATAAAAAACTACATTCATATGTTTCATTTTGTAAGTAAAATTGTATTCCTTTATCCTACTGAGCTTAGTGGAATACTACAATGAACATTTGCTCTTGGCCTCTACCCTGGTTATCCGGCCATCCTTTGCTCTCCTTCCTGTTTATTCTGTCACTCACATTACTCTCTTCCTCTAATTTCCTCCTTTTATATCCCCCAGCAGCCATGAAGTATTGCTTCCCCAGCTGTGAAAGCATCGACATCTTATTGTCATTCACAGAGCGGTTTAGTAACTGATCTGGACCCTGTTACTCCAAAAGGTCAGGGATGTCTCTGGGACCAAGAGAAACGGGGAATTCAGACACATATCTCTCCAATCTTCAGCTTTACCACATTCTCCCTCAGTCTAAATTGTATTAAAATAAATAGAAGTAAAAATAAAATGACGCACAGATCATTAGTCAAGAGTCAAAGTTCACATAATCTCAAAATGTAGACGGGAAAAATTAGGAAGTATTTATTTACAGGAAAGGTCGTGTACTTATACAGTTAGACATATCAAGAATGACATCTCAGACATTTTTAGGACATTTGAGACACATAGAGTTTGATCACCAGTTGTTACTCACAATCCAAAAGGTGGAAGCAAGTTTCCTTTGGTGTTCTATACATTCTTGTTAGACTCAAGACAAAGGATTGATGACCTACTAACTCGATGGGACAATTGCTCAGTTGTGTATATTGTTGGATGATATAATGTTATTATGAGGTGAGACTTGACTGTTCCTTAATGTAGTGCTAGCTTAGCCCCTCATATGTTAGAAACATAGCAGGATTTCTACATCATAATATAAACAAAAGAACACAGAATTTGGTTGCAGATAAGAACAATTCAATCCATCTAACCTGCTCATTTCATCATGCTGTAAAAATGTATCATTAGGAACGTAAGTAAAACCTTTTTCACTGCAAATGGCTTGTATTATTAATAAAAACATTGTTAACTAATAATTATCATTTTTATGTTTTTATCCTATGCATTTGATGTCATTATCAAACTAAACATTGCTCTTACTTTGAGAAGATTACCAAATATCAAGGGAGGCTGGGACTTTTCTCTTTAGCGTACACGAAACAGGCCCGGCCGAGCAGTATTGTAGCTCTAAATCTAATGTAGTATACAGACTTTGTAAACATATACATGCACAATTCTTTTAAAACGACATGAACAACCACATTACTTTACATTTATCCAACTGGACTTATAAGACTGTCTAATCAACTTGGCTGCTCCTTATTCTAAGTCTGTGGTCAAATGGGGAACTTCATAAAAGCCAATTTGATAATAAGGCAGACTTGGCACTTTAAGGACAATGGCCATCTAATGACATAAGTGATGGCTGGATGTGACAGGTCACATGTTTTTTATTTTCAGCCAGCAGCCCATCGGGCTCAGCACAGTGTACCAGATGGCTAGTCTGGGCCTGGATAGAAGGTACCGTATATAAGGCTTGCTTTGACAAATTTTATGTGTACAGTATCTCTCAAGAAAGTTAAAGAAGGGAACGCTATTTCCTATTTGAATTAAATAAACGCATAGCTAATGAGACTTGCAAATTGTGTTATAGGTCCCTGTGACAAAGTATGCTGAAAGCAGAGTGGGCTATGACAACAATTGCACTGGACTATGAAGCTTCTAAGGCTCACTGTAACATTCCGAGAGAGAGGGATCCTGTATGCAGAAAGGTGTGGGTAGCCATGGGAATCCACAGAAGGAAAAGGCCAATAAACAGGTCATGGTCCAGGGTCAATGCAAGCGGCAAAACAGACAAAGTCCAATAAACAAAGTCAATCCAGTCAGAAAACCAAAATATCAGCAAGTAACAACACGGAGTAAAGTTATATAGTATGTACCACAAAAGGGCTTAGAATAGAGTGAGCTGGGGATTTAAATATGGTGCTAAACAGCTGAGCCTGATGATTAGCCAATCAGAGCAAGATTGAGTGAAGCCCTGCCCCTAGAACATGATGTCACAAGCTCCATAAACCTGGAGGTTGTAAGTATTCATCACAGCGTGCGTGCTCCCAGCAGACTCGCAGTGCCAGACGATCTGAAAGGAAACGTCATCGGGGGTCTCCCCACCCGACGGGACCTAGCGCAGGATGGACCGGCGGTGGATGTAAAGGACTAAAATCCTGCAGCGCCCGCAAGGTCCCTCTGCTCAAGAAAGTACATGTACAGGCCCCTCTGAAGTCTGCCAGTGAACATCTATATTATTCAGAGGAGAACTGGGTGAAAGTGTTGTGTTCAGATCAGACCAAAATTGAGCTATTTGGCATCAACTAAACTCGCAGTGTTTGGAGGAGGAGGAATGCTGCCTATGACAACAACTTCACCACATCAAAGGGACGATGGTTGGGGCCATGTACCATCAAATCTTGGGTAAGAACCTCCTTCCCTCAGCCAGGACATTGAAAATGGGTCGTGGATGGGTATTCCAGTATGACAATGACCCAAGACACACAGAGTGGCTCAAGAAGAAGCACATTAAGGTCCTGGAGTGGCCTAGCCAGTCTCCAGATCTTAATCCCATAGAAAATCTGTGTAGGGAGCTGAAGGTTCGAGTTTCAGCCTCGAAACCTTAATGACTTGGAGAGGATCTGCAAAGAGGAGTGGGACAAAATCGCTCCTACGATGTGTGCAAACCTGGTGGCCAACTACAAGAAACGTCTGACCTCTGTGATTGCCAAAAAGGGTTTTGCCACCAAGTACTGAGCCATGTTTTGCAAAGGGGTCAAATACTTATTTCAAGTAAAATGCAAATCAACTTATAATTTATGTGAAATGCATTATTCTGGATTTTTAAACCTACCCTTAAAATTATAGACTGATCATGTTTTTGTCAGTGGGCAAACGTACAAAATCAGCAGGGGATCAAATATTTTTTTCCTTCACTGTACCTTATATGCTCAAAGACTAGAGATAAGATTAGCGAAGTGTGTATAATTATATCCTGAGAACATGTAAGATGGGTGAGTATGCATAAGAATGCAAAAAAAAAACAAAAAAACAATAGAGAGTCAGCACCTCGGCAGCTGTTTATAACTTCCACTGTACAGAAGGAGTGATAGAATGAAATCGAGAGTATTACAGACATCATCTATTGGTTCAAAGCTGGCAGCATATCTTAAAAACACTAAACTTGGCACACACAGGAGTCCCATGATTGGAAAAGCAGAGAGCGTTTAGCAGAAAACAATAACATGTTAAGATCAAAGTGGAATGACATCATAGGATTTAGTACTGAGTGCACAGAGAAAAAAATGCTTCTGAAAAACCGAGAAGTATCCTTGAGAAAACTTAGGAAGTTCATTGAGTGAATCCGTCTAGGACTGTGAGGATTCTTACTGGTAAATCTAAGGCTTAGTGTTAAAAACAACCAGATTTCAGGATTAGTCTTTGTAATAAAAACAGTTGCTTTATCTTCATATTATTCACATTATATAAAGGGACATAGACAAGTCAAATTTAGGTATGTATTTAAGATCGAATCAATACTTTTATGTTCATTCTCTCAGACAGACAGAGTTATTGGTGCACAGTTGTTACAAAGTGGTCTTACCACCATTGCAACAATGGAAATTGAAGGTGAAACGCCCTTTCCAAACTTTGCACCAGAATCCACATTTTTTGTCTTGAAACCCCATAGAAAAGGTAGCCCCATACACCTGTGGAATAGCAGGATCAATGCTTCCAAACACAAATATTAAAGTGCATTCAATATTAATATACACCCATTCAATTTCAATTATAGGCCGCGACAGCCCATAAATTAGTCAGATAACACTTTTTTTCCCTTTAGATTCTTGAAATTGTTTTTACAAAATATTTAAACACAATTTGTCTGTAATCACTGGCACTATAGTGATTATCAGACGCTTTAAAGGCATGTGCAATTAAAACTGGAAGTGCATTCATTCCAGCGTGTTCACTGACTTTTTTTTTCCAAGCTTAGGAATTTTGAAACATGATTTTTTGTAACAATTTTGGAATGTGAGGCTGAGATATTTCCATACTGATCTAATAATCTGCCCTTGAGCGAACTGAATGGAACGTTTTCTCACTGTCCCCAGATCGTCAGTTCATGCTTTTTACAATACGCTGCTTAATAACGTCTTATTATGTATAATAATGTACATAATATGTATGTTATTATACATAATATGTATCCAGATCTGCAAGCAAGTTTATTAATTCATATTTTGGAGCCCTCTGGCCTCCTACAAGCCATAATGTTGCCCTTTTTACCTAAAAAATCCCAAGCTTCTGAAACCAAGCACTAACCCACAAATCCGTTTACTTTATTTATACATCCTCTCCTGCATCCTGAAACCACTTAGCCCTAATTACTGCCTTAAGAGACCCCTCCATTTGTTTAAATTACCCATACTACTCCCCATTACCCATTGTAAGCCCACGAGCGGGCCCTCCAAAGCCTGTTTTATAAATGAGAGGGGATTGTTAAAGTTTACTATTCAACAAATTACAAATTACTACCAGTGTAGTATTATTTTAAAGACAAAAACACCTGTAAAGCCACACTATTATTTATTTTATTTTTTATTTATATAGCACCATCATATAGACCATTGTTGTCTGTGTATGTCATTGTTGCTTTAGTAATGATACTGTGGGTGGAAGTTGGCGTGTACCCACTCTGAATTAGTAAACATATTTATTTTCTCATTAGAATGATGTACACAGTGTGCACAGGATTTTTGTTTCTCATTTATGGGGGACTTCTACCCTAGAGTGTACCTCCACATTGAACACATAGAAATAAAATACCCCCTGTCAAATCTGTATATGCAGCAAATGCCCCATCCACTCATATACTAACTAATTTGAGTCACTGACCCAGAAAAAACAAGTATTTCCATTGGTGGCATTTGCAATAACCTGGATGGAGCCGAGCTTCTTCAGTGGGGCAGTTTTAGCTATTATGAAACAAACTGCATTTTTGAAACATTGATTTGTTAGCCAAAGAGGTCAGCTCTGTGTAATTGTTAATAGTAAATCTTACTTTGTGCTCAGTTTCTCGAAAGGATAGTCGGAGGAGCCAGTTATTGTAGGCACTTGCCCGCAACAAGGTTATAGGACTTTTCCCTTATCAGAGCACAGGTAGTGGGTAGGGTTGACCAGGGCTGTAACATAACACAAGAAGAGAGGTACACTTCAGCTACCCAGTCGAAATGCCCATGCATACCTGTCCTCCTCCAAAAAGCAGATGTGGTGTCAGTGAGGGGTGAGCCTTCAGACCCTGCTTAGGAGCAATGAGCCCTGCTCTGGGGCAGACTTTCTATAAAGTACCTGCTCACTCATTTACAGCCACCACAATGTTGTACAGGCTAAGGTTATGCACTAGCTTACTGATATCCCATGGACCGCAAGGCTTTTGAGCATGTTAATCACTAGCTAGGTTTCAGCTAGATTTTAGGTTTTTACAGCTTCAACCTTTGCCAGACGTAAAATCACTACTGGTGATGAGGTTTATGTTAAAAAAGCCTAGTAAGCTACATAAGCTAGGTGAATGCCCTACATATGATCCCCTCAGGAAAGTTACGTTTGTTTTTGATGACATTCTCATCACATTTAAGAGTTTACCCAATTCTTGCTCCCTGTGTAATCAATTTGTTGATACCTGGGAGTGAAGTGTCTAGGACTCCCATTATGAGTGTAATGTCCTTTGATGCATTGTCTAGTTCAATTATGTTCTACTCCAGACCCTGAAGGCCACAAAAAGGCTACACATTTTTGGATATCCCAATTTGAGCACAATCAATTAAAATGTAATTAAATGACTTGCTTTCAGGTCAAGACGTGAATTTGTTCACTAATAGTCTAGTTGTTTTTCATAGAGATTTAAACAAAGTATGCTTCTCTATTCCTTAGACGATCAAGGGAGTTAACTGTTTGTATCTAAAATGTTCAGAAGCTGGCAATCTATATGTGTAGTGTGGGTACCACAAATTGGATTAAATTCCTCATTCTAATGTTTGTAGCGGATTGTGCTAGATGACAAGCGGCATGCACCTCCCCTCCTCATCCCTACTGGATACTCAACTTTAGTCTTTTGTAATTTATTTAATAATAATATTTAATATCATTTTATACCTTATATTTTTGATCTTGTAAACATTTATTGGAATCTTCATGAATGTTCACCTTCTTTTGCAAAAACACATTTGTTGCAGAATAGTGTTGAAAACTGTAGTGCAGGGCTGTCCGACTTAAGTCTTTGATGTTCTTAGCATTACACATAACTAACATGTTGTTTAGTGATGCATGACGTTCATTGCTTAATTACGCGTTAATTAGACAAATCCTAAACTTATTGTCCCCAGGGACAAGGTTAGACTGTTAGATCTGTTTTTGACATTTTCCTGGAGAAAAGCACTAACTCGAAATTACACCATTTTCCATGAAAATGAGGCTAAAAGTAACATTTTACGTGGTACAATAAACAAGATGTGTTTTAAAGTTTACTTGCACTTTCAAGCTCCTGTCTCTAGAACAAGCGTGAATACATTTTCATTAGTCATTTGTTGAATATGCTGTTCCCAATTATACTTCTAATGAAGTATTTTATATACCGTATTGGCTCGGATATAGGCCGCCCCCGTATATAGGCCGCACCCTAAAAGTTTGGTGCTTTTTTAAAGAAAAAGTTTTTTTCTTTAAAAAAGCACCAAAAAAAACATGCTGCCACTCTGTCCCCCCCCGAGATATGCTGCCACTGTCATCCCTCCCCGAGATATGCTACCACTGTCCCCCCCCCGAGATATGCTGCCACTGTCCTCCTCCTCCCCCCCGAGATATGCTGCCACTGTCCTCCTCCTCCCCCCCGAGATATGCTGCCACTGTCCTCCTCCTCCCCCCCGAGATATGCTGCCACTGTCCTCCTCTGCCCCCCCCCCGACTTACCGGAGCAGACTCCCGGGTGTCTTGCGGGGCCGGCGGGGGACATCTACGCAATACGCGTATACAACTTCCGGTGCCGGCACTGGATGTCTGCTCCGGTAAGTCGGGGGTGGGCAGAGGTAAAACGCTTAGACAACCTCCCGTGCCGGCACCCCCCCCCCGTGGGAAGTGCTGGCAGGGGAGGCTGTCTGAGCGTATCGGAGAGTAGGATACAGGTCCCCTGCACCGCTGCGGGGGATCTGTATCCTAACCCCGCTGCCTGCCCGGCGCCCGGGACTGCATGTCCCGAGCGTTGGGCGCTAGACCCCGAATATAGGCCGCACCCCCACTTTAAAGACTTAAAGTGGGGGGAAAAGTGCGGCCTATATTCGAGCCAATACGGTAATCTTCTGCAAAAGCACTAAGAGGTGAAATGTTTGATAGATTCACTAAAGTGAAAACATCTGTTGTTCTATGGAGTCGCACTTTTAACTAGTGGAAGAAGCTAAATAATATAACACAGGTGATTTCATCAAGCTGGAAGCTCCTCGACTTTTTGCCACTTAGTAAATGCCCTCCCATAAAATCAATTACCACTCATTTGGGGGTTTAAAATATCTCCCTTCACTACTCATTATGAATGGCCACCATTGGCAAGGATCTCCAATCTTCAAGATGGGTTGAGCTGGCCTATGCATAATTCAATGGATGATAAGACTTTAAAGAAATCTCACAGAGTTAAGTGTACTATATACAAGTACAAAACGAGTTTGAGATGCTCACCAAGAACAGATAGAAGCTTCATAGTCTGTCTTAAGGTACTTCCCTGCTCGGGAGCTTCAAAAGTTTTTAGATCTCTTGTGCATTACAAAGGTAAAAAATCTACAATATACAAGGTACCTTCCTCCAGCAATAGCTTTGTGAGGATGGCCCTTCATAATGTATAGTAAAGTTAAGGTGCTGAAACCACAATTTCTACTGCATACTAAACAGACAACTCTTTGGCCTTTGCTTCCTTGACTTATTACTGCTACCCGGTTATTCTTCTGATAATACTTCAGCCTTTGCCTTATGGTACTTCTGCTGTACCCAATGATCTATATCTCTCAAAGTCCTAACTTTTATACCTGTATATTCACAGCCCCAAGTAGGTACTTACTTGACTGTCGTTCCCCAATATCCTGTGTTTTTTTTTCTTTTATAAATAACCGTAACTGATGTGTAAAATCTGTGAAAGTCCAGCCTACTCCAGAGACCCAGTTAACTGATACTACTGTTACTTAAGAAGCTATATAAGTAGGATATACTGTATAGATACAATGGTTTAGCAAACTATAATATGTTGGTCAGCTTTTTTATTACATTTAATTATTACATGTTTTATAGATTCAGTAATGCTATTACAACATGGGAGGGAAAGGGAACAATTTCATTTACACGAAAATATATATAAATTGACAATAACACACGTTAAGACAATGCGTTACAGAAGAAGGTCCTGTTTTGCAAGCTTACAATGTATTTTGCCACCAAGTCATGTTCTAAGCCAGATGGGGATCAACTCAACTGAAGTCTTAGAATATGATGGCTGCTAGGGAAGCGGGACTTGCTGGTTCCTCCATTAATAACTGCGTGTGATATAATCAGACTGCCTCTTGTAACCTATATGAAATCTACACATTTCCTGGATTATGTCATTTTGTGTTGTGAGCTTCTATGTTTTTTCCAGTATGTTTTTGATTTTCTTGCCTTCAGGTATCCTGAACTGGCCTGTTTGGATTATGCTGCATTCTGTTATTTTGACCCACCCTGTTTTGATTAATGCACCTTCTGTTATCCTGGCCTGTTTTGACTATGCCGTCTGCTTGTATCCTGACTCAGCCTGTTTGAACCACACTGTCTTCTAGTGTCCAAACCTAGCCTTTTTTGACCTGACGGTATTCTGTCACCCTGACTATCCTGCTTATTGGGGCCTCCCAACTTTGTTCTTGGGTTCCTTTCGCACTCACTGTGCGTTAACAGAAAGTCACCCAAAATATCATATGACTGCCAACAATGGCAGCCTCATGTTCTTCAGACAAATGAAGTTTATGGGGGGGGGGAATCTTCACTGCTAAACTGCATTACTGTGTTCAGGTCTATAGTTAAGGTTAATGAAATTTTATAAAAATATCTATTTTTCCATGTGACTTACCCTTTAAGTCTCTTTCTCCACAGTCTTTTATGAGTGAAGGGGATCCTTTGGGTAATTAAGTCTAAGCCATTCTATTGTTTGCCTCAAGGTAGTACTTGTCAAGAATAGTAGGCTGAATACATAGGCAGTTGTCAAACATCACATTATGTAAAAAACAGAATTGTTAGCAAACACGTGTTATATTAGTAACAAAACATTTTGGTGGGAGTTGTGTTTTATTTATTTTTTTTCCAAATGATTTATTTTCCACGTGTGACATTACTCTCAAGGATGAAACTTGCCTGCCTGCATTATTATTATACAGCTTTAACAAACAAAATTCATAATATGTGACTGGCTAGTGTAAATATGTCTGTCCTCAAGCAATACTAAGATTGTGATAATTGGTGGATTTTACTAAAATATGACGTAAAGTCATGATTTTATGAAAGACACGGAGGCGAATATTGTGCATTAACCCTTTCTTTACTCCCACACAGCAGCAAAGAAAAATACAACAGTAAAAAAGAAAAACCAGTAGGAGTGTACACATAATAACCCCTCCCACATAACATGCATCCCATAAAAGGGACACACATCCCAAAATCCTCCTCTTTCTAGGCTGCGACGAAGACTGAACTCTCCCAACAGGAACAACCGGCAACTTGAGCCAAACAGGAATCGCCACCACCGTACGAACGACCAACGGAACACCGAAGGCAAGGAGATGACCGCATCACACTTCAACCTCCACCATGTAGGCGAGGATTAAAAGGAGGAACCTAAGAAAAAACAGAAGGGGAGAAAAAATTGTGGGCACAGATTAGTGATTCGGTTCCCAAACATCGAAAGAGGCAGACCAAAAAATATATATTACAGTCATGAAAAGTACGCATAAAAACCCATGAGAAAACATAACACATATACAACACCAGGTACAAAACCTACCATACCACAGGAACCATCAACCTGCCAAGAAAAAACCATCCCAAGCCAAGAACAAGGGGGGGGAGCTAGACAAATGGGCAGGGAACAATATTCGCCTCCGTGTCTTTCATAAAATCATGACTTTACGTCATATTTTAGTAAAATCCACCAATTTTAAGTCAAGACACGGAGGCTCATATTGTGCAAGTTCAAAGCTCGGATACCACCGATGAAAAAACATGATCAATAGGTTTAAAATAGAAGTCCCGAAAGGTGGATTCCCTGGACCAATCCGCCGCGCGCAGAATATCCTCCAGGCGGCCCCCTAATGCCAGGGATTTGGACGCAGCAGCGCTCCTAGTAGAATGCGCCCCAAACTTGGAGATATCCACGCCAGCAAGGGACATAACCCACTTGATCCAACGAGATAAAGACGCCGACGACACAGGAGCATAAGGAGAGCGAAAAGAAAGAAACAACTGAGGCGAAAGAGCAGAACGGAAACCCAAAGTGCGAGCCTCATATTCCTGGAGGCAAGCCACAGGGCACAGAGCGGCATTAGCCGGGAAAGCCGGGTAAGTGACCGACCTGATGGCGGTTTTAGTGCGACGCGAGATGTCGAAACGAACCCCCTCAGGAATAAAAGACCGAGCATCCCAGTCGAGAGCCCGAACATCAGAGACGCGTTTACATGAAATGAGGCAGAACAACATAACCAACTTAGCCGACAGCTGCCGCAAGGACAAATCAGAATTAGGGGGCCAAGAGAGAAAAAGGCGCAGAACCAGAGACACATCCCAAGTAGAGGAATACCTGGGACGAGGCGGTCGAGCAAGCCGGATACCCTTAAGGAGACGGCAAATCAGCGGGTGTTTGCCCAGAGGGACCCCGTCAAAACCAACATGAGCCGCAGAGATCGCAGAGCGATACAGATTCACAGTTCTGTAAGCACGCCCTAAATCAAACAAAGAGGTAAGGAAAAGGATGACAGAGGTCAGAGGAGCTGAAAAGGGATCCAAACCCCGTTCCAAGCACCAAGAAGACCAAGCTTGCCAGGCTGCACCATAAGACTTGTGGGTACCTGGAGCCCAAGCTCCGGCCAGGAGCTGCTGAGCCGAGACCGAAAGGCCGGCGGATTGCCCGGACTCCCGGAGACCAAACAAGCCAGGAGAGAAAGACTGCCGTCCTGAATCAAAGGATGAGGAGCCCCTGCAGGATCCAGAAGCAGAGGGTTGGGAGAACGGAGCAACCGAGGAACCTCCACCAAAAGATCCAGAAGACTGGGGAACCACGCCTGGGAGGGCCAGAACGGTACCACTAGCACCACTGTGACTTGCTGCCGGCGGACTTGAAGGAGCGTCCTGGGGATCATAGCGAACGGAGGGAAAGCGTAGTGACGTCCTCCGGACCACTCTTGCAGGAAGGCGTCCACTGCCAACGCGTCCGGGTCTGGCCTCCAGCTGTAGAAGAGAGGGAGACGGGAATTCAACCGGGAAGCGAAGAGATCGATGCGGAGCGGACCCCAGAGTTCCATAATAGATGAAAACACACCCCAGTCCAGGGTCCAATCGCTGGCGTCCGTGAGGTAGCGTGAATTCCAATCCGCCACCACGTTGGAAAGCCCAGGAATATATTCCGCTTGCACCGTGATGTTGCGCTCCAAGCAGAAGGACCACAGATCCTTGGCCAGGTCCGCCAGAATGGCTGACTGGGTGCCCCCCAGGCAATTGATATAGCGCACTGCAGAGACATTGTCCATGCGCAGACGGATGCAAGAGTTGATGCGATCCTTGGAGAAACTCCGAATGGCAAACGAGCCCGCCAGGAGTTCCAGGCAATTGATGTGCAAACCCGTCTCCGCCTGGGACCAAGGACCGCCCGTGGAAATCTCGCCACATCTCGCGCCCCAGCCGTGGAGGCTGGCGTCGGAATCTATTGAGAGATCCGGTGCAGTGCCGAAAATCGCCTTGCCGTTCCAAGCGGATATGTTGGCCAACCACCAACGTAACTCCGCTATGGTGGGAGCATCCAAGGTGATGAGATCCGCATAGGACGCCCCCGCGCGGAGGTGGTGAATCTTGAGGCGTTGAAGAGCCCTGTAATGTAGAGGAGCCGGAAAAATCGCCTGAATGGAGGCTGCTAGGAGGCCGATGATGCGGGCTAACTGGCGTATCGAGACCGCCCGCAAACGTAGAACCCTTCGGATTTCCTTTTTGATGGAGTGGATCTTGGAGGTCGGAAGGCGCAGAACACTGTCCACGGAATCCACGATGAAACCCAGGAACTCCAGCCTCCTGGACGGTATAAGGTGGGACTTGTCCTCGTTGACGAGGAAACCCAACTGCTGGACCAAATCCATTGTCCACTGGGTGTGCGTGCGCAAGACCTCCTTGTCCTGAGCCATGAGGAGCATATCGTCCAGATAAATTATCAGCCGAACACCCCGAGACCGCAGGAGCGCCACCACAGGCTTGAGAAGCTTGGTGAAGCACCAAGGAGCTGACGAAAGACCAAAAGGGAGACAAGTGAAGCGCCAGAAGACGTTGCGCCAGCGAAAATGAAGGAGATTCCTGGACTCCTCCGCCACCGGAACCGTGAGGTACGCGTCTTTGAGATCGATTTTGACCATCCAATCGTTTGACAGCAGGAGGTCTCGAAGAAGATGGATGCCCTCCATCTTGAAGTGGCGGTAGCGGACATAACCGTTGAGGTGCCGCAGGTTGATCACCGGCCGGAGGCCACCTCCTTTTTTGTGGACCAGGAAGATATTGCTGAGGAAACCTGGGGCGCCCGGGGGAACCCGTTCTATGGCGTTCTTCTCGGCCAGGGAGACTATCTCGGCATCCACCAGTTCTTCGTCCTGTTGGGAGAAACGAAACGGGCGCGGGGGAGAAAACATCTGGGGAGAACCAACCAGTTCGATGACATAACCCCGGACCGTCTGCAGCACCCAAGCGTCGGAAGTGACAGCTTGCCAAACCTGTAAAAAATGGGTGAGTCTGCCCCCGACAGGATAGCGGGAAAAAGGGTGAGATGGAAAGAGACTTACCGGAGGGACGGCGGGAGAACTGGGATCCACGATGTCCTCTGGCCCGCCACGGGCGTCCGCGTTGCGGGAAGAAAGGCTGTCTGCCGGAATAGTTGCCCTGGAACTGAGGCCGCTGAGCATGGAAAGAAGAATAGGAGCCTCGGCTCGAGCGCACTGAGCCCGTGAAGGAGCGGCTGGACAGACGGCTCCTACCTCTGCCGGCCCTGGGAGAAACCCGAGGGTTAAAGACCTTCCTCATAGAGGACTGAGCCTTATCCAGAGCCGTGAAGGCCCCCACATAGCGCCCGAGATCCTTAATAAAGGAATCCCCAAACAAGAGGCCCTGAGCCTCGCTGCCCATCTCCGTGAGAGCCAGGTTTGACAACTTCGGCTCGATCTTAAACAAAATGGCTTTACGCCGCTCAATAGAGAGAGAGGTATTTGTGTTGCCGGCAATGCATATGGCCCGTTGCATCCAGCCCCGGAGAACTACAGGGTCTGGAGGGGAACCGGAAGCCACCCATTCCTCAATCATTTGGAACATCTTGGTCAAGGGACCAAAGATATCCAGGAGCTTATCCTGCGTGGCCCTGAGGGCTGATTCCAGGCCTTTACGGGGGTTCCAACCAGACTTTGCCAAGTATTGGACCATCTTAGGGTCAACAATGGGAGTTTCACAGACCTTGCCTGGGACAATAGGCCGTGGGCATTCCGCGCGAAGCTTGCTGCGCGAGCTTTTGCTTAGGGGTTTACGCACCCTGGCTTGTAAATAGCGGGCCACATGGTCAGAAGGAACCCACTCAGCGGAACGGGGATGGTGAAGATCCTCAGGATCAAAATATGGCTCACCAAATTGATCCAGGACAGCAGCGTCCGGGGACTTAGAACGGCAACCAGATTGCGAGGAACTAGCCTGCGCAGCAACCTCAGAAGGTGGTGCCGAATCATTGGTGAACTGATCCCCCAAACTGGAGTCAGATGAATTCCAAGCCTCCTCAACGGATTCTAGCTCAGAATCAGAAGAGCTAGAGGAAAGTGCTCTGGCACTTTTCCACTTCCTCGCCTGTTCTGCCCGGCGGGTAAGGGCTCTTTTGCGTTTTGGTGGAACGCTATCTTGGATGGCAAAATCATCATCATTCTTAGAGGTTCTGGAGGCAGACACATTAGTATGGTGAGACTTAAAGGACACCTTCTTTCCCCCAGAGGGCTTATGGGAAGAATCAGAGGGGGGATCTGAGCAGGGCACAGGCCCAGGCAGGGATTTTTTAATGGCCTGAGTCAGAGAAGCTGACAAGGCCGTAGTCATAGATGACATTGCAGAAGCAATAGCCATTGAAACTGAATTATTTAATTCCTGCAAAGGGTCAATAGAAGGCAAATCAACAGGAAGATCCTCTCTGGGAGAGGATTCAATATCAGATATATCCCTAGAAGGGGATTGGCGACCAGCCATAATAGGATATATAAAGGTATATAAATATTGTTGAAAAATAAAATAACAGGGATATGCCCCTTTAATAGAAATGGAGAGCAGAAAGAAAAAACCACCTGCAGCGAAAAAACGGCCAAGGCAGGAACAGGAGATGCCAGAAGGACACAAAACGCTCGACCCGAGGCTCTATTCACCGCACGTCGCAGGACTAAGTGAGAAAAGCCCGCGAACAACGTGGGAGGAGCCAGGGGTAGGCGCGCAGGACGTAACAGACGCACAACCAAAATGTACGGCAGAATGTACGGCAGAACCCTACCGGCGAAAGCATACGCGACCGCCGAAAGGGGTCTGCCCCAGCAACCAGCCGAGGGAAAACGCCAGAGCCGGCGGGTCGCCTAAACAAGACACGAGCGGACCGCCGGGAACAAGCGCCGACGGACCGCCGAAGAAAAAACCACGCCGGCGGACCGCCGAACAAAACCACGCCGGCAGACCGCCGAATAAACAACGCCGGCGGACCGCCGCCACCAACCGCCGGCGAACCGCCGAAGTACAACGGAGGCGGACCGCCGCAAACAAACGCCGGCGGACCGCCGAGCAAAACGCCGGCTGACCGCCGCAGAAAAAACGCTGGCGAACCCAAAAGGAACGCCGGCGGCAGAACCAACAGGCAGAAGCCTGCAAGAAAACCAGGGGTGGGGGTAAGGGGGGGACGGGCAAAGGGATAAAGGTCCCCCGAGCGTCAGGCCCGACAGGGAGCACGGGACACCAAGCCCAGGTAAGGGAAACCGGGACCACACAATAAAACTCACAAACGGAAAAATACAGCAAATAAATATATAAATAAATAAATATATAAATAAATAAATATAAATATAATGAAGCTCTGGACCACAGGAAACCCCACAAGGGGGAAGCCCACAGTCCAAAACACAATTATACACCAAGAAAGTAATAAAGATCAGGAATACTTATCTGCTGTCTGGGAGCAGCAAAGAAAGAGGAGGATTTTGGGATGTGTGTCCCTTTTATGGGATGCATGTTATGTGGGAGGGGTTATTATGTGTACACTCCTACTGGTTTTTCTTTTTTACTGTTGTATTTTTCTTTGCTGCTGTGTGGGAGTAAAGAAAGGGTTAATGCACAATATGAGCCTCCGTGTCTTGACTTAAAATCCCTAATTAACCTTCTGATGATTCAGCAAGTATGGGTTCTTGTGAGCTTGAGCTTGTGTGTCTCCAACATAATTAGCTATGTAACTATATAATCAAGTCCCCACTACAAAATGTGTTCTGTACTTTCCTAAAGAGCAATGGACCAAAACAGAAAAAAACAACTTTTAATTGGGGAATTTAAAAAACAAAAGTCTCCAAGAACGACATCAACAGGATTAAAAAAATATATTAAAAATTCATGGTGTGGATGTGTGTGGAGACCAGATACTCCTATCACATGCAACAGAGAAGTAGGACAATAGAAAGGCAACACGCCAAAGTAAGCAAAAATAGAAGGTTAAAGTATTTATAATTTCCAATAATAGGTTAGATGTTGTTATGCCATCAGATTTAGGTGTTGGACTGTCAGTTACTGGGATTCACACAAAATATTTTATATAGCATCATTCCATAATTGTTTTACTGGTGGTTCTATAAAAATATATATTGGATCAATTTCCTTTATAATGGAAATATATGAAACAGTTTAGATGCAGTACAATTGCCATGGCTTTGAATAAAGGTGTTTTTTCTTTTTACTCTTAACATTCTTTGTGAGTCAACGTCTGTTTCTCTTCAACCATTAATCACCTCACCCGTTACACATACTAACACCAATAACATCATTGTTTCCCTCACTGATATCTCTTCCCACACACATCCACTAGACTACCATTGATCAGTTAAGAGGTAAGCAAGGGGGCCTGAAGAGGAAGACAGCTGAGGGTGTGGTACAAGAGGATGGGGGGCATTCTAGACTTGAGCAAGCCTCAGGCAGAGCAAACACCTAACTACATCACAGCCCTCAGAATTGTTAACATTTGCATTAAGTATAAAACAAAGAGTTGTGTACTTTCTTGTGGAACAATTGTTCTTATTTTACAGTGTGACCTTTTCTCTGTCCAGTTTAAATGCTGGTCACATGATTTTGTACTGTTTGCACCCCTCTGTTTTATGTGTTGTAAATTTTCTAATTGTCATGGTATGTGTACTAACGGAGCATTTTTATATAACAAAATTGCATGCATTGAATTTGCTTAAAAGGTACCAGATGTGTTTGAAGGTCATGGATTGGCCTGGATGACTGAATTTTGACCCCTAGTCACATATTTTTCCCTGGGGCATGCTCAATGAAATGATCACTTTCTACTGCAAAGAAGAATAAATATCTCACTTCCTAAGCTTACACTCATTGCAAAACCAAGTTTCTTTATGAGTCGTGCTGAGTGGTAACTTCTCAAGTAGCTTGTAAAGAGTGCCTGAATATGGTTGTTCCTCTGGAATTCATTGTTATGACTACTCTTGAAAGCGGTGAAACAGTGAATCCAACAGAAGAGCTACTGTAGCTGAAATTGTTGAAAAAGTTAATGCTGGTTCTGATAGAAAGGCGTCAGAACACATGGTGCACCGCAGTTTGTTGCGTATGGGGTTAAGTAGCCGCAGACCAGCCAGGGGGCCCATGCTGAGCCCTGTCCACTGTCAAGAATGACTACAATGGACACGTGAGCATAAGAACTGGACCACAGAGCAATGAATTAAGGTGGCCTGGAGAACACATAGCACCAAGATGCACTATGGCAAGAAGGCAAGCCGGTGGGGGCAGTATGATGCTTTGGGCCCTGTTCTGCTGGGAAACCTTGGGTCCTGACATTAATTGGGATGTTACTTTGATACGTACAACCTACCTAAGCATTGTTGCAGACCATGCACACATTATTCTTTTATGACATTGGCCTCTTTCAGCAGTATAATCCGCTCTGCCACAAAGCAAAAATGGTTCAGGAATGGTTTAAGGAACACAATGATGAGTTCAAATTGCCTCCAAATTCTAACAATTTGGTGCCAGATACCAAGGCACACCTTGGTCTAGTGGAGTTCATGCAGCTTCAGGGCTGTTTTGGTGGCAAAAGGGGCACCTACACAATATTAGACAGTTGGTCATAATGTTATGGCTCATCCGTGTATACATAGTGTTAGAGTGTGTGTTTATATATATATATATATATATATATATATATATATATATATCGTTTTACCAGTGTGTGTGTTGTTGGATAGTGTGTGCATGTGTATAAGCGTGTAGTGTCAGCTATACTTTATGGTGTCGTGTATGCTACAGTTTGTCTTTAGCATGAGTGTGTATGTCAGCATATGGTGCGTGTATACATGCATGGTGTTAGCATGTGTGTACATGAGTTTAGAATGTTGGCATAGGCGGTAGTGTTTGTGAGCATAAGATATTAGCATGTGTGTGTTTGTTAATGTATGGTGTTAGTGTGCGCAAGTGTAAAAATAATGGTTAAACATATAAGCTTGAGCCTTTATGGTGTGAAATACCCCTTGTCATGAAGGGGTTAACTGCAGTATAGTGAAAAGTGGTGCCGCAATAAGTTGTATTGCCCCAATAAACATCCTTTAATTGCAAACCAGGGGGTAATATATGGAAATAAAACATGATGCCAAACCAGATTTGTCAACTCCTGCTTTAATATTACAGTTTTTATGTTGATTAAGCATTTCCACGTTACTCTATTTAAAGCAGCACTTTACTTGCAAGTTCCTCCAAATAGAAGATATAGATGTCAAGTAAAATAGAAAGGAAATAGGAACAATAAAAACAGAAGTAATAAGTGTTGGAAAGTTTACGAGAAAAAGCAAAGCTCGAAATAGCATGCTTAAGCAGCTGGGTCATTCAAATTGGTACAAGTGTAAGCAACTTATTCATATTTAGGGTCTTTGTTCCTGTATGTAGTATTTTCAATACTGTGCAAAAGTTTTACACAGGTGTGAAGAAAAATGTAAAAATGCTTTAAAAAAAAAAATATAGACATGTTAATAGTTTCATTTTTTCATTAATCAAAATGAAAAGCGAGAAAAATCTAAACCACATCAATATTTGGTGTGACCACCCTTTGCCTTCCAAACACCAGGTACACTTGCACAAAGTCAGTGATTTTGTAGACGTATGCGATACTGGCTTCTGCTTTACAGCCTGATCTCCAATTCAGTGTCAGGGAGATGTCCCTGACGCTGCAAAAAAACCCCCAAATATGTACAGGGAAGTTCTAAGGGGCACCTTGCCACCTTTTTATGGATGTACCCCTATAGGGGCATCAAGCGGTTAATGTAGTACAAAATAACGTAAATGCAGAATTAACTTTATTACCTGTTTTAAGGTTTCTCTTTTTTTTTTAATCTCTTGTCCTACTTTTTTATCACTTACAAAACAAGTCACAAAAATTAAGGGCATACATAAAAAAAGATACATTAGATACATAATGATACCTAAAATACATAATGGGCATTCAATCAGAAAGAGGAAGTCAGGCGCATGTTGGTAAGTTCTAAGAGCACATGACAGATATTGCACGTTGAACAGTCATTCAAATACCTAAAAAAAGATAAACCATTTAAAATGAATAATATAATACATAGGCATTATATGTTGCACGCTATTGATGTATGGTTTGTTCAGATGGGAGGTTTTCTTTAGACTATTAATACATGATTTATATTCAGTGAGCATCACTGGTGAACCACTGAGAAAGAAAAAGCCATGTCAGATCTAACGTTGCAATATATTAGCAACAGTTGCAGCAACAACTGAAACTTTGGAAGAGTCCTTTAGTTTGCTACATTGTCAACTGTTACACATTTCATTTTTCCTACATCGGAAGGACTTGTATTTAAGCAGATTTAATAACATTATAAAGGAGGAGACACAGGGCAGATAAAGACATCACCGGTAAGTGGTTTAATTAACATCTTAATTTGAAATCACTGTAAAGATCCAATCTCAAAATATGCAGCCTGTTTCACTTTGGCAAGAATTCAAAGGTAATACAAACATCAATTGAAAATAATTACTTAATTAAGTCATTGTGGTTGTTATTATATGACATAACTCTGATACGATTAATCATTTTACAAGGTATTAATGTCCAATTTTCTGGACTTTGGACTGCACCTTGGCAAATGTACCAGTACTAAGTTTCAGTCTCAATTAAATCTACTAAATTTACTAAAATTAGATAATTGTGGTGGTTAAAGGGATGTCTCTACAGTTGATAATCTAATACTAAGATTAGTTTTGAGGTAACCCCTCATTCATATGCGTGTGCTTGGTTGGTGTGTTATTAAAAAGATGGTTGGGGTGCTTTCTCTGACCTACACATGGTGGCACTCCGGCGAATGTCACAGCTTATATCAGCCACAAATACAGTGCCCAAGAGGCTGAGTCCCAGGGTCCAGTATTAGTACATACTAATTAGTTAAGTAACATTTATACAGGATAGCATGTGCATTGGAAAATGGAAGCACAAAAAGCACTGTGTGGCGTGACAGCATTCAGTGGCATATCCTAGCCTAGGCCAACTAGGCCTAGTGTGGCAGCCATAGGGTCACTTTACCAGGAGGTGATTGCCTAATTTGACGATTGGTCTTCCTTTGAAGCTCTCAATGGTGCAGATGGAGAAAACCAAGATCTCTCTTGAAACCATTATACTGCTGAGGTCTGTGCACACCACCATAGTATTTGTTCAGCACATCCTAAGGAAAATTTCCGCAAAGAAAATGCACAGTGCAGCAGAAGCCATGGTAGACTTAGTGGGCAGCTGGGGGCACTAACCTTAGTAAGGCTTAGTCTAATAACCCCGATAAATATATCACAGAAGGGTCCGAGTGAAAAGTGCACCCACTGCCACTGTGGCTAGCCCTTTCCTGTGTGCATTATCCATACCCCACCTATAATGCAATATTTAGGAATCATTCTTCACCAGTAACAGAAAAAAAGGCGCTAAAGCCATTACTAAGCTCTTCTGTTTAAAAACAATGCGTTGATATACTGGGTTACTCAGTTAGTTACCCAAGTCTGTCTTATTACAGAGATAAGTATTGGTTCTTCATAGTTTCTCACAAAATTAAGGTGAACTCTATGTGACAAAGTTCATATGCAATTGTCTTTAGCTGTTATATCCATCCTGCTACAATTTTGAGGGTTTGACGGACACAATCTGATTTCATTAAAAATAGATTGTTTAAACTACCGTTCTCAGATAAGCATTGCATTTATTGCAACTTGTTATGTTGCCGTTTAGATTACATCAAATGCCAGTTATTCACAGTTTTGCATGACCATAATCAAGTGTTGCATCCTGTTTCAAAAACTTCAGTAGGAGGTTGTGAATTCTGTAACCTACAGTAGCCTGTTTGATTAATTTATTGATATGGTGATAAGGATGTAATAAAAGGAAGCTATCATGCTTTTTATTCTTAGTAAACTGCAAAATGGGTGAGCAACATACGGTTACTGCTTTAGCATTGAAAGAGCAAAGAGGAAGAATTATCAAAGTATATATAATAATCAGTATACTGTATAGAATATATAATGTATGGACAGTGTGATGTAATATTTATAATATGCACCGGCTATGTGGAGAAGCAGATGGGTTTAAGTAGTATAGGTATGGATAGGCTTCCTGACACGTAAATGCTTTCAAATGCATACATAATTATCTAGTACAGATCTGAAGGTAGTTCAAGTATCTAACTGATTTTGGTGAAGGCAGGCTGTGGAGTAGAATGGATGGGCTTCTACTTCCAAAAAAGCAGGAACTTTTTTTCCGTGCTGTATATCTATGCAAAATATACTATTATAAAGGGGTTGACTGGCCTGGGGGGAGGGGCAATTGCCTCTCAGGCCAAACCCAACTTGGACTGGCCCACTTGCAGAAATGCAAGTGAGGTGAGATCTATTAGGGGCAAGTTGTGATGTTTGATTGACAGATGTGTTTTAAAGTGAGTATGTATGTTATGTGTTATAGTCAGTGTGTTTGTGTGTATAAGTGTGCTTTAGCGTGTATGTTTCTAGGATGGGCCAGAAGGTGCCAGTCATCCCATGCCATATACTCCAATATGTATTTTACATGAAAGTAAGGCTTATGGATGCACACTTATGGACCTGACATGCTGCTGTCAGTAAAGGTAAGTATGTGGCACAATTGGCCACAAGCCCACCGGGCATTGAAGAGCTCCAAACTTCCGCTGGCATTAATATCAGCACAAAAACAATGCGGCAGGAGATTCATGGAATGGGTTTCCGTGGACGAGCATCTGCATGCAAGTCTCACATCACCTAGTACAACACAAGGCGTCGGATTGAGTGGTATAACGCATCCGCCACCGAACTCTGGGGCAGTGGAAACGTGTTCTGTGGAGAGACGAATCTCGCTTCTCTGTTTGACAGTCTGGTGAGAGAGTCTGGATTTGGCGGATGCCAGGAAAACATTACCTGTCTGACTGCACTGTGTCAACAGCTTGGTGGAGGAGGGATAATGGTATGCGCCTGCTTTTCAGGGTTTGGGCCCCTAACTTCCAGTGAAGGGAAATCTTAATGCTTTAGCATACCAAGATATTTTGGACAATGCTATGCTTCCAACTTTGTGGGAACAGTTTGGGGAAGGTCCTTTTCTATTCCAGCATGACTGTGCCCCAGTACACAAAGCAAGGTCCATGAGGACATGGTTGAATAGGTTTGGATAGTGTAAGAACTTGACCGGCCGCACAGAGCCCTGATGTCAACTCTATCGAACACCTTTGGAATGAACTGGAATGAAGATTGTGAATCAGGCCTTCTCTTCCAACGTCATCGCCTGACCTCACAAATGCTCTACTGGATAAATGGGCAAAAATTCTAAATCTTGTGAAAAGCCTTCCCAGAAGAATGAAAGCTGTTATAGCTGCAAAGGGTAGACCAACTACATATTAATGTCTATGAATTTAGAATGCATTGTCATCAAAGTCCCGGTTGGTGTAATGGTCAGGTGTCCCAATACTTTTGTACAAATAGCCAAATAGCGTAACATACATAATATATATATACAATAAAAGAATATGTTTTGTAATTTAAAATTAAGGTTTCTATAAAATACAAATCTAATCTAAATATTCTAGTATCTTGTCTGGGGGAGGTATGGAAATGTTTATTGTACTGTGTGGGGGAAGGGTTAAGGTTTAGATTGCCTGACATGGGTCCCAAGGGATCTTGACATTTCATGTATTTTCAATTAGTACTATGCTTACATTTCTACATCTGTTGGCACTTTACTAAATGTGGGTGTCCTGTAATACTTAATGGGACTATTTATGAGCATATAAGGGGTATAAGTTATGCCTTGAACATGTTTAATGGCCATTTTCTACAGTGAATATGATCATGCTCCTTTAAATATAAAGCTTCTAGGGATCAAATACTATGATTTTTTAAAAGACCTGTTTGCCACATAATATACTTGTACTTCATTCATTGAAATTTTGAAAATCAACACAAAATGTTATTTAGAATCACTAAAAGTATGCTGAACGATGACATAAAATGTTTCTGCAATTGTGACCCAAATACCAAATTTTGATTGCTTTCCTATGATTGTGGATTAAATATTACAATCACCTGGCCTCATCAAGCTGGGATATTATGTATCACTGAGTAGCAATCCTTATCAGGTAATCTCTTGATTAATCCATGTTGATGCCAATTCTCTCTATTAAACAGAGTATTTTGCTTTCGGTTACTAAAATAATCCTTTGTTTTATGCAGGCCAAAGATTCTGCAAAATAGTTAAATACCCTTCAATGGTACTGGAAGGTTTATTAACGTACTGAATCATACCATAAAAAATATATATTTTTTTAAACTGTGCATGTATAAATTTATATTAAATGAAAATATGAAAAAATTATAAAGTGAATTAACTGAGATAAAAAACACCCCACTTGTTTCTACAAGTGTACAACCTCTACGTGAATTTTAATTGTGATACAGAAACTGTAGTTATTCTATCCAAGCTGAATATTGCATTACGTCATCCGAAAATCTGCATTATCTTTAGTTTTACTTGAAATGCCAGTTATGATTTAAAATGATGTTGCTCTTGGATGTAAGTTAAATATCGTTCCAGTGAAACTCAGTGCCCCGATGTCTTTTCCATCTGATGAAATAGGATATATAAGATTGATAATTCTGACGGTGTCTTTGGACATTTAGAATGGAAGTAAACTGCCAGCTGTGTCCAGTGGGAAATAAACTGGATTAATTTGGTTTAAGAAATCCGATTACAGCCAGTCTGTTTAAACAAAGTCCACCTTTAGTGCATTCCTTCTCATTGAAGCATATAGTTCCATTTTCACGATGGAAAGCCAAGCAGTACAGCGTATCGTTTTACCGCGGTTCCGTATGTAAATCCCAGCATTTTACTCAGGTTAACAGATAGTAAAATATAGAGCGCCGCTAGATTTATTTGAGTTACCAGCTTTTAAATTATTCATTTTATATAGCAATAAACTTTAAGATATACGTTCAATGGATATCAACCGAAAATGGAATTATGGCTAATATATTCTTGTCTGCTGCACACGGGAATTATTTTAGGAAAAGTGGCCACTAAAATATGAAAAAAATATTTTGGAAAAAATGATGTGTGCGCAATGGACATTATGTTATTAAACGTCCTGGTGGACATATGATTAAATGGATGGTGGCCACTATATGGACTTCCAAAAGCCTTTTGTCGATGTATGGAGAGCAGAGCCAGCCCTGGTTACTTTAATCCAGGGGCGTCCAACATGTGGCCCTCCAGCTGCTGCAGGACTACATATCCCACAATGCTCTTTCAGCTAAGGGGCTGGCTGAGGAGTATGGGAGATGTAGTCCTGCAGCAGCTGGAGGGCCACAGGTTGGACGCCCCTGGATTAATCCTTGGTGAGATGTTCCACCTGAGACTTCCCTTTTCACACAAAGGTATTCTATTATTTACAACAGGACACTATAAATGGAGACTGCGATATATAATCCTCATAAACATAGTAAAAGGAAGACTTATGTGCGTATGCTTTCTATGCCAGGTTTTTTTAAACAAATGGAAATGGACAGTCTAATGTCCCCGACATCCCACTAGCAATAGAAGAATGTATATTACTCTGTGAGTAACCCTAATCCTCTGTGAGCACATCGGGCTTCGCTGCTCTTTTATTCCAGAAACACTAAATGAACATTTGATGTGATTTGAGGGGGGTTAGGGCAGGCCGGGCACTTTGGGCCCTGGGGCCACCAGACGATGTTAAGTGCTGGAAACGCACTGCCTGATATGATTTACTCCTCATGACTTGTGTAGCCAGGAGTATCCAGCCAGTAGCGGCAGGCCGGGTGATTATGGATGGCCAGTCTTTCTGCAGAGGATCTCTGAATGCGAGGTGTGGCGGGATGGTTGAGATGCCTCTCAGTCGAATGGAATAAGCGAGTACTTTGCTATGCGTTGGTTATATCGGGGTGCTGGTGACCCTATTTGGTCACACCATTTACAAGCATTATTTTGGCAGGAACCACGCATTTTTTTAAGCATGTCTAGTAGAGCATGGGGGAGGGGTAAGAAACATAGAATTGGACAGTAGATAAGAACCGAACATTTTTCTTTATGTTAATGCCAGAAACCCATATTTGCTCCTTGGGCTTGTCTTAGATTCAGGGTAGCTGTATGGCTATACCATGCATACTTAAATTCTCTCACTGTACTACACTCTATCACTTCCGTTGGGAGGCTGTTCCCTTAATCTACCACCCAGTAAAGTAATCCACTCAGCTCTAATATTAACTGTTACTAAAACATCAACAAGTAGCTACTCCGCAGTTATACATAAAAGTACATATTTCCTAATTTGTTTATTTGTGTTTTGTCAACTGTCCATTTGCTGCCAGTCCCACGCACAACTGTTACCACAACCGTAATCGGCTCGTAGGACCCACGGCACCGCCGGAAGAGTTAAGCGTCATAGCCTGTTCAGGTTACATCCGTGCCCCTCGTAGCCTTAGACAAAGCAGTAGATTGAGCCGCAGCCCGGGATGTACCACCGCCCACACACCCCTCCAATACCTCCTACACGGCCCAAGGGTTTGGTTTCACCACCCGTAGCTCCGAACCTCTGACACCCCCCCCCAATAACTCCCTCTCAATTAGCCCTGTCCTTCGCTCGACGTCGACATCGCCAGCCAATCACAACTGCCCGAGTCCTCCTCCCCTTAATTCTTTCCCTATGCTGCCCCTTGCGGCCATCTTGTTGAGGGGAGAACAGTGAGCGGTTTGAACCTCAATGTGTGCGACAGCAGGCTGAGCGAGGCGGGGTTTAAGAGGGGCGGAGCCGCCGCTAACATTTAGCCGTTTTACTTCTCAGCATCTGCATCGGCTCTCACTTCCTCTGTATTTGCTGTCCGGGAGATTACTGCGTGCGACAGTATTTCACTGGGATACATCCGACTGTGGCTGTTACCATGTCACCTGACCAAGAGTCCCGGTAGGGGAGAGTGGGGGAGCGAAGGGACCTTCCTTCACCACCCCTGGCTTCAGACTTACGCTGGAGCCGGCAGCGCCATCTCTGACAGCGGCCTGTATTATCCCCGAACTGTCCTGCAAGAGGAGGCCGACCTGGGAACAAGGTTGCCGGTGAGGTGGGTGCGAGGCCTGCTGTCCTAGTTGACTGAGGTGAAGCGAAGAGATAGGAAGTCGGAGAACCCGCGATGTCTTCGCTACGCTAGAGGCGGACTGTGAGGAGCTTTGACAACTAGTCCCCGAGCTCTGCTCGCCCTGCTAGGGGAGGGAACGGAAGCCCTATCGGCCAGGAACGGCCTACCTCGTCCCATCTTCCAGCCTCCCCGTGGGGATTTGTTTTGGTTCTGCCCCTCCACGATGTCTAAGATGCCGGCTAAGAAAAAGAGCTGTTTCCAGATCACCAGCGTCACCACGGCGCAGGCCACCAGCAGCATCACGGAAGACACGGAGAGCCTGGACGATCCGGACGAATCGCGGACCGAGGATGTCTCATCTGAGATTTTCGATGTGTCCCGGGCCACGGACTACGGGCCCGAGGACGTGGTGGAAAGGAGCTCCTCCGAGGAGACCTTGAATAATGTC
Organism: Spea bombifrons; assembly: GCF_027358695.1. NCBI lineage: Eukaryota > Metazoa > Chordata > Amphibia > Anura > Pelobatidae > Spea > Spea bombifrons. The sequence continues at coordinate 94,898,527 of NC_071089.1, read as the reverse complement.
GGGGAAGCGGAGACGCCGGGAACTATGTCTCCTAACGTTCCACATGAAAGTTTCGGGATCGCGGGCACAGTGATTGGGGTCGGCGGGGGAGCTGTGACGCGGAGCAGCGGCCAGGTGGCCACGGGAGGCCCTTCCGGCCAGCTCTCTGCTCCCCATACCCCAACTGCGCTCCCTGGTGTTGCTACGCCGACCAGCGCGCCCCATGTCACATCTCAGCCTGCCGCCAGCAGCACGGCCACTTGCAGCTCCCGTTTTCGGGTGATCAAGCTGGATCACGGCTCAGGAGAGCCATACAGGAGGGGTCGCTGGACGTGTATGGAGTATTACGATAGGGACTCTGATTCCACCTTGATCAGTAGGACTGGGGACACGATCAGGCACACCAGCACCATTGATCACTCTGTGGACAGGGACAGTGGCTTGGGTGCCACCGGTGGCTCAGTGGTGGCGTCTGCCGTGCACATAGGCTACGCTCCAGAGTCTCTGGCTGACAGCCCTCTTACTGCTGTGTCACAGTTGCCTTCGAGTGAGAAGATGAACCAGCCCTCCCAGCAGCAGCATTTTGTTATTGGGCAGCAGCCTATAGGCGGAGCAGTGTCTCAGGGGGCTGCTCAGCCAATGTATCCTGGTGCTGCAGTCACCACTCAGCAGATGATGGTGCAGCAGAGCCAATCCCATGTATCTCCTCAGAACATTGTACAAGGTGGACACAATGGCAAAGGCACCGTACCCCAGAATGTACCTGTAACTATAACCCAGCAGCAGGCAAGTGTTTCTGTGAGTCAACCACAACAGTTTGCTTTCTCCCAGGTCCAGCCTGGACATGTTATGTCTACCCAGTCCTCTGCCCAGCCAGAGTATGTGCAACACGTAACAGTTATGCAGTCACAAGGAACAAGTCAGAAAGCCACCACTGCTTCGGTTATTACAAGTACTGGGTCTCCATCCAGTCTTCCAGGCCAGCACCTGCAAGCAGGTGGAGCGCAACTGATGGGTCTTCTTCCCAAAACTAGCGAGTCATTGAGCCAAAGTTCAGGGCTCATACAAAGTGGTCAAGCGCCGCAAACCCTACCGGTTCATATGCAGCCTCCAGGAACGGCGGTGCAGACAAATGTGTCCTCAGTAGGTGTAGTGCAACACAAAACAAGTCAACAGCAAGCTGGTGGGAGTAGTCATGTGTCAAGCATTCCTGGTGGACACCTTGCCATGCCTCCTGGAATGCAGAATGTGCCTGTGGCTGTACCAAGTAGTGTGCCTACTGCGTCTGCCGCTCCTGTTTCTATGCCAATTGCCCCTTCTACGTTTGCACAGTCTCCATTAACCAGCCATACACCTGTCAGTAGGAGTAGTAGCCTGATCCCACCTGTTGGGCTTCCAGCAATGCAAGGCATGGCAAATGTGCATGCAAGTCTACCCCAAACTAACATAAATCTATTTCAGACACAGTCATTGACTGGTCAGATTGACGACAGAAGAAAGTCGGAGCCCCTACCTCAGCCGTCGGTTTCCCTAATTTCTGAGAAGTCTTTCGTGAAGGTTCCTATTACAGACGCTCTAGCAAATCCTCTCCACTTACCCGTATTTGGTTTACCTATTCCAGTTGATGGCGATGATGACAGGTATGATGCATTTCACATTTTTCTTTAATGTTTCTAAATGCAATTTTTCCAGGAATGTGTATATTTGTGTTTCAGCGAAACTGAATGACACACTTGAATAGCAGGTTTGTAGTTTGTTGAAAGGTAGCAAATCATTTCATTTCTATAATTCCACAGTGACGGACTGGCCAAAAGCTGTATATACTAATGGACATGTCTGCTTCGTTATAGCATATATATATATATTATTAAGGTACAAACTGCAATATCTGCACTGGGTTAAGGCGTATTGGGTGCTGTTGCTCTGTGATATTTGTATAACTGAGGGCTCAGATGTTTGAAAGTATGTTGAGTATTATATCTGTATACAGCGGGCACGGGTGAGTCGGCGCATCTGTGACAGATTAATGTTTTATGTGCAATAAGTATTACAAAAGGGGCTGTTTATTGGCCGATCGCTTGTTGCTTATGTTCACTCAAGGTCTTCATAAACAAACATGGAGATCTTGGATTATTTTCAGAATTTCCCACAGGAGGTAGAAGAGAACTTTAGGAAAAGCCAGTGTTTATGGGGCTGCGCTTAAGCACTGACTCTGTGATTGTGTTGACTTTGAGTCTTTGATCCAAGTTCTGATCCAATAAGTTGGGTGTTTCAATATTTCCTTGCGTGTGACGCCCTTCTGCCAAACCCAACTTTTAGTCAAATGGAGTGGGTGCCGCTAGGTATCTTGTGTTTGACAGATCACACCTGGTGTAGTCTGTGTGTATTCGTTGCAGGCTAAGTGATTTCAGTAAACTATATATTTCATGTTTCGTTATGTATACATGCATAAAGCATGCATGCTGTAGAAGTGTCTTTTAATTATAATTCTTTTATTTATATAGCACCAACAATTTACACAGCGTTTTACACTACATATATTCAAGGGGTATAACAAGATGAGAACTGACAGACTGAGACAAACCGATACATTAGGTGGAGAGAGCCCTGCTCGCAAGTGTACAGTCTTGAGGGAATCTATATTTAGATCAGGTTGCTCCTGACAATCTTTCCCAGCCCCAAATCTGCTGAGCCCCTTCTTTGCGTGTCGGGGTATACGCCGCCCGTGCACGGACTCCATGGGATCGTTCATTCATAGGTCTGTAGCATTTGGTAGGCGCTGCCATCGCGCTGATATGTACGATTACACAAAAGAATCATGTGATGTTTTCGCTCGCTGCCAGGCCACGTTGCTCTTTAATACGCTGAGGATCGCTCCGTTCCAATTCTGTAACTGCTTCTCCAGTCTCGATGCTCCGGGATTTATTTTCTATTGTAACTTGCCTGTGCTTTGTGGGCCGTTTAAAAGAGCCGGGCACTTCTTTCTCATACATGCTGGGATTTATTCACAGGTGTTTGCATTGGTCTTTCACTCTGTTGCTGGCCCTGCATAATGCATAGATAAATGAATCATGCCATACTTAGCCCCCCCCATACATTTAAAGAAGACCTCCAGATACACCCCACTGTACTGTGTATTAGACTGGTCCACATATTGTCTGCAGCTGCCAAGTAAAGAGGTTCAGCATCGCTCGCTGTTCTGTTATTGGAGTGCTTCCATGTCGGTATCGGTAACTTTCGCAGGACTGACTCATTATTTGCCGTCTCAGCTGCTGCCGATAACTGGAATAGTTGAGCGGTTGAATCATGATTTACCTGTTGCCTGGCACGTCGATAACTGCACTTAATCGTATAAAGCGGTGTTAGCCATATTCATGTTGATACTGACCGTTCTCTATGCTATATTGTGGCGATATCACGGAAACATCGGCTCGTGAATCTTGATAATGCCTTTGCGTGTAAATTACAAACGGTGGCTGTAGCTGTTCTAATCCTCCTCGTTTGAGATCAATTTTGGGGGCTTTGTTTTTGGGTGCATCATCGCTTATCCTTTTTGGTGCAGGGTCTCGTTCGTGTCCCCCTCGCAGTATTTGGCAGGTGATTTCTGTTTGGTGTCTCGCCAAGATAAATACCATATTGGCTCGGATATAGGCCGCCCCCGTATATAGGCCGCACCCTAAAAGTTTGGTGCTTTTTTTTTTAAAGTTTTTTTCTTTAAAAAACACCAAAAAAACATGCTGCCACTCTGTCCCCCCCCGAGATATGCTGCCACTCTGTCCTCCCCCCCCCCGAGATATGCTGCCACTCTGTCCCCCCCCCGAGATACGCTGCCACTCTGTCCCCCCCCCCCGACTTACCAGAGCAGACTCCCCGGGTGTCTTGCGGGGCCGGAGGGGGACATCTATGCAAATCGCGTATATAACTCCCGGTGCCGGCACTCAGCGGAAGTGCCGGCACCGGAAGTTGTATACGCGTATTGCGTAGATGTCTTCCGCCAGCCCCGCAAGACACCCGGGAATCTTCTCTGGTAAGTCGGGGGGGGGGTGTAAACTGTATCGTGCGGACGCTTAGACAACCTCCCGTGCCGGCACCAGCCCCCCCCCCGTGGGAAGTGCTGGCAGGGGAGGATGTCTGAGCGTATCGGGGAGTAGGATGCAGGTCCCTTGCACCGCTGCGGGGGATCTGTATCCTAACCCCGCTGCCTGCCCGGCGCCCGGGACTGCATGTCCTGGGTGTCGGGCGCTAGACCCCGAATATAGGCCGCACCCCCACTTTAAAGACTTAAAGTGGGGGGAAAAAAGTGCGGCCTATATTCGGGCCAATACGGTATTTATAGCTCCCATTGCTGCCTCCGTTTAATAATGACTTTTTTGAACAGGTTGCTGAGGTAGTTGGATTCCAATAAAATTAAAGGGAAACTGATCTCAATTTCTCAAAAGGCTCCATGATGAAAAAAATTACAAAGGTGTTGGGTTTTGTTTATCCTACTCCCTTTTTGCCCACTAAACTGTGGCTGTTCCCATTAGCTACATCACTTCGCGTATGCGGAGCGAGCCATAAAGACATCCGCCGGTAACTTCCTCAACCCAACGTCGTAAGATCAATTCTGTACAAAAAGCAGCATCATGGAGCAGCTGACGTTGGCTCCAGAAGTGGCGCTTAATCCGACATCTATGATAGGATAATAAAACTTTTTATTGGATTGAGGAATTTACTGCAGGCCCCCCCCTTCTTCTCCCACCCCGCTTGTGACTTAGATCTGTCTGTATGTGTTTTTAGTAGTGATGGGAATGAGTCTGGTTTTCCTTTACCTTTATGTTGTGATTACAATGTCTCCTCCTGTTAAATTTTGTGTATGGCATTGCTTCAGCTGAGGTTTTACACAGATATTACTGAGCTGATAAGGAACGTGTGAAACGGATAGATTTTATAATAAAAGTGAGATCTAAACACAAGCGAGCACAAACGGGTATCGTTTATTACAGCTAGGTAAAGATTCCAATTGACTTGTCATGTTCAACTTATTTGCTTTGATGTACACAACCTTTTTTTTTATTATTATTATCATTATGGGCATATATACTACTGTACAAATGTTCGGTGTCCTTTAGGACATTTCTATCTGTAACCTAATTACAGCATGGTTTTCTAATTTAAAAGTTGACCTTTTTTAAACTTGGATTAATGAACACAATGTGCCATTTGAACACAGGAGTGATGGGAGTGATAAAGGACCTCCTATGAAGATATTCCATTAAAAAAAACCAGCCCTCTCTTTCTCAAACACAAGGACGTTTTTAAATGACCTCAAATGTTTTGAACAATACTTTGATAGAGATATATATCTAATATATATTATTCTCAAGGTATTCTTGTTTCATGGGGGCTAGTTTGGTAGTTTTCCAACACCCATGGGCTGGCAGGGCATAAAAGTCCCAGGAGCTAGGTAGTCATGACTTCTCACTTTTAGTCTGTCTGGCTCCTGACTTTATTAGGAATAATTTAGATATTAGACCAGCTGTCCTCCCTTTTTTATTGTTCTTAAAGTAAAACTACATCTGTATTGTAAGCGCTGGAGAAGCCAATCTATCCACTGCAATTACTGGCGATTTAATTCTTATTCTTTGAAGAAAAAAAAAATAAAAAAAAAGTTGCTGTTTTGTGTGTTTCCTTTTTAAGCTTTCTGTACTATTCTACTTTGCATGTCTTTAGTGTAATTTATTAGTGTTGCGCTTTTTTTTTTTTTGTGCGTGTGCCATATGGATGAATATTTAAATACCACTTTTGTTGCTGGTGACACCGCACATGAAAAAAAATGTTGGAAGATTTTTAAAATTGCCTCCACAAAAATAAGGCAAGTACAAGAGTTGTGTTCTTTAATGTCTAAATTGCATGGCGCTTCATGAGTTATCATTCACATTGCGATTGAGATGCGTGTTAATATTGTGCAGTAGAACACTCTTAAATCATGGGGGGGGGGGTGACAAATAATCCTTCTAAAATACTGTGTGTATGAATGTGACGTGGTTGCTTGTGCTGCCGAGAGAGAGAACTCCTTGAAAAGTCCTCCATGTTTGGCACGGAGATGTAAACTACAACCGTGTGTTGGAATAAGATCAGAGTGTAGATCATTTTCCATAGATAGCCGTCCAGCATGCGCTGTTCAGGCCACATTCCAGTCCCTCTTGTGAATGGCTGTGATTGTGACCGGTCGGCTCCAGCCGGTAGCTGCAGATCACATTGTAAGCCCTTGGTTCTCTGCTGCCTGCTGCCACATTTGATTTAAAGGTCCGCTTGAGTAGGTTTAATTAAAGCGGCTAAACTTCACCAATAGTAAGCGAGAAAGTGTCTGCTCAACAATAGATCCTGCACTGTTTCCCAGCCCGGGATGTTAAGACTCTGCATGCTATATAAAACCGTAGGGCTGATGTGAGGTGATGAGCCAGCTTACGGCAGCTTAAAGCAGATCCCAAATCCTAGATTGTTTTAGCCTCAGCCTGCACGGTGTTATACGGCGCGGTCATTTTGGGCTATTATTTTGACTGCTGTGACGGCACCCATCTCCCCGCTGCGTGTAAATGGGAGCAACTAGTGCGTTCAGTCTGTTAGACAATTCTGGGTCATCGTGTTACCTGGGCTTTGTAGAGTCCTTCAAAGAAAAAAAAAAAAAAAAAAAACCTTGTATAATGAAAGCTCCTAGAAGTACAAGCTGTATTTAATTACTTTAAGCAAATCCAGCATAAGAGTACAAATCCGGTGAGCGAGGGGGCAACGTGTGAATTGCTTCACCTAGTGCAGGTTCCCCGGAGAGTGAAATGTATGTCTGTACCCTTGTTACTGTATCTTTCTGTAATTGTGGTGCTGTGTATGTGTATATATATGTATATATGTGTATATATATAATATATATGTATATGTATATATATTTGTTTTTCGGGGGGGGGTGCTATTTTAGTCAATTCCTATTTCAGTGTGGTTTCAAATTTGAGGCCATGGCACTGAGATTACCTGGTATGCTTATGATATGCCAGATAAAGGCAATCTGTTCCACGGAAACTTGACTTCCTTGACTGCCATGAGTGCCATACAGTGGGTTGGTGGCAAATAACACTTCATAAGTAATATTTGCTGTTCAGCAGTCCTTATCTTGCCTGTGTTTAGGGTTCCTGTTTATGTACAAATGATACTTAAGAAGTTAAGACATCCCAAATGCGATCCATTCTCCACAACGTTATTTTGTAGTGCCCCGCTACAACCATTTAATTCCTTGTGATTGCACTTCTTGGTATAAGCCTTTTATTAGCAGAGATGTGTTAAACCATGTTTCATTTGATTCTTGGGTCTCGCAGGAATCCCTCATCTGCTTTCTATGAAGCTTTTCATCTGAAGGTCCGTGGGCCAAAGAAACTGTGTGATAGGTATGGCTATTGGATTGCTGTCCGTGGAGGCTTGCATGAACGGCTTGCGATGAGCTTGATTCTTGCGTTAACACCTGGCAAATGGTGCTATGAAAATGATCTACAGCTTTGGCTGGTTTACGTTGGGATGTGGGTGTCGATCAGATTCTAACTTGGTATTTTTCTTTTAGGTTGTTTCTTGCTCCCATCAATGCTCAAATCCAGTTCTAGACTTCAATTAAATATTTAACTTATACATAAGTTTACTTTCATTCCCAGATCTTTTTATTTTTTTTTTTTTTTTTTTTTTTTTTTTTGGGTGGGGTGGAAATTTCAATTGAACGAAGTTTGGACCGATTCACCAACTTTCTGATTATACTGTAAATGAAAGCTTCCTATTCAAACACACTTTGTTGCCCGGAACTCCTCATGTCTGCAATATGGAACCAGGACGTAACATTCTCAAATTATAACTTGCATTGAAACATCTTGTAAAAAGCCTGCAACCCTAGAGATGCATGTTGGAAGATGATATCCCACGAAGACTGTTAATCCTTACAGATACTACCTGGTAATGGCCAAGAACGTTTCCTGAACTTGAAGTTTATTCATGGAGGCAAGCTAAGGAAGACAATTGGATGTTTTGGGGTTTTTTTGGTTTTTTTTGTTTTTTTTTGCCTTTTCTGTAAATGTTTATAGTCAGTTTATGAAACTATACGTTTTGTTCAAAAGTAACGAAATAAAAAAAAAAAAAATACAAGCATAAAAAGGACATCCGTTCCCCAAAAAACCTTTCTTATCTGCTTATAATGTGAATCCAGGCTTTTAATGGTTCTGCTCCCTTTTTTATGAGCACAAACCTAAAATAACTTTAAAACTTTTAGGAATTCAATTATTAAAACATCTTCTGGATTTAAACACCTGGAAAATATTAGAAAATGCCCAAGTCTGAAGAAGCAAGTTTGTCTTAAAAGAAGACCGTGGAGGGAAGAGAGCACTTATTTCTCTAAAACTACATAAAAACAAAACTAGTTTTTCATTAACAGATCAATATAGATTGATCTGTGGTCTATTGTACCTCCTTTCTGATGAAACCATCTGCAAATGTATCTTAAAATGCATTTGATAATTTAGAATGAGCCTTGTAGCCCCCCATGGCTGCCCCCGATCTGCAGTATGTGCCAATAACAGCTGCATTTGTAAAGGAGGAAGCGTTGGTTAACTGAACAAACTGGCTGCTTCCATATATCAAAGTGTAGCAGCAAAAAAAATGAAATCTACAATTCCTTTTTGCAATGCTCTCAAAGGGTGGCTTCTAATGGGCCTCCGAAACATGCCTTGTGACTATCATTAGGGTGTTTATTTTATTGAAGATCACACTTTTGAAGGGCCAAGCAAAGACTTTATATAATTCCTATAATGTAGTTGATGCGTAATATCATTTTCAAGCTACTTTTGTAATTTTCAAAACCAAATCGCTCCTGGGAAAATGTACCCCCCCCCCCCTTCTGAAGACTTTCTGAATAATTTTTTTTTTTTTTTTTCCTTTCAAAAGCCGGATTTGTCTGTGTTCTGTTTTTACAATGTAAATGGAATTCCATTTTGTTCCATCTCATCATTTGGATGAAAATATCGAACCTTGCTCGCATATGGCACGCTGGCCGCTTAGACAAGCTGAAGTTTTCCATTGATTATTCATCTTTTGTTCCAGAACCTTCAATTCCCAGTCCGCTGACCGTAGACATCTGGGGTATCTGTAGAGGGAAGTTGCATTTCTAATTGTGTACAACTTTTTTTTTCTCTAGTCTTTTTAGATCTACAGTGTTGCTATTTTGCTTTGGAGGAACTTGGAATTGGATTAGAGCAGTCAAGGGAGCAGGGAATATCGTAAAAGAAATAAAGGGAATTAACAGTTTGTGACCGTCGACTGGTTTAGCAACTTATTCTAAGGCCAAACAGAGAGCAAGCGATTCAGAAAGGTAAGATTAATTTCCATTCTTTAAAGGGCCTCAGTGAAACGCCATTCCATACAAAGACATTCCCAGAATTTTGTGCGAGATTGATGAATTGGCACACTTAATACACAAGTGTTTATTTTCTCTTTGGTGTATAACTGTGTTGGTGTTGTGGTCTTAATCACGGTTATGATTCTCAAAATATGCCTTACTAATTTTACTGTGAGCTGCAAATATTTTGGCTTGATCATCATGCTTCGTGATTTTGAAATTATCTGTACAATTTAAAGTGGGGTATTCTCCTGGAACGTAAGGGATTGTACTGTGTTCTGCTTGCTTTTTGTACACTGCATGTTGTCTGAATATTTGTGTTGCTTTTAATTAAACCTGTTTAGTTTTTCAGTGTTATTAGTCGTTTAACATTTCCTGTAAAGGGTACATGGAAACAAACTTCCTTTTGTGTGTAAAGCGCCAGTGGCTTTTCATATTTCAGGGATGCTGGTCTTCAGGAGCAATGATATTTCCTAACAGTATCGGTACATACAGTATTTTTTTTTTTTGGGGGAGATAATGTAGAAGTTCGACATCCTACACTCTTACAGGAATAGTATGTGTACCCGAAAATGTGCTCTGGAATTGTACATACATTGGCAAAGAGGTGCCTTTACGTGGTAGTCTCCTGATGGCGATGTAACAAAATATCATTTTGGATGACGTTACATCTTACGGCCACCTCCATGGCTGGTGTGTGTGTACAAGTCATAACTGGTGTACATGGTATCCCGAAGAATAATGTTCTTGTTTGGCGGACAGAACTATCTTCTGCTCAACGAGCAGCAGTAGTCCATGTGAACTTTGGAAACGGAAGTCTTCGTGGACAAACCAAATACAAGCAAGAGATTGTTGATTCCACCTTAGAAAAGACCGTTCTTCAAAATTAACATGGTAACGCCAATACACAACCAGTGGAGTTTGTGGCCATGAAACCTACAAGAGCAGAATTGGTGTTTATTGTACAAGCATAATGTAATACTGTGTGTTGGATAAAATACTTTGCTCTGTCAAGTTACATATTACAGCAGCTCTTTGTGGTATAAATCAAAGTCTACATTGTCCTAATAAATTGTTGGCATTTAATTAAAAGGACAGGTTTTTTTTTTGTATATATTTTTAGATAACTTTGAAAAGTGAAAGATAATTTAATTCTGTATTAACTTCCTTCCTGAGAAACTTCCATAGACAAACTGTCCCTGCATTGTACGTTCTGCTTTCTCCTGGGAAGTTTTTATTTTTGGCATAACCATGAAAGTTGCTATGAAACCTATCCCTTTGAGTTTTGCAAGAAGGAAACCAACGTTCACTAACAGGTATTAACAGCTACACCAATTAGCCTTCCAGCAGAACATCTAGTAAATAAGGCTTTTAACATTTTCAGAAAACATATGGTTCCTCATGGAATGTCTTCACTGTGGTTAAAGATAATACTAAGACCTAGTTTCTAGATGGACTCTTATAAGCTGAGTGATATGAGTACTGTAGTGGATTGAATAGTCCTGCAGTAAGATATATAATATTGTGTGTGTATTTTTTTTGGTCCTACCTCCAGTTTAGAGACTTGTTTTATTTTTTTTTATACAGTCCTTGGGTTAGGCACCCTGTTTATGAGGGTTTATCTATTTTGGCTGAAAGACAAGGGTATAGCCCTAGGTTGGGCAACACCTGAAGACTCTACCTTAATGGTCCTCGGTGACTCTGTTCATCCCCTGACCCAAATTACTTGCCTCTGTTTTCTCTATAATGGTTAGAAAGGTAAGCTCGTCCTCCATTAAAGAATGTGGCCCTGCTGATTGGGTCACCGGTGGCGTTTGTGTAGCAAGCTAATAAGACAAGCGACCTGTCATTTTCTTCTGTGCTGTTGGCAGCCCATCAGGTTTATGAATGAAGGAAGAATTGTCGGCAACTCTGCATGTACTTTCATTGCCCTTGCTTGGCAGAAGACTGCTCATTTCAAGCAAACCTATGTGTCATGAGCCAATGTGTGCCTCACATTACTTCCTCCCCATTACTAAATGGTGTGTGGGGGGGTGTAGTTCAGATGCCTTCCTTCATCTCTGAAGCATATCCATGGTATTTATCACAAGTTAAAAGAATAGTACATAAGAATGTACTATTCAAAAGCTTCAGGCACAAAACTCACTCGTTTCTGGTCCAGAGCTGGGAAGGGGTGATCCCGGGGAATGGAAGGAAATTACCAGTTTCCCAAAGAATGAGGAAACATCCCCTTCAATAGCTATTAAAAAAAAAAAAAATGCCCAATAGGGATGCATCTGTGTTCAGTACCATAAAAAGGTCAGAACACACCAATGCCTGTATGGTGGAAGTTTTAGTGGCCAGATGTGCAAGGTTATGGATATACTAGATTTTAGGAAGGCTTCTTGGAACCTTGCAAATGTCAAAGGCTTTACATGAACTTATGTCAAATTGGAATAAAAATTGTGGATGTGCCCTTTCGAAGGCTTTAAAATTGTAATACTTTCTGGTGATAAGATGTTCCTACAACGCAAGATTCATAAAGAATAGTCTTCCCCTAAGACATCAAAGCCTCTATTAACTGAGCAAAAAAAAACAATTCCCGGTACTATAGCCCAAGCCATAGTCTATTCAACAGCTTTTATTGTTTCTAAGTACAAACAGATTAACTGTAAATGTCTAAACATAGATCCGCAGGACACCTATTGCTGCGTTCCAGTTGTAATAATGGATGGCAAGGAACTTGGTTTTGAGCTTTCTACTGCAATCTGCACATTCAGAAAAGTCAGAGCGGTGACAGCTGAGGCGAAAGGTGTTGTCTGTTATTTGGATAACTTGTCAGTAAGAGCCCAGTCGCAAACTTCTTAAGCACCATTTCCGCATCGCAGTTGCGACCCAACAATACGTAGGTTACCTAATCAATTGGGGTGGGAGGGGAATACCAGCTAATACTCATGTAAGATTGTGTTGAGTGATATAAAATGCCACCCAGGGGGGAAAAAACACTGCGCCAATTTGTAGTTTCCTATCCTATCCAGTTAGTGATGGAAGAAAATGTGTCGTCCATGATATATCTCATGGCGTTATTGTGAACCGTTTAAGCTTCCATGGTTCATGGTTGCCGGGGATCGGCATTGTCACTGCCTGCTGTGAGCTTTTACTCGATGTTTGGACCTAGGCACAGTGCTGACCATACTTTTTCTCCTGGTGGATCCAAGACTTTCATTGAACAAGATGATGGTCATGGCGAGTGCCAGACTAGGTTGTAGTTAAAGCTGATGATCGTTTGCAGATAGGCCCCTTTTTGTCAAGATCTTAGATTCAACTTCCAGGCTCCTGTCACTTGCCCCCCCTTCTAAGGATTAAAAGGCTTTAGTAATGAAGTATTTTGTAAAATTCCCAGCTCTCCAGCCATCATTAAAGCACTTTAAAGGACAGGGCTTCACTGCTTCTTCTAACAGCAAGTGCCCTTTAAGAGTATGAGGTATTAGAGTGTCTCTTAATAGTTGAAGAAAGGGTGGTGTAACTTGTTGCCAAGTAGAGGTGGTGCTGATGGTTTATCAAAGTCTGGTACAGGTTTTGAAGTGCGAGTCCCCCAGCTAAACTGTCTGCAGAATACATCTCCATGCTGGGGTTTTTTGTTTTTTTTTTGGTTTTTTTTTGCTATGCCAGTAAGGATACAAAGCCCACAAATCGGTGTTCTTGTACATGCATTCTTAAGAATATCAGTTTTAACCATAATTTGTATAAATGTGCTGCAATAATGAAAGGAAAAGTTGGTGGCTGGATTATGCAGGACTGTGTATAGTGCTGTGTATCTCAACACCAATTCATTTTGTGTCCTCAATGTCCTGACTGAAGCACAATTTCCTGTAAAGTCACCGGTGCACCCTTACAAAAAAAATACTGCAGTTTTTCTGAAGTAATACTGCAGTTTTTTGGACATGAGAGAACTGCAATACTGCACTTTTACTGCAGTATTACTGCACATTTACTGCATTTGTACTTCACTGTACTGCAGTTTTTACTGCAGTTATTTTTGTACGGAAGTGCAAATGCAATAAAGCTACAGTACTTTTTGAAGTACAACTGTAGGTTTGCAATATATATAAAAAAAAAAAAAGTGCCGTAAATGTGCAGTATTGCAGTTTTTTCATGTCCAAAAAACTGCAGTAATTTTTCGTAAGGGCATTATACTTGTGCTTTGATCCTGGACAGACTTATGGGGGGAGTTATCATGTCTAATCTTTTCTTTTAGCAAGACATGTAGAGGAGTTTGACTGCCTGCTATTATACAAAATAACCACCTTTTTGACATCTTTATAGTTATGGAGGACTTAAATCTTCCTGATGTAGATGAGACCCGAACATCTGTGTCAGCCAGAAGCTAGAGACACAAATTCTTGCACTGTATTTTATAGAAATTTTTCTAAAATGAAAACATTTGTTGGCGTCTTTCATAGTCCAGGAAAAATGGAAATATTTGTCTGCTAAAGGTGGCAGAAAATTGCATTAAACCTGCTACTTGGACTAAAAGAAAAGGGAAACTACTGTGGTACTCCCCAGGTGTTACACAAATGTTGGAGAAGGTAGCTTTTAGCCGTATTGGCTCGATTATAGGCCGCACCCGAAAAGTTACTTTCTTTAAAAAAAAAAAAAAAAAAAAATTAGATTCTTAGGGGTGGCTATCTCTGCGCGTCGGGTAGATGTCCACAATGTGGGGTAACTGTTAGCAAAGATAAACAGGGTTGTTTACGGAGGAAGTTGAACTATCCAAAGTAAAAACTGACAAATCCATGGGATGAGATGCACCTGAAGTTACTAAAGGAGCTCTGGGGTGTACTGGGACTGACTTATTTAACTAGTCACTATTGGCAGGACTAGTTCCAGAATTTTTTTAAGTTGGCAACTGTAGTACAACTTCACAAAAAACTGCAGACCAGTAAGTCTTGCGTCAGTACTTGCCAACGTTAATGGAAACCATGCTAAAGGATAGGATTGTTAAATATTTGTGAGGAAATGGTTTGCATGCTTAGAAACCTCCTGGACTCACTAAGGGGAGATGCTGTCAAACTTAATTTATTTTTTTGTGATAAGTTAACTAAAAGACACCAGAGGGGAGCTGTTTATCTAGATTTTAGTAAGGCGCCTGACACTGTCACCCATAGAAAACTTATAACTAAACTGGCTGTCAAGATGGTTGAGTGACAGGAGGCAGACTGTTGTAGTAAATGGTATATATTGAGAATGAGGTCTTGTTACTAGTGGGGTACCTCTGAGGTCCGTATTGGGACCTGTATTTGTATTGTGATATTACAGAAGGTTATAATGGTGACGTATGTCTCTTTGCGGATGATACAAAGGTCTGCACCTACATAAGTTGAATAAGAATAGTTAAGAGTGGGACAGCTGCAGTTTAATGTTTATCGACATAAACTACTGCACTTAGGACATAAAGACAGCATATGGCGCTGGGCAGGGGCGTAACTAGAAACCTCAGGGCCCCGGTGCGAGAATCTGTTAAGGGGCCCACTCTTCTTCCCCCCCCCCCCTCAACCCATCTATCCCTTTCTCACGATCTACCCTCTTCTCACAGTCTCCCCACTCCCTCCCTACACCCCCCCCTTTGTAGGTCACTTACCGTCAACTCCTGTGTTGGGAGCGTGAGGCATTTGTCTCGGGTGCCGTCGCTTCACTGCTGAGCGCCGGCATATGATGTCATATGCCGGCGCTCAGTGTGAAACGCCGGTTACCCGACACAAACGCCTCACGCTCCCAACACTGCACTCTGGGCAGCGCTGAGGCAGGCGACGGCGGCGGGGAGCAGAGGCATCCTGGATTTCTGTCAGTCAGGGGGGCCCAAGAGTTGCCGAGCGGTCGTTTTCAGCAACCGCTTGGGCCCCCTGACTGGCAGAACTCCGGGGCCCGGTCGCAGTAGTGACCCCTGCGACCCCGGTAGTTCCGCCACTGGCGCTGGGACATTGGCCTTGGTCACAACGGAAGAGGGGAATAATTATGTCTGATGACTCAAATGTAAGAGAATGCAATAAATTGTCAGAAAAAGTAAGCATGGTGCTGGGTTGTAGAGCGAGTGACATTGGTAAGAGAAAGGTAGGTGGTTCTGCCACACTACAGATCTCTGACCAGACCTCACCTTGAGTATTCTGTACAGCTCTGGAGACAAGCTTACCTGAAAGGAGCAGAAATGTTGGAACAAGAAGTCATATCTAAAACTAGAGGGTCAGCCTTCCCTGTAACTAAAGGTTTACTGTACAGTGAGGGTGCTGGATAAAGTGATCTGTCTCCCAGCAGTTTTGGGAGCTACTACGATAAAGGAATTTAAACATGCATGGGGTAGAAGTAACACTATATCCTGATTACGGGACTGGATCAAGGACTGATTCGGAGTCTCTACATCAGGAAAAATGGGAAACCGGGATTGGCCACCTTCCCATTATCAGTCTGCAGTGTGTAGTATTCGTCGGTGTCTGCCTTTTAAATGGCAGAGGTGGCAGCTCTAAGCACATTCTGCAAATTTCTATATAATGCTGATGCCGTGACATTTTAGGCTAAAATTGTAGTCCACTTGCAGACGTGACTTATTTCAATCACATTTTCGTGTGTGTATATTGTATCTAAAAACAAACCAATCCAGTTCCCGGGATCAAAAATACCCTTACTACCCCACCCTAAAACATCACTTTTATTAACATGTTTGTTAAAAGGTATAACCAAAAAGATGTTTAAAAACACCAGTGTCACCAGTCGTACCGTAAAAGCTATACGTCACTGTGACATGAGGGCATATGCCCACAGTCGTATAACACTAATAGTATCAAATCATATATACTGTTGATGGCTGCAGTCCTAACAACAAGAATAATTGAATTGACCAGTGACTTATTAAAAACTCGGACAAATAGCCCCCCTGACATGTTTCGCTCCTCAGAGCTTCATCAGAGGTCTGGGCTAATGTTATACGACTGTGGGCATATGCCCTCATATCACAGTGACGTATACCTTTTACGTATTGTATATGTTTACTTGTAATGTGTTCTCGGTAAGTTAAAAACTAAATTTTTCTTTTGGTAGCACAGGTAAAACTATTACAATTTTTTTTTTTTTTTTTTTTTTTTTTTTTTAATATATCCAGAGCTCAGGGAATTCTAGTTTAATGCTGCCATCTGTTGGACTGCAGAGAGAATGATACACACTGAATAACAAAGCACTTTTTTTCTTAAAATAAAATACATTTTTGTTCTTTAGCTGATTTAAGGCACATTTCTAATTTTTTTTTTTTTTTTTTTTTTTTTTTTTTTTATAAAAGGAGCTCCTTATAACTGCAAAAAATGTGTCGTGTCCCCTAAAAAGTTTTCTTCTGTATTGAGGCTTGTATCTGTTTATTTTTGTATTTGTAAAAGGAGAGATGGAAAACCTGCACTGAATATTTAGCCTTTCCGTTTGGAGTGGGGTTATGTAGGAGTCTGATCGGAACAGTCTTTGTTTGGGAGGAGTCGCAGCGTTCATGCATAGTAGTGGAGAACATAATGAGTGGTGAAGCTAAAACTGCGTCTGATAGGCTGATCAGTGTACGGTAATTGAGAAGCTGGTTAGCAACAAATTGCAGACTGGGAGGATATGAGTAAGCGAATCAGGAATTTGGTGACATGACTGGTGGAGCATAACCACATTTCTGCATCCTATAAGCGGAAATGACATGACCTTAATGGAGTGTGACATACATTAACTTCAACTGCCTCTGTGTTTCAGTATGGTTATGTAAGCTATAGAAAGCCTAAGTGTGATGTAAAAGGAGATGCATTTAGCGTTCACCAAGAGTTGACATTGGACACCCCTGTGTGTATTTTCACGGAATGATGTTCCTCTATGGGTGGGTGGCAATTTCGGTATGTCTAAAAACAATCCTGCTCTGGATTCCCCCAAAGTTCGTTGCTTCCAAAGCATTGAAGGAGTTCTAGAAGTAGCCTTAGAAATAGCGCATTGAATGACACACTTTCATTCCTTGTCCGCGGCTATATGGGCTCCCTCATTGGCATATGCCGGCTACTTTATTATTGCTTTGAACTGCAGCCGGGGGAAGCGCTGCCTAGATTTCTGGGAAACATGGGCTTCTTGACCCGTGATGTGTAATGAGCCGCGATTGAGTCCTGGTGTTCTCAAAGGTTTTCTCAAAGGTTTCCCTCCTGCGGACTGCAGGCTGATCCCACATTAACAACGATCGATTCGGAAACTGGAGAGACCATGTACTAATAACAAAACGGACAATGTACTTTGAATAATTAAATGGATCAGTCAAAATCTCCAGTAATGACTATAGAGAATAAAAATAAAAAAAAAAACATTTCCCTGTCCCCAACCCAAAAGAGAACAAAAATCAAGTGACCCCCCCCCCATATTTTCAAGGTGAAAAACTTATAAATTGGCTTGGTACACTAAACAAAGGGAATTTCAGTTTGAAAAAAGATATGGTAAAAATGTCTTTCTGTATCTAAGAAAGTATTTGTTAAACTTGGCTGGAATTAAGTGAGGGTTCTCTCTGCTTTCAGCAGCTGGAGGACAAGTGACGTAAGACTTCTTTCTTCCCCACGAAGAAATGTCTTCGCTAATTAACATACAGTAAAACGGGGAACTCCTTTGAGGAAGAGAAAGGGACTTATAAGCACAGACCTGCTCTATGTTAGCATTATAAAATAATATTCACGGGACGGACTTTCTCTTTAATGTATCCGACACATAACGGCAACAAAAGTATCTATCTGCCCGAGCTGGTGAATCCTTCTGTTTATAAAAGGGGAAGACAATACATTAGTTTTTTGGTTGATGATTTTATCAGGGTGAGGTAGATAGACTGAAGATAAAGTTAATGATTAAATGAATGAAGATTGGAAGCTCAGAGTTTTCAAAATCCATCTTTCTTCACCAGTGCAAAACCGCGTATATTTATTACTAAAGACGCTGCACGTAATGTAAAGAAAGGTAAAACTTTTATATAGAAGATTGGCCACTTGCAGCTCAATGTTAACATTAAAGTAATAAAAGCAAACCCAAAGGGTGAATATAATCTCAGGGTGTACCCTGGAACAGCGTCCCAGCAGAAGTGGTAGAGGCTAATACAGTACTTTACCAATACTTCTTGAGAAGCCAAAAATGGCCAGACTAGATGGGCCAACGGGTTCTTATCTTCTGATGCATGCATTTATGACGGCATATAAATATGTCTGTCTGTCAACTTGACTGCCTTATATTATAATAGTTCTTCATTCTGAATGTTTTTTCTATCTGTCCTTGAATAAATGATGTATAATTTGTATGGGGGTGGTAAACATGAAAAAGGGGAATCGTAAACAAACATCATGACACCCAACAAGGTGTAGGGTTTTGCAGATAAGGTGCCCTTAGGAAGGGGTTAAAGGGCTTGTTTTTTTCTGTAGGATAATAGGTGTGTTTAACAAAGCAATCACGTTGGAGAGAGGGAATGTTTCATGAGACTGGTGGCTCTGCGTACGTACGTTTCCCCCGCCCCGGGGCCGGATCGTTTCTCGTTCTCGTGTAGCTGAGACACTTGGCAGCTGAGACACTTGGCTGCTGAGTCTTGTTATTGACACGTCTGGTGACTGCGAGTGCACACTCTACGGGCTGAAGGCAAACGCATCTTACTTTCATTTAGTTTTTTGCTTTTCTGATGTGGAAGTGATGGCTTGTAGGCGATCCTGCATGTACCCCGCTCTCTCTCATCCACGGGTCACAACACGCTGGTGAGTTTTTCTTCATACAAACTGTCTGCAAAGCTACTTTTGCCATCGGTTTTCTGGACGTGGATCAGTAATCAGAAGGATGAACACTTGAGTGTCGATGCAGGCGTGTTAATGAGCGGACCCTTATATTTCCAATATGTATACATAATGGGCTAACTTTTAGCGCTATATATTGTGTAGCTATGTTTGTGATGCGCATTCAGCATGTTTTTGCATTGTAACTAGAATTGCCGTGTAGTTATCTCCGTGATGTGCCTTGCAGCTGATGTTTGGAATATGACTTTTTTGGGTTTTTGACGTATACATACATTAAAGGCGTTCTGTCCAGCACCTTTTTTTTGTGTTTCTTTAAGGATGGAGAACAGTTTACGGTTTGGTGAATAAGATGTATTTGTATTTAAAGCAAATGCATAACCGTTCAAAAGTTTTTCATGGAAAACACGGACATTGCAAAGGGGTTTTCTAACTATCAATTATCCTTTTAGACATAAACTTGGATTGGCTGACACAACTTGCCAGGAGTCATGGGAGTGATTAAAAATCAGCCATTCCCTGCTACTATAGTCACTTAACAACATTTACATCTAAACTATTTCTGATCCTTTTCATGTTTTTGAAAGAAAAGCAAGTTTTGTGCATTAACTTTTCTAAGTGACCCTCAAATGTATGCGCGATTGATTTAAGGTGTTCTTGGCATAAACTTCCAACACCCTTGATCTGTGGCAAGGCTTAAACTGCATTTTATTCACCAACAAAGAAATGCATACTAAAGGAAAGAAGACTTACTGTGATGTGCATTCTTACGCTACCGAAAAGGGGGAAAACTGTGAAAGCCGCATACCTGTACGAACACATCTGCTGTGAGGATGGGGAATGGTGCAGATGCATAGGGGGTTCTGATCATCTCTATCTATTTGCAAGTAGAGACTATCATTTAATGGGGTATTTGGATATCCTAAGCATTTGAGCGCCCA
Organism: Spea bombifrons; assembly: GCF_027358695.1. Taxonomy (NCBI): domain Eukaryota; kingdom Metazoa; phylum Chordata; class Amphibia; order Anura; family Pelobatidae; genus Spea; species Spea bombifrons. The sequence goes on along the minus strand of NC_071089.1, from coordinate 94,878,416 downwards.
TTATAACCAGAGAGGTCCTTCATAAATTCCTGTGAGTTGGGTGAGGAAAGGAGGTAAGCTCTTCAGGCTAGCAGACTTCTTCACCTCTGCCACATCTTGCGACATCTGAATTCCTTTAAGCGGTTTAAATCCATTCCCTCCAATACACTGTTCCGCACTTTAGGTAGTTTTTAGTTTCTTAACCAAATTAATGTATGTTGCGCTTGTCCCACCCCAGTGCTCTAGAGAGACTGACCCCACCACTTTTAGTCATGGCCCCTCGGCGTTGATAAAAAAAAAAAAAAAAAAAAAAAAAAAAAAAACACTGGAGGGCCGACTGCCGTTTAAGTGAACGCGGCACTTTAGAGCTGAGAGTGTTAATCGTTGAAATGTCATCATATGGCATTATTCTCTGGCTATTATTGCAGTGTAAGGTGTTTTTTGTGTTTTATGACCTTAATCGGTTGAATTGTAGGGTTTTTAAAGCATGTAAACACAGGATGACATCACAGGTTAATGATTATTTCGTAAGACTGTAAAGTGTCCATGATGTGTGCAGAATTGGGCACACTATATGGCCGTATATATTGCTTAGCTGGCCACTACGTCAAAGCAACCCGGGTTTGGCGAGTCCTATCAAGTTTTTCATGGCTATATTATTGGGAATATTCTAATAGAAAATGAGTTAAATGACTCTGAAATAGCCCGGTGTGTCTACTTCCCCCCAATCTGTTAACTATACGCTCCCTGCATATCAAATAACCGTAACCAAACCGTAATGTGCGCCTTCGGATGACTGCTTTTACTTTGACAGCGAAACACGGCGCTGGATTGGTAGATCTCCAAAACATGTCCTAAAATGTTCTTTCTGGGGCAGAATAAACCGCGTTACTTATAAAAAGAATCCACAGCTATTTCTATTTGGGTTACCGGCACCTTTCAATGCTGTCATTGTGACTGTCCCAGCCGTGCTTCGGTAACAGCGGCCCTTGTGTGCTCTGCCCCGTCTGCCGGTTATTCCTCTTCGTATGTTTGGATCCCTGAATATATTTTCGTTGTACTGGGCACGTATACGATATTTCACTTTTGTTCACAGAATAGGGTTTGTTGTTTTGGAATGAATTTAGTAAAATGTCTCTCTCGCTGATGGGTGCGGAGAGCCAATGTACCCAAATCTGATTGTTTTAAGACTTGAAACGTATAACTGCCTCGCACACTGTGCCCCGTGGGGCGGATGAACCGTGGACCGCAGAGTTTTCCGGTTGTCGTGTGTGTGTGTGTGTGTGTGTGTGTGTGAGAGGCACGTCTGTAATTGGTGTGTACGATGGAAAGTGTTTGTATGGGCAACAATGTGAATTGTGTTCGTAGTCACACAGAGGCGATCATTTTGTTGATGCAACAGTCAAAACCAGCTCCTTTCTGTACACAGATACCGGTATGAATTCTCGTTGCCTAAAGGCTGTTTAAATAGAAATGTGACTATAAAAAGTTGTTCCGATCTCATGATTTCGCTCCTAATGATTATGCGGACTGGTTCTTCTCACTGCTGTGTAAATATTAACCTTTACCACGTGTGGATTTTCCCATCTTCTTGAATGAAATCTGATCAATTATACATTATAATATATATTAAGTGTTTTCTCTCTTCCTTTTGCAGTGCGTCAAGTGCGAATGTTGTAGCCATTGACAACAAAATCGAGCAGGCGATGGTGAGTAGTGGGTTAAAAATAAAGTCTGTATTAAAAGAAATTTGTTGTTTGGGTGGGTGGGATCTGTCCTTTGGTTTTGCCCGGTTATCCGTTGATATATATATGACAAGATTATTTTATGGTTGAAGTAAAGTGTTTTCGTCTAGAAGAGACCATATTACATGTTTTACATGTTTAAAGCTTGTGCTCTTTTCCGCTTGTAGCACTTTTAAAGCTAGAATCTCATCGCTTTGGTTTTAAAGCGGTCTGAAATTCGCTTTATCGTGGCCAATGCTGTCCTGCCGTCTGCGATTTCAATTCCTCGGGTGAAAACGCACAAAACTTTCCTACGGGTGGCAATTGGTGATTATTAAACTAAATGGAATCCGACTGCCCAGGAAAATGATTTTAGGATTGATTTACAAGACTGGTTTTCAGCTAGTCTCTCAACTGGTTTTAAACTGTTAAGCCTTTGCATGCCCCAAACTCCTTGGATATGTAGGGATTGGACCTTGATTTTTATGGTGCCAAATTCTGACTTCTCGAAATCACCATCTACCCAAAAGCAACCATTTGGCGTTTTGATCAAATGCCGGAACATCGGGTGTGCAAAAGCAGCTTTAAAATTATATTTTCTAAAGTTTTGAACTTCCCTTCTTGGCGTATCGAATGTTTACAGAGGCTGCTTTGCCCATCCGGGTTCCACTAAAGAGTTTATTAACGTAAAAGGAGGAATATCTTGGTAGAGAGGAGTAATCATTGAAGCCATTATAAGCGAGGAATCGGCTGCACCTATAGTATGATTTATGACTACCATGGTTTGTAACCTACTATGGCTTGAATTTTAGTTTTACTTAAACTGCGTAATCGTGTTGGGTTTTCCATTTTAAAACCTCTTTTAATATTACAGCTTAGTATTGTAATGTTGGGGGTCTGTTGCGGTTGAAGTACATTTAAGTAGTTGTCGCTGCCGTGATAAAGGCAAATATGTTGTATACATGTTTATACAGTAAATTGCACTCCTGTTGGGCAGATACAATGGCCCCCTACCCAAAAACAACTTTGCCAATTATATTATGAATGAACTTTTTAGTTTCCCTAAAAAGACAGCAAACTTTCATGGCCGTTTTAACATAAATCCTAACTTCTGATATTTAATTGTCTCGCTTAGTGATACTTAGTGTAACTAATTAACAGCCAGCGACTGAACAGGGCAGAGATAAGATAACCGGGAGGGTTAATCATGCCGATCTTGTTTAAAGTAATTAAGATATAAGGTGGATTTTTAAAGCCACCGACAAAGAACGAGTATTAAATGACTTGCCTTCCTAAACCCCCGCCTCACTGTCCGGTCAGATCGGGAGCACTTACTGCGCATGCCGAGGTGCTTTCGGCTGAACATATCTCCTGCAAGGGATACGGTGGGATTCTGATGAGTCCATGCATTAAGTGCAAATATGCATGTTGCGTAATACGTAGGATTTAGAACCCGTTTATTTAAGAAGCTTACTGGGCGTGTAACCTCAGATCCATATTCATGCCTAATTTCTTGGCTGCTTTATTGCTATTTTTAACATGTTTACCTTTTGTTGACCTGGGAGGTTTTGACAACCTTTGCTGCTTTTATTTAAATTCCTTGCTATAGCGTACAAGTTGCAGAGGTGAATATTCCGGTTAAACACGTTTTTAGCAGATCATGGATGTAGAAGTTCAAATGAAGCGCACTTAAGTATTTGACGCACTGTAGATTGCTAACCAAACCTGTAAAGGTGCCTTGTGTTCTGCTTGGGGTTGCAGCAGTTTTATTAGGTATTCTTAGCTCTATGTATGAATACAGATTGTGACCTTACGAACCATCTCAGTGATCTGTTTTGATCTCATTATACATGGCACATCATGCCCTAGATCCTGGCTTATAATGGCCTTGCCAGTGGGTGCTGCTCTAAGCTAGTGTCCTACTTGTGTTTGCTGGGCAAAGGGTGCTTTCTGTGGAAGTCCAGTCTTCTCCACAGCAGATCCCCCTCCCTGGGGAAACTGATCCACAAAACGATTACCGTATTTGCTCGATTATAAGACGAGGTTTTTTTCAGAGCAAATGCTCTGAAAAATACCCCTCGTCTTCTAATCGGGGTCGTCTTCTAATCAGACCTCAAATAGAGGTCTGATTAGGAGACTAAGATCCAGATCCCCCGCACCGCTGCAGGGGACCTGGATCCTCCTGTCTCACCCGACCCCCCCCCCCCCATACACACACTTACCGGTGCTTCCTGCTTTGTTGCCGGGGCAGCGGGTTGACGTCTACGCGATGCGCGTAGACAACGTCCGCTGCAGCCGGAAGGAGGTGTGGCTAGCAGCGGGGGTTGTCTGCGTCCGTCGCATAGACCTTCCCCGACTGTCAGAGTCGGGGAAAGTATACGCGACGGACGCGTACAAACCCCCGCTGCTAGCCACACCTCCTTCCGGCTGCAGCAGAAGGCGACGTCAACCCGCTGCCCCGGCTGGAAGCACCGGTAAGAGAGGGGGGAGAGCGGGGGAAGGGGGGTGAGAGAGAGAGGAGGGGGTGAGAGAGAGAGAGAGAGAGAGAGGAGAGAGAGAGAGATTGAGAGAGTTAAATGGGGGTATAGGGTGTGAGTGTTAAATGGGGGCATAGGGCATTTCTGGAGTGGCGTTAAGGGGGCATTTAATAGAGCACTCTGCCTCCTGAAATGCCTTATACCTCCCTATATGCCACTCTGCCCCATAATATGCCTTTTAACCCCCTAAATGGCAGAGTGGCATATAGGGGTATAAGGCATTTCTGGAGGCAGAGTGCTCTATACAATGCCTTTTAACTCCCTTAATGCCACTCTGCCTCCTGAAATGCCTTATACCTCCCTATGTGCCACTCTGCCCCATAATATGCATTTTAACCCCCTAAATGCCAGAATGGGATATAGGGGTATAAGGCATTTCTGGAGGCAGAGTGGCACATAGGGGGTCAAAAGGCATACCATGGGGCACAGTGGCATATAGAGGGTTAAGAGGCATATCATGGGCCACAGTGCCATATTGGAGTGGCAAGCCTGGGGGCAGATGTGCGTAACTGGGGGACAGTTTGGAAAATACAAGAAATAAAAACAAAAGAAATCTTTTTCTCAATCATAGCTTTTATTAAAAAAAAGAGTTTACATGAATTAACATTTACTGGTAAAACTTTTTTCCTTTGGGGTCGTCTTATATCCAGGCTTTTTCTTTTTTTCCTAAGTTAATATTCAGATTTTGGGGGGTCGTCTTATAATCAGGGTCGTCTTATAATCGAGCAAATACGGTACTTAGACTTTGTAATCTCAATATCCTTTTTTCCTTTTCATTAGGACCTGGTCAAAAGCCATCTGATGTATGCTGTAAGAGAAGAAGTGGAAGTCCTAAAGGAACAAATAAAGGAATTGATCGAAAAGAACTCTACACTTGAACGTGAGAATGCACTGTTAAAATCCCTTTCCAACAACGATCAGCTGTCTCAGCTCTCCACCCAGGTGGGTCTCAACAGCTGCCAGCAACAGCCTCCGGTGACTACGGCCCCTCTCACCGCTCCGCAGATCGCACACCCTACGCAGCAACCGAATGTCTCCTCAGCATAAACAATCCAATCTGCTTTCTTGCCTCGTCCAGCAAACCGAAAGCGTTCTGTCCTTGTGTGCCACTGCTGTTCTTTCCACATAAAACTGAGGGAAAATGATGAAAGCAAGTAGCCATGCTTCATTTGTGTGTGTTGGCCTTTTCAGTATTAGACAATCGTTCTAGCAGACTTCTCGCTGTGAGGAAGCGGTAATGCCTATTGCTTTCTGCGTCAGGTTTTAAGAGTGGGAGACATGTATGTTGGATACATGTCCTTGTGTTGAAGATGTGTGGAAAGGAACATAGTTTCCTTTTCCAAAGTAGATAAAGCAGAATTTTATGCTTTGAGGGGAGAATCCCTTTTTGTAAAACAATGTATCTACACCGATACTTAGAATTGCAGCAGTGATCTGCGTACTGTGAAGTGCAGTATGCCCAGACAGTGCAGGTACAAGGCATGTGTACATTTTAATGCCTTGTTATAGATGTCACTGTCCAGAAAACATTTTAGAGTTTTGCCATAGATTAATTATTTAATTGTTGTCCTAGACCTGATGGTTTGAGTTTCCTGTCTCGAACTTTGTACCGTGCAAGCACAGGTACTAAAAGTCAAGTGCTAAGGTGGGTACTTGACACAGGTCTTGGATCTTTCGTTCTGCTTAAGAACAGACACGTTATCAAATTCATACATCTGTTAGAGAATGGCTTTCTGTCACAGATGGCTCTCATGTGCCTACAGGCACTAGCCATGGGGTGTACAGCCTAAATTTGATGATTTGAAACCCACACTGAGAATACCTTGGTCTGTGGCAGTGGTACGAAGATGAACCCTAAACTCCACTGCGCCTGCTCTATAAAGGGGACCCCTCAACATTTGATACTGCCTTTATATACTAATATCTGATGTCAGAATACCGCAAAAGGTCTTGCTGAGCTTTGGTGGCTCTCCCAGGGTAGCATCTATGCCTAGAATATACTCTGAGCCATATTATGTCAGTACTTTGTAAGCAGATCTCCATTGTGTTCCGTGAGAGCCACCGTTCGTTAAAAATGAGGAATATTAGCCTCTGTCAGTTTCATTTAATGTTCGTGTTTTATTTATTACAGGGCTGCTATTTTCATAATATGTGTGAACAATGTCACAGAATCTTTATTTTATTTACCTTCCCCCTCTCCTCCTCGAGTATAAATGTGTAATTATATCCATAAAACTGATTTGCATTCAGTAAACAAAATGTTTTGGCTATAACGGAAAGAGTATCCTGGCATATATATATATATATATATATATAATTTCATTCAAACACTAACAGCAGGTTTACTTTGGTATTTATTTACAATTGTTAAGATCCAGTTTGAATGTAAATTTTGTAAAGAATGTAAGTATGAAAACCTAATGCACCTGTACAGGAGAACAACAGTTGTGATTCTAAAATAAATGATAGATTAGTTATTTTGATGAAGAATACTTTGTTCATTTCTCTTCTTTCTGACTGTGAGAAAGGAAAACAAATGCCATGATTCCTTTGCTTTTTAAACAATATAAGTGAGTTGTGTGTATATGTATATATACATTATACTTTTTTTTTTTTTTTTTTTTTTAGGGTGGGTTTAAAACAAAACAAAAAAAAAACTGTGAAATTGTTCAACCTACTTTGTAACCAAAGAAGCAAAGCTGTGTATCTTTGTTATAATGCACATTTTCTGTATTTTTTATTTAGCGTTTTCTGTCTTTCACAATATTTTCTTTTCTTTTTGCTGTTCAGCATGATCTGCATGACCTATATTCTTGAACCACTCTTGTACCTCATTTATTTTATTTTTCCCATTTAATTTTTTTTCTTTCGTCCAGAACTCTTATTGTTATATGTAATCTGTGAACTTCGTCCAATAAAGAGAGCAAATAGCCGCTGACAGTGGAGACAAAAAAAAGAGCAAATTATAATGAAGTGAGCCATCTTTTGTTTATTTGAAATGGTGTTATAAATTTCATATTTTGAAAAACAAGTTTTTGTTACATTGCAAATTTTAATGTATTTAATAAATGCAAAATGCCGAATAAGTGCAGTTTATAAGGAGTATTTAAATTTTTAAGAAATATAAATGTACATTTCATAAATACATTTGCAAGTGCTTCATTTTGTGTATACTAACACAAGTCACATATTGTAAAGCTATCTATTTTAACACATTTTCTGAAATTAAATTACAGTTTTGTTGAAACGCATGACTCTAGAATATGTTCAAAATACTCTTGGCCCCCCGCACTGGTGGTGTTTATTTTTGTCATCCTTCTATGCAATTGGGATATGATTTGGGCTTTGTATCGTGAGAGGGGGCAGTGACAAATTACCCACCTATCTGGTGGAGAAGCTTTAGAATGGTAAATATATCACTAGGTTATATGGGTGTGTGACTGTCCATTGTCCAGCAGTGGCTGGGCTCACCATGAGCAAACTTTGGCAAACGGTGGTCTCCTAGTTCCAGGCACCTCAATCTGATAGGAGCGGGGTAGTTTTTTTTATTTCAGAGCGATTGGGGGAAATGGAAGGGTTTTTATTTGTTTTTCTACAAAAGATATAATTTGCAAAACCCCAAACAGGAATGAGGTTAATATAGATATTCTCATGAATGACCGTTGTGATATATTGCCCTTTTTTTTTGTCTATTTTTGATTCTTTGCCAGAATATAGTTTTAATAGCTAGAGCTAACCACTTGCTTTCTGTGGTGATAAATTATGCTCACACCTCCATTCAGATTCACACTGCATATCCCTTGTTAAAGTGTTTTGGGGTTTTTTTTATTTTTTTTTTATTTAAGGAACTATCCATGGATTTGCCTTGAAGACATTCTTGCCTACTAAGCAAGTTTCTGGTTTGGGGTTTATTTCTTAAAAGGAGAGTTGTAAGAACACTCAATTCATTACCAATACTAACCGGTTTCTCTAGTGTGGAGGGCTGGCATGGTTCTTTATATATTTATGATCTTATGAGTGACTGGACTTTGAAGACATCAAACTAATTAAACTCTGTCTTATACAGGGCTAGCATAATGGATACAGGTAGGAAAGCACAGGGTTAAACGATGTAAAAAAAATCGTATCCAGGACAATCTAAAATGCAGTCCTTTCCAATGATCTGTATAAAAGAAATAATACTATGGCACAGTAAAGTAAGTAAAAAGTGTGGCCCCTATTTATTGGAGCAACTTACAAGAGGTGATGGCTCACAAAATGAGCTACAACAGCATAAAAGCAAAGGCAGTCCACGGGGAATTGCCTTATACAGGGCTAGCCAAGCTCCTCATGCAGTAGGCGCTCATTAGGATTTGGCCTTCATAATGTAGTAAATTCAAGGAACAGAAACCACGATTCTTCTGTCAAGTCTCCTTTAGATGTGTCTCTTCACCAATAAGCAATGCATTATTGCTAGCTTGCTTTAGTAAGGAAATTAGAAGCAATGGAGCTAAAACTGAAGTAAAAGTTATGAAATATTTTCATAAAGGGCACAATAACTTGTTTCTATTTCAGTGCCATGCAGGCAGTTCTGAAATTGTGATGAGCGAGAGGGGTGACGTGATAGAAATATTTAAGTACCTAAAGGGGTTTAACAAATTACAGGGGGGAAGCTGTAGTTCAAAGGAGGAAAATGTTACAATAAGTGGTCATAATCCAAAACTAGAAAATCAGAAGTTTAGATGTTATGTAAGGAAGCTTTATTTAACCAAGTGGATGGTAAACGGATCATTATAGTTTAAAGGGGAAAAGGGAGCCCTGAATCAAGAGCAAGGCTGAATTTGGTGCCGGGGGAAATAAATACATTTGAAGTGATTTCCAAAATGACAAGCTACACTGTATGACCAGAAACATGTGGACACCGCACCTATTGGTGTGTACAATCAAGCATATGAGCAGACATCCAGAGAAAAACATTGACATAATAAGGTGTACTGAGGATCTCGGTGACTAAGTGTGGCGCTGTCATAGGATGCTACATTTGCCAAAAGCCAATTAATGAAATTTCTGCCTTGATAGATCTGCCCCGATCCACTGCAAGTGCTATTATCGAGAAGTGGAAGTGTCTACGAGTGAAAGCTCAGTGATGTGTCTGTAGACCCCTCGAAAACCTAGGGCCACTGTGTATGGAAGCTCGTAGTGTGTAAACCGTGCCTGTCCTAAGCATATCTCACTACAAACTTCCACTGGAGATAATATCTGCACAAGCACTATGCACTTGGAGTTCAATGAAATGGCTTTCCATGGCTGAGCAGCACTCAAGCCAAAGATTACTGTGCTGTGCAATAAGCATCTAAGGAGTGCAAAGCACACTGCCACTGGACTCTGGAGCAGTGGAAACTTATCCGGAGTGATGAGTCCTACACCTGGACTTCTGGCAACTCTGGGTTTGGCTCGTGCCAGGAGAACACTACCTACTGGAATGCATAGTGCCTACTGTAAAGCTTTCTGGAGAAGGGGTAATGACCTGCAACTGTTCTTTAGGGTTATGGGTTCTTAGTTTCAGTGGGAGGTAGTGCTAATGCTACAGTATAAAGACACTTAGATAATTGTATGCTTTAAACTTTGTGGCACTGGTTTGGGGAAGGCCCTTTACTGCTCTGGAATGACTGTGCCCCAGTGCATAAAGCAAGGTCCATAAAGGCATGGTTTGGTATAGAGAATCTCGAGTGACCTGCACTGATCCCTAACCAGAACATCTTTGGGATAATTTGGAACGGAGATTGCGAGCTAGGTCTTTCCATCCAACACCAGTGCCGGACGTCACAAATTCCCACAGAAATACTTTAACCCCTTAAGGACAATAGGGGTTTTTACTCGTAGTATATTGTGGGACAATGGCTATTTTAACATTTTTCGGTGTTGCTGTTTAGCTGTGATTTTCTTCTTTCTCATTTCGTGCTCCCACACATATTATATATTGTTTTTTTCAGGACAAACAGGGCTTTCTTTAGATACCATTAATTTTATCATATCTAATTTACTATAAAAAAAATGATAAAATATGGGGATTTTTTGTTAAAAAATTACTTTTTCTCACTTTTTAAACAAAAAACTTTTACTCATCTGCAAAAACGAATGAAAAAACCTGCTAAATAGATTCTACTATTTGTCCTGAGTTTAGAAATACCCAATGTTTTTATGTTTTTTTGCTTTTTTCTGCACGTTATGGGGCAATAAGTATAGGTAGCGTTTTGCTATTTCAAAACCTTTTTTTCCAAATCTGGTAATTCTTCCCCCCATGTGCCATTTCGGGTATCTTTGAAGCCGGCCAATGCAATTTACCCCATCAAGTCATATATTTTTAAAAACTAGACACCCCAAGGTAATTCACATGCTGGTAATTTAACCCTTTCCATGCACTAATTTTACCACCAGCCTTTGTGAAACTTTATGGTAATACATTTTTTTGTATTTTTTTCACACACGTTGTACTTCAGGTATAAATCTATCGCTCCTGGTATATGTCCCTGTCAAACAACACCCCAATATGTGTTCAGTAACATCTCCTGAGCGCAGTGATACCCCACATGCATGGGTTTGTTGGGTTATTTGGGAGGTAAAAGGCCGCCTTTGTGAGGTGTGTATTTTTTGGCCATTTAGACATCTGATCCTACTGCCCCCATGTCCCATATTTGGGACACCTTTGAACCCGGCCAATTCAATTTATCCCATCCACTCATGCATTTTTTAATACGAGACACCCTATGGGCATTTGTAATGCCAATATTTTAACTCTTTCCATGCTGGAATTTTTGTAAAGATAACGAATTTTAGGACTTGCTTATTAATTTTTTTTTTTTTTTTGGTGACAGTGGGGATTTTTATATGTTACCATATTATTTTTATTTTTTTTAAACATTTTTTTAATTTTTTTTTTTACATTTTTTTTTTTTTACATTTTTTTTTACTAATCACTCATTAGTGAGCTGGGCTCCATTGACCTTGCATGGTTGGATGCAGTACCTGCATTCAACCTGCAGGAGGAGCTCGAGAGTTCACAAGAGGGTCTGGATAGACCCTCTATGAACTCATATTTATTGTTGATGCCATCCTGTGAATGACGGCAACGTCATTCACAGGATGGCACTTGTGGTTGCTCTTCGGAGCAATCACAAGGTGATCGGGGTAGGGGGGTAGTGTTACTGACATGCCTCGATATCGAGGCATGTCAGTAACACCATTTATGCTTAGGAAGCGATTCAGATCGCTTCCTAAGCTGTTTTAGCCGGGCGCCGCCGCGATCTTTGATGATCGGTGCGGCGGCGGCCATTTTTCTTCCGGGGAGGGCTGCCGAGGGCTGCCCTCCCCGGATCCACGGTCAGCCTCACTTGTGAGCGATGCAGCTATTTAACGGCAGCCCGTACATGTACGGGCATTGTCGTTAACCCGTTGCACGGCAACCCCGTACATGTACGGGGATTGTCATTAAGGGGTTAATATCTTGTGGAAAGCCTTCCCGGAAGAGTGGATAACTGCAAAGGGGGCAACTACATATTAACACACATGGTTTTGGAATGTGATATCCAACAAGTTCATATTGGTGAGATGATCATGTGTCCACATAGCTTTACTCATAGTATATAACTAATCCTGTCCTTTATAACCAGTTGTATGCCTGTATATTTGTTCCTATATAAAAGAAACTTGCCATAATTAAAGGCATCTATTGAATTTGATAGCAGCTGTGGGTAGTGAATTCCGCTTCTTTATTATTCCTACGGTAAAGAACCCTTTTTCTCTTCTTTATGTGAAAATTCCTTCAAGGCTGAATGAATGACCTCTTGTTCCTTGCACAGTCCTATTAATGAACAGGTCATGAAAGAGTGTCTGGTATTCTCCAGATATATATATTTGTATATCATATACCTTCAAAGGTTTCTGATGTAAACAAATTTTACTCCCCTGGCCTTTCTCTATAGCAAAGATGTTCCATTCCTCTTAACTTTGTAGCCTGCGTCTGCACCTTTTCAAGCTCCATGATGTCCATTTTAAGAGCAGGTGCCCAGACTTAGTATTGACTTATACTGAGGCAAAATTATTTTTTATTATGACGATATCTTACTGGCCCTTGCCGCAGCTGACTGACATTGACCACTGTTGTCCCCAAGTCTTTTTCACTTAATTTCCCTAGCACAATCCAGTTTCATATTAAATTTATTTAGATAGCTCCAGCAGATTCTGTAGCGCTGTTACAATAGGGAACCGTGAAAATAATTGTCTGGCGGTGGTGTTCAGGGCAGATTGGAGTGGTGAAAGGCAGGGGAGGGGGAGACCAATTATCAGGGAGTCCCCAATAAGCCATGGTGTATTTAACCGTTTATCTTATTTTGTGTCATCTGCAAACACTGACCCTTATCTTCCAAAACCCACTACAAGATAATTAACCCCTGATAGGAGCTTTTGTACCAATTTTAGCATATCTTTGTATACCCATGATTCACCTTTTTCATGTTTAGTGTACCCATACAAATTATATATTGTTTTTTGAAGGACAGATAGGGATATCTCCTTATACCAATTTTTGTATAGTTTGTCATTTAGTATGAATTCAAAGTATAAAAACAAAAACCTGCAAAACACCTTTTTGCAATTTTACTCAGGATTTCTTGCATAGAAAGTCTAAGGACTTTAGTGAAATCTCTTGGAACTGGATGGTACCCCTTATGATATCATGGTTGCATCATTGGAGTCTATAATTTTATTTTCTATTGAACTTTTTAAAGATGTTTTTGTTTATGCTTTAAGTATTTTTGAAAAGGAGGAAACATTTCTCAAAGCTTAGTCCTGCCATGAACCTACAGTAGCTACTAGCTAATGGTAGCTAAATGGAACTTCCTACCATCAGACGTGATAGAGCTTAGTACAGTGAGGGAATTTAAACATGCATGGGATAGGCAAAATGCTATGCTAAACATAAGAGCCGACCAAAGACGGGATTTGTAGGTCTTGCAGGATTGCCCTGGGGTTTCTGTTACGCCGCTGCTTACTAGATTCCCAAACTGCCTGTAGAAGCAACTTCGGCACAAACACTATGGGCCAGGAGCTTCATGAAATGGGTTTCCATGGCAGCTGCACACAAACATAAGATCACTATGCACAAAGCCAAGGGTCAGCTGGACACCATGGAAAGCACACCAGCACTGGAAGATGCACCGCAGCGGAAACGTGTTCTCTACATTGGTGAATCATGCTTCGTTATCTGGAGGTCTGATGGCCAAATCTGGGTTTGAGAGATGCCAGGAGAATTCTACTAACCGCAATGCATGGTGCCTGCTATAAAGTATGGTGGAGGAGGCATGATGGTCTAGACCAGGGGTGTCCAAACTGCGGCCCTCCAGCTGCTGCAGGACTACATCTCCCATACTCCTCAGCCAGTCCCTTAGCTGAAAGAGCATTATGGGAGATGTAGTCTTGCAGCAGCTGGAGGGCCGTAGTTTGGACACCCCTGGTCTAGACTGTTTGGGTTAGGCCATTTGGTAATGTCAAGACATTTTAGACAATTGAATGCTTCCAGCTTTGCTGCAGCAGTTTGGGTGAGGCCCTTTCCTGCTCTATGACTGTGTCCCAGGGTCCATAGCAATGTCCAGGACAGGTCCAAATTAACGGGATTATTTATAAAGAGCTGTTCCCTTCGGTATGCCTCGCAAACAGACCGAAAAAGAGGGGTGATGAACGCTGTAGAACAAAGTTCCTTGGGTGGTATAGGTATCCAACATCCCTGCTGCTGTGCCCATGTTGTAAGTTCTATCATTAAAGAAAGTTATGCCTCACACATTAATATGGTCAGTAGTGCGCTTGTTACCGTATTCATTTACACACACACCTCATATGCAGACAAAAACAGATGAAAGCAAGCAATCGTATGTATTTGATAACCGGCCTTTTGATTAATACTATCACCCAGTATCCTTGCATAATGCTACATTGTCAGTATAATTTGAAATATCTTTAAAATGTATTTATTGTCCCAAAATCTTGTTTTGTTTTGTTTTTTTAATCGGAGTTCCAATCTAATTAGATTTTTCCTCATGATACTCATATTTTTCAAATGGTTAAAGAGGTTGTGCCAGGAAACAGATATCTATAAAACTATTTAATTCCAATAACCAGGTTTTAGGTGCAGACAGGAGGACTGAATCAACTGACTATCGTCGTTGCTTGCCACAGTTGATTGCATTGTTCTCTGCTCTTTTCTAGAAACCGAATTGTGGCCCCGAAGTGTAAATAGATGCCAGGGTAGATGGCCTACCCCATGCACAACCGTAGCATGCCATCCAATCAGTATTCTCTATTGTTAATTGAGTGTTAATTTGCATAACATTCAAAAACTCTTATATAGACACCTACTAAGTAGAGGGTTAAGAAAGGATTAAAGGTTAAAAATATTCCTATTTTTTATACATAGTACATTTAATTTACTTTGTTTCATATGTAGTTTATTTCATGCGTCATTTGGGTAACTGTTACCAAATGCATTCTGTATATCTATTTCTCTACATAAAGGGTGACAAGGAACGTTTCTTTTTTGCATTACTTTAGCAACCCACAGTTTTGGGTTTTTTTTGTTTTTTTTTTTTAAAAAGCGGAAGCCTGCCAGCAGATACTTTCAGTTTGTAAGAATAAACAATGGAAATACCGGGTTAAAAAAAAAAAAAAATACCCAAAGGTTAGTGTGACCAGGTTGTACTGACATTGCATACAGCAGAGTTAAAAAAAAAAAAAAAAAAGAAAAAAAGAAAAGAAAAAAAAAATCCTTGTGCAGCAACTGCACTCCTCCTTGCTCTTAGCTGTAGTGAAGGTGGTGTTAGGGTGGGTATAGAAAAGTCAGCATTGAAGTATATTAATATTTAGTATTTTTACACAATTCATTTGAATAAGCAGTATCATAGATTCTGATATGAAATACATTTATCTTCTTGTTTTCTTCGCAAATGGCAGGATTTGAAAACATATACATTACTGTGGAAAAGTTTTAGGTGTGAAAAAATGCTGTAAAGTAAGATTGCTTTCAAAAAGAAACTTTTTTTTTATCATTTATCAAAAGGTGAACAGAAAATCTAAATCAAATCAATATTTGGTGCGACCACCCCTTGCCTTCAAAACAGCATCGTTTTTTTTTAAGGAACTCAGCTGGTAGGTTGTTCCAAGGATCTTGGAGAACTAGCCACAATGTTTCTGTGGCTTTAGGGAGCTTCTACAGAGGCCATACCTTCCCTTCCTGGATCCTTCATTCTTCGTTACGCTGAAGATAGTTCTTAATTCATATGCAATATGCAAACCTGCAATTAACCCCCACCGTGCTACACTGTTGCCTGCAGACATTCATTCTTGTACCACTCTCCAGCCCTTTTGGGCACAAACTGCCGTCTGCTACAGCAAAATACTTCAGATTTTGACTCATCAGTCCATGGCACCTGCTGCCATTTTTCTGCACCCCAATTCCTGTGTTTTAGTAAATAATTGAGTTGCTTGGCCTTGTCAGAGGTATGGATTTCTTGGCTGCAAGTCATCCAGGAAGGGCACTTCTGACCAGACTTGTTCGGACAGTAGATGAGTGTACCAGAGTGCCTCTCTTGTTGCCAATGCTGAGCTTATGGCACTGCTGGACATCTTCCGATTTTTTGTGCTTCTTCAAAAAACCTTGGACGGAATTTATTGCACATCACAGATGAGAGGTCCCTGTTCAGGCCTTCTATGAGAGGGACCAGTGGCTTACTCTAATGGCAAGCCCTACCTGCTAGTGGTTTGCAAAAAGTACAGTTTGAGGTAAATTGAGAAGTGATACAGGGATGAAAATACCCTTTGCTTCCTCTTCCTGGTCAAGTCCGTTCAGCGGCAACTAAGTGAACAGTATAAGTGTGTCAGTTAAAGATGTTGTACATGCCGTTTATCTGACGCTTAATCATATGACCTAAAATAAGCATTAAGGGAATACACCGGCTTGTGTATGTATTTTTCAACTAGCATTCTATTCTACCTATTTCCTGTATTCTGCGAGGAAGTGTATTAATTTACTTTCATTTTGTTTCAAAACTGTTCTTTATGATTCTGCTGTTGAAGCCCCATAAGTGGTCAGTTTAATACCCAAATAGCCTCACCGAACATGACAGTATGCCAAAGTATTTAGCATGCATGCGGGGCTTATGAACAAGAAACATAGAATTTGACAGCAGATAAGAACCATTCAACCCATCTAGTCTGCGCCATTTATTCTTCCTGTAAAGACTTTAATCAGTCCTTGGTCTTGTCTTAGATTCAAGAACGTTTTATGCTTATCTCAAGCGCTCGGGTTTGCTTAAAATGAGATGGTTAGGAAACAGTGTACAGGAAGGATTCTGATTAATACCTATATGCATTTGGATAAGAAATTGATAAAATGTTAATTATACCATTACACTCGGCCATCATATGGATTAAGGTGCATATGAGGACTGAGGTGTGCCTTTAAAATACATTAGTATTGATTAACTTGTATTACTACTGCCCACTATAAACTGGTCTTTCCTATCATACGTTTCTAAATGAGGAAACAGAAGAATGGAAATGGGACTGGCACTCTGTAAATAAAATGCAATGACTCGAACTATCTCTGACAGGAACTGAATGGGGCCGTTCACATAACTGGTGGCACAACAGGATGTCAATTAAAAACAGTTCTGCAACTTTTGCAGTTGGGTGTGAGTTGGGTCTTTGCACCCTGAGACACCTGGTTTGTAAGTCTGGCCCTGAGTTTGTCTCTTCCCATTTTCTGTATGTGTGAACATACTGTATGTACTGTACTCATTTAAAAAATTCACTAGGGATTCTCAAATTATAGATAGTTTGCTCCTCTTTGTCTGATTTTAGATGTTATGCAGAAGTTATCTGCCCAGAGAAACATAGAATGTGATTTGGCTCATACAGTGAGTGTATGGAGGACAGACCTGTACAAGGCACTGTAATGAGGACATTTCTTACATTTTGATTTTAAAACAATTTTTGATGTTTGATTCTGTGTGTTGTGCAATCCACGACATCATCAACATTACATACAGAGCCAGCATTAAGTGTTCTGTCGCCCTGTGCGGACTACTCCTCTGGCGCCTCCCATCCACTCTGCCCCTTCTCACTGTCTACCCACCCTGCCCCTTCTCACTGCCCCCCCTTCTCACTATCTACCCCCTCTCCCTATCCTTACTTACCTTGTTGCTGGAGTCCTGCGGTGGGAGCGGGAGGCGTCGGTCTTCCCGCTTTGCTGCGGGAAGACCAGAATAATTCGGCGATCAGCATGAAACGCTGGCACCGCGACAGAGTCACGGAGAGTGAGGGGCGCAGAGCAGTTGCTGAAAACTTCACGAGCGACTTAAATTAAAACACCGTTTTTTTTTTTTTATTTAGCTTTATTTCACATCCTCCGTGTTAAATAAAGTTAAAAAAACTTTATTTTACATGGAGGATGTTAAATAAAGTAAAAAAAACAAACAAACAAAAAAACCCTGATGTTTTAATTTAAGTCCCGGGCAGACGCCCCTGTTGCCAGGTCGCACACCCCTAAGGCAGGCCCTGATTACATAATTTTGTAATGTTACACATTCCATTGTAGCTGTTGCCTCACATACTGTGAGAACAAATTTAAACCTATGCTGTCTAGTTGCATATATTAGTAGGAGTATATTTATGCTCCTCACTTGTACCTGACCATCTAACCTTTTATCTTACTCTTTTCAAGTAGTGAGGTTTGTCATTGAAGCCCTATAGGACTATAGCTCCTCAAATGCTTAGCCAACTGGTCCACTGTAGCAGAAGTTTCTAAGGTTACCTATCCAGTGTATCTGGTTTCTGCCTCCTCTTACAGCCTTTCTGAGAAACAGAGACTGCACACCCCTCTAAGCTGGCAATAAAGGACGTAGATAAATAAGTAGTACTAGTTTGGGTTTTGTGTACTCTGTTGCAGCTGTTCACTCCCATCTCTCCTTAATCAGTGTATGTGTACGTGCAGTGCGAGCAATTCTCCTGCTATACATAAAGGGCACTAAGGTGAAGAGTGTTTACTTAGTCAGGGTAAAGGAGAGAGAGAGGCAGAGATAGGAGGGGGGTTACTGCAGCCTATTGAGACTGACACTGTTGTCACTGTATACAACAGCCATTGAGTATACTATTGTAAACAGATGAATGTTCCGGATATGTAGGGATAGTTTTTTTCTAGAAGCCTCACATACCTCTGACTTTCCCCTTTAAGTGAATGGACATGCTCCAAAGTGATGGGTCCTCAGTGGAAACTGAATGCCCACTGTTCCTCTTCTGGTGCTGCACTCCCCATATGCAGCCCCTTTATTTTGTCCTTCAATGAGGTCTTCAAGGAATAGTGGTGGCCAAAAGCCACGACCAGCCCCCTTCCAATGACGACTCTTTTGTGACCAGGCTTCACTGTGGCATTTCCCATGCTAAAAAAAAACATACATCAACATTAAAATCAAATAAATAACAGCACAAAAATGCCTTGAGAATATAAAAAAAACATTAATGCAATACCTGCAACACCATGCTTCACTGTGGGTATGGTGTTCTTCGGGTGATGTCAGTGTTGTTTTTGCGCCATACATACCCTTTGGAATTCTGGCCAAAAAGTTCAACCTTGGTTTCATCAGACCATAACACATTTTCCCATGTGCTTGTGGGGGACTTGATGTTTGTTTTCTTAAGGGGATTTGGATGTTTTTCTTTGTAAGAAAGGGCTTCCGTCTTGCCACCCTACAGCCCATTCATATGAAGAATACGGAGATTGTTTTCACATGTAGCACACAGCCAGTTCTTGCCTGAAATTCCTACAGTTCCTTTAATGTTGCAGTAGGCCTTTTGCAAGTAATGTCTCTGTTGTGCCATATTGTCTTTGCTGTGTTCCATGGCATATCTAATGCTTTGGAAATTATTTTGTACCCTACTTCTTACTGATATCAACAACGAGATCCCTCTGATGCTTTGGAAGCTCTCTGTGGACCATGGCATCTGCTCTGAGATGCCACTAAGCAAATGTCAGGTAAATCGTACTAGAACAGCTGAACTTTATTTGTGATTAATCAGTCACTTTAAATGATGGCAGGTGTGTAATGACTATTTAACATGAGTTTGAATGTGATTGGTTAATTCTGAACACAGCCACAGCCCTAGTTATAAGAGGTGTGCACACTTATGCAATCAGGTTATCATACCTCCCAACATTTTAAAATGTGAAAGAGGGACACTTTTTTTTTAATTTCATGAAACTCACCAATACAAGCAATTGCACTTTAAAATGTTGCACTTGCATCGCCACTTAAAACACGCTTCATTTTTGTCAGCACAGTCATACATATTAAAAATAACCAACACATTGAATTGAATTCCCATAAGGCTCAGCCAGACATACTACTTCCATGATGCTGGCTGAGCATCATGGGAAGTGCAGCAACAGTAAAGCTGCAGATGCTAGCTGTGAACTAAAATTTCTATGATTCTGGCTGAGCATCGTTGGAGGAGTAGTCCACAGCAGCAGAGATTTTTTTTAATTAAAAAAGGCTAATGTTAGCCTCCCTCCCAGGACACCTACACACTGCCTTTACACACACCTGCCCATAAACACACATATACACATACACTGCCCTCACACACACGTATACACAAACACTGCCCTTACACACAAACATACATGTATACTGCCCTTATACACACATACAAGTACACTGCCCTTACACACACACATGTACACTGCCCTTACACACATACACATATACATGTACATTGCCCTTTGATTTTGGAATAAAAACATTTGATACTGCATTATTCTTCACGATATTCTTGTAAGAAAAAATTATATTTTTTTATCAATTCACGTAAACTATTTTTTCATATTTAATAAAAGCTATGATTGGAAAATTTTAGTTTTTTGTTTTTATTTCCTTTTATTTGCCAACCTGCCCCCCCCAGTTATGCACATCTGCCCCCAGAAATGCCTTATACCCCTATATAACACTCTGCCTCGCTGATATGCCTTATACCCTCCTTTATGCCACTCTGCCCAATGATATGCCTTTCATGAGCGAAACCCGAAGAGTTTCAAGAATCTCAAATTTTAGCTCACTTGTGTTATTGGTAAGAGAAAGGCTTCAACAGAACATCACATTATTCTCACCCACAAGGGCAGTCAATAACCAAAATATGGTTCATTGGGTACATTTTCTTTTATGCAAGTCCACACATATATATTGAGTGATGTGTCTTGTTAGTAAGGTGGAGTGGGTATATTTCTATGCACTGATAGCGAGGAGGTCCATATCTTGATTCTTGACCACCCTTTTACTTTCAACGAAAGGCCGTTTCAACTATTTTTTAAAGCTAGATGTAACATACAGTGTAAGATTAGCTGAAACAAGCATTAAGTAGACCGCCTACAGCAAGAGTTTCAAATGTTATCACACTTGTGATATGACAAAGGAGAATTTGTCATCAGCGTATATCACACTAATTATGTCCACAAAGGCAACGTGGATCCGAAATGCCATTGAAAGACAAGGATAAGTGACGCCGACGCAATTAAAAAAAATGGGCTGGAAATTGTAGCCCTTCTCCTTTAACAATTGAGGACAAGGTTAATAACACAAAGTTCCGTCAGACTTCACCTTTCCAAGTTCCCCTTTCTTCTTTAATTGCGTGGTATGCTGTCTCTGGGAGTGAGATAATGTAACGTACTGGAGATGTAATTTGTGATAATCTCTCTCACGGTGAATAAATCTCTAAAGTAAAGAAAGAGGACAGTGTGGGAATCCAGTATAGGAGAACACAGTACATGCTGAAAGGATGAGATAGGGGCATTTTATCTCAATGTTGATATCCAATCTATCATTGACCTTATAGACATGTATACATTTTAACGCAATGCTGGAAAGTATACTGATGATAAACATCAACATGATAAGGTCAAACTAGGAGACCACGAGAGGTCATGGTAACATTGATTAACCAAGTATTTTAATACTGTGTGGCCTCCTGGTGACGTAAGCGCAGCCGTTGTCTGGAAAGGGACGCCACATGCTACATTTTTATGCTCATGTAGAGAGTGGCGGGTCATATTCACCAGGTATTTGGCCAGTTCGGGCCTGCATTCAGCTAGTGGCCACAACAGTACTAGTGTCATCCACATGAGCGTCATTGAAGGTGTGTGGGATACGTGTTGCACAGTCCAGGCTTGGCCCAACGTAATCTGGTTTTACTAAACCAAATATGAGATGTTCCTTTTCACTGGTGATTTTGTTGAACAGCAATACGAAAATAAAAGGCAAAAATAAAGGGGCATATTCATTTTATATTGTCCAAATACCATTTCTTTGATTGTTGTCAGGTTTTTTCTATGAATAAGTAACATCTGCCGTTTTGGGATTGTAACATATATGTTAAGAATTTCTTTGTGTTTTGGTGCAGACAATGTTGTTATAAATATCCACACAACCATTTTTTTAATAGAATATCAGCCAAAAATAATATAATGGTGATGCTGAACATGACAAAAAATACATTAAAGTGTACCTGTTGGTGAAAAATAACATTAAATCACTTTATAGGGCAATAATAAAATTATGCGAGAAAATAAATAGGTGAAGTGTTATTCTACCAGGAAGACTTTAGCCTTTAGCATAAAGATAAGAATTGTGCGTGAAGTGGGACAAAACAGAGAGGATTATGGGTGTGAACAGCCCACAAGGTCACTGTAATTTTGGTTCCAGAACCGGTGGTTCGTCTCGGTTTGGCTAAATATTGATGTTTTTGGACATGTTCGGTAGTACTTTTTTAAAAAATACAGCGGTAGACAGCTGTATTTTTAATTTACATTTATACCTTTTTCAAATATATCCCTAGGCTTTAATTTAAGTAATCTGGTCACTTAACACTGGCCCCTTTCAGCAGTTTCGGAATGTAGCTTTGCCTATAAACACCTCAGCCTGAAAAATACAGCGCCTATATGATTAAAAAAAAGGTTCTGCAATTTTTAAAACACGAATACGCTTTATGTTTTAAGAATGTGGCATTTTAAGCATGGCCGGGCTGTAAATTAATGACACATGTGCAGCATGGGGTAGAGTTTGCTGTGTGGTTGGTGGCTAGCCACAAATATGGCCGGGCTAGCCATGTATGTGGACGGGGCAAGTCCCAAACACATTCAGTTTATATGAGGGTGGGTGAGGAATAGAGTGGGGAATGGGTATGCCCAAATAAGAAATAGAGTCTCATCTCTTACTGCCTTCAAGTTTTGCGGCTATCTTACAGTGTAGGTCTTCTGATTGGCCACAGGATGGCAATGTTGCGCTCTTTAATCTTAACACTGAGGAGGCCAGATTACAAAGAGCAAAACCAATTTTGTAGAAAATGTAGCGCAGTCATTGCACGCAGGTGAGAGGAAACATTATCTTCCTGTGTCGCGCACGAGAATGGAGATAATACTCAATGAACCTGCAGAAGGATCTGTGTCGATGTATTGTTTTAGATGGCAGCTGCCCCTCCTGATTGAAAACATCCACAATCAATTAATGTTTGAATCTGTGAATCTGTGAATCTGACCATGCAGTGAGATTACAGATCTTGTCAACAGGAGGTCATTCTTCTTAGTTGGGAGCAGATTAATGATTAGACAAAAACTATGTTCAGTTCACGGTCCGAGTGCGTCTCTGAGCAGGGTTTCCATATGAATTACTGCTCTTTCATACACATCCCGGTATCCTCCTAAATCACGCGTGAATGATGCTCAGTGAATGAACAGGAGTGCTGGGCACGTGGCTTCATGCTTTCACAGTGCAGTGGACTGAACCCAGCCCCATCCTATCCATGCCATTGCTGTGGGCACCCGTCACACTGGCTGGGTTGTTGCCATCACCACAAGCTACAGATCAGGGCTCTGTCTGCAGCAATTATTTTCATAGAAACCAAAAAAAAAAAAATGGGGGAAAATACTCTCCATAGACAAACATTGGCAGTAGAATGGTCGTACTGAAGAGCTCAGTGGCTTTAAATGTGGCACTGTCATACGATGCCATCTCTGCAACATGTCAGCTTGTGAGACTGCCGCAGTCTACTGTAAGTGCCATTATTGTGAAATGGAAGCCTCCGAAGGTAACAACAGCTAATAAACAGTGGTAGACCACACACCCTCACAGAACAGGTCTGCCGAGGGCTGAAGTACGCTGAAATCATCTGTTCTCTGTAGTTTCACTCACTACAGAGTTCCAAACTGCCTCTGGAAGCAACATCCATGACCGAGCAGCTACACTCAAGCTGAAGATCATTATGTGCAATGCCAAGCATCGGCTGGAGTGATGTAAAGCGCACTGCCACCTGACTCTGGAGCAGTGGAAACGTGTTCTGTGGAATGATGAATCTCACTTCATTATCTGGTGGTCTGATGGATGAATCTAGGTTGTTAGGAGAAAGCTTACCAACCGCAATGAATCATGCCTACTGTAAAGTTTGGTGGGGGAGGGATAATGGTCTGGGCTGTTTTTCAGGTTTATGGCTAGGCCCTTTAAATCTAGTGAAGCATAATGTTACAGCATACCAAGACAATTTAGACAATTGTATGCTTCCAACTTCGTGGCAACAGTTTGGGGAAGGCCCTTTATTGTTCTAGCATGACTGGAATTCTAGCCAGGCCTTCTCATCCAACATCGGTGCGTAACCTCACAAATGCCCTTTTGGTTGAATTATTACTGACACACTCTAAAGTCTTGTGGAAAGCCCTACCAGAAGAGTGGAGACTCTTATAACCAGAAGTGGGGGGACTCCTTATTAATGCCCATGGTTTTAGGATGGGGTGTCCAACAAGGTCATATAAATGCGAGGGTCAGGTGTCCACATACTTTTCTCATATTGTGTGTATGTATATTTGTATATGTGTATATGATCTTACAAATTTGCACACCTAGAAACTTCTGAACTCCGGCTACCCAGAGCCTTCACCTGCTTGACGCAGCCAGGACTGCCTGCTGACGTCAGCATGTTTTAGCTGCTGTTAGTAACAACCCCTAACAGCAGCTAAAACATGCACTCGCTTATAGCTTATAGCACATAGCTGAGATGAATGGAAATTAACTCCACTGCATGCTTAATGCAAATGATGGTCACAATGCAAGTTGCAGGTCACAGCAGTTATTGGGTCAGGCATAAGCTTTGCTAGTAGTTGCAAACTAAGCCTAGGCATAATAGTAGTTGCACTCCACTACAGCTACCACATCAAATATGGAATGGGTTACCAATCACTCCAGCACTTGATATGAATCAGAACTCCATCATGTTCATCCAGCAAATGAATGAGCATCATGAGATAAACAGCTCTTTACCATTGAGGTCTTTCGAGCACCTCAGTCACACTCAAAAAAACCTTCAGTGTGCTTTTTTCAAAGGAGAGGGCTTTATACACGGGAGGAAGGGAAGATCTGTACCATGCCTGTGTGAACAGACCTCCATACAACTCCCATGCCCTGCTCACTCACGTTGGTTGGATAGAGACTTCTGGGGTCTACTAAAGAGAGTTTTCAGGAGAGTTGTAGTTCCAATGCCCTCACTTTATTTTTTTTTATTTTTTTATATAGTGTCATCAATTTACACAGAGCTTCTTATAGTAGACACATCACTATGATACATTACTATACACTACTATGACAAAACTAGAATTGACAGACCAAAACTAATATATTAGGTAAAGAGGGCCCTGGTCCCACGCTTACAATTAAGAGGGAATAGGTGGAGAGAGAGTGCCGTAGATAAGGTTCGAGTAGAAAAGATTGTACACTTGTCTGAAGTGAGGTTTTTCTTGAGTTCCATAGGTATGGGGCAGAACGAGTAATTGTTTACGCAAGCAAAGGAAGAGGTGATAAGGGTGGATAGCCTAGCATTAGTATTCATTATGAAGGGCCCACACTGGCAATAATCTGCAAGAGCTGAGCTTGCCCCGTGTGACGTGCAATTCAGAGGATATGGAAATGTTACATATATCTGTAAGATTTATGTAACATTTCCATATCCTCTGAATTACTATACATTATACAAGGACAACCAAGCTTCCTCCCCCTGCAAAAGCTCATTGAGGCTGGACCTTTGTAACGTACAGTGAATGGAAACCCAACTCTCCCGGTGATGAATACATCGATCCGCCTTCTCAATGTTCTCTGCATCGCTGCCTGCCACCAAGTGGCACCTGGGTATATTGCACCCAATAATTTAAAAGGATACTCCCACCACTATTCTCGTGTATGTGGCATATTTGTAGTGGCAGTAGGGTACCTAGCAATGTGTACCAGAAAGGATGTTTCCCCCACACACACTTGAAGCATGTTTTCCATACAAGCCCTTAGTTCTTGTTTTTTCCTAGCATGATTTACACGTAGTGAATCCATGATGTGCTACAGTTGCATATCACCTTTTCCAACATTAAGGGGAGACACACGCATCAATTGGCTCATGAGCAGCGTCAGGAAAAAATTACATAAAAACACTTTTTGTAACATTTTATTTGTATTTTTTAAAAAACGTGCCAAATGTACACTACTTACGACGTAGATCACACAGTTTGTTTCAATACCTTTACATTATTTCCTCTTACTTGCGCGAGCCATGCCGCTCTGCCTTCACAAAAGGATGCAAAAGTTAGAGTGTCATCTAACTGAAAGTAAGTAGTTGAATCGGGAATGGAATATTTTGCATGCAAAAATTAGTCGTAGTACAAGTCAAACATATGCGTCCGCAGTATTTGAAAGCAGCAGTGGCCTTTCCCAAGTGAATTAAAACTTAGCAGCACCTGCCACAGATGGGAGTAGAAACGATGCGTTGGCTGGCACCCAGTGGCCGGTGTTGGAACCCTGAATATCACAAAGCAGTCTGTGCGTGGTACCTATTCTGTATCGATCACTGAGAGAGCGTGCTCTCTAGTAGAATGCAGAAAAGAGCACATAAGGCTGCTCACTGGCCGGTGGCGCATGTGACTTTTTTTCTCCTTTACACCTATCTACATGGCTATTTGTTCCGCTAATATAAGCGCTAATGCTGCTACTCCAGACGGAGCAACTAGGCTAACCTGTAACATCTGCAAAGTCTTCAACAATGGCATGTGTACGTGGGAGCAACAATACATAACCACAATATCTTGCAGCAGATAAAAGAAAATTCCAATTATGTAAAGATTTGTTATCCAGCTTCTGATTTTTTTTTTTTAAATTAAAAATTAACCAATTTTATACATTAAAAAGGCAGAATATTTAACAAACAGCTGTCAACACAACACCTATTACACTACATGTATCTACATTGCATACAAACTGATTCCACATAAATTGACATTTCACTGAATTAAGTAGCTCCACAAACAGCAGAGTATCTGCTTTTTTTATTGCTTTTATGCATATGGTGCTCTTTGAAGGCACTGTGGTATGGATTAGAAAATTTGGAATGACTTTGGTGGAATAATCTGGAACGACTCAAACGATGTAGCGAGTAGTCATTCTGGAACGGGCAGTTACGTGAAATCCGTTGGTTTCGCCGTTGTCTTGGTCGATAGATCAAAACAGAGTTCATGTTATGCTTCACAGGAGAAAAAGGAACATCTGGAAGGGTGGCTGAGTCTACATGCCCATCCGGATACTCTGAATAATCTGGAAAATAGCTATAAAAACAACAGCAAAGAGGTTAAAGATCACATACTGGACACTTAATACATATATAAAAAAAAGACAGATAGGTCTGAGCACTTTGGCTGCTAGCAAAAGAGTACACAGGCATTATATATATATATTTTTTGTTTATTTGCACAATAAAATTAGGTAACTGTAAAACAGATGGAAGTCCTACTGGAGTTAAATATTTTTAAATATTAAGAGAAAAACCTAATAAGACATACGCCATAGTGCAGTCAGACATCTGTTTACTGGGTGTTTGCATCATGTTGGAACTGATAGGCTACATCTACCCAACTTCCAAACTAAAAGACCCATCATTTTGAAGAAATTGGCCTTGGTTCATGGATATTGTACTTCATTTGTTGAATAGCCACCTGTTACAACGGCATCATTATTTTAAATTATACTTATAAAAAGAGTTTCCTTTAAATCTGTTTTGCCATATGGCAGCTCAGGCCATCATAAGAAATCACTGTTTGGGAAAAGGTCTTCTGGGTGAGCAAGAAATTCAAATCCCCAATTTGAAGAATGCGTCACTAAAAAAGTTTTCTACTTTCATCACTTAAGCAAACGCCGTATTCGATCTAACGCTTCATGTAACTACCCCAGCTGGGATGGATACACATTTCTCGCGCTTCTGAAATGGCAGAGCTTTCCACCTATTACCTAAAATTCCTACCCAATGAGCATCATTAGCATAATTACATGTAATGATTGAGAATTTAAAGCATGTAAAGAGAGCTGAAACAAAACGTAAGCAATTGGTAGCAGGAAGGAAGCAAAAGCGCTTGCATGTCCTGGGACCAATTGCGGGAAACCACATACGTGTGCAGCCAGCATGATGTCATAGGGAACATAAACACAGACACAGCATATGTGAAGTCTGACAACCGACCTCATAAAGTTTCTTCTGGCACATAACACAAGACATGTGTGGCTACGTGAAGAGGGACTATAGTGGAGGAAGAGCTTCAGGAGACATCTGGAATAAGCTACAGAGAGGAGCGGAAGGCTTCTATTTTCATTTTGCTGCCTTTTCTCGGGTTTTATTTTAACACTATGTGCCACATCTATAAACAGCAAGCCTGGCTCAAAGTGCCAAATACATGGCAATCAACTGGCATTGCACTGGTTTCTATGGTAACTGCTGCATATTTACAGACATATGGTATAATTTACAGATAAAGACAGAATTTGTCACATGTATAATATATATATATATATACACACACACATTACAAACCGTTCGGTCTCAACACAGTAATAAGGCAAGTGTGACAAGCATATGGAAGCCATACAAATGAACTCACCAGATCCACAGACAACGAAGATAAAGAGCGCCAACAACCAGGGTCCTACAGACGACTTTTCATCGGTCGCACTTCTCTGTTGGCGGAAGAGACAGTTTAGGTTGGATACCCCACACACCAACCCCTCATGTACCCCGGTCTCTGCCCCCCGAGCCCTTCCCTTCTCTACTCACCGACGTCTTGGCCACGTTGCCTCTCTGCGTGATGTTCTTGCTGTGCTTCTCGTTCGCCATCCGGATTCTCTGTTTGGCCACCATGGTTGGACTGAGAGCGCTGCGGGATCAGCTGAAAGAACAAACGGCGATCACTCCCGAAAACACGACCACCTCGCTCCGCTGGGTGTGTGAGTAGTAAGTACCGGCTCACCGAGCTGCCAGCGTAGGCAATCCAGCCAGCCACGCCCACAACCGGAACTACGCGTCTGCTGGATTTGTACACGTAACCAGACATTTGTCAAATAGTCCGTCCTACACCTTGTAAGTAGTGCCCTGCAGCGATTGGGCAGGGTCGTTAAGGCTGAGAACAGACGCATGCGCACATCGGCACTAGCACCTGCCACATTCAGCACAATGTCATTGTATTTATATTTTTCCATAATGGTTTGGTAACCTTATGGAATTTTAAAACATGAATTGAACAAATTTATATTTCAGGGATTATGGAAATCTGAATAAATCTCCTTTTAAATTTTGATAGCCTTTATTTTTATGCTCATAGTTAATACACGGTGACTAATATGTTAGTGTGTACGGCTCTATGTACTGTAAATGCTTACAGTCTGCTATACTCTTGGGGATACTGCGATATATAAGTATGCTTATATATATGTATGTATGTATGTATGTATATATATATATATATATATATATATACATACGCATGCAGAGTGATAGAAAAACAACTCTATCCTATGAAACCCAGAATAAATCTTTAAAATTCTGCAGCTAAGTTCAGTATTTTGGAGGGGCATGAAACGGGCTGCATTATATATATATATCTAGTGGGCCATACTATAAATTGCTATATATAGTTAGACTATGAAGGATGCCTCTGTAACATCTAGTAAGAGTCGGTGTGAAGCCACATATACATGGAACATATAGCTTGGGTGCTGGTAAAAAACATATGCCTAGCTAGAAAAGGATAGGATCTCACAATGCATTTTAAATGGCACTTGGTTCTCACACCGAATCATTATAACACTACGGTGTCAGTGGCTTCCTCTGAATGACTGCACCCTGCTGGCTCCCATCCCCTGTATAAACTGCGCCTGGTGAAAGAGAAGATGCCACCATATAAACAGATTAAACCACTGCTTAGGTCCCCCATTAGTCTAGGGGCCCCTTGGAGGACATACACAAGAGATGAGACATTCGTCTTATGTTTAAATCACTAGGCGTGACATATCCAGGCTTAAGCCGACTAGGCCTCAGGCAGAAGTCCCTTAAAGACCCTGGCCTGCGTCATAGACTGCATTAAAAGGCGCTGCATGCCTTTCAGACACAGCGGTGCAGGTTATGATGTCATACCCTGGTGTGCAATGTCTTAAAGGTGTGTAGTGCCTTTTAATACACTCAGGATACTGACTGTGGAGGGGGCAGCTGGGGTAAATACAGGACCACTGATCTGTGTATCTGGCAAGGCCACGAGTAGCAAGTACTGAGAACTTTGGGGACATGGCGGTAAAAACGACTCTTCTGTGAAGGAGACAGAGTGCTTGGGTAGACTGGCATGTGAGGGCCGGGGAGGGGGACAAGCAATTTCCCAACCTATTCTCCCCAAGTGTGTGAGATCATGAAAGTCCTCAGGGAAGGCTTCACTCTGGAACATCCTTTGGAGACACTAAAAATAAGAAGCATGTCAGAAAATTGATAGCCGCAGCTCTGCGTGACACTTTTACTGTGTTTATCTTCTCTATATGAAGTAGACACGACATACAAGCACTTGGTGACTTTGCGAGTCTAGGTGCGCAGAGGAGGGCACTGCTTAATAAAGATAAAGCACTTAAAAAGCAAAACTGAAATACGTTGAGGAGGTTTGGCTTCTCCTTCTTACCATCAAGACAGATTTAGGTTATGTACCAATACATTTATTTATTTAAGGAGCACCAGCAGATTCCATAGCGCCGTTACAACAGAGAACGCTAACATTAAAACAGACAATATACAATCTGACATGTTAAGAATGCCGGTACAGAAGGAGAAGAGGACACTGCTCTTGGGACCTTACAATCTATTAGATTTAGAAGCCCACAATGGATACCCTATTCATAAATGATATAACTTTCATTAATTTCTCATTAAACACAAAAACAAGCCCGGTTTATATGCTGTAACCCAGTAATAATTTAAAGTAAACCATGTTATATATCAATCTCTGCCAGTAACACTGGAAGAATATTTAATTCATATCTGTACTTTATTATATACACGGCTCTGATAATCCATTGGCATGCCTTTGAACGCCTTAAAAGAGGCGGAACTCTCATACTATTACTACGTTGCGGAAGGTCACATATTAGCATCAGTGCTTACTGCGTATGGATCTCGTCGGCTATGCGCTGCGTGATGCGGCCGCTAATGGCTACGTGTATCAATCCTGTGGTCCCGCCCCTGTTCGTTGTGCGTCATTGGTCTCTTTCCGGTCAAGATGGCGCCCCCCATACCGCTTTTGGCAGGTCTGTCGCGTGTGGGTTAATGAACTTATGAGGCTTGCTAGAGTTATTCTCAGATTTGGAGGAGGAAAAGCATACGTGCTGCTCATTGTAACTAGCATTAGAGGGATACTGGAAGCATTTAAATAGTGACGGTACCGGGGATAGTATCTTTAAACCAGATTTAAAGTTTTAGGAAATAATCTACAATACTTCCGATTCATGTGTCCCGGTGAAGTTTGTACTCTACTTATAGTGACATAAGTCCAATAGAGGTTATCATTTCCAATGACATATGTATGATTGTTTTCTTTACAAACTGCCCCCTAATCTCCGGTTTCTTTTCTGTAGTTGGGTGTGAGATCTATAGTATGGTGTATACCTCCCAAGTGAGGGGGCAAATACATCTGCATACCTCCCAAGTGTCCATCTTTAGGGGGATCAGTCCCTCCTATGGCCCTATTTCACCCTGTTCTTCTTTTATTATTATTTTTATTGTTTTATAAAGCACCATCAAATTCCGTGGCGCTGTACAATTAGTTAGTTAGTGTGCTATGTTATAAGCATCCTTAAAGAAGTGGGTCCTGAAGGATTTTTTGAAGGAATAAAGGCATGGAGGAAGACTGGGGGAGGGCGTTCCAGAGGATAGGGACAGCCCTTGAGAAATCTTGTAAGCGGGCATGAGAGCGAGAAATCAGAGGAGAGGATAGAAGGAGATCATTGGCTGAGCGGAGAGACCAGTTAGGAGTGTATTTAGAGATGAGTGAGGAGATGTAGGGAGGGGAACGGTTGGTGTCCCTCTTCTCTGTTATCTCTGAATGTTCGCTAGGTGTTCTGTGG
Source organism: Spea bombifrons (assembly GCF_027358695.1). Classification (NCBI taxonomy): domain Eukaryota; kingdom Metazoa; phylum Chordata; class Amphibia; order Anura; family Pelobatidae; genus Spea; species Spea bombifrons. The sequence goes on along the minus strand of NC_071089.1, from coordinate 94,846,661 downwards.
CCCAAAAAGTTACAATATGTGTATAGAACCAGTTGATTTTTTTTTATGAGAGTCACTGTCAAGAGTTCAGAAAGTCACCTGAAATTCCCTGCCCCAGGGACACCTCTAGCCACACCCCCTAAAATAAAGGGGTCCCGCTTAGCCTATTTAAATTGTCGGGAGAAATGTGTCTGCCCCTCTTTTCCATCTGATATTATTTCTATGAGATCAGAAATCCTGGGAGAAAATATATTGGATTTTAATTCATTAAAATCGTGTTATTAAGCTCTACCAAACTTACAAATGCCAAAAAGTGACGCTTTTATGCATTATTTCCAATATTTTCATAAAATCATTGCATATTTTATAGCTGCACTCATTTGGACCTGGTGTTGTTATGTGTAGTAGATGAATGTTCTAATTTTTATCCATATCACCACTGACATCCATAGTAGTTACATTTGGGGTGAAAGTACATTTTTGGCAGAACAATGACATTATGGAAATCTGCTTTGCCCCGGTGCTCTAATAACGACTGTGTTTTAGAATCTGATTTACCATCCTGCATTTAACCATTTTAACATCCAAACACTACAATATATTTGTAACCCTTATGAGTTACAGATGCCTTATTGAAATCCAGATAGGTTATAATCTACTGCTCCTCCTGCTGATGAAGACTTACTGGTCTGTAGTTTACAGTCTTCCCTGCCACCATTTTGTAATGTGGCACTGCAATTGTCAACTTCCCGTCTTCTGGAGCTACCTCTGTCGGTAGTGACTGGTGGAATAACCATATTAATAGCTTTACCGTTACACGGCAAACGCTCTTTTAATAACTGTGGGTGGATCCCACCAGGTCCCATCGATTTATTAGTGTTTTTTGTTTCTTATTAGTGGGAGCTCTGGTGCCACTAACAGGTATTTCATGACCCAGTACTAAGGCCAACCCGTCACATCCCGGCGTTCTGTGCCTTAAAGGTGTGCAGTGCTTTTTAATGTAGTAGAAGAAGGCTGTGCTCAGATGGCTCGACCTCCATATTATAAATGGTCTGGTTGGGGAGATCAAAGATCTGCTCTGTAATTGGCCCATTGAGCAGCAGGACACTGGGGAGGCCTGACTGCCCAATATGGCAATCTGCCCCCCAGTCTGCAAGCAAAGGACTAATGCCCTCTTGGACCTGCTGCCCTTGGCATAATCTGCCTAGCCCAGGATCCGTCACGATTTGTATGTCTTCCTAAGTCGGCTAGACCTTCACTGATGTCTATTTTGTATAGAATATTAATTGTTCATCTTGTAACGTCACTTAGGTCTGAGCGCCGTCTTATATTAACACAGTTAATGGATATTTATTTGCATTTGTCCGCGTTACACACCAGTGTACTGATTTTAAAATAAATATTCGTTTTGGAGGCAGACGTAAGGATTTGAAAACGTATTTACTCATAAGTAGAAATGTTTCAGGTTTCTGTTCCTGGGGGTGTTGGTATTCATTGCGTTCAACTGTTTGCACTCTAATCACACCGATTAGGGACCAGGTATGGTTTAAATTCAGACGTTCTGACACCTGAATATGTCTGTTCTCTTGAGGCACATTTTGTGTTACACTGGGTAAGTATTTCCTTAATACTCTGTTCTGTACCTTTTTCACATTACTCATTTTGACTTTCTTCTGTTACAGTCAGAGGATCTGATGGCATCCACTTGGTCAACGGACACCCTAAGTTTACAGACTCGGAAACCTTTCCAAGGTAATCTGGCAAGGGTATATAATATAACTTTTATTACTCTTGCTGTATTTTTTATACCAATTGCTCATTTATTTTAAATACTGATTGCCAAATGTTTTTTTATACAAATAACAGACTTTGTATGAAATGCGAGTTGCCTATAATAGAATATCGCATGCAGCGGAATAAGAGCTTATCTGAAAGTGTGAGAGTAATTCAGTTGTAAACTAACCTGATCATTTGTATTCATCAGGCTTGGTAAATATTTGTACAATGTTTGACCTTGAAGACATATTTAGGAGTTAACTGTTTTTTTGATTGTTCTTTTGGGGCCTGGAAGGAGAGAGATCCTTGGAGTTCTGTACTAACATTGAGGGCCTTTACTTCCTGGACCAGCTCCTGGGCTTTATGAAGTCCCCTCTCCAGAAAATAAATCGGAGGCTATGATAGAATGCTAATGATGAAGCAGATTGTATGTGATAGAAAAGCATTGGCCAAGGATGTTCAGGGAGGCTGGAGGTGGCACACACATTAATGGCCTGCAGGCCTCTGTATGATTATGTTTGCTATCTTCACAGGGACCCCAGTAAAAACTGCAAGGTGTCTACTTTCAGCAGGGATGGAAAGCTGTTTGGATGGTGCAATGGAGAAGCGTAAGTCCCGTTTTTGTGCTATTTGGCACACATTTTCTCACCAGGGCTAAGGTGTTTGACACGTTCTTTTTCTGTTTTTTTTTTCTTGCCTTGGTATGAAAGTAGAGGGAGCCCAACAGTGGTTTGTTTTAGTTTTAATAAAATACCGTATTGGCTCGAATATAGGCCGCACTTTTTTCCCCCACTTTAAGTTTTTAAAGTGGGGGTGCGGCCTATATTCGGGGTCTAGCGCCCGACGCCCGGGACATGCAGTCCCGGGCGCCGGGCAGGCAGCGGGGTTAAGATACAGATCCCCCGCAGCGGTGCAGGGGACCTGCATCCTTCTCCCCGATACGCTCAGACAGCCTCCCCTGCCAGCACTTCCCACGGGGGGGGGGTGCCGGCACGGGAGGTTATCTAAGCGTTTTACCTCTGCCCACCCCCGACTTACCGGAGCAGACTCCCGGGTGTCTTGCGGGGCCGGCGGGAGACATCTACGCAATACGCGTATGCAACTTCCGGTACCGGTACCGGAAGTTGCATACGCGTATTGCGTAGATGTCTCCCGCCGGCCCCGCAAGACACCCGGGAGTCTGCTCCGGTAAGTCGGGGGTGGGCAGAGGTAAAACGCTTAGATTGCGTAGATGTCCCTCGCCGGCCCCGCAAGACACCCGGGAGTCTGCTCCGGTAAGTCGAGGAGGGGGGGGGCAGAGGAGGACAGCGGCAGCGTGTCGAGGAGGGGGGGCAGAGGAGGACAGCGGCAGCGTATCGCGGGGAGGGAGGACAGCGGCAGCGTATCGCGGGGAGGGAGGACAGCGGCAGCGTATCGCGGGGAGGGAGGACAGCGGCAGGGTATCGCGGGGAGGGAGGACAGCGGCAGCGTATCGCGGGGAGGGAGGACAGCGGCAGCGTATCGCGGGGAGGGAGGACAGCGGCAGCGTATCGCGGGGAGGGAGGACAGCGGCAGCGTATCTCGGGGAGGGAGGACAGCGGCAGCGTATCTCGGGGAGGGAGGACAGCGGCAGCGTATCTCGGGGAGGGAGGACAGCGGCAGCGTATCTCGGGGAGGGAGGACAGTGGCAGCATATCTCGGGGGGGGACAGAGTGGCAGCATGTTTTTTTTGGTGCTTTTTTAAAGAAAAAAAACTTTTTCTTTAAAAAAGCACCAAACTTTTAGGGTGCGGCCTATATACGGGGGCGGCCTATATCCGAGCCAATACGGTATTTAAAATCTATTAAAGATTTTTATTTCGGTATGTGGGACAGTTTAGGTGTTCAGATGAAATATTTTAAATGTAAGAATTGTATAAAACCAATCACTGATCACAACTCTTCAGACTGAAAAAATATACAATTATCCATCATCTGCGTTCTTTACAATTGTATTAGGCTGGTTTGTCAAGTTGCTGTGTATAGTGTGCTTGTTGAAGTGCTTTTAATATGAAACCTAAAATTATTATATTGGGAGTACTCTCTAAGATGACATTCCACGCAGCGTGGAACTTTACTAATTAGGAGTTCTTCTGACATGTCTTTCTAGCGGTTATCTGTGAGTTCGGATGACATCATATTTACGGGGCTGACATTGCCAAATAATTTTATCCTGCTCTGTTGATTGACTTGCTGTTTGGCAGTATCTCTGATTACAACAGAACTTCATCATTGGGTAGAGGAAAGGGCATTATTATTGAACCCATTTCCTGCAAGCTGTGAAGCTGAGAGCAGGGAAGGAGGCAACTGCATATAGGGGGAATTGTGTAGATTCCATCCTCCATGTACATGTATGCACAAAGAAACCACACAAAAATCCATACGATGGCTAGAGTATCCCTGTAATACGAGTTCTTTTCATCTGAATTGTGTGGTCATTCCTGTTATTTCTTCTCCTGAAAGTGACCTGGAATGTATTCAATGGATTTTCTGGACTCCCTGTGTGAGTCGAGTAGCTGGATTAATTATTACCTCATTAAATCTAAATGTTTCTAAATGACCTTTTGTATTTTCAGAGTAAATATAGTGAGCACTGCTGACAGCAAGTTACTGCATACCTTTGATCTGCCCAAGGTAATTGGCCTTGAATTCTCTCCAAAGAACACAATTGTGGCAACATGGCAGACCTACACAAGTAAGTGTCAGTCTTACCACCTGTAAATAAATTGGATTAAACGAGAGTCTGGTAGGGTTTTCCAAGCACATAATTATCCTAAGAAAAAAAGGTATACCAAGCTAAATAGAAGATGTTCTAGAAGTTAGTACTGTTACCAACTTAAAGTGTGTTAGACAAGCACTCTGGGAAAACAACTGGTAATGAATCAAACAGCCCCGGAGAGCTGGCCTATGTTTTCTGTTAAATGTAAAGATTAGTTTGATTATCACTTTTATTATATTTGCTTTATGGGGGCATTTATAACCATTTTTCCAGAAATCAGTGATGCAAGGGGATACCACTTCCAGACCCTTAGCAGCTTTTAAAGTGTCTTACATAAAGTGCTATATGTTCACCTCTCCCCATCTCTACGTGTCTCTCTGAAATGGCATCCTGGATAGAACGCCACTGCCTAAAACTCAACATATCCAGGAAAAACGCTTCAGTTTATTGTATTGTGTATTGACCATTCCTGATATCTCCACAACAGCCCAACTTGACACGTGACTCCTTCACCCTTCAGGTCCATTCCCACACCAGATCCTGGCCCTTTCACCTGCAAAATATCTCTCAAATTTGTTCTTTCCCCATTAAAAGCCTTCCCATTCAGAGAAGCACACAATCTTTCCTCCTAGTACCTGCATCCTAAAAATGAGCTATCCAATCTCACTCCACCATATTTGGTAAAATATAATATATAATATATTATGTTATAATATATATATTTTTTTAAAATCCAATTCTTTAGCTGCTTCTTGTTTTGAGTACATATTTTCATTATTTTTCTCTTTCCTAAAATGTACCTCTTCTGCTTTTATATGGTTTATATTTATTGGTTTCTCACCTCTGCCGGCAACTTTTTTTTTTTTTTTTTTTTTTTTTTTTTTTACACACATTATGGTAACGTGTTGAAACCTGAATGGCTCCCATTACATCGTATAAGCCGAGTTCCCAGCTTGCAATGCTCTACTTGCATTGGCAGATTCCGTTAGCAGGTTGCGTTGAATCTCTTTTTGTGTGACATTTTGTTAGAACCGGTTTTACAGGTTGAATGGGAAGCTTATTTTCTAGAAATGCTTGCTTAACCTTTATCTCATCCAATATATACACTTAAATACATTTGTTGCATTAACCTATGCCACTTTGTGATTTAACATCATGAAATAAGCTGGACGCGTTGGGCTATACAATACTAAATAACAGCAGGATTTTTCATGTTTACCTTTATTTACTGATATAAGCTATTCAACTATAGATCATGTTTGTAATGCAAACTGTAAGGAAACAATCACATGCCAGTGAGTTCCAAACCTTTATTTAGCAGCGTTCCGGGTGACTATAATTCTGCGTCAGAGAGCACCACAGTCACGACAGATAGAAGATCAGTTCTTTTTCAGCGGGAGAATATTCCCACCGATTTCTCGAGTTATACTGTTTACATTTATTACCTGGCTAGGCTCACCTATTTAAAAAATGCACAACAAAGTCCTAAACGTAAGCTTAAGGACGTCAGGGATGACATACGAAGCAGGTTTTACTCCGTCGACTGCTATCTAGCAGCCAGTCGTGCTTACGTGTGCTGCCTCCCTGCTTGTGGGAAGTGGTGTCATATTTACATAACATAATAGTATATTAAGAAATGGGAATATGTTTGCATTCATGGCATTCCCTGAAGGGCAGAGGTGCTTCTTTTTGACATAAACTTGTTCTTATTCCAGCTGGCAAAGACGGCACAGCCGGAGTGCCCAACCTGCAACTCTACGACCTAAAGACTGGAAATTGTGTGAAATCCTTTATCCAGAAAAATATGCAGAACTGGTAAATATGCTGCTCAGAAACGTGAGCACAACATTGTGTAATATTCACCCCCTATAGCAGACTGGATCAAGTAAAATTTACACAAAATAAATCGTCCAAATGATATATGATGGAGGTAATAGTGGGGGATCAATTGAATGTTACTGCTGGTTAGTGCTACAAGGAATTATACTTGCAGAGTATCAATAAAACATAGTATAACAATGATTTGAAACTGTTGTTTATTTTATACCACTAGTCCAGTGTATACAATTATCTTGTGCATTTAGTGTTCAACAACTCGTTGGTGCTGCCGGCTGATTTGGTCAGCCATGGTGGCATCACAGCCAAGAACCAGATTTTTGCTATTATCGTGCATGTCTCTGGGGGCTGGCAGGGGGCTACTTCATTTCTGATATAGTTTTATCTTATACGTCAGGGATTGCGTAATATGCTGTATTTCACAGGTTTTGGTTTAATCCTTTTTCCTGTCTTCTCCATTTAGGTGTCCTCATTGGGCCGACGATGAAAGCATATGTGCTAGAAATGTAAACAATGAAGTGCACTTCTTTGAGAAAAACGTTTTTGGTATGTTGATGATATTTATCTCTAGCTTGGTATAAAAAGTTGTCATACAGAGAAAGTCTAATAGTATGGCCCTGGATTGGCTAAGAGTGGAGCCTGTGGGTGGTGGACCGTATTAAAACAGCAAAGTAATGTAAGAGAATGTGGATAATAACTTCATTTTTATTTCTACATGCTGAACAGATACCATTGCAAACAAACTGCACTTACAGAAAGTGAGCGATTTTGTGTTGTCACCAGGAGAGCATCCCTGCAAGGTATGATCCACCACTTTAGTCATTCGTCCGAATATTTGTGCACATCAGGGATTTCATATTCTGGGTTTGTATTCCCTCTTCTCTAGGTAGCAGTGTACGTTCCTGGAAGCAAAGGGGCCCCATCATTTGTCAGGCTCTACCAGTACCCCAACTTTAGTGGCCCCCACTCAGCCCTGGCCAACAAAAGTTTCTTTAAAGCGGACAGAGTAACTATGCTTTGGAACGCGAAAGGTAATGCTGATTACTGCCTCAACGCTGTACTTAAAATTCCTGTCTTGCTTTTGCGGCAGAGATTTGTTCATCTCACCGTCCTCCCTGACAATACATTTGCATTCTTCTGTAGTGTGAGGCTGGGAACAGAATTCATTGACATTGTTAGGACAAGACTTTTACTTTTATCTGTTGTGATGAATGTGCTACGATCTAACGCAAGCGTCCGTGTAGATATCGAACAGTCAAAGAAAGCCCTAAAGCTGTATATTCAGGGGTCACATGGATAAAAACTACTTGTAACCGAACCATGCAGAGTATGTTTAAGTATCCAACATGTCAGCAATAAATGAGAGAGGTGAAATTAATACGTTTGAACTCTAGTGGTCATAGGAGCACCGTTAGATTGTAATGTATTAACACCTAGGCAAGGTCCTCTTTATGTTATATACATTTTCCATGTTTTATGTCCATTGAGTATGAATGTATATTGTATATTTACATGGTAGTATAGTAGAGTGATGTTTACATTTAACACAATATTTTATGTGCTTAAAGAAACACTGTGCATGCCGCGGCAGATAGTATGACAATATTTCACTACAAACATCAGAGTTATACATGCACCAAGAACAGGCTGCAATGGAAACAAAGCTCAACTTTTATTTCAAATGATGCTAAAAGGAGCAAGATTACCTAAACCTATTACACACTATAAACGTGGAAAGTCCTAGACAAACTAATGGACCCCTTATCATACTGCCTTATGGTAAACAATAGAGTGGCTTGGTCTCAAACACCTAAATGGACTGTGGAAGAAAAAACTTCATTAGGTAAACAACATAGCCTTAAAAAACCATCTCTGAGTTTGAGCAGGAAAAGTCACCTAAAATATCCCATTGCTGACAAAAATGGCAGGAGATAACGGAAGTTTTAAAAATGAAATCTGAACTGTATTACTGTATGCAGCAGTACGAATGCAAAAAACAGAATGTTGCAAAATCTTGTAATACCTTTTTTATTGGACTAACAGTATTAAAATAATAGACGAGCTTTTGGGAGTCCTCCCTTTTTCAAGTCAAAAGCATTTCTGACCAAGCAAGTGAAAAACACAGTTTAAAACTGACCAGTACATGTTCTGATACAGGGTTAAAAAAGGGGTTAAAACAACACGGTAGAGAATTTGCAGACAAAAAACTAAGAGGGTCGTAAATAGTGGCATATACTGCACAGATAAGGCAAGGGGGGAGCAGGGGTGAGCGTGTAGGAGAGAGAGAAGAAAAAAAAACAAACAAACACAGGTTATAGGAAGTTTTGATAGTGTGCTAAGAAGCTCAAATCCACATTAAGTCCTCTGTTTTTACAATCATAAAAATGTATCATTTTGGCTTCAAATGTCTTTCTTTCTTGGGTGTTTTGGAAATGACCTCTCAGTGTTTTGATTTTAAGGTCATGTATGGAGTGACCGGTTTGGGTGAAGTGGTGCCCGACTGGAGTGCAAATGTATGCAGCAGTGTAATGCTCAAAGAAACATATTTACATTTAGTGGGACACCCCATAGAATGCGCCTATAGCTGCTTACATAGTTTAGTGTTTCCTGAGGATTCAGAACTGTTCTTTTTCTCTGCCACCTTCCTTATAAGAAACACAGCATGGACCCGGTGTTACCTCTCATGTGCAGTCTTATTTTATTGACTCTTGATTTGATTGATTTAATATAATTGCTTTAATATAGTTTTTGTCATCGTGTTCAATAGCTACTGCAGTACTGGTCACCGCCAGCACAGATGTGGACAAAACCGGGGCTTCCTACTACGGAGAGCAGACTCTTCATTACATTGCGGTAAATGGAGAAAGCGCTGTGGTGCAGCTACGTAAGTAGACAGCGGAATATTCCAATAAATACATAATGTGTGTGTATACATGAATAACGTGCTCCTAGTATAGACACAGCACCCAGGTGTTATTGCTGAATGCAGGTACAAGGTGAGGGAACACATGTGAAATCGGTGTGCAGCCACCTGGGGTGTCTCTCACTTAAACAATGCTCGGTTTACCCGGAGATAGAAATCACTCAAACTGATGTGTCCTTTCTTGAGGAAAAATGTCTTGTATTTCTGGGAAACGGGGATTCGTGATGCGAATGCAGGCTAGAATGCGGATGCATACAAAGTAGAGAGTTTCAACACAAGCGTGGAAGTAATTAAGCGCATGGAACATTAGTTACTATACTGTTAAAATGTATGCATGACTCTTCCCATAAAAATTGTTTATGAAACGTGGCACACGATTAGTGCACAGAACACGTTTGGCTCTGACGCTGGGCTGGAACACTGTGCAGAGTCATATGCTTCATTACAGAAGCTTCGGTAAACATGTCTCGGTTCCGGCCATTGGGTAGTGATTCTTGCCAGTCTAAATAAGTAAGTTACACTTTTATAACAGCCGTTTGTTTCCCACATGGAGCAGGGAATTTAAAGTGACTGTCTGCTGTCCACAACAGCCTCATCAACAATTAATGTGTATTAAAGTACTTAGTAAGCACTTTCATGCCCTAACAAAATGACCGCCTGCCGAAAACCCTGCAGCTTATTGCCCCCTCTTTCCTCCGGTCGCTGGCAGAAAGTGTTCTGCTCGAGTGGCTGCTTTCTTTGGTGTGAACCATAAAATGTCATTAAAAGTTTACATATAAACATTTTCTTCTAATACCAAGCTTTTGGGGTTTTTAGTCGATGTGTTTAAGTAAATATTTGCAACCCCAACCCATTGATTCTTCTTTCTCTACAAGTTAAATTCCATCTTCTTTTGGAACACAAATGAGTTTATTCAGATGGGAGAGTTGCTGTTTTATCTCACTGACCTCACTATTAATATTAATATATTAAGAACCAACCCAAGTGAGCTTCTGCTCCAAGAATAGCTTGGGTGGCCTGTATAAAGTATATTTAAAAAAACAAAATACTGTCTGCGCTTCTCACCCTAATAAAGTTGGCAAGAAATATATAAACATAATATAAATGAGAGGTTTTGGTTATATGAATTGGCCAAAGCATAATTAAGCTCACCCGCCACGTCAAGGCACACTCTCAATAGGGTGAGAACCTACTCTCACCTCCTACATAGTGGGCACACAAAGCAGTTTATATTGCTACCAAAACCTTATTAATGTGTTGGGGGAGGTGCAATTAAACCTCCTCCCATTTAACCCATGGACAGCAAGCTGCAACCAGACTGATGAGGAGCCAACAACCTCTAATATGTGCAAAAAGGGAAAAGAAAAAGAAAAAATGTCGGTGCGCTAAGCTAGTCTCAGGCTCAAATAGTACAAATGTTTAATATGAGGCCTACCAAACAGTGTGAGCATGCTGCAAAAACAGTGTATTGGCTGTACAATGTATACAAAAAACAAAATACTGTCTGCGTTTCTCACCCTAATAAAGTTGGCAACAAATATATAAACATAATATAAATGCGAGGTTTTGGTTATATGAATTGGCCAAAGCATAATTAAGCTCACCCGCCACGTCATTAAAGTATATTTAAATCAGCTTTCTTGAAAGTCACCTCGCTGATTGCACTATGAATCATTCAGGGCTAGCCTAGCCCTTCCTGCAAAGATATTTTCCAGGGATGGCCCTGTATAATGCATAAGAAATTCATCAACCTGAAACCTCAACTCTTGCAAACTTTTTTTTTTCCAAATCCCAAACCCCAGCTTTTTTCCCCATCGGGCAGGGAGTTTCAATACATGTCACGTTCTAGCATGCAAGGTAGTGGTGCTTTTTACTAAAGGGACAGTCCAGACGCCCCAGACAGGCTCTTGGAAAATATGCATTCTTTATAACTGAATGAAAAAAATAAAATAAAGCTCCAGAGCCGGAGTGGAAATCCTCCTCCATGGTTCAATGTTTCAAACCACTGATTGGCTCCTTGAAGCCCTTAGGTTTATAATGAATTTAGACAGATCTGTCCTGATCAAAGGCTGTATGAGGCTTGATATGTTGCAGTATAAAACATTTTCATTATGCGTTGTCAATTATACACACAAGCAGAAGAATAGATAGCTACCAAACAGCGAATGAATGAGAGTATCAGTCCTGATTAATTAGAATCAAAGTATTAGTGTTGCCTAATGGGAAAACACATACAAATGGTAATGTTATTTTTTGTTCATTTTATTGGTATGTTACTGTTTTTGTTTATTTAGGAAGTAAATGTTTGCAGTTATTCATTCCCATTCAATTCATTTATTTTAGCAAAAAATGGCCCCATTTATGACGTTGTATGGAACCGAAACGCAACAGAATTTTGTGTTGTATATGGCTTCATGCCAGCCAAAGCGACCGTTTTTAACCTCAAATGTGACCCAATATTCGATTTTGGAACTGGCCCACGAAATGCTGCATTCTATAGCCCTCATGGACACATTCTGGTGCTGGCTGGTTTCGGCAATTTGAGAGGACAAATGGAAGTTTGGGATGTTAAAAATTATAAACTCATTTCTAAGCCTACAGCCTCAGATGCTACCTTCTTTTCTTGGTGCCCAAACGGGGAGCATATTGTCACTGCCACCTGCTCCCCAAGATTGCGTGTTGGGAATGGATACAAGATATGGCACTATACCGGTACACTACTTCATAAATATGACGTCCCCGCCAACACTGAACTGTGGCAAGTGTCCTGGCAGCCTTTTTCATCAGGTGTCTTTCCAGCAAAGGCGATTGTTTACCAAGCAGTACCCGGTGACATCCCAACAGAAGAACCTAAACCAGCGCAGGCGTACAGACCTCCAGCACTAAGGAACAAGCCAGTGACTAGTTACAAGTTGGTGAGTAACATTACTGTAATAAGTGTGGGAACAACTGATCGCAGGTTTTTTATGAGCTCAATTGCTCCCTCTGTTGCATGGCAAATATAGTACTATTCTCTATAGAAATTGCATCCCGTTTTTCTATGCCATGATATACTGGATGGGTTTGCTGTGGAAGAACTTGACTGGCCTTTACAGAGCCCTGACCTCGACCCTTCTTGTCCAACATCAGTGCCTGACCTCGCCAATGCTCTGCTGTACGAATGGGTGAAAATCCCCACAAAAATTCTCCAAACTCTTGTGGAAGGCCTTCCCAGAAGAGTGGAAGCTGTTATAGCTGCAAAGAGGGGAACCAACTACATATTAATGTCTATATGTTTAGAATGTAATGTCATAAAAGTCCCTGTTGGTGTAATGGTCAGGTGTCCCAATACTTCTGTCCATATAGTGTATATCCCCTCTCTTCCACTCTCTTTTGACTATTTCACTGTCCCTCACATCATAAGTGATCCTCCTTACTTTTAATACTGTTAATGTGTGCATTTTAGTATTGACCCAAATATCTAACACCCTACTTTAAAGTGACCCTTTTCCCCAAGCACTATAGATAAACTTATATTTCAAACTTTTTACATTTGTGCGATCATGTCCACCTGTTGAAAAGACCAAAATCTGCCACCCTCTTCACGACTCGTCTTTTTGCTGCTAGAAGCACTTTCCATACATACATGTAGAAATCACACCAGAGCCACGTCATGTCATGTCCATTGCTTGATGGAGAGTATCGCCTAAACCTATGACCGGAGCTTGTGAGAAGTGGTTGTGCCTGCATCTATGCATTCTGTTGGTTATGATGTTTTTTGAAGGGCTTGTTGATAGCAGTTTATTTTTAACAGGCTGACTGATTTTAACTTTTAATATTTTTTAATATTTTAATATTTATGATTTGGGATCATTTGTCCCATATGGTGCATAAATCTAAAATAAACATCCTTTGTTTCTCGGGACAGAGTACAGTGTTAATGAATATCAGCAGCACAGACTAGTGGCCAGTAACCATATAGGCTGAAATACAATAATATATGCATTTTTATACATATTTCCTCGCAGATTTAATCGTATCAGCGTGCATTGAGTTGACCTGGAATGTTTTATCTTAATGATTTAAAAGGGCCAACTGCGGTAAATTGCTCTACCTAGTAGGGCAGAGTAAGTTAATTTTTCCCTTCTTACGTCAGAAAATTTACAACGTTTGCCTTTTATAGTGCATAATAAATGTGGTGGGATGATATATTTTATGTGATCTCCGCTGACCTGCAACTTGATCCATTATAATAAAAAACAAAAAAAAACCTAAAGGTGATTAACCAATTATTATGCATTAAGAGCTATACTGGTTTTCAAAACAATGAGTGTTAGATCACTATCAGTGCCTGTAAGTGAAAAATGTGATACGTTTGTGTTAAATAAGGAAAGTTGCTTGTTTTAGCATTGTTCCTTTTCTCGATTTATTTTTTTTTTTCACCCACCCAGCATGAAGATGAGCCTCCCCAAAGCATGAAACCCCAATCCACAGAAAAAACAGTGTCAAAAACTGCTTTGAAGAACCAAAAGAAAAGGGAGGCAAAGAAGGCAGCCAAGCAGGTTCGGATATATATATGCAGTGTGTATGTATGTGTGGGTTTATTATATACACACACACCGATCAGCCATAACCTTATGAATAACACTGATAATTGTATTATGGCACCTGTCAGTGGGTGGGATATATTGAGCAGCAAAGCTCAAAGTTGATGTGAAGCAGGAAAAATGGGCAAGCGTAAGGATCGAAGCAACTTTGACAAGGGCCAAATTGTGATGGCTAGACGACTGGGTCAGAGCATCTCCAAAACTGCAGCTCTGGTGGAGTGTCCTGGGTCTGCAGTGGTCAGTTCCTATCAAAAGTGGTCCAAGGAAGGAAAATCTGTGGACTGGCGATCATGGGTGGCCAAGGCTCATTGATGCATGGAGGAGGGTGAAGGCTGGCCAGTGTGATCAACTCCAACAGACGAGCTACTGTAGCTCAAATTGCTGAAAAGGTTAATGCTGGTTCTGATAGAAAGGTATCAGAACACACAGTGCATCACAGTTTGTTGCGTATAGGGCTGCGTAGCTGAAGACCAGTCAGGGTCCCCATGCTGACCCCTGTCCACTGCCGAAAGCACCTACAATGGGCACGTGAGTATAAGAACTGGACCACAGAGCAATGAAAGACGGTGGCCTGATCTGATAAATCTAATTTTCTATGTAATCCTGTGGATGGCCTCGAGAACACATGGCACCAGGATGCATCCATGGAGGCCCCTCCTCGCAATTTACAGGATCTGCTGCTAACGTCTTGGTGCCTAATACCACAGCACACCTTCAGAGGCCTAGTCCATACCTTTATGGTCAGGGCTGTTTTGGAAGCAAACGGGACCATCACAATATTAGACAGGTGGTCAGAATGTTATGGCTGGTTGGTGTATATAGTCGGTACCATTCAATTATTTGCTTGAAAGAAAAGCACATTTTCCCTATTAAAATAACACAAAATGGATACAGTGTATACATTGGTAACATAGAAACAGAGGCCCTTTATCAGCAACCATCACTCCTGTGTTCCAATGGCACGTTCGCTAATCCAAGTTTAAAGGCTAATTGATCATTAAAAAATCTTGCTGTAAAGTAAGAATGCTTTTAAAAATAGACGCATTAATAGTTTATTTTTATCATTTAAGTGGATGAACATAAAAATCTAAATCAAATCAATATTTGGTGTGACCACTGTTTGCCTTCAAAACAGCATTGATTCTTCTAGATGCACTTACGCAAAGTCAGGAATTTTGTACGCATATAGTCGGGTGTATGATTAAACAGTTTAACCAAACCGCTGCTAATGATCATCAATTTAATATATAGGTTGAAACAAAATTATTAACTAAACCCAGAAACAGCTGTTTAAGGGGAATAAAACTGAGTGAGGAAAAGCCAAACTAAGTAACAAGGTTTAATGACGTTTAATGTCAAAAGTCGGGGCAAGACTGAGCGCAGCAACAAGACACATGGTATACAGGCAGACATTTCCAGGTAGATGGGTTTCCAGATGTTCTGTCCAAGCTTTTTTGAAGAAGCACAAAGAAATTGGCAATGTTGAGTATTGTAGATGCAGTGGTAGGTCAAGGAAACAGTGCAGCAGATAAGACCCATGCTTACTTCCCTTTGCAATTGGGAAGATGGTGCACCCATCTACTATCCCAAAAAGTGTAGTCAGAAGTGGTCTTCATGGAGGACCCAAAAACCATACCTCCGTCGTGGAAACAATGCCAAGTGACTCAACTATTCATAAAAACACAGGAACTGCGCTGTAGAAAAATGGCAGCAGGTGCTCTGGAGTCAGAATTAGAAATATTTGGCTGTAGCAGAAGTTTGTTCACCGAAGGGCTGGAGAGTGGTCAAAGAATGTGTGTTCGCAGGCAACACCGCATGTTCCTTGCGTGTTTGGGGCTGCATTTCTGGAAATGGAGTTGGGGATTTGGAATCATTATCTCCTCAATGATAAGAAGTATAGATAGATACTTAATCATCATGCAATACCATCAGGGAGGCATCTGATTTGCCCCTAAATTTATTCTGCAGCATGGCAACAACCCCAAACATCCAGCCGAAGTCATTAAGAACCATTTTAAAAGTAGAAGAGAAGAGTCCTGTAAGTGATGGTATGGCCCCCCCTTGTTCTCAACATCATCGAGTCTACCTTGGATGACATAAAAAGAGAGAGGCAACTGAGGCTTCCTAAATCCACAGAGGAACTGTGCTTAGTTCTCCAAGATATTTGGAACAACCTACCTGCCGAGTTCCTTTAAAAATTGTGTGCGAGTGTACCGAGAAGAATTGATGCTGTTTTGAAGGCAAAGGGTGGTCACACCATATAATGATTTAGTTTTTTTGTTTCAGATTTCAGTCTAGAGCTATGTGTGCATGTTTGCACGTGTGTTGCATCAGATTTAAGGCACTTCTGCATTAAAACCATATAGCGTTGCCATGTCTTCATAATTATTGTTTCTGGAAAATGATTATGGTGTAAATGTTGTTTAAAAGGCTAGACACACACAGTTCTTTAGCGTTTTACTTTAATCTATTAATTGTAGTTTATTACTAAAAATATATTACATTTCTAATTGGATTTTTCCCAATCCACCCGACGCAGCCCGTAAAGCACAAAGGAGGCGCTGGCTTATTGTTCTTTTCTCATGAATGGCTGGTAATAATCAGGAGCTGCTAGATTTCCAAGCACAAAAAACTGAAAGTGAACGCATTTAATTGTATAATGTGCATAGCTGGTAAAACCTGTATTTGCTTGTCATGCTGAGAAATCTGTTACAATAGGGGCACTCCAGGTGTTAAAGCCTATACATTACAATGCCCTGACTGTACGTATTGCATAGGAGGCCAAGGCCGACGAACCAGCTGCACCAGTATTGCAGAGTGCCCAAAATGACGTTCCTGCTGCTTTGGCGACGGCACCAACAACGGGGGACCCAGAAACGGATAAAAAACTAAAGAATCTGAAAAAGGTGAGCTGGAGGGCACTCCGGTGCGGCAATTCAAGTATTACCTGCCTGTCCAACGATGCCTCCCAGAATACAGAGAATATAGTGGGGGGGAATGTCTAGGTGTCACTGGGTTATTATACAGCGGTGACAAAATTAGTACTTATTATTATTTATTGTTTTATATAGCGCCATCAAAATCCGTAGCGCTGTACACTTATAAGATCTTGTTAAAACCGAAGCAGGAATTGGAACGGTGCATTGCATGTACTACATATTTGTATTTTTATTCTAATTTCTAAGAGCATTTGATTCCGTTTTTTTGTATTATGACTCCTCTCTCACGCTTTTTGGTGTGATGTGCAGGTTTGTTTTTTACCATGTTTTTAATCTTAAAAGATTTTTGGGAATGGTTAGCAACTGCTTTTCTTATTTTTAGAACTCTTTTCTTGACCCCCTAAGGACAAGGGGTTGTTTTTAAACCCATTAATGACAAGTCATTGTGAGCCCATACATGTACAGGCTTTCTCGTGAAGGGGTTAAACTTGTCAAATGCAAACATTTACAGTGGGCTAGCACACACATCTACATTTGTTACTAAATAATCCGTTTTCTGTACATTTTCTTCATAAATATTGGATTGCACATATTGTTTGTCCTTTGAACAGCAGGACAGCCATTGATCTAATAGACAGATTAGAATATGGGCCAAAACAGAGCTGTGCGCGTTTGCCTCACACGAAGGAACTAAGAGCTGCCATGCGACTCTTGCCGGGTTATGTGACTTTGCCCCATGACCTTGCGGAGCTTCTACCACCCAGCAGCTCATAACATGTACAGAGCTACCCGCTGGACACCTAAATGACATCCGGTCAGACTGACCGCAGCTTCGTGTGTCCAGAAGGTGTAACTGTAGGTGCCAGGAGGCAGTTCATAGGCACCCGGCTACCTTGTTTTGTTGAGCCTTTGGCGAAACAGCAAAAACATCATTTGGATGACATCATTGTTCTTTACTTTTAAGCTGTCGGTACCTCAGCCTCCCTTTGCTCTGCAGAGTGTTTTCAGTACGTTACATTAATTGTATTTTCCATCTGTTTTACCAGAAACTAAAAGCAATCGAACAGCTGAAGGAACTGCAAGCATCTGGTAAACCACTGGAAAAAAACCAGGTAGGGTAAATACGCGGTGCTCACGCTCTTCAGTACCTTGACGTTCCAGAATGTGGTCACTGCAGTCTTTCGTTGGTGACCAAGATGTGCGTGGGGAGAATGACAGCCATTGTATATATAAGTATATAGTGCAATACATGACCACGCACAATTAATCAATACAAAGGGAGAGGAAATGGGGACATTTTTACATATTTTATATGTGCAGCTTCAGGCAAATGATCGGTCAGACTCCCACGAAGTCTTCTCACACGCATTACATCAACATAGAGAATTGGCCTTTCATAATGCATAATAAATATGCTGAGAGGACAAACTTCATGTGTTTTTTATTTGGTATAAAATTACTTACAATACGCAGATAATCAAAATAAGACAAATTAGAGTGTTTTTTTTTATATATAAAGAAATCAACTGATGCCAGCCTTTTGCTCTTGTGCACCTGCTTTTGTGAATAACAACTTTTCTCAGCCAAACTGATTGGATGGGTGATGGGAGTTGTGACCCACAAAAGAAGGTACATGAGAAAACAATACTTGTGAAAATGTATCTTTTGTTATCTTAACTGTGCTTGTATCGTGTATTATCACAATAGTGCCCTATTCTGTGTGGTGTTGTGCAGTGAAACACGTGTCACGTAGTTTACCCCGCTAGAATGCAAAAACCTATGTATTTCCTATGGCTGCAACTAACAATTATTTTCATAATCGATTAGTTGGCCGATAATTTTTTCGATTAATCAAAAAAAAAAAAAAATTCACAATTTTTTATTTCATCTTTATCACAATGGCATTTCCCTAATTCCCTTCTTATTTTACTGACATAATATTAAAAGCTATAAGGTACAAGAACACATTACTTGTTTTTATTTACTTTTATTTGCCAACCTGCCCCCCCAGTTATGCACATCTGACCCCATGCTTATACCTTCCTATATGCCACTCCGCCCCCCAGATATGCCTTATACCTTCCTAAATGCCCCCTGATATGCCTTATACCCCCAGATATGCCTTATACCCCCCTTTCCTCCCTGGTGTCTAGTGGGGGAAGCCGGTGAACCTCCGCTGGTGGCCGGCACTTTCACTAGAGCTTCTATGAGCACCGAAAAGTCATGTGACGCCGGTGCTCCATCATGGAAGCACCAGCGGAAGAGAAGGGCAGTTGTGGAGGTTGTCTGCGCACATTGCGCAGACGCCCACCGGCTGCCAGAGAGGAGTATCCTCCGCAGCGCTGAAGGGGACCTGGATCATCCTCCCTGGCAGCTGGTGGGCATCTGCTCGATGCGTACAGACAACCACCGCTTCTGCCCTCCACTTCCTCTGGTGCTTCTATGATGGAGAACCGGAAGGTCATGTGATGCTGACGCTCAGTCATAGAAGCCCCGGCGGACTATACATCTAAAAATGGTATCAAATGAAAGCTCCATCTGTCCTTGAAAAACAATATATAATTTGTGTGGTCGCACCGTAAATTAAAAAGGAGTATCATGGTTGATTATTATCTTTTATTTATATAGCGCCAACAATTTACGTTATATATTCAAGGGGTATGACAAGACTAGAATTGACAGAATATGACAAACCGATACATTAGGTGGAGAGAGCCCTGCTAGCAAGCTTACAATCTTGAGGTTAAGCAAACAGTATAAAAATGCTGAAAAAAAGTTTTTTTGGGCACAAAACACCCTCAGTATCGTGTCAGGGATGCCCGACCATCGCCAGTCCGGACCTGATATCACCTGAAACATTTGGTTTATTGTCTATACTACATATGACATCATTAACGCACACATCCCAAGAACACAGTGGCTGTGGAGAGTAGATTTGTTCCTTTTGCTTGATCCTGTTAACTGGAATCAGTTGCTATATGGTGATTTCTGTTGATCACATTAGACAGTACCCAAACAACTGGTCACCCCATGGAAATATGTGCAAGAATGAGCAAAGTCATTTATTTGCCCCCGACTGTTTTTGGGAAACGCTGTTTGACTTTGTCAGGTTCCGCATTGCTGTGAATTTGTGTATAATGAAGAAGACTGCTCTCATTCATTTTAGTTGTTTGTTCTTTTCTTTAATCTAGATGGAGAAAATACAGAAGGAAGACGCGCTCCTAAAAGAGATTGAAGAGCTGGAACTCGGTGTTTAATACTACCCTGATGTCATTAAAGTCAATGACTAAAATTTGCATTGTCTGTGTGATTTATCTGATGACAGGGGGTCTCTGTGTTAATAAATAAAAGGTTTCACAATGCTTTTATGCAGAAACCTAATGTACACATCTTTTGGAGCAAGTTATCGGTTCATCTTCCAGGATCTCTTCACTTGTGGATCATTCAGTACACGTGTTTTAATCTGCCTGCGTCTCTTAGGACAAACCAAAAGCCTTCTTGTGTTTTGTGGGAACTGGATGTATAAAAGAGGCAACTTCCCACCTTACAAGTGACACATCAATATGGCTGTATTTCCACATAAAATATCTATCCATGCATAGGTACTGTAAATAGTGCATAATTTGTCAACATTCATTGATCATAGTTCTTAATCTATGCATACCTAGAGTTGTCTGTCTGGTGTTCTGACCAAAATGGACAGTTAATTGCTTCTAGAACAAACTATAAGAACGTTGATTGGCTGGATGAACACACAGCAGTCCTTAATGCCGTATGCATTCCTCACTACATTGTGGTATTTCATTGTACATATTATACAGAAGATAGTCTCTTACACCTTCAGATTACTTTTGTCTTACGATACCATAAATTAGAAAAGCACATCTGCCGATGTGAATCATTTCAAAAAAATAAATCTCAGATAAATCTTACAATCAAGAATTGTTGATTTGCATAAAGCTGGAAAGGATTGCAAAGTAATCTCAAAGTGTTTACATATTTATCAGTCCACAGCTACTGTGGCTACACTCCGTAGAAGTGACCACCCAGTGACGACTCCAAGGGGCACAATGCAGAATACCCAATGATGTAAAACAGAGCCATAGAGTAACAGCTAAAGGCTTAAAGGAATCATTGGAACTTATTTACATCTCTGTTTATGAGGCTACCATATGCAAAACATTGAATAGGCATGGAGTCCATGACAGAACACCAGGGAGGAAGCAGCTGCTCTCCAATTGAATATCACTGTTCACCTGAATTTTGCCAAAGAGCACATTGACGTTCCACTACGCTACTGGGAAATTAAGGTCTAAGGTTGAATTGTTGGGGAGGAATATGCAGCTCTACATATGGCGTAAAAAGGGCACTGCATACCCACATAGAAAAATCATCCCAACAGTGAAGAACGGAGAAGGGAGCATCTTGATTTAAGGCAACGTTGAGGGAACAAGGTGTCATACGGGGTAATGCCGGGATTATTGTCCACCAGTTGAAGCTCAGTAAAATTTGGGTAATGCAGCAGGGCAATGACCCTAAACATCAAGGTAAATTTACTACAGAATGGATTCAAAAAGGAAAATCTGCCCTTTGGAGTGGCCCAGTCTGAGCCCAGACTTTAACCCATTAGAGATGTTACGGAATTCAAACATGAGTGAGATAGGCCTGTGGCTATCCTGAATCTAAGACAAGACCAAGGACAAATGAAAGTTCAAATCTTTACTGTTCAACTCTCTGACTTCACTATATGATACCAGAGAGCTAAAATGTTTAGCTCCCTTGCATTGGTTAATTCATACCAAAATAACATAAATAATGTTATATTTCTTTAGCTTTTTTTTTTTTTTTTTTTAAATCTTGCTCTTCAGTTCTGCTGAGGATCTGAGTTCAGGTTAGGGCAAAATGGCAATGCTTTTGGTGACGTCCTCTCCCCTGATCAGGGGGAGGACATCACCAGAAGCACCTCTATTTTGGTGGAAGTCTCCGCCAGGTTATGTTTGGGGTAATGTGGACAAACCAAATGGGCAGGGGACGCCATTTGTTGCCCATAAACAAACAATCTATCAACAAATTAGTCAGAATAGGTTTTGGATATGAATTGTTTTTCATGAATCTCTCTTCAAAGGACTCTATGGTATTTTGTGCAGAAGTTGGCTTACTCTCTGTTAACTGTGCGTGGATTTTTAGGGTGCTTATCTATATTAGCATATATAATCTATATGTCAAAAGAATAAAAAAAAACATTGATTGTGGAGTAACTTCTGCTTGTGCATATTTATCATTTTATCATATTTAACACTAACAAGACCGTGAGTATGAATGACTCACACAGCATAATAACAAGTTTATCAGAACACTCATGTTTCAAAGATTCTATAATCACAACAATTTACTGTTAGTACATTCACTCAATTATGGAAGAATGTAGAATCTCTATAAATATAACTGCTTTCCAGAATGTATAAAAAGGTCAACAATTTATATGTACAGTAAGAAAATGCTTTCAAAGCATTGAGCACTGGACGTTCTTAAAGGAACAGTATAATTTTACGAAATCTATATCTATTGAAGCCATTCTATGTGTTCCGATTGAGGACCTAAAGGTACATTCCAGCTGTCATATGCGAATGTTAGCCACCTTTTGCAAATTAATCTAATTTATTCAACTGTTACTTTGCTCTCTCTCCTTTAGCTTACCTACGCACATTATATATTTTTTTGGGGGGGTAGGGCTGTATTCATATATATTTAATACAATTTTGTTATGAAAAAAAAATAAAAAGATAAAAAAAACACATTCACAGTTTTATATGTATGTAAATTATCCACATATAGTATACATGTGAAAACTACCAAAATTATATTCGTTTTTTTAAAAATACCATATTCATATATAATTTTACATTGTTTTGCATGTGTGTATATATATATATATATATATATATATTTACTTACCCCCTTACACAATTTTTATCTAATTCTCCACTAACACCTACCACACTAACTACCTAATATACCGTACGTTGAAAATTACATATAATAAACTAACCACTCTGGGTCAGGTGAAAAAGTACTTATTGCGGTCTGTCTCTCTAGCTCACAAGCACAGTGACAAAGAGAGAGGGAGAGAATGCTGCCTTTGTCATCTGACTGCATCCATGCATGTGATTGGCAGTTGCAGCGATCATATGCATGGGAAAAAAATGGGACAGGTTTTTTTTTTTTTTTTTTACCAATGACATAGCAGGTACGTCATTGGACCTCTAAGAACATCTTTCCATGACGTACTTTCGTAAAGGGGCTAATATGCGTTGTTTTATAGCGGGGTGTCAGGAATACTATATTGTCCCTTTAAGTAAGCCCTTCCACGTACATTCTGTCGCTGATTAGTTTCATTAAAAAGGTACTGTTTCCATTTTCTGCTTTTATTTGCAGTTTTAAAGCTTTACAGAATAAACATATTTTGCTGCTACTATTGACTGATGTTGGAAATTTTTCAATTGGATAATTGTTTCAATACATTTTTATGTAGCCTATTGGCAGTGTTCCAGTTCTTCAGTAACTAAGCATCTATTAGACTGATAATTTGGAGAAAGCGATGTATTTATTTTACAGGCATAGCCCACATTTACACACTCAATGGGTTCCAGAGCATGTAGCACTACCTTTTTTTTTACTTATCAGTTCATGTACTGCACTTCAATCGTCATAAATGACTGAAGTAAATATCACTTTTAAAACTAAAATAAACACAATATTCTTACAAGGGCGGCTGTCCGATGTGAGGATGTAGATGAGGGCATATCTTCTGTTTCATAAGTCGAGTCATTAAGATGCTTTCTTGCTGGCTATTTAGATTTAAATTGAGTAAAAATACTAATGGACAATAATAGTAGGGGTGGGGATTGGTAGTGATGTCAGTGCTTCAGATGGACTGTCAGGTGGTGTTGATCTAGAACAGGGGTTCTCAAACTGCGGCCCTCCAGCTGCTGCAGGACTACATCTCCCATACTCCTCAGCCAGCCCCTTAGCTGAAAGAGCATTATGGGAGATGTAGTCCTGCAGCAGCTGGAGGGCCGCAGTTTGAGAACCCCTGATCTAGAAGGATTGACTGGGTGCTGCAAGCCTTTTATAAAAGTAGATGTCTAAGAAGGTTTGAAGTATAGCGCCCTTCTTTTCCCTATAGATTTCTTTGTAACAGGAATAAGCAACTGAAATGATAGTATTTACTTTAAAACTTCTTTCCAAGTCCCTATAATCCGACCCCCCCATATCCCATCAAACCATATATTTTTGAGAAGTAGATCCGCCAGGGTATTTCACATGGAAGACATCGAGGTGTTTCAGCAACACAGTCTGAGTGAAGGAAGCAATCGCTGATCACCTCCGAAACACTCTTCCCAGCAGCAGGGTGCCGCCATATTTCAATGACATGCGGTCTTTCTATAGGGTGAAACGTTTTATTTTGAGTTGCTGAATGTCCTGATGTTGATTGCTTTGAAGCTTGTGCCTGGCACATCAATTGTGGCCAAGGAGTTAAATGCCATAACTGTGTTAGCTTCCAACATATCTGCTGGGGTTGTTTCATTATCTCAGCTTCGCTACATTAAAGCAAAGCCTCTGACCTCCCGTTCTAACATTTCTCCTCTTTTTAAAGAAACCTCCCTCCTGTACTTTGCTAAATCCCTTTAAGTATTTAAATGTTTCTGTATCGCATCTCCCCTCTCTCTTCTCTCCTCCACACTATACATATTGAGACCCCTTAGTCTGTCCTGATCGTTTTCATCCTGCAAACCAGTCACCGTTTCAGTCACCCTCCTCTGGACTCTCTGGTCTGTCCAGTATATGTGCGGCCTCCTAACGAGAAAAAGCCTTCATATAGTAGATACGCCATTTATTTTTGGTGCCCAGTGTTTCAGTTTTAGTCATTTGGTCACCCTGACAGCAGGAACAGAGCCGTAAAGCCCCGCCTACCGGCAACTGCGCGCTATAACTCCCCGTAACCCTTTCCTTAGGTGACCCCCCCAAAAAAAAAAAATATGGATGTTAGTGATAGCCCCTCCCATTATGCGACGTAACACCGCTTGCATCACGAAGGGCCGTTCCCCTTGTCTTGTTGCTGAGGCCGGGATGGCGGTGCGTGTTGCTCCGTGGTTGCTCCTCGTTACCGGCTTTTTGGTCGGTGTGCTGAGCGGTGCCTCGGCGGACGGTGATGGGCTGCTCAGCAAGAAGCTGCGAATGCAGTACACGGCCGGCCCGCTGCTTAAATTCCAGATCTGGTGAGTGAGATGGGAGCTGGGGAGACAGCCGTGCTATCCTCCATTACGCGAGAAGGCGGGGGGGTGGCGCACTGGGCCTTTGTAGGGGTTAATAGATCCCGGTGTCTGGTAGCCTGCGGTAGGCCTTAGTGTCGCTGTAGACGGACCGTGTATTGTTCTTGCCGCTGTCGGCAGGTCAGTGGCCGCTGCTCGTAGAGTGAGGGACGGAGCTTAGTGCAGGGGTCACTGGGTCGCCGCCGCGTCTTCATTTCCGTTCACACCTTGTATCCCTCGCACCGGATAACGGAGGCCCGGGCAGTGCCGGCCTTCAGCTTCTCTCTTGCAAGTCTATAAGAACATGAGGAAAATACAATCCCTGTCCGTTGCCCAGGACCTTAATTAAATGCTATTCGTATGGAAAGTTGCAGCACAGCCAGGGGTCCCAGTCAGTTTCTGGAATCATCTCCTTGTCACGTGACTCTTCATAAGGCAGCCTCTGTTTCTGGTGACCCCGAAGGCCCCGTCCTTTGTAACGGAGATGATGCTGTTGCCAGGTCTGGGAGACGGGCCGGTAACTTGCTGTAGTTCATAGTTGCTGTGTCTGTAGAGGTCCCAATCTATAGAATTGGTTTGCAGGCCATTCCCTGATGTTTTTAAGACGTTACATTACGTCGCTTAAATTTGTTGTACCGCTAGTTCTTAAAAGGGTTTTAATGGGGATCAACAATACTGAGACATGTAGGTTACATAACGAGAAGTAGTAGCTATGCAGATCTGTAGAAGGAGCCAAGATGGCTGACCCCTGTGTTGGTCTCCTAGTACATGTTTTGATCTGTGGATAACGGTGCATGGATCTGTATGATAGGATTTGAGGAACGTGATCTGCTGTAAGGCCTACACACCCAAGCTTAACACCGGCCATGGGCTTTAACAAGAAGTGGGTTGACATTGGTAGTAGACTATTGAGGAGATGTTTTAGAAGCCATGTAGTTTGCAAATCTGCTGTAACGTAGAAGTCTCGGTAACCAGAGCCATAAAATGTTATCCCGTGTAAGAATCCTCTTCCTCGTTCTGCTGGCTGGTGGATGTTTCCGGTAGCTATCCTTAACGGTTAAAGTCCAGATTCTTCTAGTACTAGCAGGTTGTTGTTTTTGACATTACGTGCTATGCTATTCATTCCTGACGCTACATGAGAAAATATCAGCTTTGGCCCAAAGCCCTTTTTATCAGTTTTTTTGCTTTTCTGTTTCCTCTTCTGGATGACCTTTGCGTTTGGTTGTAGTGGGGAAGGTCACACATTCTTTCCCTTTTAATCCTTTGGTGTAATGTGTAACAGAGTATTATGTTTTGCGCGCCCAAGCAGTTATCTTGAAAGAATTCTCTTTTGTAAAAGCAGTTACTCTAACCCTATATTATTACAACCGATGGACCGTTTATGCTACAATCCCACAACAGCCTGCTCCAAAACGATCCCTTTCGCCGATTAAACGTTTTATTTAGAATAAAACGGCCACCTGTGAACACCAGCATTCCTATAAGCCGGAAAGTCACCGCCATGGTGTTTATAGCCGTTTGGACACTTTTCCTTGTTTGTGTTTTAATATACTAGAAAAAAAAAACATGTAAAATTGTATTTAAATACCGGGTATGTAGCATCTTCTCAAACTACTGTAACATTCTTATCCTGTATAGTCTTTGTGTGTAATAAAGCCTGTTTTTTTTTTTTTTCCTCCCAAGTGTCTCCTGAGGCTACAAGCGGGTGTTTGAGGAGTACATGCGGGTTATTAGCCAGCGGTACCCGGACATCCGCATAGAGGGGGAGAATTACCTTCCTCAGCCCTTATACAGGTAAGCAGCTGGCTTCCTTGTAGGACGTGGTTTTAAGACATGGTTGAATTGATGCTTTACCTGCCGTATATTGTTTAGAGAAGTAGTTCAGTTGGAAAGTCATAATTTCCAATGCATTTTGGTTAACAAGAAAGATTAAGCGGAGCTCTTCCCAAAATGCAAATAGAAATGTGAGCAGATACATGAACCACGAGTAAAAATGGAGCGCCATTTATCATAGGGCTAAACTCTCTGAGCCTCGTTAACCCGTCTTTTTTTTTCCCCCTCTCTCTACTAGACACATTGCATCCTTCCTGTCAATATTCAAGCTAGTGTTAATAGGTTTAATAGTTATTGGAAAAGACCCCTTTGCATTCTTTGGCATGCAAGCTCCGAGTCTCTGGCAGTGGGGACAAGAAAACAAGGTACGTGATCTCACTGGTACGACGATGGCCGACAGTATCGCGGAAATAACCTAAAAGCCTCTTAAGCATTTTTGCCGTTGTGATTGTGGCAGATTGAGAAACATGTTAGTTGAAGGCTTCATTATTGCGACACTCAGGAAACCAAAGCGCTGCTTCGTGCTAAAATGTAAAATGGATGCGACACGATTTTGCATTAAGCTCTGTATCGGTTCTGCTAAAGATTAGTGACTGAGTGTTCTGAATAATGTACAATCCATAATAAAAGTAGTTCCATTAACACGTTCTTTAGTTTCACCAACCAGTACAACATGGGATCTTTAATATAAAATGTTAGCAGATTAGTGTTCAAATCTTTAAACTACTAGTCTTATAGCTATTGGCTTATACACAAATCGCGGTAATGTCTGTTTAAAAAATGTAAATAAATATATATATATATATATATATACATATATAATCTATATCTCTTTTCTTGGCTTTCGAGTCATAATTTGTTTGGTTGGACTTGTGATAATTTGAGTCTCGGTGCCCCCGTACAAAATGCATTCGCTGAGTACATTGCTAAAAGTTACATCATCCTATTCTATGTGAGGATCGCAGATCCGCTGTGGGACTAAACATCTCTCCTCTAAGCAACCGCTTATAACACAAATATAGTTTCTGTGCAGCAAAATGGCAAATCTTTGCTGTGGAATATGACATACTTCCCCCATTCCTCGAGTAATACCGTTCAGAGTGTAGGATGTGTGCAGATCAATCAACCCACGTACAATAAATGGATGGATAAAATAGTCCTATGTTAATTCGCCAACGCTGCATAAGAAAAACTTGCTTTTTTTTTTGCCGTATAAAATGAGTTTTCCTCGCGTGTCTCCCGTGCTTATCAAGGTTGAAATGTCTTCACTAAATCCAGTTTGCCATCAGAACGAAAATACAAACCCCACACAAATAACTGAGGCGTTAGTGCCGTCTTGGGAGGTTTGATGACTGCTTGAGTCACCACTCGGCTCCTTTAATATCGGTTCATTGTCAGGAGTCTTTTTGACTCGGTGGGATCTCTTGGCAGTTTCCCATCATTTAACTTTATTGCCGTCTAACCTAATCAGGTAAGGCTCTGGCTAGCATATAGTGCAGCTGCTATGTCTCTTTCTCTGTTGTATGAACTTCTCCCACCTAGGCGATCCATTTTTCAGTACTGTAAATGAAACTGTACAGATGAAACTCAATCCTAGTAAACTGTTTGTCCTTGTTTACTTGGCAAAGTATCCAGTTTCCTCTGATTTCTCTTCCAGGTCTACGCATGTATGATGGTTTTCTTCCTAAGCAACATGATTGAGAACCAGTGTATGTCTACGGGAGCCTTTGAGATCACTCTAAATGGTAAATGTTAATGAGCTTTCCAGTTTATTCCTCAGAAGTCAGTCTGCATTTACACACTATTCTGTTTTTCTTGTGGCTATTTATAGACATATGGATATGTAATGGGGCTTTCCTAGTAAGTAGATTCCTTGGAAAAAAAAATCTACATTTCTATTCCTTCAGCATAATACAGAAATACACCATAAAAAAGATCTGCATGGATAAGATATTCTTTATTGTTCAGTCAATTGCATAGCGGGTAATGGTCTTTCCCAGCAAAACATTTGACGGTCAATGCTAAGACAGCATTAGTTGCCTATGTACACATTATACTATATCGCCCAAGAGTAAATTATTAACCATGCTGTATTAACTTTTTGTCTACAAAACATAATGGCAAAAACTGACATTATCACACCAGATAACTGACTGTTTCTGTTGTAAAATATAGTTAGTGATTTTTTTTTTCCCTAATGAATAAACATTTTCATCTCTGCTTTAAGTGTGCACCAAGTGAGGTCCTACTGAGACCTTTGCACAAAAGGTCTACTTTCTCGCTTCCTCAGGGCTCTCAGTGCCAGTAAATCTCTAGTCATTACAGATACACCTTAATCGTCCCCCAGCTATTCTGGGAGCAGGCATCCAGTGGGCTGTGGGCTCTTCAGAGGCCTTTGAGTTTTGTACAGTTATTTCCCTTCAATAACTTCATGCTTATTTGTACTGTCTCTTCTGCAGATGTCCCTGTATGGTCGAAGCTGGAATCTGGTCACCTTCCATCAATGCAACAGCTTGTCCAAATTATTGACAATGAGATGAAGCTTAATGTTCATATGGATGCAATTCCTCACCATCATCGTTCCTAGCCACATTTTCCAGCACCGGAATTATCTTGTGAGTATATCATACACTTACCACTAAATCAGCTTGATATTTCCATAACAGACCGATATACGTATATTTTTATTTCTGAAATGATTTTTTTTTATTCTTTCAGACATGATGTGGACTTCTGTGAAGTTGTTAGCGGGGCTGGTATATATGAAGGCTTGCACTGAAGACAGTTGCTGTTAGTGCGGGCTGGATGTCTTTTTGCCATCTCGTTGACTATCTTGGAAGTCCTTCATGAAAGATGTTCTTGGTGCTGTTATCTCCTGGCATTCTAGATGGAGTGCAATTATGTATGGTGTAGAGGCATTTTTTATGCACCATTAAGTCAAATTCTAGTTACATAATGCTGGCATTACAACTTTTTTTCTTTCATATTCATTATTTCCAGTGTTGGACTAGTTCCATACAATTTTCCTCCGGAGATGCATAGTTTGAGATCTGATTTTTATAAACAAAACTCTTTTTTTTGATATTTTAAAGTGATGCTCTAATTAAAACAAAACATTTACTGTTACCCTAAATGTTTAGCTGTGTCAATGTTCTTTATGATAAAAATTATATTGGAGCTATTAAAATAACTTATTCTAAATTATGGTCAAAATTATAGACAGATAAACTGCATATATTTGTTGTTGCATAATGGAATTCAGGATGTTCTACTTGATGTATTAGATTACATAATGTAGGGTTTTTAAACTGAGCCTTTATACTTGTCCTCTTCACAGAAGATGCAAATTAAGTTAAATAAACTAATCATTACAATAAGACTGACTTACAAGATGTTTGTGGCAATAATTGAATGCAGTTTAACCCCTTAAGGACAATGGGTTGTCCTTAAACCCATTAAAAACAATGCATTGTGAGCCCGTACATGTACGGGCTGTCATGAAGGGGTTAAAAAAAACCTAAAAGAACATCATTGCATGGGAGCGTGAAACATAGGCATTGGTGTAATGCCTTTTTACGTTTGCATTGGTATCCTGTTTTTATAAATCTAAAGAAGTATGTGAATTTCGGCCTTAGCAAATACTCAAATATAAAGGGAGAGATCCTGTAGCTCCGGACTTATGCTACTCCCAAGTTCACTGACAAAAGCGTATTAGGCGCTTAAAAAAAAAAAAAATAGCTGTAGATATAGTTGACTGATTTTTCTGGCCCAGCTACCCTGCTCTCCTGCTTTTGCAGGCAGTGGGCGTCATGGCCCAGTTACGGAGATATGTCCTTGCATTCTGTATCCGTACCCTTTTAATGTGGTAAGGGACGTGTCCTGCCCCATCCCCAACTATGCCTCACCCCTCTGTCCATTTTAAGGAGTGATTTAAAAACAAACAAACAAAAAAAACCCTACAACAGACATTCGTTCTGCTTTGGATTCTTACACCACTGAATGAGGTGACGCTGCAGTACTGGAATTGTACATACCCTCCACCTCAGTGTTCCACCAATTCTCGCCACTTAAAGGCTGCGTGAAACAGACGATCAAAGGTGGGAAAGCATTCCAGTTGAAATCCATAAGCATAAACGGAGCCGGTACTGCAGCTGATTGACAAAGTATGTCACATGCAAAGAGATGTGTGGCACTGAGCTGGGTGAATGCGTATGAGGCGGGTTCTTGAAAATTCCCCCCCATGCATTTTCAAGAGGGACACCTGTAAACTTAATGGGATACTTTGGCTGTCATGTATTAAAGTGCATATGATTGCTGGAGTGTCCCTATAACCCCCTAATGACAATTGACTTGCCAGGCATGTCATGTAATAGCACCCCTTAACGATACAGGGTTAAACAAAGATTGTTTTCTCCCAAACGGCATTCAGCGACACTGAAAACTACAGCAGGGGCACCGCTTATATAGCTCACCGTAGGCGACAATGTGAGCTATATAAAGAATTTATGAGGTGTTGCTGAAATGCCTTGATAACAAGGCATACAGCAATGCTGAAATACCTGACACATTGTGACCACTCTGGAGACATTATCATCTGCAAGATGTTGGTACCCTCTGAGAAATCTGGGCTCCCCTGCAGGTTGAATACAGGTATTGCATTCTGCCTTCCAAGTCAGTTAAGCCAAGCTTACTAATCACAATGTAATTAGTAAAGTATCACACAAGAAAAGTGATAACGTGTAAAAATAATTCTCCAGTGATGTCACCATCAGGTGAACCATTCAGTTCCAGCAAAAATATAAAGACATTTTTATTTTGAGCACGTCCTAATCTTACAGTTGTATCCTCCAAAAAAAAACTAGCATAGGAGTTAAAATACTAGCATTTGAATAAATGTATATAGGACATAGGTGCAGATTGACCAGATGACAAAATTTGAAATGAAAAATGTGCACCTCTCAAATGTGTTCTAGCTGCCAAATGACTCAACAAACCTATGCATCACTGTACTTAAGAGATGATGTTGTACACTAATTGTTGTGGTGTTTGGAAGCAACATATACCACAAGCTGTAAATTCATACCTAAATTCATACCTAAAGTATGAAAATACTGAAAAGGAGAAAAAATACTACCCTAAATTTTGACAACTGGTAGAATTACTGCATGGAAAAAGTTAAAATACTAGCATTTGAAATACCCTGGGGTGTCTAGTTTTCAAAAATATGTGGTTTGATGGGGGTATATTGAATTGACCGGCTTCAAAAGATGTCCCAAATTGGACATGGGGACAGAATGACCTAATTTGAAAATATGGTACTTGTATTTACTGTCCTATACCTTGCAAAAACATTGGATATTTCTAAACTCAGAACTAACATTAGAATCTATTTTGCGGAAAAGGAGCTTTTTTTCATTTTTTTTTACCATATTTGTTTTATATATTTGTTTATACTAAATTAGATGGCATTATTAAAATAATGGTATCTAGAAAGTCCTTCCTGTCATGAAAAGAAAAATTATAACTTGTGTGAGTACACTAAATGAGAGAAAAGAAACAGCTACACCGGAAAAATGTTAAAACAAAGGGTACAAAAAATGTCTGTCCTCAAGTGGTTAACTTTATGCACATAATAAATGCAGAAGCCCCTGAAACATTAATCATTTTTGCAGTTAAGCTAGGGATATGAGCAATGCTTCCTAGATAAAAATCAGAACTTTTATTGTTTCCCTAATAACGGTTATTTCCTTGGCGATATTAATGAATTAATTTTTCAGTATCAATAAGTGCGGAAATGAACCTCCATAAAGGCAAATCATTACTTAATAAGTAAACAGCTTAGCCTTTTTTTTTTGATGTATAGCTCTGATGCAATTTGAATGTGAATAGAAATACTGCTTTGCCTAAGGCTAGGTTTCCACTTGGGTTTTTGTCCTGCGTTATTTTCTTGATGAAAAACGCCAGGAAAAATGCCAAGAAAACTGCCACTGCATTTACCTGCGTTTGGTGTTTTTTCTGGAGTTTTTTTCTGGAGTTTTTTTCTGGCGTTTTAGCCTTTCTGTGGAAATTGCTTTTTTGACCTTAGGCAGTTTTTCCAGCCTTTACAAGTTAGA
Organism: Spea bombifrons; assembly: GCF_027358695.1. Classification (NCBI taxonomy): domain Eukaryota; kingdom Metazoa; phylum Chordata; class Amphibia; order Anura; family Pelobatidae; genus Spea; species Spea bombifrons. The sequence goes on along the minus strand of NC_071089.1, from coordinate 94,813,628 downwards.
AGTTTCACCCAGCTAAAAGGGATTAGGATAAATGGCAAGTATCTGCCCCCTCCTGATGTCATTTCCTTGGTAGAGTTCTACTTAAACACACCCCGGCGGACCCTTTTGTCTCTTTTCTGTGGTTTGTAAGGCATGCTTTATTCCGAATGTCTTCTCCTCTAGGAAGATTGGCCCCAAATGATGGTGCAAATTGTTTGCTGTTGCTTTTGGCATGCAGGATCCGGTTGGGTATGTTTGTTTGTAATGGCATGTTTGTTCCAAATGGTGTAAAATTCAATATGAACTTTGTTTTGTGTGAAACCGTTTGTTTCCAGCCTATTTCTCGTAGGACACACAGATACTGGGTCCATCCTCTGCATTGTAACTGTGGAAAAAAACGTCATAAAAAATGCCAAGGCAAAACCCACATGGTTTTTTCATGGCGTTTATTTTCTCCCATAGACTTCGATTGGAGAAAAACGCCAAGACTTCCTTGCAAAAAACGCCAGTGTCAACATGCTGCGATTTTGAAAAACTGCCACAAAGCCCAAAAAAGCAGTCAAACGCCAAAGAGGACTGAAAAAACGGCAAACAGAAAAACGCCAAGTGGATATGGCATTGTGCGATTTCCTATTGAAGAACAGCTAACATCTGGCCGCAGCTTTTTTTCACTAAAAAAACGCTGTGTGGCTGAATTGGCGTTATTATGGGCGTTTTTAGCAAAAAAAACCCCAAGTGGAAACCTAGCCTAAAGGTGATGTTCGACTTAGATCTAACATTAATTGTGCTGGAGAATTCCCAGCTATTAAGACTATGGGTTTCTGGAATAAAATCTGGTTAAATCATGTCCATCTGCATGACCCGACACTGGATTATAATCAGCTTTCAGACATCTTCAGTATCAAATAATGACATAGTTGTAGGCAACTCAATTCAATTATCAGGTATATGTTCCTATGAAGTTTTAGACCCCTTGAGGAGCAGTTTTGCTTTAGATTAGAAGCCTTTGTTTATTGTTTTAAATGTCCAGCAGTAAAAAAAAAAGATTTTTTTGCAATGGGAACACCCACAATATTCTGCAAGCATATCATGACATTCCGCAGAATAAGACAGCATGCAATTGCCAACGTTGCATTAGATCTCCTGCCATTGATCGCATTATTGTGCAAACTCACAAGGTAGACGAATGGAAATTAATAAATGTCCCAATCAGATTCACTCCACGAGCTTGATGGATTTATCTTTGAGGGAAATCATGTAAATGATGCTATTTCTCATATCTTCTAAATGCACTGAATCACCAATTTAACATAATTTTGCCATAAATCAAGAGTTATTGCTCATATCACAGCCATATAACATATGGCCATTGTTCAATTGTTAAAGCTGCGTGTTCCTGGATTAAAAGCACTTGATGGGTACTGCTCATAAGATTTAACCCTCTGAATGCATGGACCAAGGTCATTTTTTTCCATTAGCTGGAACATTAAACTTGGTCAGTGTTGGAAACATTTGAGCCAATAATTGAGAACTCCCTTAATAAAAAGAACTATTCTATATTGGATATTATGTTATTATATTATATATTCTACCAGGCTTATGGCCTCATACTGACGATATATGTATAAGAGTTGCAACTGATGTCTATGCGCAGTGTTTGGCTTTATGTGCAGCCCAAAGGAAATTTTACACAGATGTAGGTAATACTTTTTTTAATCACATCCCAATATATTGGTTCCTGTGTCTTAATGTGGTTTGTGTAGGGTAAGAAAACACAGCTATTAAATGGAATTTGTAACACATACTATTGCAAGGGTGTCCATCCTGCGGCCCTCCAGCTGCAGGAGGACTACATCTCCCATACTCCTCTGCCAGCCATTGAGCTGAAAGAGCATTATGGGAGTTCTTTAGCAGCTGGAGGGCCGCAGGTTGGACACCTGTTTCATTAAGAATTCTGCGCATACTCAGCAAATACCAATCGAAAACACCTAAAGTAAATATTGGGGATTCCCGTCACATTATATGGCTATATATTGCTTATCCCATCATTATGTCAAAATACTCCAAGTTAGGCGAGTCCTATCTAATTTTTCATGGCTATATTGCTTACCGAGGAGCTGAATCAGTGGGATTGCACTGCATTTTAAGGTTTAAAAATGATCATAATAATACTAACTTTGCAAGCATTGCTTTTTTTCAATGAAGATTTGATTTGATTTACAGCTGCAGCTGTCTGCACTAAGTAGTGGTGGGGCAGCAAGAGGATATACCACTTCCCACTGCGTCACTTTTATGCATATAGTGCAGGATTCGTCTCGTTGCCTATAGCTTATTCGCTGTAATATTCCAATAAATCATAGGCCACTTTATACAGTAAAGCCACTGGCTGATTGACCACTGTATTGGAGTATCCAGGAACCTCCATCCCCTTATACTTTAAGTGGATGTACCATTGATGTACATTTCCTCTGATTCCCATCTGGACACACAGACTTGGTCATCAGATTAAGAGGTTAGTAGGAAAGTAGAAAGTGTGGGTTTAATGTTTCGATGTAGACAACAAACAGTAGTTTCTGCCAGTGCTGCTACTGAGTACTGCAATTGAGTGCAAGCTCATACAGCGCGGGACCCCATATACTGCAGGATAGGCATGAGTGGGGCATAGATGGCAGGGTTGTGTGTGTAAGTGTTTTCGAGTATTGGCAGTGCTTGGGGAAGGGATGGTTTGGGCATTTTGTTTTTACATATTTTCCAGTATTAGGGGTCTGGAGGAAGGGGTGGTATGAGTTTTTTTATGTTTTTTTTCCAGTATTGGGGGTCTGGAGGAAGGGCTGGTGTGGGGTTTTATATGGGAGTTTTTTCAGTATTGGGGGTCTGGAGGAAGGGCTGGTGTGGGTTTTTATATGGGAGTTTTTCTGTTTTGGGGGGTCTGGAGGGTGGGGCTGGTGTGGGTTTTTATTTGGGATGTTTTTTATATGGGCATTTTCCAATATTGGAGTGATGTGGGAGTTTCTTACATTGATGTGATCCAGATGGGGGCTCTGAGGGAAGGTGTATTGTGGGTATTGTTTTTTATGTATTTGAGGAGGGAGAGGTGCGTGTTTTTTGTATGGATGTTTTCCAGTATTAGGGGCCCTGTAGTGTCATGACACTGTGGGAGGTATTAAAGACAATTATATTTCTCCGGATTTGATTCAAGGTTTGATTTGGTGCAACGTTTATGATTCACAGTTCCCCACTACACTCATCATAAAGGAAATAGGATTCTGCTCCATAGCCAACCAGTTCTTAAATTGTGTATCATCAATTTGCTTTATCCTATCATGTCACAATGCCCTGTGATGCAGTAAGCAGGCAGTAAGATAAGTTATCAGATGCTTTTATTGCTGTCTTCTTTCCTCCCTGGGTTGCTAGGTTATGATTAGTTTGTTGACTGCTTGCATATGAAAAAATTACATTGATGACATTTACTCTCTGGTGCCTCCTTCTAAAAGATAATGACGCACTTCAGTTATTAAAACTAATAAGACCTATTGGATGCAGGTTGTCATTCATACTTGATCGTGTTTACTTTAAGGGCATTTTGGTTCATTTGAGAGAAGTATTTCGACGGTAGATAAACGCCTGTATAGATACTGCTTGACGCATGGTTAATTAATACAGGGTCATTGGTCTATGTGTTAGACTCTCATTAGTACAAGATGCTACTGATATGAAACAAAAATATGTATCTGTGGTTACTGACGTGTAAATATCACAGACCAGTATCACCAGAAGAGGCAAGGTAAGGGAGAATTAAATAATAAGCCTTACTCTTTATTTTATCCTCCATTATAAACAACTACCTGACCTCATGAAAGTGGCATATGGAAGGTTCACTCTCTTTGAAGTTCATTTTGTCTTCCTTTTTAACTACATGTTTTAGATTCTTTACTGTAGAGGCCTTCTCAATTATTTATGACAAATAGGAAATGTTTTACAACAGAGGACATCTTTATAGCAGATGAGTCACTTTTCCCAAATCCTACATCTTATGGTTCTATACACTGAATAAATCTATGCAGTTTTATTTACTTTACTTTATATATTAATTAATCATTAAATCTGTCAGAAACGTACCTTATGTTTTAGCAGGGAGTCAGAAGGGGTCAGAGGTGTCGCAGGGACCCCTGTAAATATGCCAGTGGAGTCAGGAAAGAATCGATGTTTACATAGCTCTGCCTAGAGTAAGCACACAAGTGCAGAGCCATCTTCTCCATCTGTTCTAGTGTGTCTTATCATATAATAATGTTATTTTCCATTTTGCATATTGCTGTCACAATCCCGGCTCCCGACGCCGCCGGGAGTGTCACCATCCTGGCTCTGGACGCCGCCGGGAGGACGGCGGGCGGTCCTCCGCTCGCGGCACAGGCATTCGTAGCGGGCGAAGGGTTGTCTGCGCGTCCCGGGAGAACATCTCCCCGGACAGCGGACGATCCTCCGCCCGAGGTATAGGGACACGGGGAGGATTGTGTACTTACCTGTCCTCCGGTCGTCGGTCCGCCTTCCGGGCACGCTGCACGTTGCAGGAGAAGTGATGGACGGCTGGGGGGCGTGGTTTTGGTTCTGGTCCAGGAGGGGCTTGTGGAATGGCGCCAGTTTTAAAAGCCGGCTGTGCCTTTCACAAGCACCCTGTTGTGGTCTTACAGTTTGTGTATACGGCTCGTGCTATCAAGTTTCCTGTTTTGACCTTTGGCTTGCCTGATTCTCCTTTGCACTACGATTTGGTACCTTTGCTTGTGATCTCTGGTTTTGACCCCTGGCTCGTCCGACTATCCGCTCCGTGCATCTGACCTCTGGCTTGGCTGACTACCTGCTCCGTGTATCTGACCCCTGGCTCTGCTGACTACCCGCATTGTGCTCCTGTCTCGTGCTGTGCCTTGCCGCGGCTGCTGCCGCTCAGAACCTATCTCCAGCTGGTGGGAGGTTGTCCACTGTTGGGATCGTCTAAGTCCTGGACTGCTGCTGCCGGGAACACCCCTCTCAGTACCGGTAGTTTGGGCAGGAGAACTTCTGCGGGGACGACCTTCCTTAATTGTCCAGCGAAACAGTGACATTACAACAGGGTCATGGATCCATCTGAGCTTGGCAAGGTGCTCTCCACCCACAGACAACGGCTGGATTCCCATGAAGTCCGTTTCTCCAGCATACAGGACACCTTAGACCAAATGGCCCGGGCTATTCAAGTTTTGATGGCCGGATCTGATCCTGGCTCCGGGGGTTCTCCGTCTTCTTCCTCCCCTTCCTCTCCGGTTGTGACTTCTCCTCCAGCTGCGAACACCGGGACTTCCTTCGTTCCCTCGTCTGTGAAGCTCACAGCTCCCGCTCGCTACCATGGAGAACCGGATGCCTGCCGCGGCTTCCTTAACCAGGGCTCCATTCAATTCTAACTAACTCCTCACCTGTTTCCTTCGGAAAGAGCCAAAGTGGGATACCTGATCTCCTTGTTATCTGGCAAGGCCCTAGCCTGGGCTTCCCCTTTGTGGGAGAGGGACTCTCCTCTCGTGTATAGCTGCTCTGCCTTCATTTCGGCCTTCCGGAAAACCTTCGACACCCCGGGTAAAGCTGCTTCGGCCTCCTTGTCTCTGCTTCATACCATCCAGGGCTCCCGCTCGGTCGGCGATTACGCTATTGAGTTTAAGACCTTAGCAGCTGAGGTTAATTGGTCCGACGAAGCTCTCATCACGGCCTTCTACGATGGCTTATCGGAACGACTTAAAGACGAACTTTCTACCCGGGATCATCTTGCCGAGTTGGATGAATTTGTCTGCTTGACACTCAAGCTGGATAATCGTATCCGAGAACGTTTGTCGCAAAAGGCTACCTTTTCTCATCAAGTTCGTTCCTTCTCTCCTTCGGATCCCTCTACGTCCTCAGAGTCCCCTGAAGAACCTATGCAGTTGGGAGTCACCAGACTATCCACCGTGGAAAGATCTCGTCGTAGATCGGAGGGACTTTGTTTTTATTGTGGTCTAAAGGGCCATTTTGTTCGCACTTGTCCCAGTAAACCGGGAAACGCTTGCACCCGGACCAAGTAAAGGAGCCTTGTCCAGGTGAGCTTTGTACGGCTCCTACATTCTGTAACAATTTGCTTGTTCCTGCTACGCTGGCCGACCCCTACAACCCTCCTTCATCACGCACCAGACGTCTCCGTTGCTTCTGTCTGTGGGCCTGTTCCATCGTGAAACCATATCCTTCCATATCATTTCATCCCCCTCCTGCCCCATGGTTCTAGGACTTCCTTGGCTCCGCGTCCATAACCCGGCCATCAAGTGGTCCACTGGAGACATCCTAGGTTGGGATTCGGACTGTTCCCAACGATGTTTTTCTACCACCACCCCCATTCGTTCTGTTTCCGCCTTGCCGATACCCTTGGCGTATTCTGAATTTAAGGACGTGTTCGATAAAAAGCAAGCAGAGATTTTACCTCCCCACAGACCTTACGATTGTCCTATCGAACTTTTGCCCAGGACACTTCCACCTCGAGGTCGTATTTATCCATTGTCATTGCCCGAGTCTCAAGCGCTTGAGGAGTACATTAAAGATAATTTAGAAAGAGGATTCATCCGAAAATCTACCTCTCCAGCCGGGTGCCGGATTTTTCTTTGTGGAGAAAAAGGATGGGGGCTTAAGACCTTGTATTGACTACCGGGGCTTGAATCATATCACGGTCAAAAACTAATACCCGTTGCCGCTCATTCCGGAATTGTTTGACCGGTTGCAGGGTTCCACTGTTTTCACGAAACTGGATCGCAGGGGGGCGTACAATTTAGTTTGGATACGTAAAGGCGATGAATGGAAGCCTTCAACACCCGTATGGGTCACTACGGATATACGGTCATGCCCTTTGGGCTATGCAATGCTCCCGCTGTGTTCCAGGAGTTTGTGAATGACATCTTCCGTGATATCTCCCTTCAGTTTGTTATCGTCTATTTAGATGATATCCTTATTCATTCCTCTGATATACAGTCACATCGCCTTCATGTTCGTATCGTCCTGCAACGCCTGCGCCAGCATCGTCTCTACGCCAAACTTGAGAAGTGCCGGTTCGAAGTCCCCCGAGTCTCCTTCCTGGGTTTCATCATTTTTGCATCGGGCTTTGAAATGGATCCTACTAAACTTGCGGCGATTTCTGATTGGCCTCAACTTCAGGCTTTACGGCCCCTTCAACGGTTTTTAGGTTTTGCGAACTATTACAGAGAATTCATCCAGAACTTTTCTAAGATTGTAGTTCCTCTAACCAACATGACTAAGAAAGGTGCTGACTGCAAGAATTGGTCAAGGGAAGCTATCCAGGCCTTTGCCCACCTTAAGAAGGCCTTTGCTTCTGCCCCGATTTTGCGTCATCCAGATGCCTCTAAACCTTTTACTGTGGAGGTTGATGCCCCCGAAGTGGGAGTTGGAGCAGTCCTCTCTCAGAGGAAGGACTTCAATGACAGGCTTCATCCGTGCGCCTTTTTCTCAAAGAAATTTTCTCCTGCTGAGATGAATTATGATGTGAGTAACCGTGAACTTTTGGGTATTGTTATGGCTCTTCAGGAGTGGAGACACCTTCTGGAAGGGGCGAGGAACTCTATCACAATTCTGACCGACCACAAGAACCTGGAATATCTTAGTCACGCTAAAAGACTGAACCCTAGGCAGGCCGGGTGGTCGTTATTCCTCTGCAGATTTCTGTTTGTCATTTCATACCGGCCTGGATCAAGAAATGTCAAAGCGGATGCGTTATCCAGGCAGTTTGTCTCCGACCAGGACTTCAAGTCTGAACCTGAGCCTATCATTCCTCCTTCTCAGATTATGCGTCCTTAACCTCGGGTCATCCTAATGCCCAGCGGACCTTTCGGTTCATTCGTAGACAGTTCTGGTGGCCTACTATGCATATTGACTGCTTTGATTTTGTCGCCGCGTGTATTATGTGTGCTACTGCTAAAAACTCTCATGTCAAGCCCTCGGGGTTACTTCAACCCTTGCCCGTACCCTCTCGCCCGTGGTCACATTTAGCCATGGATTTTGTTGTGGATCTTCCCCCTTCCCAGGGCTTCACCATCATTTGGGTAGTAGTCGATCGATTTTCTAAAATGGCTCATTTTGTTCCCCTCCCCAAGTTGCCCTCGGCCCCGGAGTTAGTCCCTGTGTTTGTTAATCATGTTGTTCGTCTGCATGGTCTCCCACTCCAGGTTGTGTCTGATCGGGGGGGTGCAATTCACAGCTCTGTTTTGGAGGACCTTCTGTGCCTCTCTGGGTATTTCCCTAGCCTTTTCTTCTGCCTACCAGACTCTTGAGCAATTTTTACGCCTTTTTATTAATGAACACCAGGATGATTGGTCTTTACTTCTACCTTGGGCTGAGTTTGCTAGGAATAATACTGTTCACAAGTCCTCCAAGATTAGTCCTTTTTTCTGTAACTATGGTTTTCACCCTTCTTCCTTGCCTTCTTCTTTCGCTCCTTCTCAAGTTCCGGCCGTAGACCTGTATTTAAAACAATTACCGTTAGTTTGGGACGGGGTGCGCCGTTCGCTGGTTGATGCTGCTCACAAGTATAAGCGTTATGCGGATCGGCGTCACCGATTGGGTCCCTCCTTTATGAATGGCGATAGGGTATGGCTCTCCACTAAGAACCTTAGGCTTATAGTTCCGTCTATGAAATTTGCCCCCGTTATATCGGCCCTTTTCGAATTGGGCGCAAGATCAACACGGTTGCTTATGAATTAATTCTCCCCTCCTCCCTTAGGATACCCAGGGTTTTTCATGTTTCTCTGCTCAAACCCCTCACCTGTAGCCGCTTTACCCGGTTGACTCACCGTCCTCGTCCTGTTGTCATTGATTCCCAGGTGGAATATGAGGTGCAGTCTATTTTAGATTCCAAAAAAATTAGGAACTCTGTCTCTTACCTGGTCCACTGGAAGGGGTATGGTCCTGAAGGAAGATCTTGGGTTCCTGCTCGGGACCTACATGCTCCTACTTTGCTCCGGGCTTTCCATTAGAAATTCCCGCATAAACCTGGTATGTGTCGGCCTATGGCCGGCCCTCAAAGGGGAGGTAATGTCACAATCCCGGCTCCGGACGCCGTCGGGAGTGTCACCATCCCGGCTCCAGACGCCGCCGGGAGGAGTCACCAGAATTAGGAATCTGCACTCACTCCCCACAGGAACTCAGGTGCTTAGCTGTGCCAGGAAGGGCCAGCTCCCCAGTAAATCAAAAATAGAAGAAGGCTCCAGGCACGCAGGGGTTCCATCAGACAGATTTATTGTAGGAAACAGACAACAACGTTTCGACCTCACGATGAGGTCTTTATCAAGTTAACGCCGGGAGGAGGACTGGCCGCGGTTCCCGAACGCTGGCCGTTCGGGGCGGCGGGCGGTCCTCCGCTCGCGGCACAGGGACAGGGATTAGTAGCAGGCGAACATCTCCCCGGACAGCGGACGATCCTCCGCCCGAGGTATAGGGACATGGGGAGGATTCAGCAGTTCCCGGAGCTTGTGTACTTACCCGTCCTCCGGTCGTCGGTCCGCCTCCCAGGCACGCTGCACGTTGGATGGACGGCTGGGGGGGGCGTGGTTTTGGTTCTGGTCCGGGAGGGGCTTGTGGAATGGCGCCAGTTTTAAAAGCCGGCTGTGCCTTTCACAAGCACCCTGTTGTGGTCTTACAGTTTGTGTATACGGCTCGTGCTATCAAGTTTCCTGTTTTGACCTTTGGCTTGCCTGATTCTCCTTTGCACTACGATTTGGTACCTTTGCTTGTGATCTCTGGTTTTGACCCCTGGCTCGTCCGACTATCCACTCCGTGCATCTGACCTCTGGCTTGGCTGACTACCTGCTCCGTGTATCTGACCCCTGGCTCGTCCGACTATCCGCTCCGTGCATCTGACCACTGGCTTGGCTGACTACCTGCTCCGTGTATCTGACCCCTGGCTCTGCTGACTACCCGCATTGTGCTCCTGTCTCGTGCTGCGCCTTGCCGTGGCTGCTGCCGCTCAGAACCTATCTCCAGCTGGTGGGAGGTTGTCCACTGTTGGGATCGTCTAAGTCCTGGACTACTGCTGCCGGGAACTCCCCTCTCAGTAGCGGTAGAACTTCTGCGGGGACGACCTTCCTTAATAGTCCAGCGAAACAGTGACAATTGCCAATTCTAATGTTGCTGTTAATGTTCACCCTCTCGTATAGCAATAGCACCAATCTAATCTGCTGGCACTCTATAAATAAAATGTAATGCAATGAGTGAACTTCACACAAACCAAAGGCCATGCGTATATGTATTAGAGGGACATGTTTATTACTAAATAACCCATTTATACATTCAATAATAATTGTGTGCCATATATTCTCCCTTAAGCCTCTTTTGTTTGGTCCTTGTAGTCATACCTTCAAGGCTTCATATTATCTGACCTTTGACTGCATCAGATACTACATACCAGAAATTGCTCCACTAACCTAATCTAATAAGGTTCTCATGACCTTTATACAAAGCGGAGTCATACTTATGTTTAGTTTCTGTTTTATGCTGACACGTGAACTACAAAAAGAAAGGCAGGAAATGTGTTTGCAAATGCATGAATACAAATGCTATTAAAATCTTTATTATTAGAAACAAAATGGCTGAGATTTGCCTAATTGCTGGTATTTTAATGGATTCCTCTGGCAATCCCAGAGTGTAAATTGCGGGCCAACAATAATTACTTGCACAAGATCGCTGTAATATATAAAAGTAGCTGAAGTTTGTGAACGAAAAAAGGGTTTTCTTTGCCAATTCAAACACACGGTAATCTTTCCTTGAAAGGAATCCACATAAACATTTAGAACAGGTACAGTATCATCCCGGATCCAGAAGATACATAAATATTTAGCTGTGATTTAAAGGGGTGTGAAGCAAAGTTCAGACTGGGAATTGTAAGGCAGCTATATTAACAAGAATTTTAACAATTATTTTTATTTTAGTTCTTATAAGTGGATAAAAATGCCTCCGATAGATCTCTCGGCCCTCACCGTCTTTGAACAGCGCTTCTTGCTCCGCAAACGCCTCCGAGGCTCTATATCGCTACATTATGCCCACTTTGTGTCCGTGCTCCATCCTCAGCCGCCGACTTACAGAGCCCTGTGTCACAGAGAACTCCGGGAGGACATCCCTGATGAAACTTGGGACGAGGCCGTGATACAGGTTCACAAGCTCACCGCTAACACGGTCATCCCTGAAAGGTCTTATAAAATCATGGCCCACTGGCATCTGTCACCTGTGAGACTCTCGCGCATGACTCAGGGGAGCACCCGCAGCTGTTTCCGTGATTGTGGGGAGCCTGGTACTTACCTTCATGCCTGGTGGACTTGTGACCGCCTTCGTCCGATCTGGTCCTCCTGTTTCGATATGTTGTCCCGGGCGCTTGGAGTTGTCATTGCGCCGTCCCCAGAGCTTGCCTTATTGTTCATGGACACAACTGCCTCTTTGTCCCTCTCCGCTTTTCGCCTTATCCATCGTATATGTGCGGCAGTGAAACAAGCCATAGCCCGCCATTGGAAGGGTTCTCCCCCCTCTCAGGGGGAAATTAACGCTAACATCTGGCATATTTTTACCATGGAAAAAATGACTGCTACCCTGCGAGACGAAGTGCCCAAATTCGAGGCGATCTGGGATCCTTGGATATCTACCTTTATGGATCCTGCTGGAGTCCACTCTGTTCTACGCCTCTAGGTCCCTGGGGACATGTTTGTTTTTTTTTTTCTCTTTCTTTTCTTTCCCCTTTCTTCTCTTCCTTCTCCCCCTCCCTACACTCTCTCTCTTTCACCTCATAGTCTCCTCTCCCTCAATCAGAGGTGGTCTCTCGACACTTCTGTATAAAAATAGAAAATTGCTTTGGTGTCACAACACCGTACCCGTGGTCGTTCGTATTCTGTTACGGTTGGTTATTCTTGGTCCATTAGTGTGTGTCCGACATGTTCTGCCATGTTCACGGTCTGCATGTTGCGGGCCTTTTCTGTACGGGTACGCTGTATTTTCTGATGCACTACATGCCTGTATGTTTTTTGACCTTGGGTGCGGCCTGTCTATGTTCAATGCTCGTACGACTACTGAGTTTCATGTTATTTATTTCTGCTCTGTGACCATTGCTAATAAAAAGATTTAAACAAAAAAAAATGCCTCCGATGTTTGTAACCACTGGAAATATTCTAAGCCATATTGTGAAGGTTGCAATTCCAGCAGAACATATCCATAGCATAAATATGACATTAAGAATGAAGAGTTGAAAGATGAAGGCTGCTCTGCACTGCTTTCAATATGCAGGTAACAAGCTGCACACGCACAATTATTTCTTTAAAATATTGTGATTCATCTTATGTTACCTTCAACTAACTGCTTAAACTTGACTAAAGTTGACTAACTCGGTACTTGGTAGTGTCCTTGTACTACTTTGAAGTGACAAGTTATATTATGTATGTATGTTAGTGTATGGGTTTAGCATGTGTGTGTATTAGTACTTAGTGTCAGCATGTGTGTTATTATATGGTGTTAGCGTGAGTGTATGTGTCAGTGTATGGTGATAAAGTGTCAGAGTAAACCTAGGGTTAATGGTACAAGGGAGAGGTCTAGTGGAAAGAGACATGGGAGAGTTGCTGCGGGGTGGCACCTGGGGCATCTAGCACTCTTGCATTGTTTTAATGACTAAAACCTTGTCTTTTATCACAGTTCATGCATGTTCATGTCATCCGGTGCACATACTGTATTACCTAGTTTTTCAGATATTACATCCATCTCTTTCAATAACTTCTATTTGTCACACTTTTAAAGGAAAAATCATATCAAAACTTATTTAAGTCCCAACATCCTCATGACACCATACACTGTGTTTTGCAGGGCCTTTTCACCAGGTTTGCATGCAAGTGGCATGGATGGTTTATGTGCTTTTAGTTGTTTTCCTCTGATTAAATAATTCACCAGATTCTGTTTAAAACAACATGTTTATTGCAGTTTCTAAACCTTGAACATTTGTCTTCTATACTGTGTTTCATATCTCTCTAATCTCCTGAGGCATCTGACCTTACATCCCATAATTTAACCCTTGCATACGCATTATAGTACCTTGGGAGTACACTCTTCAACCCAGCTGCCAGAGGATGACGTATTAGCCCTAGAGTTCTAGCTACATAGGAGTGGTACATTAATAGTACATTAAGTGGGCTTTACATTCAGTTACTTGTCTCCTACACAGTAACTATCTTTGCAGAAGGTGTACATTAAAGGTGTATGGTTTAGAAGGTTCCAGCTGGGGAGAAGAAAAGCCTGCCACTGGTCTGTCTGTGAAAGTTAAAAGTGGTCACATTTAATATAGCTGCTTGCTGCCATGGTAACCGGTGATGCTAAAAAAATGTAAAAGGCCCAGCATGCTGGCAGCTGATGTATAATGATGTGTGTACTGTCACTTACATGTGCTGCATGTGCAATCTATGCACAACCACATTTATTGGATACTTTTACTAAAGAGGGTGGGAGCTATTAAGAAAATTATTTTGTTTCCATCACTTTTTTGTTTGGAATTTTGTGGCAAATAATAGGAGAAAATAAATTAATACACACACACATATATATATATATTGTGACAGTGTGAACCCCAGGGAGATGATTAGCATGGCATCTGAGTACAGCTGCTATGCAGATTATACATATGGGTCCCTGGGGTGGAGCAATTGGAGAGCAGGGTGGGCCAATGCTCCATTCCCCCATTCTGTGGAAACTCCATGCCGGGTTTTCCAGGAGGCAAGAAATCTGCAGGATCCGGTCCGGGATTTCTATGAGGCCGGCGTCAGGCCCAGGTGCTGGGCATTAAAAACCCCTGGAGCCTGATACTCAGGGAGACTGTTGGGGGAAGAGGAAGTTCCCTGTGCTCCCAGGGCAAGGAGAGGCCCTGAACAAGATCATCCCTGTGCCAAGTGAGGCAATACCTGCCTGGACATTGTGTGTGCTGTCTGGGGGAGGTTTTCCAGAGCCTGGTGTAGCTGGGTCTGGCTGGGAGGTCGAGTTAGTGAGTGATTAGGCTGGTCAGTTTAGACCAGCATAGTTAAGTTAGAGAGGGCTCCAATTGGGAGCTAGGTTTTCTTTTTATGATTTGGTTTTTGGGGTTTAAGTGGTTAAAATAAAGCGCTGTTTTTGTTTAAAGCTGCTGTTCCTGACTCTGATTGCCCTAGAGGACTGTGCTTAGGACCCCTAAAACGTGACATGTGTGGCCCTCATGCTACAGGGTTTGTCACAATATATATATATATATATATATACATAATATTTTTTTATACCACTACATGTGATCCACGGTTTGCCCCTACTAGAGGTACAGTGACTGATGTCAAGGAGAAGCCTTTAGTAAAGTAATATACCAGCGTTTCTAAGGTAAAACAAGGAAGGAATTTTGCCACATTAGGCAAAACTTTGCTTTGCTGCACCCTTGGCTCCACCACTTGTGCCCCGCCCTTGGGTCAAGAAAGCAGATCACACATGACACACCCCTTGCGTTCATAACGCCTTTTGTCCCTCACTGTGCTACACCTCCCCTCCATGTAGTCCAGGTATAGATCAAACAATATATCAGGTATAGATCAACTAACAAATCACAAGCAAACTCAGCACTGAAGGTATAGATCAAATAAATAAGGTATGGAAACCCTAAAATACGGGGATATATCACAGGTCCCACAACCCAAAGACCAGCCTTGGCAGCAAGATTGCACACATAGGACTTGCAGCAGCAACCGGACTGCACAAATAGGACTTGGCCAAGTAACCATATTACACACAGGCACGGGACTTGCCCAGATTGCATCCGCAGTGGCTTTCTCTCAGAGGCCCAGGTCTCCTCTCAGTCAGCCCCATTTATTTTTTTCTATACCCTTTAGGTCCAAAAAAGGAACATGAATAGACACCTATACACTACCCTTACAAATGCTCTCCAGGGATAGACACCTATACACTACCCTTACAAATGCTCTCCCATAAACACATGCACATTCACTCTTGCCACTACAGATAAACATCCTGACTTACACTTGCCCTTGCATCCACACACTTGCCTTTAGACATATGTGCCCTAACATACAAACACTCTCACCATTTTCTCATAATTTCCTTAATTTCTCATGACCCCCCTTTCTCTTTGTTCCCTTTTTTTCTCTTTATATCTCCTCTTTATCTTTATCTCTTCCTTCTGTCTCTCCCCTTTCTTTTTATTTCTTTGTTCTTTTTATCTACCCACCCTTTCTCTTCATATATCCTCTTTCTCCCTTTTCTCTACCTGTTCTTTTTTTCTCCTCCACTTTTTTTTTACCTCACATTCTTCCCCAGTCACTCCCCTGTCTGTCCATCTCTTTCACTTTATCTCTACTTTCTTTTTAATCTTCCCCTTTTCTTTAATCCCACTTTCTCTTTACTCCCCACTTTTTCTATATCTAATTTGTCCTCTTATTTCACTTAATTTTTCCTCATTCTCTTTATCTCTCTCTCCTTTCTCCCTATCTCTCATTATCTCTTTCATTTCTCATCTCTCCCTTTTCTCCATGTATCTCCCCTTTCTCCTTATTTCTCCCCTTTCTTCCTCTCCTTCTTATTCATTATGAATCTCTTTTTTCAATATTGTCCCACCTTTCCCCCATCCCTTTTTCATTATCTTGTCCTTCTCCCTTTTTATCTCTCAAACATGATTTAGCATTGGTACTTCATGTGGACCATTTAAGTATATTTAAAAGGGTATCCCAGTATTCACATTACTATTCATTTAATAGATTTTACTCTAGTTTCATTCACGCTTTGGAAATTCTACTTTGGCCTGATATGCATTTTTTGGCTGAACTTCTATAAGAAGGCTACATATTTATAGAAATAATGTATTAAAACATATAGCAGGAAACATCAGCTACAGATCACATTGTACACATATACATGGATTTATCAGCAAGGCAGATAATCAATAAAAATAATCAGTAAAAGCAACTCATCTCTCAATTCCATGATGGATAAAATAGTAAAGTACTATGTGGCCATGGACATCTATGTTGAAGCACTCATTTTGTAACACGTTACTGATGTTATGTTAGTTAGTATATAACTCTGGAAATCCTTGTTAAAAAAGGCACCCAGCCTTCCAGTCTTATTTATGACAGCACCGGCTTTCTACATAGTGGATTCCAAATCTTTACTGCCCTTACTTTGAAGAGCCTTTTCCTTTAGAAACATAGAAACATAGAAAGTGACGGCAGATAAGAGCCAGAAGGCCCATCCAGTCTGCCCAACCTCTGAGTACTCTCCTTTAGTACTTGCCCTTATCCTATATCTAGCTTGGCATTATGCCTATCCCATGCTTGCTTAAATGACTTTATTGTATTAACATCTACCACTTCCACTGGGAGGCTATTCCATGCGTCCACTACCCTTTCTGTAAAGTAATATTTTCTGATGTTACCATTAAACCTTTGCCCCTCTAGTTTATGCTTGTGTCCTCTTGTTGCGGTTTTATTTCTTCTTTTAAATAAACTTTCTTCCTTTACTTTGTTGATTCCCTTTAAGTATTTAAATGTTTCTATCATATCCCCCCTGTCCCGTCTTTTTTCCAGGCTATATAGGTTAAGATCCTTTAACCTGTCCTGGTAAGGTTTATTTTGTAATCCATAAACCATTTTAGTAGCCCTTCTCTGCACTTTCTCCAACATTTCTATATCCTTCTGGAGATACGGTCTCCAGTACTGTACACAATACTCCAAGTGAGGTCTCACCAGTGATCTGTACAGCGGCATGAGCACTTCCCTCTTCCTACTGCTAATACCTCTCGCTATACAACCAAGCATTCTGCTAGCATTACCTGCTGCTCTACTGCATTGTCTACCTACCTTTAAATCCTCAGAAATAATTACCCCTAAATCCCTTTCCTCACACGTTGAGGTCAGGACAGTACCAAATAGTCTATACTCTGCCCTTGGGTTTTTATGCCCCAGGTGCATTACTTTGCATTTATCCACGTTAAATGCCAATTGCCACAGCTCTGACCATTTTTCCAGCTTACCTAGATCGTTTGCCATTTGGCTTCTTCCTCCAGGAACATCAACCCTGTTGCAAATTTTTGTGTCGTCGGCAAATAGACATACCTTTCCATCAACACCATCTGCAATATCACTAATGAAAATATTAAAGAGAATGGGTCCAAGTACAGATCCCTGAGGTATCCCACTGGTAACAAGACCTTGTTCTGAATATACGCCATTGACTACAACCCTCTCTTTTCTGTCACTCAGCCACTCCTTAATCCATTCAACAACATTGGGATCTAAACCCAGAGATTGCAGTTTATTTATAAGTCTTCTATGTGGGACAGTGTCAAAGGCCTTGCTGAAATCCAGATACGCAATGTCTACTGCACCACCTTGATCAATTACTTTAGTCACCCAATCAAAAAAATCAATAAGATTTGTTTGGCAAGATCTTCCTGAGGAAAACCCATGTTGTTTTTGATCTTGAAAGCCATGTGACTTCAGATGTTCAACAATCCTTTCCTTTAACATAGTTTCCATTAATTTTCCCACTACAGATGTAAGACTAACTGGCCTGTAGTTGCCCGACTCCTCCCTACTGCCTTTTTTGTGTATAGGCACAACATTCGCTACTTTGCAATCCCCAGGGACAACTCCCGTTACCAATGATTCGTTAAATATATCAGTTAACGGTTTTGCTAGTACACCCCCAAGCTCTTTTAATAACTTGGGGTGTATCCCATCAGGCCCCATCGACTTATTTGTCTTTACCTTAGACAACTGAAGTAAAACCTCCGCCTCGATAAACTCACATATTTCAAATGATTCAGTCTTTTTTCCCAACTGAGGTCCCATTCCATCATTCTCATCTGTAAAAACTGAACAGAAATATTCATTGAGGCAGTCAGCTAAACCTTTATCCTCTTCTACATATGTGCCTTTTGTTTTTAGTCTAACTAATCCTTGTTTAACTTTCCTTTTCTCATTTATATATCTAAAAAATGTTTTATCTCCATTTTTTACTGATAGGGCAATTCGCTCTTCTGCCTGTGATTTGGCAGTTTTTATAACTTTCTTTGTCTCTTTCTGCCTAATTTTATAGATCTGTCTATCTTCCTCACTTTGGGTATTTTTGTATCTACTAAAGGCTAACTTCTTGTCTTTCACGATTTTGGCCACTTCTGCAGAGTACCACAGCGGTTTCCTTAATTTTTTACTCTTACTGACCAACCTAATACAATTTTCTGTTATCTTCGATAAAACAGCTTTTACAAAATCCCATTTCTCCTGAACGCCATTTAAATTGTGCCAGTCTGATAATGACTCCTCTATACATTTTCTCATTTTAGAAAAGTCAGCTTTTCTAAAATCTAAAACTTTTGTTTTTGTGTGGTGTGACTCAGTCACTGTTCGTATATTAAACCACACAGGCTGATGATCACTAGATCCCAAACTTTCACCTACAGAAATATCTGTTAACAAATCTCCATTTGTGAACACTAAATCCAATGTGGCCTCCTTACGAGTTGGTTCCTCAACCACCTGTTTTAAAGATAATCCCAATAAGGAGTTTAGAATATCCGCACTCCTGGTACAACCAGCTACTTTCGTTTTCCAGTTCACATCACGGAGATTAAAGTCACCCATGATTATAACATCCCCCTTCACTGTCATTTTAGCTATTTCCTCCACTAGTAGATTATCGAGTTCTTCTACTTGTCCTGGGGGTCTATAAATCACACCTATGCGAGTTACTTTACTTTTGCCAAATTGTACTGTAACCCAAACCGACTCTAAGTACTGTGTTTCCTCCAATATCAAGTGATTGACTTAGTGTTCTCTGAATAATCAGTTTGATGAACAGACCCACTGGAAATTATTTGCAATGAGCAAAGATATATTTTTTATAAACTTAAACAAGGATTTATGAACATGAAAATTTTTAATGACAATTCCCTAGGGTATTATTTATTTCTTAAAAAAAAAGCTGAAGCCCACCTCCTTCTCTATAATTTCTGAAGCCAGAAGGGGTATCGTAATGGGTGATCAGATGGGAGTATGGAGAGATGCACATAGTAGGGGGTTGTGAGAAAGCACTTCTGCACCCCATGTTGTGGCAGTGTTTGCATGGTGTTGAGTTTTATTATTTTTTTATTTTTTTTTAAGTATTAACTCTTTTTGATTTCCGCTGTTCATATTGTTATAAGCGACTTTAATATCATTTATTGAGTAAATATAACATTTGAATGTGTCCAGTCAATAAGCATTTTGTGTATACTTGCTTTCAATATGACACTGTTTAAGATAATTTGATACATGTACCTGATGATATTTTATTGATATATAAAAATGCTTTGTTATCTTAAGTGCTGTCGATAATGTTCTCATTGTAGTATGCTATTGGCAGGAACAGGGCAAGGTCCAAAAGCAATGAAATAAAGTTCAGGTAGACGGGAACACCCCCACCAGATGGCACGGATCGGTACTCAGGAGCCTAGTCCAGTAATAAACAGATCACTGGCTGGAATTATTAGTGATTTTCTAATTTTTGTCAAGGCGGTAAACATTGAGTAAAATTAATGTACACATTATGGTTGTTTGAAGTGTTATTAAGGGATATGAATACATTTAATAAAAATAAATTGTAGGAGTCATGACTGTTAAAGAGGGATACATTTCATGAGATTTAATTGATTTTTCTGAACATAGAAGTGATATAAAACTAGAGTGCGTTGGGAGGTGGGGTTCTTTAAGGTTTTGCAAAATCAATACAGGGGACCTGGGGTAACACAAACATAAGGGTCAATCCTAAATTCAGTATATACATTCTCTGGACGGTGACCCTGAATAGCAGCATGGACTCCAAGACACAGCACACCTGCTGAGCCCATATAGGCCAGTGTGAGGCTCTGGGGGCCCCAAACAGCTGGATCCATTTTATTCCTGATGATAAGTCCTAATGTCTACTGGCTGCTCAAGGTCCTACCTCGCTTACTAATGAATATAGATAATATATACCCTCAAAACATTCATTTTTATTGGGTGCCAGGGGCAGAAGCCAAGCAGATAGTTCCATTGTGTGAGTGGGAAGCCTGCCAGTCATTTGGGGCATAAATGGACTTGTTTATCACAGGAAAAGCTTTCAGACAGCAAAACAACCGTGGGCTCACAGGTCCCACAAGCCACCTCTACCCAACTGATAACTCATCATATAGACATGTGGGTTAGTAAAAGAAAACAGAGCACTTTCTGTTTGACATCTAGTATGTGTTGGGGACCCATGGGGACCCTATTTCATATGTCATCTCTGAAGCAAACCAATTTTTGTACAAAAAGCATTACAGAGGACATTGGAGTAATAGAAACTTAACAGGTCTGGGTTGGTGACAGTAATTTAACTATATATAACACAGATATTAATTAGTATAATTATATGTAAATAAACGTTCTAGTTAGATTTGGAGAGATCCATATTCCCACTAGCAGGAACAATATACTGACATTAGACAATTAGTAATTTAGTAGTATGTGGCATACATCTTAGGGTTTGTAAGTGTTCATTGTAAACGATACATTTATGTTTTGGGTAGTTTTTATGAGACAAATTTTCAGTTTTGATTTTTTTGCCCTATATATTTTTAAATTCTAGTTTTCTTAATAATGTATCTATTGTTCATTATATTAAAGCTAATGTTAGGAATTGGTGAAGAAGCATTTTCTACTGTTCTAGTTTAGGTGATTGTGTCGCTTTAAATATTAATATTTAGCTATTCACTGATATCATGCAGGACAGTACATTTCATGCATTTTTAACACCAGGGATGTAATCCTTTGTATCTGTGAGGGACCTGCAATGTTCTGCTAGGCAAGCGGCCAAGAAATTTAAGGATATAATGTCTCAATGTGCTCACAACTCATATTGCTTTATATGGTTAACTGTATTTTACCGGTGGAAATTTTAAAGATGAATTGCACATTAAATGGAATATATAACCAAAACATATTGGATTGTGAATTACCGTTAAACTTTTGAATGATTTGAACAACTGAAAAGACTAGACAAACGTCCAATATTTTGGGACATGCTGTGTGACATGATCCCTGGTCCCACAAAGAAGTGTGAACACATCCTTTTAGTGTTTTCCCAACTTATTTTATTAATTCATCTTGTCAATAATCATGATGACTTATGTAGTGTCCCACCACCCAACTTTCTCTTCTCAATTTTAGATAGCGTTTGTTTTTCACAATTATTGTGTGTTTACAAAGTGTCACATTTTCTGCATTTGATGTTTTATCTGAACATGATTGTGACTTTTGGGGCTCTAGATCACCGTGATGCACACATCCCCAGCAAACGTTCAGAGCTCCTAGAAAAGAGGGACATCAGAGGAGTGAAAAACTGGAGAAGCCATACTGTACTTTTCTTTTATGTTTGTTTTTACATTGAGATTTATCTCATCAGGTTTTAAACACAGTTCTAAGATATAACATTCCACTTCCTAAATCACTCCCAAAGATTACTAAGCCCGATAAAATTTACTATAAACATTAATGCTATAACCATTATCAGTGGCAGTAAATCTTTTAAACAAAATCATGCACTTTTAAAGCGACATTCATCACACAATGACCAAGCAGGACACTTGTCTAGTGAGTGCCTTTTTGGCATGCCTGGGTAGGCACAGGGTTAATAGAAGTTTACCCTAGCTCTGTCCTTGGTGCTGAAGTCAATCAGTGCCCACAGCTCTAATGAGGGAGATCTCCCTGTGAAGCCCCATCTCTCAGTACAGGGCGATTGCACGGATTACATCCTATCCCTCGTGTGATCTCTCTCTGTGTACAGTCGCTGTCAGCTCTCTGCAGAACGCTTCCCAGACGGGGATTACATCGGGTTAGTCTGGAGGAGCCCTCACTGCATCACCGCTCCCACGATCCGAATTGAACGAATGTTTTCACCAGGACGGCCAGCCTCCAAGACTCAGACCTCGGAGACCACTCCTCTCCGCGCAGCGCTGCCTCAACCCTGGGTCCACTCATCCGAGGACAGCAAAGTAACAGGACAGGTGGAAAGGGGAACAGGACCAAGGACTACGAGGAAGAGCCAGGACCCCATCGAATGCTAGTCGGTGCCTAATCGTGTAGATACTTTTTAGAACATCCATTACATGCAGTAGAACCTGGTGAGACAATCTGTGGGCTAATGGATGATGGAAAAAAGAGGATCATCACAGGGGACTCCCCATATAACTGGACCCTAGAGGAGTATCTCAGAAGATGTCCAGACTCATTTATGCAGCCATTCACATCATTCTCAGCATCCTCATCCCCGTAACCAACATTACGGTTATCGTGATCTTATCTAAGTTGATAAGAAAGAATCACTGTAAGAGTTACATTTTCATCCTCAACCTGGCAGCCGCGGACCTCCTGGTGGGACTCATGTGTATAATGGAAGCTCTGGATGATTTGTATGACGGAGACTTCGACAGGAATTTGTTCTTCTGTCTCCTGAGGCTGTGTTTCACAGTCACACCGTGCATCGGATCCATGCTAACCCTGCTTTTGATTTCTTTGGATAGATACCTGGCTGTGAAGTTGCCTCTTTACTACATAAAGATCATGAACAAGAAGTCCATTTGTATCTTGATCACCGTCCTGTGGATCATCTCTTTCTTTGTTGGCCACATGCCTTTGATTTCCACATCTTTGCAGCAAAGCAACTACTCTGGTATCTGTGGTCTCTTTTATGCTGCCAAAAGCGACTACCTCTATATACTCTGCTTTCTGGTTTTCCTGCCAGCTTTACTCACAGTTGTGTGTCTACACACGGCTGTAGGACGTATTGCTTACTTCCATCACAAACGGATCCAGAAGACAAGAGTTCTAAGTGGACTTCCCACCAACCCCCAAGGGCAATCATCACATTTTAAGGCAGCTAGAACAGTTCTAATAGTCATCATCTGCTTCACACTGTCCTGGGGTCCATACTACATCACAGGGATCATCCAGGCCACCTGCTCTTCTTGCCAACTTGTGGATCTGTTGAAGGATATTCTTTTTCTCTTAGGTGAAATAAACTCTCTGCTCAATCCCCTAATTTATACTTTCTACTGTGGAGAAATTCGAAATTACCTATTCAAATTCATCATCTTCAAAAGAAGGAAGGTAAAACCAAAAGGTGTTGCTGTAGTTCATTTCTCCAACATCAAAAGAGATAATATTAATGAAGAGTCTAGTGTGGCCCAAATGTCTGGTGACAGTGGCCCTAACGTGTCCATATATATCGGTACTGGTGACTATAGCAAATGAGTTATTGCCAGAAGTCTTGCAGTTTAACTAATGGGCTAGCAGTGCCATTTGACTAAATATGGTCTACCAAGGATGCAGTGTTCAATCATAAGGTATCCTCTTATACCAAAACACATGCATCGCTGCATACAATATTTGTGTGTATATACTATGTAATAATAATAATAGTAATTTTTTAAATATTGTTTAACTGTATTGGTGCTAGAATTATGTCTCTTCGGGGGCTTGCTTTAAAAAAACATGTTCCTTTCAGTGTATTACTGTATATAGTGTATAGATTTGTACATTGTGTTTTGAATGTTTTGCATTACATTCCTTTGACAGACTTGGGTTACAGAGTGTAGGAATATAAGAGGAAGCTTAATTAAAAGTGCCCGGAAATCTCAATATATTTTATTTAAGAAGCACTGAATTTCACTGGTATTATAAAATGCCATGCAATAACTTAATATGTGGGCACTCCTGTGACTTGTTAGTTAAAAGCCAGAGAACCAAGCAATCCACCAACAGCTGAACTGTTTGCAAGTGGTTCCAATTCAAACATATCTTAGTTGGTAAATGTGTACTTAAAAGGTAGATTTCTTGACTTGGTGTAAGGTTCATTTTAATAATCTATGTGCAGGAGATGAAGTGATTCGCATTCTATCTTCTCAGTATATTTGCAATATAAAGATCAGTCACTTTCCCCCATGCATAATGCTAATGAAATGTAAAAATGACAATATGCAAGGTTTTGTTCATTTTAATGCGTAACTTAAAAAAAATAAAATGTTTCATCAAGTTGCCTGGTATGTGAAATGATCCCCTGGGAAACATTTTCAATAATGACAGTATTTACCCAGATATCTCCTTGTGTAACAAAAAAAACATACTTAAATCTTAATTTGCAAGTTTCTATCCAGTTAGCTTCCCCAAGATAGCTATTATAGAAGAATGAACATCCTTACTCATATTGCAAATACTGCAGAGGTTCATGACCTTCTGTGCCTGCGCTACAAGGAATGATGGTGGCTTTATTTTGTCCCATTGTTTGTTGGAAGGAAAATTCAAATATTCATGCAATTTATCCAGCAGGCTTAGGATTTGGATCTTGGTGGCAAACAGAATCAGTTGGTCTTCTGATACTTCTTTCTTCAGCTGCTGGTTGGCATCTATTTTTTCCACCTTCAAATAAAGCAAGATAACGTGTAAAAAAACTATGGAAGGTAAAAAAAAAGTGCCAGAAAATAGAGTTGGGTTTATGGATAAAACTCTACCTGCGGAGGAGCTAAGCTTTTGATTTTCAGGGTACCTGCAAGGTCCAAACTAGTTCACATTCCTTTCATAATATCAGTATTGCAATTTGCCTATCACAATCATAAATATAATTAAACAGTTTAGTTGTAAAGAAATGAAAAAACAGGCGTATAACAGGGAAACCATTTTCTCTTGAATATACGGTAATACACTTTTAAGATTCTATGCTTTAAAATTGTAAGCTTGCAAGCAGGGCTCTCTCCACCTAATGTATCATTTTGTCTTAAATCTGTCAATTCTAGTCTTGTCATACCCCTTGAATAAATGTATCGTAAGAAGCGCTGCGGAAATTGTTGGCACTATATAAATACAAAATAATAATAATAATAAGATGGCCATCTTGAAGTTGACATGTTGTCACAAAGTCCACTACAATCTATGAATTTAAGTAGGTGAATTGCTAGTGTAGAACTTTATAAGCTAGGTCTTCATATTTAACACAGAACTAGTGAGCTGGAGTAATATATACATATATACATATATACGATTTAATATTTACAAAGAAAGTGTTACAGTTTGGCCTTTTCCAAGGAGATAGACAGAAGATGCTGGGAATGATAGCTACAAGTAATTGTGTGACAATGTTATTTATTCACTAAATAGTGAGTTGGGCGTTGTGCTAGAAAACTTCATCTCACTAAACTAATTATGGCAAACACTAAAAAAAATTGCAAAGCTGGTCCTGAATAGCACTTAAATAAATCATGGAGATTACATTTAAAAACACTTTAATTTCTCAATGGAGGGCCAGATTAACCCTTCTTGCAGAAGAGATGCTTTGGTATACCCTTTATAATTCGTAGTTATGACTAGGCACGTTTGGGTCTTCTGCAACACCATGCCGGCCATTGGCTGGATATGCCTGGTCGCACACTGCGTGAGCATACGACATACCATCGGATCTGTTATATCCAGCCATTGGCCATGCTTATGTCATTAGGTGGCCACTGGCCTTAAAGTGCCAGTCCGCCTTGTTATTCTTAGTCCTGGTTAGGACAATGAGATGGAATATTTCATGTTACCATAACACAAGTACAGCTCACTGTTTAGGCAATAAATCTACTATTGATCTAATACTCATCATGATGAGAAAATGTAGTGAATCAGAGATATGAGTTGTAGGGGAATGCTATTTGTAAAAAAGGTCAGAGCAACCACATGGTTCTCTTTAATCAAATTTAATTGCCACATTGAAACATCATTCTGTGAGCGAATTACATAATAATGCAATAAATCACAGCACAGTATGATTTAATCGTTTTTTTTGCATTAGTGAGCACAGGTGATAGGGACTAATGTGAATTTACTGTTTCTGAGATGCAGTTTGAGTCTTGTCTGAAGTAGTCACACATTATATACAATGCCAATTTTTTATATTTTGCCACTAACATTGTGTTGTTTACAGTTAAACACTAACTGTGGACTTCCTTAGCAGATACATTTCTAATCAGTTTACATAAAAAGTGTGTTATATCTATGCTAATCTAAAACAACAAAAACACCAACTGTATTATATATATATATATATATATATATAATGTGTGTGTTCTGTTTATCTGAAAATTTACCAGATAGACTGTGCAAAGTGCATGACAAAACA
Organism: Spea bombifrons; assembly: GCF_027358695.1. NCBI lineage: Eukaryota > Metazoa > Chordata > Amphibia > Anura > Pelobatidae > Spea > Spea bombifrons. The sequence continues at coordinate 94,787,408 of NC_071089.1, read as the reverse complement.
GCCCTGTCTGCAGGTTCATGTGAAAACAAAATGTTATTCAGATGTATCAGGCTTGAAATATTGAAATGGTACATATTAATAGTTTACTAAGTACCTTTGGCAGTTTGCCGAGAATAATGTAACAATATTGAGATCACAAAGCACACAGCCAGATCTATTCAACAAAAGCAGAAGATCCCGGGTTAACTTGACTGACAAGACACAATTGACGGCACTTTGCATGCTATAACTTGCAAAATAAGTCATATAATCCATTAATATCAGAGTTTATTGGTTCACCTGGGTGCCTGCAACATATGCTTGGATATATCTCACAAATTAATTGCCTCCAAATTGCAATCTAAAATAAAACAACCCCGCCCCCCATGTCTCTGAGTACCATAGGTAGGAGAGCAAGGTCTAACCAGTGGGGCTCATGACAGAAGTGGGTATCAGGAGGGATGGCAGTGAAAATCACCATTCACCCCCTTGGCACCCACAGGATGAAACCTGTAAATACAAATGTTGTACCAATTAAAGGCATTAATCAACAATATGTGAATTTCCAATGAGAAGCAAGATCAGGGACTATGGTGAAACAGGTGGTTATTTATGAAAAGAAAGTCATTAGTCACAGCTAGCATGTCAAAGTTGCAATTCAGTTATTTCCTGTAGCGTGGTTACAATAGGGTAACAAGGCAGTATGGACAGTTCTCACGCTAGGTTTGCTATACTGACAGGCTTAACAAGACAAGCTTTAAATTCTATGGATGGCCTTTGCATGATGGTGCTCAATATTTCTGGTGGAGCCTTTGTCAGTAAAGAGATCTCCTTTTCTGCTCCCCACCAGTTTATAAATATAAAGCAAAACTTCAGTTGAAGTTATGACACTACGACTCTACATCCCCAAGTCTCCTTGTACAGGTAGAACAAAGGAAAGAAGAAGAAATGTCGGTGTTGATGATCATCAAAGAGGCCACAAGTGAAGCAGCCCAACAGACACTGAGGCCCGCTAGTAAGATGTTTTTAGGAAAACATTTTTCCTCTGCCATGCTACATATACAGTGCCTGTTAAGTATCCACATGTTTAATGAATTTTTATTAAAACTACCACTTTTCACACATGTACTATTATTTAGTCTCTTAGTGAAGAACATAGATTTGAGACTTATAGGAATCTATCTTTAAGAAGGCATCTTAACACGTTTACGCTACATAAATGTTGCAATGGTGATATACAGTCCTTATAGAAAGATATACATGTGTGGTTACCTGTGTTTTCAGTGGTCCTCTTCCCCCAACATTGAGCTTAGCTTGTTTTCCCATTGCCAAGAAAGAGACAAACATTTGGTCTTGTGCAATTATTCTGACACCAATATGATGGTTCAAGGATATGAAAATTGGCTTAAATTGAACACAGGGTTCAGGAGACAAACTACTTTTCCAGTTCCATCTTCTCAGCCTTCTGCCTATCTGGTCCAAGTACTGTCCGCCTACTGGATTTAAATGTATCCTGCGTATATGAAGAAAGACATCAAATGTCAGTGTGAACGCTGCCAAGCCTATATTTAGATCTAGAAATATATGAGCAATTGCAATATGCTCTAAAGCTGTAAAAGATGATGACTTTTGTGGTCATACGAATTCCATTAATGATGAATAAAAGAGATGCTGATTATCTGAGCAAATATGTGTTCATTGAGTTCCTCCACGTCTGTTCACAGCTAATATATACAGTATGTAATTATACATAACACTTCCGTATTAGTGTGATGTATTACATTACACATGTATTTATGTTAGCAGCTGGAATTGTGAGGAATTTATAACCGATTCACCATTTTAAAGAAACAGAATCTGACAGCAGATAAAAAACTCTAGTCTGTCCGTTTTTCCTGCACTAAAAGCCTCCAACATTATTTGGTCCTTGGTCTTGTCTTACACCTATCTCACACATGATTCATTTGCCTCGCTGCTCTACATGAAATCCTCTTACCTTATAGGCAGCGATCAGTATCGACACAAAAATGATGTATTAGATGTATTAGATTCCTCTGGTATGGTATAGTTAATAAAAGCAAATCCAGTAAGAAGATGGAAATACAGCATATGGTCCCTATTTGTTGCGTTAGATCTAGACGCAATTATGTGACATACAATTTATCTCTATTTTTTATTTCAATAATTTTCTTTTGCAGTCCAACATTAAATCAGTAAATAGTAATGAATGTAACGCCCCACATCCGGCCTTTATCGCATCCCTGTTATGGCTTTTTGATCAAAAAGAAGGCTTTACACATTTTAGGTGCTACTGAAAGTTCATTCATGAAGCAGAAATGGAAATCTGATTTTTCCAGAGATATATGCTCTCTATGAATTCCCAGAGATAATTTTCTTCCACATTATTGAATCTGGTCCTAAATTGCCACAGCTGTGAGACAAGTAGATGCTATGTGCTAGTAACTCCATTATAAATAATACATTAGATGTAGCATGGAGAGGCCCCAATTTACTCTTTAAACGTTTTCTCTGCTCTTAAAGAAACAGTTGTGATATAAACTATTGATGCTCCAGTTAAAATTGATGCCGAAATAAAAAACAGAACCAAAAAAACAAAAAAGATAAAAAAACAAAAAACATAAAAAATAAACTGATGAAAAATAGAAGTGAAAACATTTCTCATGGCTGAAGAAATATCTGCCAGCCTCTCTTCCGAGTACTGAAAATGCTGTTATTTTGGCAACAATTGCTAAAAACATTCATGTCTGTAGAAATTATAGGCAGAAAAAAACAAAATTTTCAAGCCTTTGGTTTCCAGAAGGCTGTAAAATATTATTCATAAAATATGTACCTATAGCATGAAAAAGTCATTTCAATAAGTGCATAAAATCTACTACTAACATCGGAAAATGTGTATGAAAAAGCGCACAGTGCCTTGGGTGAGCGTGAACCGATGTGTTCGTGAGCAATAGGTATACTATATCTTCTTTTATTTGCAAAGGCAGATGTGGATTATTTGATTTTTATTGGGTTTCTGCGCCAGGTAGGAGATGGCAAACCTGATCATTTCTTTCTAAAAATACTAAAGAAGCAATAATAAATGACTGAGGAGAAAGAAATGATCTGATTTACACTATAAAAGGCTGACCATCTATTTCTGAAAGCCATGGCTGATGCTTATAGAAGACATACAACTGAGTATCAGTTAGCTTGCCAAAAACAAGGCTTCAGCTCTGATCTAGCCAAACAAGAATTGCATTCTTTACTCGCAACTAATGAATAAAATAATAGCTCAACCAGATCATAAAGGTCTCCTTTTTTCCATTTAGCAGACGGCAATAAGTCAGCATGTTTACATTTCCAGGAACAGACAGCTTCTCCGTCCCCTACTGCAGCTGAGATGTGTTCAGCTGAACTCATTGTCTGACACGTATTCTACTTACTGCCGGTCGGCTCCAACATTGGCTTAGTAAATGTTTCGAGGGGGTCTAACGAGACTCCCCATGCGCATCTGCAGAGAACACTCTGATTGATTTCAATGAGAGCTTTTTCCAGCCACTACTGGCCGTTTCAAGCTGGCAATTAGTGGCCACCTAGGAGGCCGTCGGTGCAGCTTCTACTTAAAGGTAAGTAATATATTTTTTTAAATATTCAGGTTTAAAGAATGAATATTAAACAATGTCCCTTAATGTGCATTCCTTGATTAAAAGGCTGTCTGGGGCACTGGAGTTTGCCTTTACAATCTCCTAAATCCTATTATACTACTGATCTATAACATCCTTTCTCAGACTGTGTTTGTAAGCGATATACTGTTAACAAATTGGATGTCTAGATGGCACACCATTAGGTTTTGTCTGTTGTCACAACTGTTTATATTATGCACTGTTTGCTTAAAACAGTGTTTGCCTTGTGCAACGTGGTCATTAAGTTTGTTTGTCTCTAAGGCAGTCAGCCCTGCTGCGTACTGACTTCTCCGCAAAATGAAAGATGGGGCATGAGAAAACGTGGGAGTGTTGGTAATTATTACAACATTTCTACAGCGTCTGCCGTGTAAACATTGTCTGTTACTGTTTGCAGGAGGAACTCATTCACTGTGATTTGAACTGGAAGCAAAAGGCAAGCAAGGGGTTTGTATGAAAAGTGATTATGGAGCAAAGTTATAAAAGTAGTCCTATCACCATTATACGGCACAATCAGCCGGACTATTCCACGGCTTGCTTTTCAAGGTTTGGAACGGAATCACTAGAGGTAGAGAGACAATCCTTGAAGACTGAGTTGGACTGAGGGTAGTAGACACCTAGAGTAACAATCCAGTGGAAGTAGAGATTCAAGAAAGCTATCCTAAAGCAACAATATGGAATATGGGCCAGTTGGGTTGCTTTCTATTGTCACTATCTATGAAATCCAAGTAAACACCCCTAATATGGGTACGAGATGGGCATAAGATATCAAGTTATTAGCGCATATTAATGCTGAGGGCATTGCATTACGAGACTTATCAGGATAAGGGATCATAATGTAGCGTTTCAGCATCTCCCTTCTAGTGCCCTCCTAGCACCACTCCAATACTGAACATCAGGCAGTGGGCAAAGTATCTGTGCTGTCTCATAATAACACAGGTGGGTGTACTTTATCACTACCATGGAGACAGAAGGAACGTTTGCAATTACAAAAGACGTATTTTTGATATGCAGCTAGGTAGGAACCTATGGAGAACAAACAAGATATGGAAGCAATCCTTCCACGTTTAAGTGCAGCAAATGATAATTATACTTTTCAAGAGACGACAATTGCAGTTTGCAAGAGTAGATCTCATGAACACACATAAACTTGCCCCTGCTCATTAATCAAACTGCTGGCCTGAAGCCCTTAGTCACTTAATACGGCAGTTCATAAATATGAGCTATTTTAGAGATACAAGGCAAAAAATGGGACTGGAGGGGACTATTTTAATGCTGGAAACCCCTCTTTATTGTGTTCTTGATAGAATGTGAACAAACCAGCTTCACTTCCAGGACCCAGAAGCAGTTTTACACAGCTGTACATATCTTGCTGTTAAATATTTAACCATTATAACGCTATAGCAAATTACACGGAATGTTTGGGATTCTTAAAGACATCTTTACCAACAGATTATGATATACATATTTATTATGGTTGCTGCTAAATAAAAGAAAAAAAACTATAATATATAGGGTTATATATAAAAAGCAATTATTGTGCAAAGTGCTAGGAGTGTAGCTTCCATAGACCTTTTAGACAATGAAACAGCAGGCTAAGTGCTAGTATAAATAACATGAGTCCAGTGGTGGATTTGCCCCTTACACCCGTTCACGTCTTATGCTCATCAATCTGATTATTTTCACCCCATTTCTATGTTCCGTGTTGCTATCTATCCCCATCTTGCCTTTCTCCTCCATGCTAAATGCTCCCAGCTCCCTCCTTGGTTAATCTGCTGTCCATGAGCAGGTGGTGCAAGGCACAGGGGACCCCGAAACAGGGCTTGCCAAGGCCTTATTTTTATTTATTTATTTCAATACTGGTACCTCGCAGCTTATTGTTGTCTACAGTGTTTTTTTTCTAATTCTTAGGTCCCCAGCTAATCAAACACACCAGCCATATTCTAAAAACAGAGTGTAATCCTCTGGTTTTTATTTGGTCAAAGAATATGTCGCTTTAGATTTGCATTGAATTTGCATCAACATACCAAACAACTCCATTTGGATGATAACAGGTGGCTGTTCCCGAAGAACCAAACACAGCCTGAATCCCTGCATTGTCTGCTTTATCTTCTTGAACTATGCAGACAGATTCTTTGAGTTTATTCACCGCCACAATGATAGCCAGATTTCCTGATGGATAACTGCATGTAGATAAGGAAAATTTGCAATGTACAGGATACCAATCAGCAAGAACACCTATAAGTGCAAACAAACGTAGGACTCAGGACATTTTGGGATCTCATCAAATGTTTCCAAGCTCTTCGGAGCAGACTTTAGAATGTATTTGCATTTGCTTTTTAGTGCCCAAGCATGCTCTCAAAAGCTTGAAATAATTCTGGGTATGTAAATAATATCTCATATCCTACCTCCATGTGGCTGGTTTTGGAAGTCTCATTACAGATATTGCGTCTGAGATACAAACATCACATTTAATATCACCTGTGCTATTTTGACCATTCAGTGGTAAATAACTTAATTGTACTTAAATGAGAAAAATGCGTTACCTTAAGACTTAAGGGGTTTCATGAGACATTTAGACACAAACAGAAGCCACTAGAAACATCACAGTTGGGGGAGCCATTCTGTGACTGAAAAAGTTGGCTGGCGCATGACTTTAAGGTAGCAGAAAGGTGCAGGATGCAATCAAAATATTTACTATGTAAAATGTTTACTGTTCCAGCAGCCTTGGCTGATTAAGCCTAATAAATAAGTGCAGTGAGGGCTCAAAACACACTTGACAGACAATATGTACAGCATGTATGGACTACATGTGTCTATCACATGTTCACCAAAAGGGACAATGCTGAAATCCCACAGAATGATCACAAAACCCGTTTCATCCAAGTGGAAATGTCTATTTTTTTGGTTTGTTAGACATCACAGGGGCTGTATAAAGTTTAGATGTAACTAAAACAGAGACAACGTCTTTAAGTGAAAGCACCCCAGGGGACAATTGCCCTCCAGATCTCAGATATTTCCAGCTTAAAAACCTTCTTACACAATGAATATGTTGAGCCACATTAGGCAAACTGAGTACAGGACTAGACTACACCTTTTAATAAGAGCTATAAGCAAAAAAACAAGGTCGAAAGAGATAATAAATATAAAAATAATAAATTTGCATGCAAAGGTAATTGTCATATTTATAGGAATATGGATACGAGCGTCACAGTGCTACTGACGTAACAAGGGCATTTTAAACGTGTATAGTATGTGTATAGTATGAAGCTACAGCTGTACTCTCTGGCGTGTCAAGCAAATAAACCATAGCACATCTGCATTTCTTCCTTTTCATGGAAGATTTAATCACAAACAAACAACAAAAAAAACTTTTTAAGAGTTTCCATGATCGACATCCTATAGGTCTCTCCTTTTGTGTCACATGAAATAATTTAGCAAAAAAAAAGAATGAAGCAAAATCTTACTTGATTAAATCATTTGTTTAGTTTAGTTACAAAAGGGCTAAATTGAGCAGAGCAGGTGGATCATCACCTTTAACAGCGTACAGGAGATTGTACCTTAAGCAACGAGTTGTGCTGATGTCTGCAAGAGGTCTTTGAAAGCGTACCGCTCACTGGTCTGGTCAACTGAAAACATTAGTTATTAAGGCCACTTTTACTTCCATATTAGTGCTGCATGCACCTGACACAACACAGAGCAACCCGGCAAGCTGTCTACTGCCTAGCATGTCTGCTATGTTACACCATGTAACGTACTCAATACAAAAGATACAATATTTGTGCAGATCCGTCAGGAAAAATCGTGAGGAATTTCCTTCCTGTTCTGTAATATTTTTCAACAAACTGTAGCGGTGCCTGAAATATAATAGGAACCTGGTTAGTACTGTTGTTGACAGCCCGTTACCGTTCCATGTTAGCCGCATTAAAATGACATATGGATACAGATTTACTGCATGATGCAATCTGTTTAACGGTTGTTTAAAGAGAACATACTGCATCTGTATATGTTGGTCATCAAATCTAAACGGTGAAGTTCACCATACAAAAAGAATAGTGATGATTTTCATTGCAGCGTATTTACTAAGACTGAGGGGTCTACTGAGTAATGAGAGCATTGGCAGGAGATTTGTGTTTCGGCAGCTTGACTTTACTACGCATTATGAAGGTCCAAACCCCAGTGAGCTTCAGCTGAATGGAGAGCTTGGCTGGCTTGAATAATGTAAGGTTAAAATAGTGAGATTTCATCTATCCCCCTACCCATTGAATTATGCATTATAGAGGGCCAGCTCAGCCCTTCTTGCTGGGAAAATTTGTCAGTGTTGGCCTTTCATAATGAATAGAGAAGTGAGGGACCATAACCATCCTGCCGACTTTCCCATTAGCGACCAGACCTCAAAGGGCCATCTCAACTCATCTTACTGGGGAAAATCGACTAACTCACCTATGTTCAAAATCAACTTTTTTAGATTTAGGTTAGTTTTTAGTATCAAACTGTTTTACCGCATGGGAACTGGGATTGATTACAAAACATTACCTTTTCACTTGTTAAAGTAAAGTCACAGAAGGTAAACTCATTGTCCATTGCATCTGTATCCATTTGTGCTTCTGTGGCGTCAGTCTTCATGGTCCAGTTGTCCTTATCAGGTGGGGCATTTGATAATTGATAAGAAATGGTTTTCAGGGGTTTTCCATCTGACAGAGAAAACAACATGACATTCATTTTTAAATGACCTTCAAAAGGGGTTAGAGTGAGTTTTAGTGTAGGTTGTTAGCTTGCGAGTGTAAGCATATGGTGTTGGCATATGTGTGTGAGTTATTGTGTTAGCATGTGCATGTTACTGTATTGTGTTAAAATGTGTGTATGTATTAGTTCTGCAGTGTCAGGGGTGAGCCTAGGGTTTAGTGGTGCCTGGGAGGGGGAGAGTATGTATGTGTATGGTGTTTGAGTGAGCGGGCACTAGAGCAAGTGTTTTGTGAGTGAGTTATAGAGGTTATTGGTTCAATGAAGAAATAAGCCACTAACCCTAGACTCACACCAGCACAGTACAACCACACAAGACTTTGAACTGGATGCAGACAAGGCTGTTGCCTTAGAAACTGAAAGAGTTTCTCAAAAGTATTTGAATTGTTTTTATGCAAGTAAATCTTCAGTGGATATAATAAACTACAGATATCCCAAGGTCATACTAGTGAGTGCAATTCATGCTTAAGTGGAACAGTACCTTTAGAACATGCTATAGCTACTGTTTTTGTAATGTCAAAAATGTTTTGGTCAAGGAACAAAATGAATGACTGGATTCACTCAGCTGTTGAAATGTGAACTGACCTGTCTAAGACTGTGATTACTAAAAGGCAACATAGAGATCAACTGGCACCACATCCCTAAAATGATTCAATGGAGTGTGTAGGATTTGTAGCATGTTTTAAACTGATACTTTTCACTCTCATTTTCTTGGAAACTAAAAGTAGGCCGAGAAATTTGATGAGAGATGTGCCAGCATTGCAAGTACCGTGTATGCAGTGCAGGTGTAGCTTGTATTTAATTTATTTTATTAATTAAAAAGGTACCAGGATTGCAAGAGGTATTATTAAAACCTACTTTTACTGTTAGCATTTGAAAAAAATTGCCTTTATAGGGTTATGTCAAAGTGTCTTTATTTTGGGATGTTTGTCAGCAATGCTACCAAATTTTCAATTTATTTAACCACAACTTGCTACAATGTATAAATGTGATGTTCAAAAAAGCTTTCAATGATTAAGATTCATGTCTAGCTTTCATGCCTGTCAGTCTTCATTGGTGAAATCATCACTAACAGGTTGGTGCACACATACACACACACTACAACACTTGTAATGTGGGGTCAAGTAACATGACTGGTTGAAGGCCACTAGCAGATCATTAATTTTGCCACCAGGGTTTAGCGACCCCTAATGTGTTGCCACTAGTTCATGTGCCACTTTGTTTTTTATATATCAAATTAACTGGTTACAACAGGAAACACAGAGCAGAACATGTCATACTCATTATCATTACTTAAATGTCATTTTATTCAAACTTGTAAACCCCAAAGTATCTACATAATGATGGAAATTGGGATACAATGTCCTAGATAATGTTTTTATAGAAGTATAAACTCACATATGAGCTTTATCTGTAACGTTAAGAATCGTTATAATCCTCTACAACATGAACAATAACACTTTTTATAGGCTTGGAAACAAACTGTGTTGTACGATGAGTTACCCAATTTGGCTTAGTATTGATTTATTTGGTAACCAATGTAGCTATACTGTGTAATTTAGCTATTTACTGTCCAAGCATCAACAACAGACTTTCCATATTAAATGACATCCGGAATTATTGTATCCCCATAATACATCCGGTAAGCTTGACAGCATGTCCACTCAATTTCTGCAATGTGATGTTAAACATAATAAGACTTCGGAGGGTGCTTAGATGACTACCCACTGTTACACAACTAGGTAGAGCCCTAATGAGGCATAAGCAGAGCCAGACCCCGACTTGGCACGGGCCAGATTTACCTGTGAGACCTGTACCTCTCCCATGTTGATGAGCAGAGTTAAACAAGCATTGGGCTGAAGTCCACCATAGTTTCCCTGGCTATACTAATCCAGGGCTTGACAAATTTGTTGTGAATCTAGGCGCCAGGTAAAAAAGTTAGGAGCCAGGATTTTTTTAAACTAACAGTTGGTCAGGAGTGATCTGATCATCATCAGCCCACTTACTAAACTCACAGCATTTGACCTGGAAGCACCCTGGACTTTCAGGTCAGTGCTGTTTTTTTATTATTATTATTATTTGTTTTAACCCTTTCAATGCTGATGTTCCATTGGAGCACAGCATTGACTGATATTTAATCCCCACAAGCTTGTGGGGACAAATGTTAACCCCTGCAATGCCACGAATGTGTCATACACAATTGTGGCATTGAAGGGGTTAACGCTGCACTGTCGCTCTCAGGGAGCGATCAGGCAGCAGGGGGGTGTTGGGGCTGCTCTCCACACTCATGGGGAGACCAAAGAACCCTCTCCCCTGTCCCTGAAGCTGCCTCTGGCAGCTGGGACTCAATTGCTGGTCTATAGACCAGCCATTGCAGGGGGGAGTCTCTGATGACTGCTGTAGGCTTCCATGCCTACAGGAATCATCAAAGGGCTTGTGGGGGCTCGTTTTTGCTGTTGCTGGTCTGCCTGGAAGCAGAGTCTGCCAGCAGCAGAGCCCCTTACAAAAACGGCAATTAACCCCTAAATGCCGCGATCGCGGCATTAAAGGGGTTAACGCTCTCACGGAGCGATCAGGCAGCAGGGGGGTGTTGTGTCAGGTCCCCACACTTGTGTGGGGACCCAATCAACACACAACCTCCTTCCCTGAAGCTGCCTGTGGCAGCTGAAAACACGATTGCTGGTTTTGCAGCAACCACGTTTTCAGCCTACAGGCTCACTCCGTGGGAGTGATCTCAGGCTCGGGGGCGGGCTCTGAGTGGCTGTGCTGTCTGTCGCCCCCGTGTGGTGACTCTGCCTCTTACATCCACATTTTTTTCTGGATGTAAGAGGCTGACAAAACCTAGGCGCCAGGACAAAATTCTCTGTCGCCATGGCAACCTAGCGCCTGGGATTTGTCGAGCCCTGTACCAATGGGTATAAACAATTTGCTTTGCTCCTTGTTCAATAATGCAGTCTGGATTTTGCACTGTAACACCATGTTATGCCGATTACCAGATTAAGAGGAACAGAACAAAACGGTGGCTTACTAAGGTCAATACAAAGTAAATTCTTCTTTGTGGAACAGAATGTCTCTACGCTTCCAATATCAGCCTCAACATTATCTAAACAGTAATTATTATAACCCAAGGGAGGTAAATATAAAGTGAAAAAAGAACTAAATCTACCTACATTCAGGAAAGGTGGTAGGTTCCATTGTCACAGATGCATAGAATTTTGCTAACCGTCTCTCTCGAATTCTGCAATAAAAAAATATATACATTTTTATATATTTATATACAATGAGAATACTGGTGTTACTCATGGGCTCTTAAACTGGAGAGGTTAGTAGCATCTATCATTATATTGTTGATTAATTTAGCTGAAGATTAGTATTTCGGTGAGGAATGTCAGTAGGTAATACTGTTATTCTAATGAGAAGTAGCACTTTTGCCATTATAACGTTGATTAGAACATTGAACAAAGACTTTCTACAAAAGATAAATGTATTTAAGAAGAGGTCACATCGGTTACATAGAACATTGGCTTTGCTAAAGAGAGAGAGCGTTTTATATAGCTGATTAGAATATTTAGGGAGACTATAACAGGTTCAGTATGGTTTTTAGAGTGATGCGCAGACTGATTTCAAGGGGTACTGTCATAAAAAGTGTGCCTTTGCACATAAGTGACTACAATATGTATTTCATGTAAATGTATGAATATGCGGTTTCGATACAGTACAGTGGTTTTGTGTTGCAATTGAGTATTTAGTATTATTTTTATAGCTCTTAGTTTTTTTTGCCTGTTATTTACTGTCATCATTGGCAGCAAGTTTCCGCATATCATACCCAAAGCAATGCAATACACAATAAACCTCAGATCGGTGAGGTTTGAAATCATGGCCATTTTGTTGGGGAAAAAAAATTACAAATAAAATGTCAAATAGAAATAATCCAGACCATAGTTTATTTATGTATTTCACTGGCGGCTAGTATTTTACAATGACAGTATTTACATGTGCACAGTACCTAATTGATATCACTCATCAAAGACTTTTGAAATTCTTTGTCGGACATCGGAAACAGAAACGTTGTGGAAAGATTTACCTTTGTGCAGTTTTTTCCTTTGCTTTTTGTCTCTCATCTTCGCTACCGTAAGGTCCATGAGGCTCGATTGCTATAGTCTCAACTTGGTCTTTTTCAAATAGGTGCTTTTGTTCTTGGACTACATGTTCAAACACACTCTTACATCTCCTGCAGCAGAAAGACTTAAAGGAACCAAAACGTATGAAAAAAAGGACAAAGGCTCTAACAAAAAAGGATCTGAAGATTACTACTGGTATCAACTTATACAGAGTTTTTCAGGGTTGTTCCTCGAGGAGGATCTCTATACTTGAACATTGTTATCCCTGTCTACAAGACAGAGACTGACTGACCAGTCTGGGCTCATGCAGGGAGACACCAGATCTCTGAGGGTATTGTAATGCAAAATGTGAAAAATGTCTGCCTCGCAATCCTTGGGGCAGGAGCGTCCAACCTGCGGTCCTCCAGCTGCTGCAGGACTACATCTCCCATAATGCTCTTTCAGCTAATGGGCCGGCTGAGAAGGATGGGAGATGTAGTCCTACATCAGCTGGAGGGTCGCAGGTTGGACGCCCCTGCCTTAGGGTGTGGTGGAACCCCATCAGATAAGTGAAAACGTGACTTACTCAAAGTAGAACCAATATTTGGTCCTCCTGCTTAAGTCTTAAGAGACTCTAAGCGATGATTAATTTCAGTGGCAAGATTCCTTGTTTTACCTATGTCATTATGTTCTTCCTATGGACCTGTGCAATTCAAATACTGTTGGTTTAAATGTATAATAAATATAATAATAATAATAATCATTACCTCATCAGAAAAATGCATATCCTTAGGATATTGTAGAGGAAAAGCCCTCAGCGGATTTTCACAGAATTCACATATTCCCTTTACTGATGGCTGCCTCACAATCTAAACACAAAGTAAAGTAAATTAAGTTAGCACGATAACATATTTTCTGAAGTGTTACAAGAGCAGGCCTACAGCAACAGCTGAGCAAAGAAAGCTGAGAATTATTATTTCACTGGCCATAATGCAAATGTGCATACAGAGCCAGCATAAAAAAATGAAACAGGTCTAAGCGTTGTGTCCAAAATAAATGGAAAATAAATGTAAGATGTATTAGTGGATTACAGTGATCTAGAGAAAGAAATGGAAGATGTATTGGTGGATTACTGTGATCTAGAGAAAGAAATGGAAGATGTATTGGTGGATTACAGTGATCTAGAGAAATAAATGGAAGATGTATTGGTGGATTACAGTGATCTAGAGAAATAAATGGAAGATGTATTGGTGGATTACAGTGATCTAGAGAAATACATGGAAGGTGTATTGGTGGATTACAGTGATCTAGAGAAAGAAATGTAAACTGTATTGGTGGATTACAGTGATCTAGAGAAATAAATGGAAGATGTATTGGTGGATTACAGTGATCTAGAGAAATAAATGGAAGATGTATTGGTGGATTACAGTGATTTAGAGAAATAAATGGAAGATGTATTGGTGGATTACAGTGATCTAGAGAAATAAATGGAAGATGTATTGGTGGATTACAGTGATTTAGAGAAATACATGGAAGGTGTATTGGTAGATTACAGTGATCTAGAGAAATAAATGGAAGATGTATTGGTGGATTACAGTGATCTAGAGAAATAAATGGAAGATGTATTGGTGGATTACAGTGATCTAGAGAAAGAAATGTAAACTGTATTGGTGGATTACAGTGATCTAGAGAAATAAATGGAAGATGTATTGGTGGATTACAGTGATCTAGAGAAATAAATGGAAGATGTATTGGTGGATTACAGTGATTTAGAGAAATAAATGGAAGATGTATTGGTGGATTACAGTGATCTAGAGAAATAAATGGAAGATGTATTGGTGGATTACAGTGATTTAGAGAAATACATGGAAGGTGTATTGGTAGATTACAGTGATCTAGAGAAATAAATGGAAGATGTATTGGTGGATTACAGTGATCTAGAGAAATAAATGGAAGATGTATTGGTGGATTACAGTGATCTAGAGAAATAAATGGAAGATGTATTGGTGGATTACAGTGATTTAGAGAAATACATGGAAGATGTATTGGTGGATTACAGTGATCTAGAGAAAGAAATGGAAGATGTATTGGTGGATTACAGTGATCTAGAGAAATAAATGGAAGATGTATTGGTGGATTACAGTGATCTAGAGAAAGAAATGGAAGATGTATTGGTGGATTACTGTGATCTAGAGAAAGAAATGGAAGATGTATTGGTGGATTACAGTGATCTAGAGAAAGAAATGGAAGATGTATTGGTGGATTACAGTGATCTAGAGAAAGAAATGGAAGATGTATTGGTGGATTACAGTGATCTAGAGAAAGAAATGGAAGATGTATTGGTGGATTACAGTGATCTAGAGAAATAAATGGAATTAGATTTGTCGCATTATCACCAGAGTCTGTGTATGTGGTATAAGCCACAAGTAAATTGCATTACCAGGTTAATAAACTGGATGTTGTACATTCTGCGCTGTATTGGCTGAGATCATAGGTATATTACTAAAATAGATACTTTATATTTCATTAGTGAGACTGAACATATATTTCTATATGGTTTCTGAGTTGTCTTCCATCAAAATGCTATTAACGATGAAAAAAAGGACAATTTAAATGCAGTATGGCCTACATACACAGGAACTCCTGCTACCAATTCCAGTTGACACCTTCTGGGGATTCTGCTTCATATCTATGTCTATATGGCAATTTATTTGAAAGGATTTGAGTTGATATTTTCAACAGCTAAAATTAGCATGTAAAACATAAAAAATAAATGCTTTGTATTTTTTTTTTAAATGATTCTTATATGAACTATATTAGCTAAAATATTTTGTTAATCAGAGAGTATATTATTCAATGAATAATTAGCATAAAGACAAAAAACAGAAACTATGAAATAGAGCTGAAACAACGAATCGATAAAATCGATAATAATCGATAACGGAAATCATCGATAACGATTTCCGTTATCGATTAATCGAGTGATCAATTCGTTGTTGGAGCACTCGGCTCCTTTTACTTACCTCCGCGAGCGTTCCCCGCTTCTGCTACACGCTCTGCAGTCTCCGCCTTCTTTTAGCTACGTGACGGATGTGACGCGTTCCGGAGGTAAGTATTCTTCATGTCTATGTGCACGGATCGCACAGAGCCACTCGCACAGAGCGAGTTCGCTCTGTGCGAGTGGCTCCATTCGCACAGAGCGGTTCGCTCTGTGCGAGTGGCTCCATTCGCACAGAGCGGTTCGCTCTGTGCGAGTGGCTCCATTCGCACAGAGCGGTTCGCTCTGTGCGAGTGGCTCCATTCGCACAGAGCGGTTCGCTCTGTGCGAGTGGCTACATTCGCACAGAGCGGTTCGCTCTGTGCGAGTGGCTCCATTCGCACAGAGCGGTTCGTGAGTGTGGGTGCAGGGCAGAGTGGGGGTGGGGGTGCAGGGCAGAGTGGGGGTGGGGGGTGCAGGGCAGGAGACTGGGTGCAGGGCAGAGTGGGGGTGGGGATGCAGGGTGTGAGTGTGGGTGCAGAGCAGAGTGGGAGACTGGGTGCAGGGCAGAGTGGGGGTGGGGATGCAGGGCAGGGTGTGAGTGTGGGTGCAGGGCAGAGTGGGTGCAGGGCAGAGTGTGAGTGTGGGGGCAGGGCAGAATGTGGGGGCAGGGCTGGGTGCAGGGCAGAGTTAGAGACTGGGTGCAGGGGCACAGTGCAAAGTGCTGGGTGCAAAGTGCCAGTGCTGGGTGCAAAGTGCCAGGGCTGGGTGCAAAGTGCTGGGTGCAAAGTGCCAGGGCTGGGTGCAAAGTGCAAAGTGCTGGTGCAAAGTGCTGAATGCTGGGTGCAAAGTGCTGGATGCAAAGTGCCAGGGCTGGGGCAAAGTGCTGGGTGCAAAGTGCTGGGTGCAAAGTTCCAGGGCTGGGTGCAAAGTGCTGGGTGCAAAGTGCTGGGTGCAAAGTGCAAAGTGCTGGGGCAAAGTTTCTTGAACAGTAATAGTCCACCTCTTTTCAGAATGTTTGGGGTTATTTTGTTTCATAAATATTGTGTTTGGGTTCTTGTACTTTGAAAATATTGTTTTTTATTACATCATAACAAAATAAGAATGTTAATGTAAATTTTAAGTTGTTTTTTAACATCCAGTTCATTAAATTCTTTTAAATAAACGAAAAATTTGCATGTTGTTTTTTTTTATCCGATTAATCGATTAATCGAAAAAATAATCGGCCAACTAATCGATTATTAAAATAATCGTTAGTTGCAGCCCTACTATGAAATGAAATACATTTTTTCAATGTTTTCTGTGCATATGCTCAAATAAATATTAACATACAAGCTACAAAACAACATTTTGACCCTAGTAATTAGTGGCTTTTATGCTCTCATGTTTTTGCCTGGATGAAGACCCTATTGCTCTAGCGGTAAAAGGTTTGTCTGGAGCAGGCACTGTGTGCTCAGAATGCTGGTTTTTACAGGCTGGGTGTATTTGAGTTGGCTTCTTCATTAATTGTACCTTGAAGATATATTCTGAACTGATGATCATAAGATATGTGCCCAAGTCTAGTTTTATAATAGGTGTATATTCCCTGCTGTATAGATTTTATGTTTAATGTGTACATGATTAAGGGGTAATGTTAAAGAGAATGGTAAAACATAAGCTTAGCCTGGTAATTCTGTAAAACCGCCCCGGGGTTTATGTTTCAGACCCAGCTGAATTATGAAGAAGTGGTACAAAGTTAAACACTAGAACACAACATAGTTGCTCTACCAGTCAACTGTTGGTTCTAGATGCCGTAAGGGCCGCGGAAGGACTCGCACACATAGTCCATGACATTATATTTAGCCAGTAAGATTAAATGGGCTAATAAAGTATGACTGAATGGAGCATGTTGTAAGTAGGCCTAAGCGCTTTATGATATTAAAAGTCAAAGCATAAAGATTAAGAACATCAGAAACTTGGCAGTCTACATTGATAAATTGGCTATTATCTGCAATCCAATCGTTTTATATTGACTGCGGTTTATCTTCTTCAATGTGGCTTTTAACAGTTATCGCAATATCGATAACTGTGCCTGACAGACTACGGCACAATTAAAAATGGCACATCGTGTTTACAGCGCATAATGTCTCATCTTATCCTGTAAATACACTGCCTAGAGAATATAAAAAAATACAATATCATAACAGTTTCACCCTACTTGATTGTAAATAGAAATTATTTTACATGCACTTCTGATGACAAGATGTCACACACACCTCTGATGATATTTTAGGAGCCATGGCTCCCGGGATTTGTCTGCTCTACTTATACTCCTCTTTCGAAGGTTATATATTATAGGGCCAACAGAATAAAATGTAGAGTAGCATAAACTTTAGGGACCTCAGGGGTCACTTCGACAGATGGAATGTACGCTACCTGTACCAAGTCTATAGTGATTTAGTAGACAGCCTGTAGCACCTTCACTAAATTAAGGAGAGATACATGGGTTTTATTAAGTAGCAAAGTGTAAAATATGGGGCAATCACTGTAGCAGCAAAATAACCCGGACCCAGATGTTTTGTTGCTTGAGGAAAAAAGTCAGCCTTCATAACAAAACAACCACTATTAGGATTAATTGGAAAGGTTTAGACTATGGTAAATAGATGGCAAACATGCTATAAATGGCAATTAGCGTGAATTAGTCTGTATTCAATTCATACCTATACATGATCTGATGCCCCGACACAAGACTGCAGGCGAGATTAGTTACAATCATATTTTTTAGCCTATTACTACTTAGTACAGATGGAGATGGTGACCACCAGACCAGACTTTGTATTGCTTGAAACATTTTTGACAGTGGCAAAACAGCAAATTGACTCAAAATTACATTTGCAATGACAATAGGCAGGTTTGTGCACATGGCGGCAACAGACATTAGTAGTTATATGTAAAGCCTTTTCGTTATTTAAGTTAAAGTTATATCAGTAGAACTTATTATTAAAGAAAATGATTAAAATGGGGCTCTTGTCAGCACCAAATACATTATTTTAAAATGTAACTTACTCTTACTTCACTTATATTGTTATATTCAACTGTGGGAGAGGTATTCCCAAGGTATTCTGGCAGAAAACCCAGAATTCTGCAACATATACCCGAAAAACCATAGCATGTCTACTTTAAATTTTGATCTGATAAAAAAAAAAATTTTTTTCTATAAAAATATAACATTATATTTGCAAAAATCTGCTCGTTACCCTTGCCATGGCAAGACTTCTGTCCAACTCAGAAGATTCTCGTTTGTATGCAAGGATGGTAGGAGGTCCAACACTGGGTAACGTCTTCAGATGTTCCTCAAAAAATGTCACATAGTCTGAGCTGAACTGTAACAAATAAGGCAATCAACATTTTTATTATAAATTAAACCAAGTGCATGAAACAAGAGGGGTATAGGGTGTATATGCTGTACCTCCATCTCGCAAAGAACACTCAACTCACTTAGGCCTTCAGATAAGGATGAATAAAGATCTGTAAGTATCAAGCATGAGGACACATAAATGGCGGTAGGAACCAAGATAAATTGTTTTAGAATGAATTGGTTCAGATGTTTCCTCCTTTACCTTCTTCATGGTCACTTGGTGTAAGTGGATCTTCATCGAAGGGAACGGCAGGACATTCAGTAGCTGAAACAGTAAAGAATCTAATTAGAAAATGACTGATTACCATGCTCTTACATGTTTATTTACACAGACACTACTGACAGGAGTACTTCCAGAAGATTGGAAGTTGGCAACTGTAGTACCACTTCACAAAAAAGGTAGCAGGGATGACTCCAACTCCAGATCACTAAGTCTTATGTTAGCATTTGGGAAATTAATGGAAACAATGCTGAAGGATAGCAGTGTTAAGTATGTCGATCCAACATATTTGTTTTGACGGGGTAACTAAAATAATAGACCAGGCAAGAGCAGCAGATGAAGCCTGTCTTGATTTCAGTACGGCTTTTGACACCGTCCCTCATAGATGACTCCTAATTAAACTGCAGTGCTTTGGTTTGGATATTAAAAAAGTTGAATGGATAAGGAGATGGTTGAGTGACAGGAGAGAGAATATTGCAGTTAATGGCGTATATTCAGAGGGAGGTCTTGTTACTAGTGAGGTACCTGGGGGATCAGTATTGGGACCCACCTTTTTTAATGTTTTATTAACTATGTTACAAAAGGTCTCAAAGGTAAAGTATTTTAACTCTTTGAGTGTTGAGGTAGGGCCAGTTTCTGGCCAGTCCATTTACTTGAGGATTTGGTATAGTTATGTTTAGGTGTCAACCTTATAAACAGCTTAGGGAAACATAAATATTTTTGCCAGGACAAGTTGAGCTATTTATAAATGCATAGTTTAAACCAAATCATGCATTACGTCATATATTACACAATTGCAACCCTCCCCTACACACTGCTAAAACATTTTGCCCGATTTTGTGATATATGCCAAACCAAACAATAATAAATACGAATACAAAATATTGTTTCAAACTTGCCAATACATAAGGTTGTACATGCTTGTAGATTCCACTTGAAGCCCAAGAAGCAAACATATTGCAGTGTAGAAACACATTTAACATAAATATAATTACAGTTAAACTGAAAAAAACTACAATATAGGCATAAAATACACTATCCTATTCATGCCACACTATTTGTACCCCTGTTTCAACCACTTTTGCGAGTTACAGTTCTAATGACCCTAATGAGTTACATGAGTTACTCTCTAAAACAAACTCAGGTGCCTTTTTTCTTTTAGAAAATATACATTTCTAAAAACCGTGTACCTTTTTTTATAAAATTTATGAGCAAAAATATTGTAAGATGGAAATTTAATTTGTGATCCATGGACCAATATTTCTGTGTTGTGTAAAATGTCTTTTTTAATATTTGTAATAATAAAAAAGATTTAAGAATGAAAAGAAAAGAAAACAAAAAAACATGATGAGCAAAATGGCTTTGACGGGTGGGGATGTCACGTCACACTGTCCGGTCCCTGCATGTAAGCGGGTATTGGACTATTGCTCCTGCATACAAGGTCAATCTAACAATGCATCAGCTGTCAGAATGCAGGTATCTTTATGTATACGTTGTTGCTAGGCCGTTTCCATTTACGAATCTCTCCTTACAGGCAACCATCACAACTTTATTTTACACTGTCAATTACTCTTCCAGCAAAGCCTTTGTCTTTGACAATATACAGGGTGGGCCAAGAGTAGCTTTATAGTACTGATCTGATCTTGGCATTTATTGATTGTTCAGTTTCATTTATTTATTATTTTTTTTACTTTACAGGTATTGAGAACGATGACAGGTTCTAGGGATGTTGCACCTTAGAGACTAAACATTTCCCGATCAGTACTCAGTACTGTATAACTATTTTTTTGCCCACTCTGTATATATTTGAAGTAATATAAAGTAATATGTGTAGCACTCATGAGCGAAATCAGGATCAGGGCACAAAGACAAGTAATATACTGTTGGATACATATCTATATTGTAGTGATCTATCATTCTACATTATTTGTGCCACAGCTGTTCTTTTGTTTAAATATTAGATATCAAACCATTTATTATCGACAGAAAAAGGTTAACTTCTCCCAACATATGGATTTTTTTTCTACAACACATCACTTAACAATGATTGTAATTAATGATATTTAAAATGTTTATGTTCAAGAAATATTTGGCTTAATATTTATAAACACAATAAAGAAAGACTTACTGTATTTTTGATGGACATTTTCATGAAGCCAGCTTGGACCAGTCTCCAAAGAGACTCCTAATGCTACATCTATGTTTTCTGTCCTGAAATGAAAAATACCACTTCAACAAATCTTAGTACATGAGAGATCTAGTAAATTCTCCAGTATTATTTGCAAGATGCTATAACAGGAAGGGATGACAACATTCAGCCCATGGGGTAGGTCCCATTAAGTGTCTCAATGCATTTGAGAGATGATCTACTGAGCAGACATTTCCAGCACACAATCCCAGGAAGAACATTATAGAATCTGGGATCCATAATAGAACGTCTAAAATAATTGTTGCTAGAAACCCCTGTGGCATCTGTTACTTGCCGCTAGTAGCTTTTAAAGGATCAGGGACCCCCCTAGAATGGCAGGTCCAGTCACAGTTGTGCAGCTTGCAACTACTACATCATTATATTGGTGACTGAGCGGACTTGATGATGAGTGGGAAAGGTTATCAGACCCCAGTTCAGGCGTTATAGAATTTAACTATATAAATTTGTCTTGAAATCTTAGGTATCACATGAATTCTTATTTAAAACTACATTTTCAGGCAAACTTTGCATAGAGGTGGTGCGATTTTATACTACTGTATAATAGGCCCCCCTGTCTAAGTAACATATGAGTATTATATAGGGTGACTGTAACATATATAGACACAAACTTTTAATGAACTTTTATTAATTCAGCTGTCAAGTGTAAAGGTGACATAGTGCAAACAATGCAAACAAATAAACAAATCATTGTTTCCTAAACATAAACAGAGAAGAAAAATAAATATACATTAGAATACATGTATATTTTTAAGATGTGGAGACAGATCGCTTACTGGTTTAAATTCGGACTGCTTTCTGCAGACATCATACTTGGGGTAGGAGGTCCTCCTAAAAAACAGAAATCTATAATTAGATCTAGTTCAAACACCTATTATATTTAGACTGTAAGCTCTATGGGACAGAGACCCCTTTCCTACCTTATTCATATGACAACACTCATTACCCCCCCCATTTGTTATACTGTAAAGCAACAAGTACATCAATTAACCTAAAAATGCATACATACATTTAAAAACGTGTTCATACAATATATAGACTACACTTTGCTGACATCAACAGGCATGCAATCAGCTGGGCCCATGAAATCATGCAGTAGTAACTACCCACCCCTAGACCTGCTACCCACCCCTAGACCCACTACCCCCTTAACATTTTCAATTGCTCAGATGGCTCACAGTGGAAGGTAAATGGCGTGCAAGCAAATGGGGAAGATGCTTTGCACTACACCCGCCGACACTTCTAACTTACTGGGACAGTCCTGTATTTTAATATAAAATAAATATATTTAAAATAATTTTAATACAGTGTAATGCGAAGAGTTATCTTTACGCGCGTGTCAGCGTGTCATTTGTGTGACCCTGGCTTTCTGCCGTGTCTGCTGCAGGGTATACGCCGTTATAACCACCCCCACCCCGGTCCTAGTCAAGCACCCGCTCCCGGTCCCGATCCAGGTCCAGATATACCGGCATCCCGACTACTTCCTGTCCCTTGCCCAGCTCGGTGCATGCTGCCAGTGCCCGCGCGCTTGTTGACAGAGTGGTCCCCCTGGAAACGCTCGTAGCAGTATTAGCAGGGGGCGGAGAATGTGACGCGAAAAACATTGGAGATCCACAGCTTTCTTTACTCAGTGGAGTGGTGCATACAGTGGAGAGCGGGAGGAAAAGATAGAGAAAGAGGATGGGGGGAGAGAGAGAAAGAGGATGGGGGAGAGAGGGAAAGAGGATGGGGGGGGAGAGAAAGAGGATGGGGGGAGAGAGAGAAAGAGGATGGGGGGAGAGAGAAAGAGGATGGGAGGGAGAGAGAAAGAGGGTGGAGGGGAGAGAGAGAGGAAGAGGATGGAGAGAGAGAGAGAAAGAGGATGGGGGAGAGAGATAAAGAGGATGGGGGAGAGAGAAAGAGGATGGGAGGGAGAGAGAAAGAGGATGGAGGGGAGAGAGCGAGGAAGAGGATGGAGAGAGAAAAAGAGAATGGGGAGAGAGAGAAAGAGGATGGGGCAAGAGAGAAAGAGGATGGAGGGAGAGAGAAAGAGGATGGGGGGAGAGAGAAAGAGGATGGGGAGAGAAAGGTGAGGGGGGGAGAAAGAGGAGGGGAAGAAAGAGGAGGGGAGAGAGAAAGCAGAGGGTGAGAAAGAGAGAGGAGGGGGAGAGAAAAAGAGGAGGGGGGGAGAAAGAGGAGGAGGGGGGAGAAAGAGGAGGAGGAGAGAGAGAAAGAAAGGGGAGAGAGAGAAAGAAATGGGAGAGAGAGAAAGGGGGAGAGAAAGAGGGGAGAGGGGGACAGAGAGAAAGAGGAGGAGGAGAGAGAGAAAGAGGAGGAGGAGAGAGAAAGAGGAGGAGAGAGAGAGAGAGAGGGGGGAGATATAGGGGAGGGGGGAGAGAGAAAGAGTTCTGCTTTCCTTCAGGAACCCCTGCCTTAGAAGAATTATGATTAAAATAAGTTTAGAGCGGATAAGAGATTGTAAAATGAAATTACATCTTTAAATTCTTCTTTTGCCACCACAGTGGAGTTATTAATGGTTGTTTTTCAGGACATTTTGATTTTTATCCAAGATAAAGGATTAAAATCGGGCCACAGTCTTCAAAATAGTACTTGATTTTCTTCTCATCCCAGCCATCTTCCACCATTCCCAAAATCCCTCCGTAGGCTGGTTGCAGGCATTTAATCAGTAATTTGCAGCATGTAGTCTGTTGGTAATCAGGAACTGGATAGCTATTTACTATTGAAAGTAGAAATCATGCTGTTATATAAAAATGCTGTGTTATGACAACAATGGATCATTAGGTAGTGCAGTGCCCCGTGGAACATGTTCCATCAAAAGCGATGGTAGGGTCTATTCGCTAAAAGGGAGCTCTTGCAGGAGAGTTGAGTTTCAGACAAGCTTCACCATAAATCATGAAGGTCCAACTCCAGTGAACTTCTGCTGCAGGAAGAGCTCCACCTGCCATGTATAATGTATACTTCAATCTGTGAGATTCTTCATCCATTGTATTACGCATTATACAGAGGCAGTTTGCTGGAGGAACCAACCAGTGATGATGACCCTTCATAATGAATAGTGAAGTGATGGAGTTGAAAGTTTGAAACAACACAACTCTCCTGACAAACCTCCCCTAAGCGAATAAACCCCCATTGTAACAAGAGTCCAGCTAACTCACTTCAAGAAGAATTCATACAAAATTTTAGAAGTAGTATGTCTGTCTGAATCTGGAAGGGGTGCAGGGAAATCTGTGCTATCTAACTGGTATGGTACAACAGGCTAGTGAACTGTACTAACCCTAAAGAATCAATAACAGCTGGGATTTTGTACCAGTAAAGTTGGAAAACCCTATGTATTGTGACTGAGATTCTCCATACTGAAGCCTACACTGATTTTCTTGTGAGCCCAAACATACACTTAAAGGACATTGGACTCCTGGTCGAGCCACGCAAGCAGCCAGATAATCTCGCAAATTTGGAACAGTGAATTGAACGAGCAGGATAACCTTCCATCGTTTGGTATCATTTATTCTTCTTTATTTTGCCCATAGCATCATAACATCTGATACTGCGTGGGGCAGATATGGGACCCAGAAAAGGGCAGTAATGCAACATGGAGGCCCTGTTTATAACTTTTATTAGAACATTCAATAAAGTTCCAAAACTAACGCCAAGGGCAAACAGATAGGTCAGAGAGGGATAATAATCCCAGTATGACTGCCAAGCACGCATGAAATAATATTATCATAACACAGCTAGCTCGACATGATTTAGGTCTACCTGACATCTGGCCCGGAGTTACACCCCTCAGTGATTCTGTAGTAAGCGAGATACACTAGCTGTTATTCATAACAAATCTCATTTTCTCACGCACACACCTACATGCTTGTGCACGTACACACATTTCCATGACTCCAAACACAGCCGCTTGATATTTGCATAAATGACAATGGTAAGTGTGGGATAATTGTCATTAAAAACATATGCATGGTTGTGAATTTTCACAGCTCGAGTGACATAAATATTCTTCAACAATACACACCTGGTACTTTATACAACTTCATAGCGGTAAAGAACACCTGCCATGGAGATACTATTATGTCTCATTAGAGCTCTAATTTTCATCCACGCTCTTTGTATTTTTTAATTGTCCCCTATAAATTGCAGTGTGACAGGTAATGTAAGTAACTTATAGAGGTTTCTTCACTTCTTTGGCTGAGGTTGTCCTGTATAATCGATATAGTTAAATTGCATTTATTTATATAGCACCAGCAGATTCCGTAGCGCGGTTACTATTGTATTTGGGACATCTTGGAGGTCGCCTCACCCATCCCTGCTGAGGTCCTGCTCATCCGTTCACAATGTATAGTGCTAGTTATGGCATGATAAGCATACCTGGAAACTTCTCGGCTCCGGCTACCCGGAGCCTTCCATTGCGGGACGCGGCCAGGACTGCACACCGACGTCAGCGGTCCCCAGGGCCAGCCCAAGGCAAAATGCCTGGGGCGAATTTTAAAATGCCGCCCCCCCCATCTACCCTTCCTCTCCCTCCATCCCTGCCGCCCCCCCCCGCATTATCTACCCCTTGTACTTACCTTTCAGCAGTCCTGCGGCGAGTCTCCCTGCTCGGTCTCGGTGCCGGCTTGTAATGCTGAGCGCCAGAAATGAGGTAATCTTCCGGCACTCAGCATTACAAGCCGGCACCGAGACCGAACAGGGAGACTCGCCGCAGAGGAGAGAGAGAGGGGCGCCGAGCGGGTACTGACAGCTTGGTAAGCGAAAACCACTCGGCGCCCCTTTCTTTCTCTTTCGCTTTAAAAAAAAAAAAAAAGTGCCGCCCCTTCAAAAGTGCCGCCTGGAGCGGTTGCCCCACTCGGCTCCATTGTCGGGCCGGCCCTGGTGGTCCCTCTGACGTCCGCTGCCATCAGCGGGAAACACCCCCATTTAAAAGAAAAAATGGGCGGGGAGCGGGGCATGTCAGGACCCCGCTCCCGCGACCCGGAGGATTCGGGTCTTGACCCGGAGAACCGGAGAAGCAGCGCTCACCCGGCAATCTTAAGGTCAAACCTGGAGAGTTCCCAGGTATGATGATAATATATACAAGTCTAATAAAACAGCCTTAACACATGCACTGGTTGCAGATGCTGTAAGCTCGTTTGAGCAGGGCCCTCCTCACCTGTTGTCTCTGTAAGTGAAATTGTTATGTTACATACTACTTGTTGTGTCCTGTCCACCCATTGTACAGCGATACGGAATTTGATGGCGCTATATAAAACAATAAATAATAATAATAAAAGATGCAGTGCCCAGTGCATCAAATGCAGCCGTTTTGTTGTTCTTTTATGTCCCTGGAAGCAGGCGTGGACTGAACATTGGCACACCATGTAAATGGTAAATCTCCTGCAGCAGCGTTAAACTCACTGCTGTAACTACAGGGGTCGCAGCTGCGATGGCGCCCGTGCCTCTAGGGGGCCTGATGCCACCTCTTCTTCCTGTCTCCTTATACCGGTTCAAAATAGTTTAGGAAGGCCCTTTCCAACCCCTTCTAAATTATTTTGAACCGGCGCAGGGAGACAGGAACATATCGGAGTCACGTTACATCACGTGACCCTGCGGTGAAACAGAGGCTCCACACACACTGTACGTGAGCAGCCAGGGAGAAAGCTGCACCAGCGGGGAGAGGTAAGCGGTGGGATATATGTATATGTTATTGTATATATGTGTGTATGTATGGATAGATGTGGGCATGGATGTGTACTTTGTGTGTGTGAGCATGAATGAGTAAGTGGGGTGGGATGGAGTGTGTGTAACTTGTGTGTTTACATATGTTGTATGTTGTTGTGGGGGGCAAGGGGCAAAGAAGGCACAGTTGTGTGGAGGCAATAATGGCACAGACTAGTTATTGAAGTTGGGGAACCCTGTGGTTTCTAGTTACGACCCTGGTTGCAGCGTGCAGCCGGCTGCTGGATATTCCTAGCCACACACCACATGAGCGCGGCCTGCTATATCCAGCCACGCTTACGACAATTAGGCGACAGAGTGCCATAAAGTGCCAGGGCCTGCCTTGTTTTTGTTATTCACATTAGTTTTTAGAGTAACCAACATCCCAGAATTCTTGCTGCACACTATTTAGTATAACTGCAATTTGGAGCATTATTTCTGTGGTTTTATACCCTCAACACCTTTATACAGAATCTCCCCTTGTGTTTCCTATTTCCGGTCTTTGCTTTTTCAGCCCCCGGCCCATGTAACTAACAATGTTTTGTTTTTTTAAGAAGCCATATGTGCCTATGATTCAAGTTATAGTCTTTTAAGCTTTATTAGACACCAGAACCTTGGGCCAGGCATCTTCCCATATGCAAAGTCCAGGGTGTTTTACTGTTTACTAAAATACTTGGAAGAAAATCAAAGCTGCTAGACCCAACTATGCCAATTGCTTCAGGTTTTTGCAGACATCCCTCCTCAGCTTCAGATGAGCTAACGAATTAAGCTCAGTAGCTTACCAAGTCTAGCGGTATTCTACCTTTAGAACCCTGTGGGCACCAAGGGATCTTTCCAAAGATAGTTGCCAACCACAAATAAACCGAAGAGCAGTAGTAACCTCATCATGAAAGACCAAACGTGAACATTTAGCTATAAATATTAAATTACGTTTTATTAATATTTAAAGGAAGGCCTTAGTGGTTTTTTTTTTGTTTTACTTAATGCAACAAGGAAGCCCACCACTAAACATAAGACTGCTCTACTATGGTACACAGGCTAACATTTGCCGAGATCAGCCAGCAACTCGGTTCTCTCTCTCGGACAGAGACAATAACGCTAACTCCATGCAAACATAGACGAAAGAGAGTCATGGTAACCTGTTTCAGGTCCTTTTCAAAAGGCAAAGTGTGCCGAAACCTAAATTTTAAAGCCACTGTGGGATTCTCCCCCTCCCCCCTGAGCGCTGGTAATAAGACCATGCTACAGATCGGTATGCAAAGTATTTATATTTAAAACAAACACTGTACAAGTAATGCCAAGTCGGCTTTTTAAAATTCTACTTACGTCATTCACTGGGAAAAACAGGTGAACGAGAATTGTGTTTTATAAATAAAACAGTATTTAGTATACAGTGATAGAATTAGCAAAATACATTTAAACAGATTTTAACTAACTCACTGCTACATGCATCTTTATTTTTATGGAGTGTTGCTTTAGAAAAAGACCATAAACTTAGTAGTAGAAGGCTGAAAAGAAAAACAAAACAAAAACCCCCAAAACATTTAAATCACCAACATATTCCACAGAGCTGTACAACGTAGAGAAGTAAATTGGTATATAATTCACAGAAAATAAAGCCTTGCTCTCATGAGCTTACAGTTTACTTAAAAAAAGGGTATTATCGAGAAGTAGATGTAGAATTAGGGATGTCCCCTGTATGCTTTGTTCTGTGGATGATGCGAGAAGTGGGGTATTAGCAGTAAAGAGAAAATAGGTAGAGAACGAGAATAATCTGTTTTAATGCAAAGTATCCAAAACACCAGGACACGGCTACTAGAATATACAAGAAACATCTGCTATAGCTGGGATTTTTGGAGAAATAATTTATAGAACACAGTATACACAAAAACACATACAAGAAAACAATACAATTAAAAATAATAAAAACCAACAAATTATTGTACGTCTTGAACTTATTAACATACTAAATGTGAAACTTCATTATGCCCAGAAAACTGGAGAATCCGGAGTCTCAAGCTTCAGAGCTGCTTTCATCTCCGCATTAATCCACAGGGAGAAGAAAAAGAAAAAAAAAAAAGAAAAAAAAAGGGATTACGAAAAACATTCCCTACCTAGTATACAACTTGAAACAATTTATGTGATTTCAGATATTCTAGTTCGGGGTTATAAGCGTGTGTTTTTTGGAAAAGTCTACTGACAGCATGTACCATTGTCAAATTAGTTTGAGGGATATAGAAGATTTTATGCAAAACAATAAGGAAACAAATATAATTTTTAATTAAAAAATAAAATAAAATATGGCAATAAAGCAATGGCAGCAATGAAGCATGTTTTGTAGCACTTGATTCAAGTCCTTTAAAATAGCAGTAATCCCGAGATTTCAGGAAAAAAGTCACAATGTAAACAATTGGTTATTCATAGCAAAATCCGACACTTCTTAAGTTACGTAACCGAGCTGGGTCATGAGGTCTGAAATCTAATAAAATAGCTAATTCGACAATTCATTCCTCCCGAGAATCAGGAGCAGTGCTACAAAAATCAACAACTTGGTACAGCATTTTTGGATGTGAATGGGGACGTTGCTGCACTTGCAGAAATAACAGAGATGGGGAACGTAAAGAGCGATATGCCATGTATTCTGCATCACTTTTCAGTGCTAATCTCGGGAGTGTAAATAAAAGAATGCTGGGTGTATATTCAATGAAACCATGGACTTTCAGACCGACGCGTAACATTTGATGACACTATGCAGTGTATTTACTAAACTAGGTCTTTTGCAAGAGCTTTGAACGGGTCAATTCTCTGACCTCGTTTAGACTTTATGAAAAGCCATCTCCAACAAGGATCTCCTGGACAAAATGCTGAGCTGGCCATACACATGGGGAGGACCCTTCAAAATGCATAGTGAACTCAGGTGAAAAATTCAATTCATTTTGATTGTGTGTTTCTCCGACACTGAGGAAAGCCGACAACACCACAGCTCATCTTAGATAGGATACAGGCAGGGAGGCATATCATTTTTTATATGTATTACAGCGGTGTGCATATTTGCTGGATGGTACTTTGGATGACCTGAGGTTCTGAGTTTGCTGAAGTCTACTTTAGGACCACAATATTTGCAGAAGACAATAACCAAATACCCCAGGGTTGCATACATCCTATATACATCCTACATAATTGGGACTTATGCTGCTTGCCTTAGACCCTACAACATTCAGAATCAGCGATCAAAATGGAAACTAATAACCGTTTTCACCTGCTTATTCACTTCTAATGGTGATCAACCAAACGTATATTATGTTCACAAGCAAGCTGCTTAATGAACACACAGTCTGCACCTTGTATTACCGGAGGTGAATTGGCTGCTGAATTAATACCCACGACGGCAGTGTGAAACATCGCAACTGGAGATTATGCTACAAAGACAGCAGTAAGAAGAAGAAGAAATATCTATTAAAGATGATATGTGGATCAAATAACATGATTTTAAATTAACCCATGTTATTTTTGAAAGCGAGAAATGAATCCGTTTTCTTGCATAACAATTTTTGAATGCTTGTTTACCTTAGTTGAAAAATATTGCCCTATAAAAAATAAAAAAGAAAATTGATAAAATATTAGATTAAAATACATTTTCTGATGATAGGCAGCCTGATGTTCTCATTATAGCCGAGGACTACCAGCACTGCAGGATTCAAAGGAACAATCTCAAGCTTGCAGCTGCTTGTCTTCAGCCATTCCATTAGCATGTTTAGCGTGCCATTGGCACATACAACCCTGAACCTTGCAGCTAGGAAAGAACGCCATTAAGAGTACGCTCACCCAATGCGTGTGCACTTTGAACACATCCTTGATACACGGACACATCTAGAGAATAGCTAATCTGATCTCGTGTAGGAAACAAATATAAAGTTAAGAACACTAATAAGAAATGTGATCTTAAGTTCTTTTCTGAACTTTTATGTCTCAGCCTCTAACATAAACAGTTATAAAGAATAAATCTACACAAAAAAGTTGGCGAATATTCTTAAAAATATTATTTAGTGAAATTAGTCTAATAAAGACGAATAAAATGCAAGCTGCACTACTGATATGTAGCCACTTAAATAACTACAGTCTCCACAAACAGGACCAAAAGAATCTTATGGACAACATGTAGAAATTGTAACGTTGATGCCCAGGTTTCCATTATCTGCAAACAAATGTGCAATTGCAGTGTCAAAAACCAGACAATCGCTGTTCATGATGGCAGCTGCTACTCCATCATGAATAGACCTTGGAGTGGCTTCCCAAGCCAAGCGTCTGCGGTTGCCATTGAGTTCAAGTCTGTAAGCAAAGTTCTCTGCCTGCTTTCGTGTGCCAATGAGGAGGACAATGGCAAAGAACTGCTGGTGTCCCTCATACTTTTCCTGCTTTTCCAGAACTAGCATGAAGTGGTGACTGAAGCAGAATTGCATCATGACCCAGTCAACAGCTCCAGGCAGGTTAATGTCTGTTGCAAGGAAGACTATGTCTTCTCCTTGAAGGGTGGTGATGCTCTTGTGGGCATGTGTTAGGTGGGGCATGACTGCTTCCAATGAACCTTGCCATTTGCAAGAAGCTCCGGGACAAGGGCATGAATAAGGACGATATTCACAGATGTCCTCGTGTTCCGGCTTCTCTGTGTGATGGAGGGACAAGGAACATCCGGTCGATGAATACTAAAATATGAAAATATAAACATTAGTATCTTTGTAATTGCAACAAAAGCAATGTAAAATGAGACATAACATTGTGCCCCAATATGTGTTATCAAGAAAGCAATGTTCATGAAAAACCAGATTCATCAGATCCACTCAATTTCTCTCAAAAGGAGTTTGTAATGGCGACTGCTATCATAGCCAATTATAACTGAATTACAAAAGAAAACCTTGCAACCTTTTACAACACGATCTTAAAACTGATGAGCTGAACACCATTTTGGACACAGTCTGTACCATTGGAGATCAGCTTGTGCAGATAATGTCAGGGACCAAAGGGTAGGTGGGTGATCAACGGCAGCTACGTAAACAGTGTTTTAATGCTACACTCGAGGAAACAATCCTATAAACGTTATTCATTTATGTAATTGTTTTCTTAAGAGTCAAAACAGAAAAAAAAAAGCACAAATAATGAGACGTCTGGTTCTTTCACGTCTCTGGACGTCTCAACCCTAGCTTGTTATTAAGGTATTGATGCTGTGCTCAAGAAGCAATTATGGAAATACCCTGAACATGCAAACTTTACACCAGTCACTGAGATAGATATATATATATATATATATATATATATATACATATATATACACACAGACACAATCTTACTTTACAGTACATGTCTCTGTGCTTTAAAACAACTCAATGCCACAATTTACCAATCTCTGATGATTTATTTCAGAATTATCCAAGGGCTCCCCCCTAGTAGAAAAGCACACGCCAGCCCGTACTAACGGAGCACTAGCCTTCTAGACACGCCAACATGCCATAAACCTGAAAGGATTAGCAGAACAGCTCTGTAGTATGTTTACCACACAGACATTGACTGGAGTCTCCTTAATGGGGACATGTTTTGATTTCTTCTTCTAGGATCACACAGAACCGTTAAGCCATGCATTTTCATGACACATGTTTGTGCACGAACATATATTTTTCTTTAAATACCAGATCTCACGCTAAGACCCGGCTGTGCATGTTTCTGGGAGTAATCCTTATTCCATATGTGCAAATGGCTCAACTCCAACCAGTAGGTCAGCAAGCTGATTGACGTCGAGTTGTAACCTTTATGTGTTCACCTGGAACAGACCGGCACTGTCCCTGCTGGGGCCGACGTCACGTGCAGCCCCACCTAGCAGCCCAAACAAGCCAAGCAAAGAGCTCAAAGCTTAATCTTTACGCCACCAGATCTACAGATGGCAACTGGTGGCCAGAAATGTAAAAACACTAGCAGAACAAATCAAAACAAGCGACAGTGGCTCAATGCAAATAACAAGTAACTATATGAGCCCTTTTAACACTTTAGGAAACTATACAATATACATTCACGTCATCTACTCAGTAGAACGCTCAATCTAGTTAATTACCAAGTTCCTCTATCAATAAATTAGACTTAGTTTATTATAATTCACGCCAATCCCATGACTCATGCTCAACGGGTGTAAAAAAAGAAAAAAAAAAGACAAGCATTCGAAATGATGAACGTCACTTAATACAAACATAAAAGATACATGAATGGATTTATTTTGGAATGTGAAAGCACAACTCCTAGCATTTCAAGTGGTCCAAGAGTGGTACACCTTTGCTTTAGGGGGTGTGACAGGGGCGTGGCTTCAGACTTCTATATACTTATTAATCAAACTTTGGCTTTTCGAGAAGAATGAGATGTTTCGCTTATAGGGCATTTTCTGCTGTTTCTATACATAGAATTGTAACTTTTGGGGCCGACTCATACCCACCAAACATCCCGAGATAATGGAGAAGAGGGGCAGCTTTACACCTGACAGGTGATGATCACAGCCGTCACAGGGAGCCGGTTAATGCCTACCGATGATCAGACGGGCAGTTGGGGGGATAAAGCCCTGGGGAAGCGTATACAAGCGGGCGAGGCAGGGGGTATGAAGTTTGGAGATGGCAAGACCCACCTTGCAGGGGAAGAGGACAGCGGAGGCCACCTTCTCCATGGCCAGGTTGCGGATGCTGGGGGTGAGGGATGCCCGGCATGTGGGGCAGCAGCTCAGCTTTTGGCGACATTGGTTACACACCAGGTGCCCGGCCTGGCACTGCAGGATCGGCGGCAGGACATAGTCAAAGCAGACGGGGCACTCGAAGAGAGACGTCAGCTCGTGATGCTGCTGAGAGATCGGCCCCGAGATCGCAGCAGCAGCTGCTGCCGCCGCCGCCGCCGGGGGAGCGGAGGGGCCCGAGCCGGCGGCTAGCGTGGCTGGGACCGCTGGGGACGGCGCGTGAGGTGGCGGAGGCGGCGGTGGTTGCTTCTGTTTACCGCAAGGTTTGTTAGCACAGGGTCCGGCGGAGGACGGGCGGCTCATCGCGCTCCGAATGAACCATCGAACTTCGGGGATCGTTTTCGCGGCGGAGGTGGAGGGAAAGGGGTTAAACTTCCGCTGATCGTGACAGGAGAAAAACAACCTCCGCCTACTTCGGCCGTCAGGTGCGAGTCACCGGAAAGCTGTGCGCCCTCTAACAACAAGCTCCAAAACAGCGCCCGGGGAAGCCCGTGAACCCACCTCCTCAAGCCTGAGTCGACATCCAGAAACCCCGCCCACCTTCTGGAACATTGTCTTACGTCAGAGCTAGAGGAGGCGTGCCTTACGTCATAACCCGCCGTGTATGAATCAGCCCTTGGATTCCCAAGTTGGAATGGGGGCGGGGCTTCCGGAATGTCACCTGATGGGTGTGTATGTGTGAATGACAGCTGCGGTCAGGCGCCTGCTTGTTTATGTGTTGCGGTAGGTTTGTTCCCTACCTTTAGCGGCCTCATTGCTTTAGGACACCCTGTAAAGCTGAATGACTTCCGGCTAGTGCGAAGACTGGCGATTCGCTGAATACAGCCACGTGTATGTCACAGTGTTATTGTTATGAAAGCTCAGTCTGTGCACAGATGTAATGTTACAATGTAACACTAGGTGGCGACATAATCAAATTGGTGTATTCGCTAAAGAGAGAGTTTCACAATGCTTTAGGAACGCGCTTGGCTGGCCCTGTATATTGTATTGAACTATGCAATATACAGGGCCAGCTCAGCCCCCAACCTGCCAGTGTTGGCCCTTCATTATGAGCAGTGAATAGAGACAGTTAAATCACTCTTGAAACTGTATGACACCTCGAGGAGATCCATCCTTTCACCTAAGTCCATATGATGGTAACTATAATTATATATGAGGAAGCTCCAAATAAGGCATTCTGACATAACGACCTTAAAGACTTTAACTCCTGTGCAAGATTAAAAAAGGCTTTCGGTGAATCCAGCCAAGCAAGCACCGCTTCATGCTGCTGACACGTATAGAACACGTGAACAATGTATAGCTCTATCTTAAAAAAAAAAACTAAAAGAGTCACTGAACTGCCTTGTGCAATAAGAACGTTTCAGCAAAAATCAGCAATTGTGCAAATGCAGTGTACTCATTAATGGCTGTTCAGAATAGACAAGTCCTACTTTCAAGTGGCAGCTCATGGCGTTACTGAAATCAAGATGCAGCCTCTCTCGAAATGAGAAACATAGAATTTGACATTGGGTAAGAACCATTCAGCCCATCTAGTCTTCCATTTTGTAGAGATTCAGACCATAATCAGTCCTTGGTCTTGTCTTAGACTCATTATTGAGGGACAGTCCATGGCTCTCCTGGAAATAACCACACAGAGACCTTTTTGAGTTTACACGTGTTTACTTTCCGCTAATGGATGGATATTTGGCCAAAGTGTGTCCAGCAGTCATTCGCAAAGTAACAGCACAACGGATCTTCAAATATATAATTTAAAAATACATGGTACTCAAAACACATAATACAATCAATCAAATGTACTTAACTTATTTCAACAACATAAACCTTTCCCAGTCTACATACTTTCTTAAACAGTGAAATAAGAACCATTAACTCATTAACCACCCTGGTATAGGCATAATATCGTCACACCTGTTGAAGCCACTGGCATCTCCACCCGCACGGTGGCAATTACAACCAAATTTCCTCACCTTGGCACCAGGCCCAGGTAGTGTCCTGCACATGTGGCCAAAGGCCTGTGCACCATGAGCAAGGCTATACCCATTGATGAATATAGAAACAAAAAGTTGTGAGAAAACCAGTGTCAAAAAAATGTGTACAAGAAAAAATAACGAGAGATACTTTCCTTTCTTTTAAACCGGATACACAGCTGCAAACCCGTAATAACACTCTCCCGGTGTTAGAAAAGATAATTTTGGTCCGCTAGGGGGCGCTTGTGTTTTTGATCGGTTTTTCGATTTGAAATATAAACAAACAAAATACTTATGATAGTGTAGTATGTCAAAACTGCCTCTTGGTATAAAAAGTGATGTGTATGCACTCACACTTTAAATGAGATGATCAAGCCTTGTGTATTACCACCGCGTTCCGTGTGAGAAGCATATGTGGAAAAAACAAAGATATAAAGAACACAATGGTGTGGTATTTTCAGCAGGGTCTGGCACGCCAGAACAGATTTGCACTTACAGTTGGCCACCGATGTGTCAGGCGTATAGGAGTTTGGTGTCCTCAATCCTTCCCGGTCACGTGCTTGTGTATGGGAGTAGTATATGAATTGATCCACCACGAAGAAATATATACATATATAAAAAACAAATTTATTCTGGGCGTATGCCCAAAGTAATAAAATACACTATGTGTATAGGCTATGCCTATGCCGTTTTTTAAAAATTATTAAAATAATAAAAGATGAAGTGAAAATAGTAAAAGTCCAAAGTATAGGGACGGGAGCTCGATCCGTCCGTTCCTCTACGCGTTTCGCCTCAAATGCGGCTTCCTCAGGAGTATTTTTCGTGTTGTTTCGTTGGTGTTTTTATGTGTAAGGGGAGCGCCATCTGTCTGACGTCAGCGTAAACCCTCCTCTTTGCGTCCCTCTTCGTTGTTCCCGCCTCCTTCGTTTCATGGAGTATCATCTGTTTGGTGCCGCCTCCTCCGTCTAGTGCAGCCTCCTTCGTTCGTTTCGTTCATATCGCGTTGATTAAGGGTAGGTATCCAATTTTGTAAATGGAGAGATAAAGGTTATTAACCGAAGGACGTACATAAAAATGTTTCTTTCTGATCAAGTGGAAATCGGACAATGTATTAGTTCTATTTCTGTGTTTTTTTCTTTTGTAGGTACGTTTCCCGTTTGGAGGGTGGTATTTTACCGTTTTTATCTGCATTGGGGGAAGGCTATCACCGAAAACCCAGAATGGGATATATATATCATGAGGTAATAGATTAACCAGACCTGGGAAGTGAATGAATTTTAACAAATACACTGTAATCAGTGAGATATCCCTGTGAAACCTTTATGTAAAAATAAAATAAAATAAAGGTTTAAAAATAAATAAAAAGTATTTCTGGTGTCTATTTCATTCAAGTGTATGTGTTGATGTATATGTCTGATCTATATGCTTTAGGGTAATGTACATATAATACACTGATATCTTTAAATGAAGAAGAACATGAAAAATCAAATATTTCTGGCTAATGGTCATATAGGAATATATGTATGTTGGATCCTTAGTAAGGCTCATATTAATCTATTTGTTAATTTATATGTGTGCTAGGATGTCCAATTCCATGTTTAGACCTCCTCTTTTAAAAGTTTTTAGTTTAAAAATCCACTCAGTTTCTCGTTTTGATAAATTCTCTATTGTGTTGCCACCTCTCCAATTCGGGGGGACCCAGTCTATACCCATAATTTTTAGATTTTCTACTGAAAATTTTGAGCATGTATTACAGTGTCTTGGGACACTGTGTTTAATATTCTTATTCCTTATATTGCCTATGTGCTCTAGGATCCTTTCTTTTAGGGGTCTGGATGTCCTCCCTACATATTGGATCCCACACCCGCATTCTAATAGGTAAACCACATTTGACGTGCAGTTTATAAAGTGTTTGATTGTATATGTTTGACCTGTGATGGAACCTATAAAATGTTCTGTTTTCCTGGGTAAAAAGGTGCACATTTTACAGTGGCCACATTTATAGAAGCCCTTGGGTTTGTCGCCTAGAAAGGAATGTGGATTTTTCTTGGTATCTTTTTTGGGTAAAGTGCTTGGGGCTAGTATGGTTTTTAGTGATCCTGTTTTCTTAAAAATGATTTGTGGTTTATCTGGCAGTACCGTTTTATTCTGCTCTTTGCTTCAGCTCTGTTTCCTTCATAGGTTTGCCCCACCCATTATGCTTGTCTCAGTCTGCAGTCTAAAGGTATGTCTCATTGCTATGTGTTTAGATTTCATGTTTTGGGTTTGGTTTGTACTTCTGTAAGCAGGCCTTAGCGTTAGGACCCACCGTCATTGGAGTACTTTGGCGTAGTGGTGGGCTAAGCATACTATGGCCAGAAGATGTGACGGAATCTCCAATAGTTATCATATAGTCTTAGGCTAGTTTCTGTATTTATGTGTGTCAGTCTGTGATGTAACCTGTGGGGTATCCTGTCCCGTCTCCCCGGTAGAGGGGTGTCCCGTCTCCCCGGTAGAGGGGTGTCCCGTCTCCCCGGTAGAGGGGTGTCCCGTCTCCCCGGTAGAGGGGTGTCCTGTCCTTTTCATGTATGGTCTTGATTATTCCATGTCTTGTTCCATGTAGTGCCCTGTATCATGTATATCTTGTCTGTTATGTTTCTTGCCTGGTCTCCTTATCTCTTGCTCGCTATGTTTCAGCTATTACTCTGCTTAGCTTCCACACTCCCAGCCTGCGGCATCCTGCATATGAGTCTAGTGCAATGTCTCGTGTCTGTTCCAGGGTGCCTGCAGGATTTAATTTTGCTTCATTCTGGACAACTTCTACTGCTATATCAGGGCGCTGGTATGTGGCTACACAACCCTAGATGCTCACCACGCGGGTTGCCCTGCACCAGGCCCTGTCCTGTTACTCCGCTACTGCATGCCGACTTTGGGCGCCCTGGGTCACTACAGTCATCTGTATGGACCCGGTTCCTGACATATGGCCGCAGGCAAATGGTCAGGGGTTCGCGGAGTGGAGTCTGCAGCGTTTGAGCCCACCAAGGCGGTTATCTGTCGTGTGCACTCCACCAAAGGGGTTATCTGTTGTATGAGCCCATCTGGAGGGACTACCTGTTTTCATCCTGTACTTGTTCCTGATCCTTTCCTGTATTGTTCCTGAGTTGCGGCCAGCGCCCCACTAGTGGACTCCCAGGCCGTGTGCCCGTCGCCTGGACTCCCAGGCCGTGTGCCCGTCGCCTGGACTCCCAGGCCGTGTGCCCGTCGCCTGGACTCCCAGGCCGTGTGCCCGTCGCCTGGACTCCCAGGCCGTGTGCCCGTCGCCTGGACTCCCAGGCCGTGTGCCCGTCGCCTGGACTCCCAGGCCGTAAGCTTCACATTGAGCAAACCATCTACACTATATTGTATTATTATTTTTTTCCCTTTACATGTACCTGCGCCCCATTTAAATTTCGTTTGCTTTATATTTTAACGCTTGGAGGAAAGTGTCATTTGGGTGCTGCGGTCTGAATCAGGGAAGTATTACTTATATTTCATTTTCACCATATGAGCATGTAATTTTGGTTTTATTTTTCACGGTGTTATTCTGTAAAATGTATAGGGATTTATCAATGTTAATTGTATTGCCATCTGGTGGTCACAAGTGCACATAACATTTTTGTTAATAATGAAATAGGCGTTTCCTTTTCCATTAATTCAAAATAGTCTTCAATATACAAGTCCTGAAAAATATAACTTTTATAAAAATATAAATTTTAATAAATATAAACATATTTTTGCCGGAAATCATATTAAAAGCAAGGAACTGATCTCTTGTTAAACTAATGTCATCCCAATTCAGACTCCTTATTTTATTAACACTTCTGGATGTTTGCAACTAAATACATGAGCATTAATTTTATCATGACTACACATTTTAAAGGCAGCTAAGCCTGAATTATATTTAGTTAACAGCTAAATTGCCTGTTAAAAGTGATTTCAATTTGGTACTGTTCCACCCTAAATTTAACACTCGTAACTAAATGCAATATTAAAAATATTATTCCTAGTACTATTAAATGGCTGAACCCATATTAAAATCCTTCCTCATTCATAATGTTGGCCAAGAGCATGTGACACAAAAGCAGGCACTAATAGGTTTTATATATATATAAGCTTTGAAGCGTTCCTAAGATATTTATATAAAAAAATATTAGCTGCTTCATTCTCCAGATGTGAATAAGGCATCTACTTGCAGAAAATGTGTACTTTGTAAGGTGCAGGATTTTGGAATAGCAACAATTCCACTAAACAGGCCATGTAAACCATGCATTGCACTCTGTTTCAAAGCGAACAAAAATATAAAAAAATTTAAATACCAATTAATGCATAAACAGACTCTAGTGATAGTAATGTCACCATGACATCATAAGGGGTACCATCCAATTCCAAGAGAGATCCCTAAGGTCTTTAAAGACTTAAACCGCATGGAGGTATACACTGGTATGTAGGCTAGCTGGCTGAGGTGCTGAAGGCGCTCCTGGACTGAGGCCACATCCCTGTTGGGATGGGCTCGGGACCCATTGGTTCTCTTCCCCCTGCGCCGTCCCCCTATCCTCTCTTCAGACACCTAACCCACCTTCCTTTCTTCCCCCTTTTGTCCCCTATAACCTCTAGTCAGAGGTGGTGAAAACTCTGCGACAATGTCTATGCATAATGAGATATGGTAATCTTCAACAAGTACAACACTTGTTCGACATACTCGACAAAGGCGGAATCCGCTCTGTGTCTTTTGCCCTCTCTGATATGTATATCTTTTCAATGTACTGTTTAAACTCATATTCCATTTGCCTCTTTGTTTGTTATTTTTCCTCTCCTTTACATATAAGAACAATTTCAATAAAAGTTTGATTTACAAAAAAGAATGCTCTCTTCTTGGTAAAGGCTCTTGTTTGTTCCACTGTATACTCCTCTTAGTTAATTTTTCTTCATCCAAATCTAGATGCAGTCCAGGTCTTGTAATCTTAGAATGTTTTTACTTGACTGAGAGGATGGCAGAAGCAGAAGTGTTAGAGGTTAATACATTGAGGAAGTTTAAATATGCATGGGATAGGCATATAGCGATCATAAATCTGAGACAAGACCAAGGACTGATTAAGGTTTGAAACTTCACTACTAGGCAGAGTAGATGGGCCAAATGGTCCTTTTCTGACATATTTCTACGTATGAACGCTAGTCCTTGGGCATGTGTGTGCATTCCGAAACTGGACTAGGAATGGAGGTTTTTTTTTTTTTCCTACCTCATCACCAACCTCTGGCTTTGCATGTAAGTTATTCATCACGCACAGTGAAGTTAGTGATCTGAAATGAAGGACTAAAATGAAAATCTCCTGCAAGATGGGCCAAGTTTAATACCACATAGGGGATCTGGTTCACTGAAATATTTAAATAACCTACAAACTCCTGGTTTAGTGAATAGTTACCTGCCACAGCCAGGGCCGGCCCAAGACATAATGCCGTCTGGGGCAAAGTTTGAAATGCCCCCCCTCCCCCATTATCTACCCTTCCTCTCCCTACCTTCTCATTATCTACCTCCCTCCCTATTATCTACCCTACCCCCCCCCTTTGTACTTCACTTACCTTTCAGCAGTCCTCTGGCGAGAGTCTCCCTGCTCTGCAACGATGCACGCTGCTTCACTGCTGAGCGCTGGAAATGACGTCATATAACGGCGCTCAGCATTACAAGCTGGCACCGAGACCGAGCTAGAGGGCTCACAGAGGAGAGAGAGAGAGAGAGAGAGGGGTGCCGAGTGGGCACTGAAAACTTGATAAGTGGAAACCACTCGGCGCCCCTCTCTCTCCTCCGCTTAAAAAAAAAAAAAAAAAAAAGCGCCTGAGGTGGCAAAGTGCTGCCTCTTCAAAAGTGCTGCCTGGGTAGGGCTGGCCACAGCCACTGGTTTTCCGTGCAGAAGAAGCACTGCCATAAACTTACCATAACAAATGGGACACTTTATTAATACATAATGTAATTTAAGCTGTAAAGAAGAATTGTGATTTAACATACACATAGCTGTAACATTAAAACATACAGTATGTATTAACATGCATATAATAGCTGGAGTGTTACTTTACATATCTGTGTGTGTATACATGTAGAGCAATGATGCCTTCGGGGTCAACTCATTAAAGTGGGAGCTTGCAGGTCAGGGGAACATTTCAGGTTCTTGCTATCACTATGTGCTATCAAGGGCAGTGAACTTCTCCTGCAAGATTTGGCTTTGCATTCCGCAAAAGATTTATTAAAATTTTTATCACTCATATAGCTATATATTGTGCAGGGCCAGTTCAGCTCTTCTCGCTGAAGATGTTCACTTGGGTTTGTCCTTCATAATGCACATTGATATTGGGGAGTTAAAAGGTTTAAGTGTAATGCAAACTCCCTTTTTAGCAAGTATATATATATTTATTTTTATTGCAACAGAGGTTGTTTCATGTGAAAACATATGTGAGTGAAAAAAAAAGATTATCTGAATATTGACGTTTAGATTCTGTCCAGTAAAAACCAATGATTAAATATCTCTGTTACTGGAGTTCTTTATTGGGTTAGAAGAATGGGATGGTGCCGTTCCAGGCAATGGCTGCTCCTTCCCATTTGGTTCTTACTGTCATCTCCAATGAAGGGAACCTCTTTTCGGGGTCACCTTCTTCAGACTTGTATCGCCCTTCCCAATGGTGTGAGTGCGTATCTGAAAGAGAAAGCAAATAATGACGCATTTCACAGGCCTAGGCCTAGGCTCCTGCGACCCAAAGAGTTCCCAGGTATGGTTATTATGTGGCAGTTTGTCATAATAACCATCATAATGAATTTGCATGTAGGTTAATATTTGTCAGCGAAAATTTGAGTGAATATGGTGCAAAATGCAACTAAAAGTGAGAGAAAAACAAAATAAATAATTGTGCTATTTCAGCCAATTTTTTGGTCCCTGCTCAGAGTATTAGAACTGGAAAAACTTGAAGCCTGCAATTTAAAGGTTATTATAACAGGCCTAGGTCCCTAACATTCTTAAAGCACTACAATAAACTCCACGAATAACTGGATTGTTCCATATTATCAATACATACCAACTGTCAGATGGACTGTTTTAGTCTGGGAAGCCTGGCCGCTATAGAAATACAGCTCAAAGATATGTTCCATTTTCCAGTCACATAAGAGAGACATCTTTGTGGCAAAGAGTACACTATATGTTCCATTTATGTAACACAACCAAATGGGAAACTTGGGTGTTTTCAGCATGCTTCCAACCTGAAAAAAAGAACGGTATACAAAAAAGTCCAAGAAATTAAATACAGAACTTCCAAAGTTGGATAAACAACACAGCACAGTATAGTTAGGGTTAGATTTATACCCTCCCCAGAATAAAGCCTAACTCTTTCTGAGTGGGGTATGGGGGGCAAGGAGAGCATTGTCACAATTCACCAAAATAGAGCAGAACAAAATAGTCCTGCCATATCCCTTAAACCATGCCTTGTCTATCTTAAGGAAAATCTATCCAGGTGTGATGATTGATGGCACCTTAGGAAGTCTGTCTTGCTCCATCTCCTCCCTGCTCCAGTGCAGGTAGCCCACATCACTACGTGTAAGGACGCCATGCTTCTCCTGCAAATTCTGTTCATCCGCGCTTTGATCCCCATTAAAAACATGTGGGCTTGCTCGTCCTGTTAAGATCATATTTAAAACAGCCTGCAAATCAAAGAATTCATTAACATCAACTGATCATTATGATTAAAACTAAGTAAATGCGTCCAGTGTCATTGCATGCATTACCCCGAGTACATTCCAATTCAGAAAAATAGCTCTTGTTTTAGCTATAGCAACAACTACATCGTTGCCAGCCCATACTTATTACAGGCATACCTGGGAACCTTCTAAATGAGTTCACCTCGAGACTCTTGAAATATTAACCCTTTAATAGCCCGTCAAGGTGATGCTATGTAGGTACTCCCCAAATGGCTATAATACCAGCCCTCATGGAAACCTTGACTTGCCAGTAAAGATACACTTAACTGCGTCACCTGCATTCAACCAGAGATATCAAGCATAACATACTGGTAGCAAAAGCACCAACTGGAGTTCTTATATATGCGGTAGAATAGGAAGAAGTCAGATCCAGACTGTGTGGTAAAAAACCTGAGAGTTACCAGGTATGATTACCAGTAACTGGTATGGGGTAAGTGGCATTACTGCTTAACGTGAAGCTTAGCAATATTTATCCTGGAAATCAATATCAACCAAAAACTATAAAGACCAAGGCTGGAATCAAAAATAAGCCCAGACATTTAAAGCATGGCAGCCCACAGGTTGGGTGATTAAATGCTGTTTAGGCTTAGTTGCCCTCTGGGTCTGACCTGGAGTCTCTTGGAGAAGCGCTGGTTTCTCAGGTCACTTTTGGCCATACTCACTCCTGGTCACTTTCCCTCCTACTCCCCCCATTTAATACTGTCTGGGGCTAGCTCCTCACCTGTACACAACTAGCTCTGCCCCATGCATGGCCTGCTTTCCTCTACAAATGGCTGATGCTGCCCTCACAATTCCGCTCCCCTAAAAGATGGACAGATCGGGGTAGCCAGGTATGCCTTTATCACTACAATCCTGATGGA
This sequence comes from Spea bombifrons, assembly GCF_027358695.1. Classification (NCBI taxonomy): domain Eukaryota; kingdom Metazoa; phylum Chordata; class Amphibia; order Anura; family Pelobatidae; genus Spea; species Spea bombifrons. The sequence goes on along the minus strand of NC_071089.1, from coordinate 94,743,069 downwards.
GAGATAAAGACCCCCTATAAATCCTGTCTACATAGCCCGGTATAATATATGCCCCTCTTTCTCAGGGCATTTCTGTATAATGCATAAAAAGCGTTCTCAGAAATGTTTCCACAATTACCTGTCTCACGGTGTAGTTGCCAAGACTAAAATGTAGTAGGTGGGTTGTTGTAAAATCCAAGTCTTGCTTCAGTCTGTAGAAGTGTATATTATGTTACCGAGGAATATGCATACAAATATTCGAAACATTTAGTCAACTATTATTATTTTGGTAACAGATAAAGCACAGGAAAAATAAAATGGGTATCAAAGGGCTCAGAATTTACACAAATCTTTGTTGCTCTTACATTAAGTTGCTGCATAAGGACAAATGGATACGTAATTCCTAGCCTATTCTAGGCGGTTTTTCCAAAACCCTTTTCTTTGTGACAAATCCTTTTTTAGCTTGAGTTTAGACTCTCACCCGTTAGTAATGAATAGCACAGAAATGTTTGTTTAGATTGAGCCATCACATTTTGCAAATTTCAAGATCTACAACTAACTAAGCGGCACAACTAAGTATCCCAAGTTGCCCTTTATTGATGCTTCTTTTAGCCCTCAAATTGCTTACCTCTCAAAGGTCCGGGACAAAAGCAAGCTGTACAGAAATAATATTATACCGTGGCTCCCCTCGTCTCTGAACTAAGCAATACATATAAATGGGAACAAAGAGATTAATTCATATATTTAGAATGAAGTAAACAGTTGATGGTTAAGGTGGTCAGACCATAACCGTCTCATAGCGATCGGATGTAAAGATATAATGGAAAGTTTGGCATCTAGATCTCACTGAGTGGTCAAGCATACATTTATTTTTAACGCCAGAGTGGACTCCAGCTTGGCTAGGACTAAGTACCCCATCAAAATTATGTTCTAGGAGCTGCCACAGCCTGCAAACTATACTCGTTTACCCACAATGCAACCAATAATACAATAATCTTCTTTATTCTAAATTTGAACATAAGGACAGCACAAGATGGAACAATATAACCCATTAATTATCATCTGATTAATTTTACATAAAAAACAAAACAAAATTCAATTCCTGAATACTTATTTTTCCTACAGTTTTTGGTGTTACCCAAGATATAGTTCTAAAGTGCTCTACTACATAATAAAACGTAGGTGTAGCTCACACTCCAGCAAGACCTCCAGCTCTTCCAAAACATAGTCCTGCTTTCCCCCGTTATGTATTTTATAAATTCTGTTATCTTACTCGTAATTAAGGATAATAAAAACATTCATAAATTATTTTTATATATGTATGCATATATACTACACTCACACAATGTATATGGACACCAAGGAACTTCTCAACTTTTCCTTTCTCTGCGAATTCAAAAAGCTGAAGCTATCAAGTAAGAATTAAAAAAAAAAGTGTAAATTAATCTATTTAGAAAACAAAATCAATAACGCTCAAAATGCTGATTTTAGTTTTTTAAATTACAACAAGCATAGTGATGATTAAATTGCATGGTTGTGTTAGTAGCTCATTATTGTATGGAGCAAAATTAGTGATTGCTACTACATGACACGTGCATTGAGGTTAGACACTGATGCTAGGTAGGACAACAAGGACTGGGCTATAAGAAGAGCAAGGATGAAAAAAAGGTAGTGTGGGGGTAAGTGGATTTTGAGATTTTTCTTGAATATTAGGAGGGAGGATGAAAGCTGGAGGTTCGGTGGAAATAAGTTCCAGGTATATAATTAATTACAGCAGGGCAGAGGCTAATGCTGTTGCCCTTCCAAGTGGTGCACCTAGCACGTGCGAGACTAGGCACACTCTTGGCAAAAGTCAGTTCATAATGGACAGCATATGCCTTACCTTTTCTCTGTTAACATTAAACATTTTCTGTGTATTGGTATTGATATAATTTCCTTGTGTTACAATGCTGTATATGCATACCTGGGAACTCTTTGCTTCTTCGGGTCAAGACCCGAATCCTCCGGGCCGCACGGGTTGCTTTGTGTGTCCACTATGTAGGAGGTGAGAGTAGGTTCTCACCCTATTGAGAGTGTGCCTTGACTTGGCAGGTGAGCTTAATTATGCTTTGGCCAATTCATATAATCCAAACCTCTCATTTATATTATGTTTATATATTTGTTGCCAACTTTATTAGGGTGAGAAGCTCAGGCAGTTTTTGTTTTGTGTGTATATGTAAGGTTATTACAAATAGGGAGAGTATGTTCTTTGTAACTTGTGACAATATGAGATGTAAGTTGTTAGCAAGAAAAGGAAAGATGGCTGTGCCCATCAACCTTCACATTTCAATTATCATTTCAAGGGACCTTGACACTCCATCACGCTCCATCGCTTGACTAGATTTTTGTTATGAATGTTAATAGGTTTCATATCACTGAATCACACTGACTGATATATAGCTGCAAGTGAGACCTTTGTCATCCAGATAGGCATGTTACAACAAGCATGGAGCATATGTGAATGTGTCTCATTTGATGTGTCACTGATTAGACGAGCACTTCCATTGCCAGGAACAGTCTAGCTAATATATTGATATACTAAATAAAATGAATGCATTTCATAAAAGACATACAAGGTCAAGAATATTTGTCTTTTTCCCCCAAATATTTTATAAGAATGGACTGACGCATCCTGCCATCATTCCGAACTGAAAGTAGTATACCCAGGGCCGGCCTTTGGGGTGTGCGACCTGTGCGACCGCACAGGGCGCCACACTCCAGGGGGCGCCGCCGCCGGGTCCGCCGCCGCCGCTGCCACCGCCACGGGGTCCTCCGCCGCCACGGGGTCCTCCGCCGCCGCCGCGGCGTCCTCCTCCGCTGCCGCCGCCGCGGGGTCCTCCTCCTCCGCCGCCCCCTCTGCACCTAAATGAAAACGTTGTTTTTTTTGTTGTTGGTTTTTTTAACTTTATTTAACATGGAGGATGTTAAATAAAGTTAAAAAAACCAACAACAAAAAAAACAACGTTTTCATTTAGGTGCAGAGGGGGCAGCGGCAGCGGAGGAGGACCCCGCGGCGGCGGCGGCGGAGGACCCCGTGGCGGCGGCGGAGGACCCCGTGGCGGCGGGGGAGGACCCGGCGGCGGCGGCGGCGCCCCCTGGAGTGTGGCGCCCTGTGCGGTTTGAAGGGGCAGAGGGGGGGTAGTTTGAAGGGGCAGAGGGGGGGGTAGTTTGAAGGGGCAGAGGGGGGGGTAGTTTGAAGGGGCAGAGGGGGGGGGTAGTTTGAAGGGGCAGAGGGGGGGGTAGTTTGAAGGGGCAGAGGGGGGGGTAGTTTGAAGGGGCAGAGGGGGGGTAGTTTGAAGGGGCAGAGGGGGGGTAGTGAGGGGGGGCGCCAGAGGAGTAGTTCGCACAGGGCGCCGGAACACCTAAGGCCGGCTCTGAGTATACCAATAACTGATTGGTGGCTTTAGCTCAATGTAGCATGTCAGGGATATCCCTAGGGTTTGCCTAGTACTCTTGCTATCTCCTTTTATACTTGCTAATATATAGAAAAGCCTCACAGATCCGCCATGTACCAGCTGAGAACCCTAAGCAGATGCATTTTTTACCTAAATTGAAACCTGAGTTTGACCCAGTGTCTCGGAGTAGAGCCTTGCTTCCCAGAGTCTCTGGGTCAGTTTATTCTTTCTCCAGGCAGGATGTAGTAAGTAGCACAGGGGTGTCCAACCTGCCCCTTCCAGCTGCTGCAGGACCTCCCATACTCCTCTGCCAGGCCCTTAGCTGAAGGAGCATTATGGGAGATGTAGTCCTGCAGCAGCTGGAGGGCCGCAGGTTGGACACCCCTGAACTAGCACCATCGCTTCCACTCCCCACCCACTATAGGCTGTCTGAGGCCAACCCTTCTCTTACATGTCTTTCAGTCTTTCACATTTGATTGATGAATTGAACATACCCGCTCAGTAAAGCTGTCGGTTTTGTATTCTGTGCTCTCTGTAAAATAGGAATCATTGGTGATGAGACAGATTGTGGCTTTCTTCCCGTCTCCTGCCATCCACAGGATATCTGTCAGAGCTGCAGCCAGTGCTTTTTCTTGTTGCTTGGGGCTTATGTCATATAAACTAAAGTGAAGGAAACAACCTGATAAGTTAAATATAAAACCAGACTCATTTATATTCTTTCATATACCTACAGTATATACATCTGCAGCCTCATGAATCCAATACAAAACATTGATTGTATTTGTAAGGAGCAGCAATTACCCTTGTTAAACTTCAGTTCATTTACCATAACATCCTATATCTGCCAGATCAAAGACAAAATGATCCCTTTCTGCCCATCTGCCGTACCTCTGAAGAGTACTGTGTTCGTCTTCATTTTTTGTGAACAGCAGACACTTAATGATGTGTGCCTGAACAGCCATCTGAATAGCTCTTGTTCCACCCTAAAGAAATAAATCATATAAATTGTTTGATAATCTGGTCTTTATTAGACCATAATTCTTTTTTTTTGTTTGTTTAAAAAAAAACCCTTGGTTATTTAATTTCAATAGGAATGCAAATATGGAGCATTAATTCCCAGATGGCAACCAAAAAGCTTAAGACTGAAACATTTTTGTATTGGCACTTTCTGGAAATACATATTGAAAAATAATGAAGCAATCTAAAAATTTATTAAAGTATAGTAAGATGTTGTGGGCAACAACCCTCTTTGTTTTTGATTTCCATGTATGGAAGGTTCCTACGTATGCATATGAGGAACCTTGTATCTGGAGGATAAGTATATCTTGGCTGATGGACCAACGAAAAGGGCTGGGGTCCAGTCTGGCACTAGCATGGCTCCAGGCTCTAAAGCAAGCTTGCCAATCCCTAATTGCATGTACTTTTTAGAGATCATAGTTAATAGCCTATCCTTGATGATGGTCTCCGTTATGTCTATAGTTTAACAGATAATGAAAATGTTGCTGCCATTGTTTATGCAAAATGTTTTATACATACATGACTTGGTGATGCAGACGTAATGTGAACTTTCTTTTAGCTTTGATATTGGAAGGCAGAAACTCTTCACTTTACCTTTTCTGCTTCAAGAGAATAAGCCAAGTCTGAAAATGGATCCCTGAATTTGAAGAAGGATTTTTTCCACTCATAGTTGAATGTATGAAATGTATTTCCAAACAGCATCCTCCTCAGCTCCTTTTAAAATGAGAAATTCCACTCAAAATTATATTATGCTTCATTCTTAAGGGTATTGAACAGAATTAATTTCATCCCGCAAGCAGTAAAGTGATCTAGGTAGATGAAAACTATTATCTAGGTAAATAAGATGGAATTCTGCCCATAAAAGGACATTTTTAGTCCTATTGTAAACCCATACTCACATTTATATTTTAATCACTATGTTACTTGCTACATTAATATCTGCTCTTCATTTACAACTCTTCCATTGGCTAACTCATATCTTCCTTTGGCTTCCGATACCACCTATACGCAGAGGACTAATCTACAATTTCTCTCTTGACCTTCACCCTCTCTTCTAATTCACCTCAATGAATGTCTATTCTGGAATTGCATCATAGATGGCATCACACTACATAAAGCTTTTCAAAGATTGAGTTTATGGTTATCCCGCCATCCCCTCTGTCCACAATTCCTGACATCTCTATATAACTGTTGACAACCCCACCATTTAACTAACTGACCAAGTTTGCTGCCTCGGTGTAACACTTGTCCCTACTCTCTCCTTCATCCCTCGCCAAATACTGCTGTCTTCACCTGAAAAACATCTCTCAAGTTCAGCCATTCATCACACAATCAACAACCAAAACAATTGATCCACTCTCTTGTGATATTCTGTCTGGATTTTTGCAACTCCCTACTTACTGGTCTCCCCTTCTCCCACCTTTCACTCTTCCAAACTATCCTCAACATTGCAGCTAGACTAATATTTCTCTGTCACCAATCTTCATGTGCTGCTCCACTGTGCCAGTCACTGCATTGGCTTCCCATACTCTCCAGAATCAAATTTGAACTTCATAGCCTTGACAACTCTGCACCCCCTACATCTATACTCTTTTATGCAAATACACCCCTAACCACCCCTAATCAAGCCACCTGAGTGACCATCAACCTGTACAGATCATCCTGACTCGCACAACTCATCCCCATCCAAGCAGTCCTTTCCTACTGTTTCACTTCCATGTCAACCACTGACTTGCAAGAGCAGCGCCCTCTTCTCTTTTTGTACCAGTTTTTGAAGCCATGCGCAAAAAAATCCTGATATTTGTTGAAATAAAAATAAAATATACTATATGCAATAATTATTTCATTTAAAACATTTACAGATCTAAACCTATTGTGCCATTATATTTTAAATATAAACTATGGCAAAGCAAGCAGCTCTTATTTGAGAAGTTACAAGCTACTTCAGGGAGACTAGCATTGCAAACAGCTTAAAAACCAATCAAGAATTTATAATAATTACAGCTTTATTCTCACGGAATAATAAACACAATACTCTCTTATACTGGCTCAGAAAAAGAATTAATAATGACATTTTCATTTTTCTTTATGATGTTATAAATTACTAAATATTATATTACACATTAATAAATAACTGGATATTTCTTCTTTTTTTGTCAACATGCCACATCAGCTATGTTATCTGATAACTTCCTGATCTCAACATATCAGCAGATACAATTTCCTGGGATCTTTGTCTACCTGGTGTTAAGTTTCAACCTTTATTTTAGTAAGAAGCTAAACTTACCATCGCCACAGCTAAAGAGATAGGATGCCCACCATGGTCTGAGGCAATGATCAGCTCTCGTGGGACAGAATAGAGAGCATTTGATTGAAATATTTTTTGCGGTTTACTGCTTGAAGTCTCTGTCCTCTCTTCTCTATCTCCATCTGCATTGTTGTTGTCCTGATTTTTCTTGAACGAGATTACATAAAATCAGTGAGTGCCACATATGTTCCAATCATTTTATTAAAGTTGTCCTTTACTCTACTCTTCTTCACTGGAACTACAGCTTGTCTGTTAACTAAGCATTGAGTTTTGTCAAGTGATACAAAGTTTGAACTGTTTAGCTTCACTTTTCTGTGGTCGTCTAGTTGTTCTAAAGGCAGAGAGGGCCAATATTGACATTCCTAATCCACTGACCTTGTGTGTTGATGGAGGGCATATACAACACATGGGTGGTTCTTATGGATATGGGGGTGGACCCTAAAAATCTCACCCCTACCTGGGGGACTTGGAGGTGGGATGCTGCTAGAGTTTGATTTTTAAAGTCTATTTTTGTTAGTGAGGCGACTGGCCATCCTTTCCTGCCACAGATCAGGGATGGAGGGAGGTGGAGGGGAAGGGTTTTCTGTTAGTTTTGTACTAACACTCCCATCCCAACGGGCATGGGATAGGGGTGACTGGATTCATGGGATTGGGTCCATGCCTCCTATAGGCTATTTTAATTAATTAACTTTAACCACAAGAAAGGGATGGGTTGCGGGTGAGTAAACATGGGGTTTATACCGGTTTATATAGGCCTTATTACTGCTCATTCCATAGTGCACTGGATGGGAGGAAGAGGGGGAAATATCCCCACTACTTGATTTATAGAGACTTCTGTAGACTCTCACTTTGTTTTTTCAAAGGTTTTCATTTCATTTGATAGCATTATTTTATATATGATGGAAGGGCTACTCACATATGAAACTAAGTTCTAACTCGCATTTGCAACTTATAAGGAACAAATCGTGTAAAGAACCCATAAGTTGATTGAACTCCAATCAGCTCCATTGTCTTGCGGTCCTTTATATGCAAATGCAATAAATTATTCTTTACAGTGGAAATTAAGTTGGTGAATTTGTGAGCTGAACATTTTTTTTTCTTTTAAAATTTGTAGGACTTGGGCTTCACCTGTCTGAAAAAAGTGGACCAGTGCTCCAAAGTGCAGGGCCATAGTGGATATTAGGTCCCAAATCTTCACCTTCTGGGGCTGCATTCCCTATAAAGGGATATGCAACCCCTTCCTTCTCTCCCTAGCTGAAACCAAGGGGAGCTGGATCTTCTAGTGCCCCTTAGGCACAAACCCACTCCTGACCCTCCTGGCCCATTTTTATTTATCCTACACAGCTGTTTCTGCTTCATTTAACGATTGTGTTTCAACGTCTTAAAATAATGATCATTAGCACCTGTTTGGTATAACAGTTTAATCACACACCTAACTATATGCCTACAAAATCCCTGACTTTGTGTAAGTGTACCTGGAAAAATTGATGTTGTTTTGGCAAAGGGTGGTCGCACAAAATATTGATTTGATTTTTCTTTTATTTACTCACTTTGCATTTTGTTAAGTGATAAAAATAAACTATTAACACTACCAAAATATTATGTTTATTGGTGCTTTTATTACGATATTATTGTACTGATAGAGTATTTTTACTGACGTCCAAACGGTGTACATTGTTGCTTTGGGTGAGTTAGATTGCCCTCTACCATTTAAATTGCATATTGCAAGAGTCTTCTTTAAGTAGTTTTAGTAAGTAACTTTTAAAGCTACATTGTAGCACTTTTCAGTTTAGTTTCTCGAACAAAGAGTTCCGTTATCTCTTTCTACGCCTAGGAGTGTTTCTGGCTATATTTCACCTGAAGAGTGACCTCAAATAAAAATGATCAAATATCCACTCTTCAAAACATAAGGTATACATACATTTGCATGTTTCAAATACCACAAGAATTCACAACAAGATTATTATTACTAGCATCAGGTAAAAAGTATGTTTTTAAAAGTATCGGGCTCTTCTTTAACAGTTTTAGTTTTGTCACCAGCTTATCAGCCACATCTTCTAGCCGTGTTATCCTAGCCCAATCTACTAGACAAACACCATGGCTCCTTATGATTCCGCCAGTGGTAATCAATAGAATAGCTCAGTCTCAAATAGCCATCCATTCACTCTGGCTAATGAAAGTCTGTGGAGGAATGAAGAATTGCTTTGTACATGCAAAGCTTCATCCGCATTGACACGAAGAAAGAAAGTCACCTAAAATATTATGTTACTGACGACAATGGCAGCCTCTAGGTTGGCAAATAAAGCAAGTTTATTGAAACATTTTTGTTTTGCTAACCCGCATTACTTTATACAGCACTCTATTTTATACTCAATGACATTTTTTCCACCATAGGGCTTCCCTTTAAGTACTATTTGACATGTCCCAATTGCAAAAAATCAATAAAGCATATAACAATGATAAAAACATTGACGGCGGATAAAAAAACTATTGGCCCATCTAGTCTGCCCATTAGCCCTTGGTCTTTCTTAGATTCAGGATAACCTTATGCTTATCCCATGCATCTTCAAATTTCTCTACTGTCTTAATGTCTGCCATTTCTCTCAGTAAAGCAAAATTTTGTTACGCTAGAATTAATTTTGTATTTACACCATTAGACATGTAGTGTTGCATTCTATAACAGCATCAAACGCACTGTAAGTGTGAACTTGTTTTATGCCATCAGTTGTTGGAAGAATAAGGATAATAGCTCAAATACTTTAGTATCACCTATTCACGTGTGCATCGGCTAGCAAATTGTCCACCTATCATGTGCCTGTGATTTTTAGTGAGACTAGGTTCCATAGCTAACCACAGCAGGCTTTGTGCTGGTAATTATGTTCCAACTATAGGAGGCAGATTGTACAAACGTACTATTGAATTATTTTACAATTACATATTTTATGTTCTTTTTATTATAGTTCTCATAGAAGTCCACATTTCTGCCCACAAAGAGGACCTTATTCATCCTGGATCATAACACTAATTTCAAAAATATAATATCTTAATGGTATAATTGTAGTCTAATCATTTACTATATGCTTATTTCTAAAGCAGCTAGATTATTTCTCATAAACTAATTTATTGTATCTAGTTTTTTTGTTTCTAACCTAAATGTTTCTAAGGAATACATTTGAAGCAACTAATTTCATACCTTTAATAAACAAATAAAAATTGAAATTGGATACAATTATTATGGAGCATGTTCAAGATATCTAAATGCTTTAATTTCTTTTTTTTTCTTTTTTTAATATCTGATGCTTTAAAATGGAAACATCACATTTCATAGCCCACCATTAACATTTTGATCATTATGCCTTATGTGTATATTTACCATAATTTTTTTTCCAGTGAAAATGAACTAAAGATCTAAATAGCACAACTTAACACAGAACAGCAAACCAAGGGCCACTTACTATGGACTTCTTATTGATGTTCTCCTGCAGCAATTGAATGTAACTCACATTTTCTGTGTCTTTCTGTGTAGGGCTGTTTGTACATATGTTCATAATAGATGGTGTAACTAAAGTCAGTGGTCGTGGGGCTTGATGATTGATAGTATAAGTGCTACCTTCCTACATTTGCCTGCCAAGAGTCTGCCTTCCAGACTCTTCTCAATTACCATTATCAGTTATCAGTAACGTGTATTCATGTGTGTTTGTTTGGTTAGACTAATGTAATTTAAAAGGGAACTAATGTAATGAAATAAATAAAAAAAAAACAGGATGCTATTGGTTAAAAAAAGTTTCAATATATTTTTCCAATGAATATATTTTTTCACTCTATATATTTTTTTCTTTTAATTTTATTATTTTCCATATCTTTCCTGACATTATACTATAATATGAAAATAATATTCTGCGCACCTATGTCCCTAGTCCTCACTTTAAACACCAGGTTCTCCTACATGCTAAAATCTCTGCTGCCCCTATATAATAAAACAAATAAAAGACTTTGCAGGCAGGGGATCAATATAGTCATTTCCTAATGTTTCCAGCCATGAATTTTAGTTTTCAGAGGGCTTAGAGGCATGCAGTGGGTCAGTGTTTTCCTGAAGTAAAGACTCAAACGTCAATCAGTCTTCAGAATAGCCATATGCTTATCCCAAACTTATCCCATGCTTATCCCAAACTCTGAACTCAATGGCATGTTGCTGACCAGCGCTATCTTGTGTGTGCAGGGGATGTCTGGCACTTTCGGCCAGTAGGGCAGGTACAACTGAGTGGCCCCAGTCCATTGCAACCCCTAGTAACTAATTTATACACTAACTATAAATACATACAAACACTAACACACTTACTAACACACATAGACACTCCCCCTCACCCACTTACACTAAAACATACTCACTTCATCATACCACACTATCATTCACACCTCACAACTGCCTCCCTGCCACCCCGTTCCTGCTTGTATAATATATAAAATCATAGAATCGATTACTTCTATATCTTTTTATACTTTATGTGCATTATGGATCAGTTGAATTAAGCTATAGATGCCAATCTTAAAGGGAGTTGTAATCTATATAATGCATTTATAATAATTTATTTGAACTGAATTGACATTGGCTCTGTCGTATTTTTTTGCTTTTTGGCCTGCTGCGCGTTTTTGGAAAGGTTCTTCGTATCTTAAGGTTTAGAGTTCATTAAGATTATATGAAAATGAACATATTAATAATATGGTAATTCTTCAAGTTCTCACTCCGGCTCTTCAACAAGACAGATATCAAGGTCTACTTTGGAACAGTACAACAAGCTGTCGGATACAATTTCCTGTCTGATTTAATAGTCTTAATTATATTCACAGAGATATGTATCGGATCTAGTACATCTGTCCCTTAATTCCCATTGAAAACAAAATTACTAATTTTATTCCAAGTAAAATTCCTGTGCATTGAAATGAAAGCCAATAGCATAGCTATTTTCTGACTATCATTTTCCAATCCCCAAAATAGAGGGCTAGGATGTGTGCTCTAAACATTATAATATAGTAGTTTACTTCTAATGATATGAAAGATGCCTGCCTTGGACAGCATGCTATGTGCATATTGAGGGGAAACATATGTATTACTCTTTAAGAACAGTATTCCAGAGAGGTGAGAGCATTTGCCTTCAAAAATAACAGCCACATTTAATACTTAAGTATTTGTTTATGATGTAGTTTATGTTTTGACAGCATACTGTAATGCAATCAGAATGTTTAATGATAGAGAACAATCAATATGAACAAATGTATCAAAAAGGATTAATAAATATTTATGTGTGCATGAAAATCTGGCCTTGGAATAATAACTCACACGGAATACGAGATGTGGGGATTCTGGGATGAAAACTCCTTCTACAGGCTGAATCTCAAAAGTGAGGAATGTTTAATATTACACACTCCAATAATTGTAAAACAAAAACAATTAACAAAAAAAAGATTATTACTATTCTAATGCATTTCATTAATGCGAGTAGAATGATGGATTTCAGTTTAGCTGATGAAAAAACATACATAATTCTGCCTACTAAACATGAAAAAACCACAGCACGTCTTTTCTTGTTCCAAGTGTCCTTGTTTAGATATTTATAGTTTTTATTTTAGAAAGTTGTCTCCAAACCACATTAAAGGGAAGCATTTCTTTTCTTGCAAGCATACATTATATCAGTTAATGTTGTATACTTGCATAATTATGACTCTAACAAGACAAAAAAATAATTTCTGTTTTTATGAGCATTAGACACCCTAGGAAGTCCATTCTACATCATATCTAGAAAAGAGCATGCAATCAGATAAACTGGCATAGTAAGCACTCGCACTCATTACCTCGACTACAGCTTTTCCGACTTCTAACCTGCAAGCAATAAAGAAGATCGTTAGGAACACCGATCGATGGTTGTGATCTTACGTATTGATCAAATCACATCAATATTATGTGCACTCTACTCGTAATCAGGAAAAGGACTAGCATCAGTGAATCTGTGATCAGTTCTTACCCATGAGAACTAAATATTGCTCTCCACTTGTCAAGGTCTGAAATTTTGTTTGTAATCTCCTCTAGCTTCTTCTTATCCAAGATATGGTGTTCTTCAACATCTCCTGCATCCATCTCAGACTGAGAAGACAAAATGATAACACAGAAGCTGTTGATTCTTCTTTTATAGAGGACATGTGAGGTTGATATTGTGTCTCCATCAACATCAAGCCTGACGCTTACAGACTATGTATTACCATTCCAAGCTCGCACTATCACATCACAATTAAACTTTTATCAGAGTTGGGCATACTTGTCTGCGGTTTTCTTTTGGGTTCTGTATATATCATGCTTCATCCATTTTTAACAAAATACACATATTTAGATTTTGTCTGAAGTTACATATCTGTTTCCCCAGGGGTTGAATAATTTAACTGTGCGAATTGTGCTCAATGAAAAGAATAAATGGCGTCATGTCTTATTATACTCCTTTCTTTATGACTCGGACAAAATGAAGATGAGGATAGAGTGGTTTGATAACAGAGGTGACACATTCACCTTGCTCACAGAGACCGGGTCCTATGACACATGTGTAAATGATCAAAGCAGTGGACAGAAATATAATAGAAGTCCACACAAGAAACAGTATCAAGTTCTGAACTGAAGAGAAACGATCAGCTAAACATTTATTTATATGTTATGGTTTTCAATCAGGGTAAAAGATTTGTGTATATTCTGTCTAGATTTAAGGGACTATTTCATGTTAGTGGTGAATGTTTGCAGGGCTAATTGTCTGTCCTGATCATTTCATCTTTCTAACCACCCTTTTATATACTTCTAGATCTGGCGGATCCCAAAGCTCAAGAGGAATGACAATGCGCACCCTGAAGAAGGATGGAATAAAGATGAATTAGTGGCACCTGAACCTTAAACACAGATATAGAGTGTACCATGTTAGCTCTGGAAAGAAAATACGAACATTGGGTAAAGTTGACACCTTTATTTTTACTTTACTTTTCCGTGAAAAGTTATTTGTGTATTTTCTAAAGAAAATAAGCTAATTACTGCTTTTCTTTGCTGGTAGCTATACTAGCTTATAATAAGAAAGTATCATTAACAAATATTTTTGTGAATGGTATTTAGATCATTGTAAGACAGGTGGTTGAGCCTGTGTATTGTTTTGGATCTAAAATGTTTAATAGGTGTGTGTACTTGAACTGAGAACATATTTTCTTGAAGAAGAAAAAAAAACACAACTGTACTAATAAAGCTACGGTAATTCTAGATTTTACAACCATTTGATTTGGATGCTGTCATTATTATGCTGAATACTGGTAATTGTAATACTTAATAATACATTGCTCTAGTTTCCATAACTACAAAAATCCGATGGTCAAGTACATTGAAAATGTATTTTAACCCAACAGTTAAGGCTTCAACTGCTCTTTTATCATTAATCGGTCATTTGAAACCTTGCAGTGTTTGGTGATAGGAAGCCAAATCACATTCCAGGCACATAGTGACTCTACTCAATTACAGACCACAGGTCGGAAAAATGTAACAGGAATTTGCCACTGTTTATTTATTCAGTTTGAATACACATTGTTACCCATTCAGCCCAACACTGTGGTTCAGCTGCAATCTACTATCTACTACCATTTTTCAGTCCACCAGCAAACAATGGGTATTTTTAGTTTTCTTCATCCTACATACAGTTTAAAGCTTTAACAAATGTATATCCACATCCAATCCCGTCTTCCCATTTTCTCTCCAATGTCAATGTGTTTGCTTTTCTCGTCACTATCCCTAACAGACTTATAAATTCCTATTTCTGGTTATATTAATAGCTTTCACTGACTTGAAAGAGCTATACCAGACTTTATGACACTGATGCCCTCATAAAACACTTACATAGTGTAAGAATACATTGATCTCTGCTCATTCAGGGCACTTAGCCAGGGATGCCTATACCATATTAACAATTATCCAACAAAATTAACATGTGCATCATGTATACACATAAAAATACACAGTCTGCATTGAAGGATGGGATCAAAGAATCATCTGGCAGAGAAAACATATTTATTTTTATATTGATGCATTGATTTTGTTAGTTACTGATTATTGGTGTTGCTGAGTTGGGCTGTATAATGAGGCTGCTGTCATGCCTTTTGTCTGGGTAATAGGATAGTATATTGATTGGGAAATTGCATATTAAACACCCTATACAAACACTTGGGATATATTTCATAGAAATGTATAAATCGCCGGAACGGCCTTTTAGGTGACTGTTCAAGCTCTTTGCACTGTAAACAACCTAATAGAAAGTATTAGATTACAACAAAGATAAAATATTGTTACCTGGAAACTGTAGTAAGAAACAAGCTACCCCTGCTTGTAACCAGTGTCACTGGATACGGCTATGAATGATTAAATAACCTATTCATTAATTATTATGATTTTTAGGTGTGAAATGAATTGGAAATAAAACATTGGACGCTTTTATGTATTTTGCTGTTTGGCATTAGATTCAGATTGCTATAGGTGTGAAACACAAAGCACTGACCAATCAAAAAAGACGTCTTTAACAACATCAGTTAATTGGTATTTATCAAATAACACCTAAAGATTTTTAAAACTTTCACCTGAAAGTTTACCATTGTTCTTATAACTTGCATCATTAATACAATGGTTTGTCAAAGCAACATAGTAGGACACATTTGTGTTTAGGTCGGTTATTTTAGCCCAATCTAATCGACAAACATTTTTTTTTATAATACAGCCACTGTTAATCACCCGGGGACTGTATGACTTATTAAAGTCTAAGGGAGGACTACTTCTATAGATAAGCAATAGATCAGCTTTCCCATAAACAATTATTTTAACACCCCAGACGGGAATGTCTAGGGTGGCATTCTACGCAACACCTGCAATGTTGACTAAAGGACTGCAGATATAGGGGGCTTATTGTATATGACATAAACTCACTGCTTACTTCCAAAAACTAAAAGTAAAAAGAAATAACATTCAAAACTTGTGAACTCACCTGAAATCCAAATTGTTTTTGATCAGGAGGACCAGATTTGTTCCCTGTAATGCCCAAGGCTTTCTGTTTTGTGTTGCTCATTTCATAGTGTGACTTTCCCCATTATATATTTATTTATGCAAACAAATCTTATAAGCCTACTCTCTGCTCATCGGGAAAAAAGCTGACAAAGTACACAACCACAGTGACGCTCCCACTGTCACTATGGAAATATAAACACTTGAGATGGTTCATTCTTTCCTGATTGCAACTAAATACCATGAAGTGTGGCAATGTGCAGCCCATTGGCAATGATAAACAAAACCTCTGAATTTGGCAACATTTATAAGTTCCAACATGTACTGTATATACGTAGTGAAGTTCTAAAAGGAATGCCCCATAGCCTAAAATGCCTCCTCTCCTATTTGGGGCCATCATCTTTCTCCTCAGCTCGTTTGAGCAGGGTCCTCCTCACCTTTTGTTTCTCTAAGTCCAGATTGTTATCAGATGCACTACTTGTTTACCAGTTGTACAGCGCTGTGGAATATGGTGGCCCTACAGTATATAAATCAATACATAATAATTAGACTTGGGGACCGGCCAACTTCTTCATGTTTGACTTCCTGTTCGTCTTCGTGGGGAAAAAAATCTTCGAAAATACCTGAAATAGCACATGGGGCAGAATTACCAGATTTGGAAAAAAATGGTTTTGAAATAGCAAAACACTACTTGTACTTATTGCCCAATAACTTGAAGAAAAAAGCAAAAAAGCAGAAAAACACTGGGTATTTCTAAACTGAGGACAAATAGCAGAATCTATTTTTCATGAGTTTTTTTTTTTAGATGAGTAAATTGTTACTTTGCCTGCCTACCCCTTGCTGTAGGCCAGTTGCAGGTTGCAAATGGCCATCTTCATTAACCTTTATACTCATTACAGGACATGAGTCCCAGAACATGTCCTCTTAGACATTGGGTTGCTCTTTTGATTTAGAGACTCTACAGTGGGTTGAAACAAACAAGCACTTTGGTAAATAAATCCCTATGGTTACTTTGGTAAGATAAAAATGCCCAGATATTTCTCCCAGAAAGCAAAGCCAGCCATTATTAAAATCCCAGTGTCTAGAATGTGATCCTACATGTTGTTCATCATAGTGTAATTACCTGTCCTGTTGTATCACAGATAATTTAATTACCGCCTCTGTAAACTGCTATTGGAAATCTGTAGATGCTTGTAATAGAAATGGATTCATTAGAAAGTCAGTTGTATATCATGTAGTGTGACCAGATGCTCCTTGGACCTGGGAGACTTGGAAAACTGAATCATGCAGGTTACATAGATGCAGGCGCTGTCCCGATTTAGCCAGAAACGATGTCTGAATAACAATAAAGGTCCGTACATGGTGGAATGTTCGATAGAAAACCCAAGTTTGGGCCGTTAACATTATACCCAATATATGAGCACACACCTGATTTTTCTTGGGGGATTATATCTGTTCATGCCTATCCAAATGTTACACATTGCCTGCACCGACATTTCTTTTGTGTTGTAATATTCTTTTTACTTTTTTTTTTTAACATGGCCTCTCAAACACAGTGGTTTTCATCAAACTTAATACCGAAACATGGAAACAAATGACTCCTGTTATTACACAAGCAGTATTCTCATCTAATACATGCAGCCCTGAGCTTGATACCTTTACATTATATTTTGTACATGTTAAAACACATTTTGTTTCTCTTTGTATTAAAGCCGTTCAAGAATAAAATAACACAATTATTTGTTTTTTTTAATATATTTATTTAAAGTTCGTTAGCGTAATTAAAAATACTGATTTTAATCAATCTGTCCATTTCCACAAATGTTTGGCACATTATTATTTCTATAAATTCTCAATTATTTCTTTTTTAGTTATATTTTTTGTTTTAAATATGAATGCTTCCATGTCTAAAATTATATAAATTAACCAAATAAAATTTCTAATGACATTGTTACAAGATGAATAATATTTTACTGCTCTATCAGACATGATGGTTTGAAGGGCTATCTTATTAGTAATATTTTCTTCTGTCATTGTAATGACGTATGCAGAAAAATGGCTTGGTGTGTCTAAATTTGGAATTTGGAAAATTTATGTAAAGGGCATGCAAAAAAAAAGATAATACATAATATATAACATTTAGACATTTACATATGCACATCCAGTGAAAGAGACATTAAGTTAATTTTACTATTAAAGATAATCATCTGAGCTGTATACAAATTAGATAACCAACTTCTTGTCCTCTGGTGGTTGTCTTCTTCTTGTCTTCCCATGTTTACGGCAGATGATTTTCGGGCCCCCCGATAGTCTCCTACTTTCCATCAATTCTGACACCATCTTTCCTTCACATTCCCATATGCATATTAAAGGTCCATGACCCACCTGAACTATTTGTTGTAAATTTCTTATGAGGATAAAACAAACTAGTGATCTATCAAATAAAGCAAATATTGAAATGCAAAAATGGACTGTGGATGCATTGGTACACAATTCATTCTTTTTGTATTTTGCATCGCAGGGGTTGACAGAAGTGGAAATCTGTAGGTTCTCCATCAAGGGTTAAGGGGCTGTGCGAACGACTCTATTGGTCGCCTGCAGAGTCCTCCTCTGGCATCAATTGGCCGGCGCCCAAGTCTACTGATTACAATGGGAGACATGCAACATAGGTCATAGGGGTGCACCACCAAAAAACAGGTTGGCTTTATCTAATTATATAGGGTTTTTTTCCAACATGGATCTTGGGTCTGAGCTGCAATACATGGTGTTTTTGCATCAAAAAGAATGTTGGGAATGCTGGAAACTAACCGGCACCTCCTGATTTCTTTAGGTCTTTTTATTACAACTTGCAAGTCACATTCTTGGCAAACATAATAAGTGAGAAAGTCTTACTTATTAAATATGTTTAGTAATAAGAGAAATGACTGAATTTCAGGTCAGGCAATTAACTTTCACTTGTGTCTCATACTGGGTTGGGATCCCCCCCCAGATGGTTCAACTGGATCCAATGCAAAGACTGTGATTTACCCAAGAGGTCTTGGATAATTGTACCCAGAGGTCTTGTTATAAATATTTGTGGGAAGAACCGATAATAATAAAAAGGCATCAAGTGTCACGCCAGGACCCCTTGATGCCCTCTCTGTGCTTTAGTTTATACATCTTATGACAGGGCTATAAATGGTGTTCTATGCTATAAATAACATTTATAGCATAGAACACCATTTCCTGCTGCTGAATTTTCAGCAGCTGTATTTAAGGTTCAATTTACAGATTTAATTTGAGTTTCAATTTGATTCAATTGGCCATGGCCCTAGATTGCACATCATTTGCATAACATATTCATTAAGTCGTGGACAATCAATGTGTATGTCTACAGAGACCAATGTGCTGGGGGATGGGGTACATGCCAAATGTGTTCCTGTGCTACTAGGCAAGACCTGCCACCTCACCCGAGAGTTTCAGCCTGCTTCTTTAAAGAATACTACCACATTAGTGCTCCTTTTCAAGTGGCAAGCAAATATTGCTTGCCCTCTCTAAATGTTCATGTTCCGTACTCTGTAATCTTAATACATTAGGTCAATTGCCCCAGAACTTGTATCAAGATCTTTAGATTTAGTAAAAGGAAAATCAAATCCAGCCAATCGAATTAGAAAGATATTTAAGACGTGCACAAGTGTGCAAACCAGAACGATCCAGAATGAGTTCTCAAAATGCTCGCTCTGAGTTTTGAATATAAACCCTCCTTCTTTATAATTTGCAATTTTCTCTGTCAGATTGTGCATTTTGACTTCCGAAGAGAAGAGGATCAAAACAAGACTGCCGCAGGAAGCTAAAAAAAAACCCACAAAAGAAGTTCATCAAAATACAATTCTCTCATTCTCAATTAAACTTCTAGAATGAAATATAATCAGATTAAACTGATTTCATTCTTTCTTTCAACATGAATCTTACTTATAGTCATTGATATGTTGTTTCTGTGTTATTGCTTTCCCGTTACAGCGTAATACAGCGGTAGGAAAAACATTTCTGAAATGTAAATGTACTGTTCTCTGGTGTTGCATATGGAGAATTATCTGTGGATTGCAAATCAGCCAAATCTGACACAAAGGTGAAAAAACCTTTGAAATATTCTAAATATGGTGTGGGAGACAAACGTTGTTGCATATTTGAACTAAGGAAGTTTGCTTGACTTGTGTTATACATAGCATTTTATGCTATTGTATCTGCTATATCACACAAATGGATTTAATATTTGCAAAACTGTTCCTTTTACCTAAGCATATGTGACTTTATTTTTTTGGAATGTAAAGACAAAAGAATGAGGTATAAGCATATCAAGTTTTATGGAAGTTGAACTCAGCATTTTTACTAATCTAATGAGATGTTTGAAAAACATCGTTTTATTCATATGGCGTTTAGATTATGGATCTACTTGAAGATCAAGATTCAAGATCCCTACTTACATGACAGGAAGCTCCAGAAATACAATCCTACAGGACCATGGAAAGTCTCATATGGGTTTCCAAAGGCATTGAACATGAAGAAACCGGTTCCCACCAGAGCAAAGATGATAAGTGCTGTGGTGAAGATGACAACACTTACATGTACGCTGGCAGGTATAACACTCAGCAGATCTGGAAAAACTAGACACATAAACAAGAATATCATCATTATGACAGCCAAAACATGATTATAAGATCCAGTGTACTAATGTATTCACATGGACAGAGTTGGCTACTGAGGACTAAAAAAACACCCTGACACATTTCTATGTCCATAAGGATTATGCCCACTTGTTGTACCATTATTTAGGGTGACATGCTTCCCCCTTATGAACAATGTATATGAATGCATGTATATCACACGAGGATGCACACAGTGACATATTCAGGCCTACACCAAATACCTAATCAAAACAATGCAGCAGCTTGTCCTGTTGGGCGATTAAAAGGCCCAATGCAATACTTCTCATTTGGCCAGGTAGCCAGATTAGAGATCTTGCTTGTAACTGACATAGTTACATTATAGAGGTCAACATCTTACTGACAGCATAACAATCTTACATGGTGTCATGCTTCTTTCTGAGGCTGAGTTTTTGGATATGATGTCATATGACGTCACTCAGCAGGAAGGATGTGCAAGCCAAGACCCAACCAAAGTAAACCATTATATGCACCATCTGTGTAGCAGAAGAAGCATTGGACTGTATGCAGGAAAAATGATTTTGGTGCAAAGTTTGTAAACTTCTCTCATCACCCTAGCACCAATGGAGTAATAATACTGATCAACTATTCCATTGTTTGCAATGGTGATAAGGCCTGTTCAAATGTTCCAAACTTGTATAAACCCACAGAAGGAAGTCAGTTACTAATCCACCCAGCATACTATAGGGTATAACGCATCCCTAAAAAAAAAATATATTTTCCAAAAGCTACTTCTATTGAGGTCAAAGGGTATTTCAGTAGGTGCTTCACTTGACAGGTTAAGCATAATTGCATTTTGGAATAACTTACTATTTGAAATGTAACATTTTATGCAGGTTTCTGTTTAATTATAACTTCATTTATATTCCAAGTCTTTTAACTTATACATGCACAGATCAATCACATAGCATGGACAGCACTCTCTCTCTCTCTGATTTTATAGGGATGCTGTTTCATTTTATTGGAACTATCCCATGGTGATTTTTTTTTTAGTTATAGCATCATTACTGTTTTTACATGGCACAGCCAATTGTTTGATCAAAGTGATTCATTGAAATGACCAGAAAAATGCAATACAGTAAAGTAATTGCATCTTGTGTATCAGTGACCTTTGTGAAAACGAATTGCTGACCCAGAAATTGATGGGAAATTGGGCGGGAGTAACACAGGGAGATGGCTTTTCCCACGCAAAGTCAGCAAATTCCTCTTTAATTAATCGCAATGTACTTATCACAGAGCATGTTGATGATTGTAGTTGTAGAGCCTTCTGTGTATATTTATATAAAATACCTTATCCACACACTTCACATTTAATATCTAGTGCCTTGCGGGGTCTAGTGGAGAGCTCACAAAATATTTTACCCTGGGGTCCTCGATGGTATCAGTCTGCGGTTGAGTATAGGCAGACTAATTAATTGATCTTATATTAATGTTTGTAATCTCTGTCCATATTATGGCTTCTTATAATAGCTAACCAGAATGAGGAATCTGCACACTCCAAAAGAACCCAGGTGCTTAACTGTGCCAGGAAGGGTCAGTTCTCCAGTAAATCCAATAGATAAATAAAGGCTCCAGGCACTCAAGAGTTCCAACGTCTCTTTGTGAGATCGAAACGTTGTTCTTTAGCCCAATAAATCTGCCTGACATTGGAACTCTTGAGTGCCTGGAGCCTTTATTTATCTATTGGATTTCTTATAATAGGTAGACACAGATTTCCATATTCTCAAAAGCAACGTCGCAGGGATTTAATGGTGCTCTTAGATGCTGTTTCCATCAAAGCTCTTCTGACTTTTCTCAAATGTCAAATCAAACTGGTGATTATGTCCCATCTAAAAACCAATAGCTTTCAACCATCTTTGGACCATCAGTGGTCTTGTTTTTGAATGAATTCGCATTTGTAATGGTTATAACACTTGTTGACCTGTGGTCAGTGTTCAGACCAGAACAATATTCAAAATGACCACAGAGACCTAAACATTATCCCAAATTAACCCCAAGAAATAAGCCGTGGCACTTGTGCTATATACGATCAAATAATTTCTACCAGATTTTCTGAACAAAAATGAAAAATGTTTTTAATAATTAATATTCCTACAATTGAATCTTTGTTTTGCAGCTGTCCCTTTGCCTGTTCTGTAGCGTAGTTACTACGTAAAGGGGTTTTGCATGTTGGATCCGTTTGTTACAGATCTTGTGGCATTGACGCATCTCTGTGCTATATAAAGTTACCAGAAGGCCAGCCTTAGGTGAGTATCTTGTTAAAGAAAACCTGCTTAATAATTCATTTAAGGCTGGTGCTAAGAACACCTGCTGTTTACTACCAATGTGAGACAGAACATTGTGTTACGAATACACAATGATAACTGCTCTAGTAATAGTATATCCATACACCAATAGCTTAAGCCTCTCTTACGTCAGAATGTGTATATGGTAACATTTAAGGATCAGTGCGGCAACAGACATTGCTTTTAGGAAACCAAAGAGCTTATTGACAATTAATTTGATTAATGATCTTACATATGCTGTCCTAAAACCTAAAATGCCTTATCTAGTGCATTGAGTAAATAAATTTGAGCACATTTGTAATTTTATTACTTCCTTGTTAAGTTTATTAATAACATAAAAACAACACAGATACCTTAAAGCTTTAACTATGGCCTTTTTTCACAAAACAGAGAGTTCGCATGAATGTTGTGGTTTTTGTGGATTTACTATTCATTATGAGGGCCAAACTGGCAAGTTTCCCCAGCTAGAAGAGCTGTTCCTGCAGCAAAAGTTCACTGGGGTTAGCTCTATATAATATATCGTGAAGTCAAAGAGCTTAAGGAGAACTCTCGTGCAACCTCTCCCTTTAGTGAATACAAACCCAAGTGTTATACAGGGCTAGCTCAGCTCTTTCTTGCAGGAGAAGCTCCCTGTATAAGGCAAGTTTTTTTTTAGAATCTAAATTTATTTAGTGATTCCAATAAGTACATTATCACATTCCTACTAGTGTAAAAAATGAAAACATTCTGGATACTCACATGAAAACTTTGTTGGTCTCCCTCCGAGCCCACACTGCTTGACTCTCTGTCCATAGAACAAGCCATACTGGATTTCCCCAATAAACTTCTCGAGCTCATCCCCGGTAGCGTTGACTAACAAGGCTCCAGTTTTACAGAGAATCGTCGCTTTGATCCACAGCTGGGTTCCAAGGACTGCTGCGATTCCGAGGGCACAAACAAAGCTTAACGTGCCAGCCAGACAAAATATAATTTTCTTCTGCACCTTTGGCATGACTGAGCAATATGTCTTCAATGTCTTCACGCCACACAAAACCTGCCTAGATGATGAAGATGGCAACTTATCTAAAATGCCATCACCGCATCTGCGAAAGAACACTGCTTCCACGTTGTAGTCGTTTACAAAAACAGAAAAGCATGTACAAAATAAATTACTGTCGTGGAAGGAACATCCCCATCAGCACAAACATATATCTATCAATGTAAAGCGCAATAAATAAATGCAGAACATGCTACTGTGTATCTCTTTCCTGTGACTTGGTCGCAATAGCTCAGGGCGACAGACGGAGCCTCTGTGTAACTTGATGAATGTCTTCTCTCTAGTGAGCTGCATTCTGGCTGATTGGTGGAAGTGAAATTTCTAGAAACAAGCAAGGTTCTCGTTTTAATAGGATATTTATTGGAAAATAGATACAGATTTCCTAAGAGACCAATAGATCTTTTCTATTAGAAGACCTTGTGTTCATTAATCCATCCATACTAACAGCACTTTCCCCATTCTGCCTTAAGATTTCAAAGTATAATTTAAAGGCAACCCGCCGCGTGAAAATAAAATAAAATCAGTACATTGTGAAAAACTGTTTAGCCACATTTATTTCTATAGTTGTAAGAATTTCTTAATTGATTGATTAATGCAACATTTCCCCAGTCTATAAGCTGACAACGGTGTTTCCATAAGAAAGTCAATTTGCATTCTCACTGCATCTGAATTTAGCAATGATCTCAGATATAATGTACAGAGTATTCCATATACAAAAATCCTTTATCCGAAATGATCCAAAATCTGATTTTTTTCAGAAAAGGGAAGTTCAAATAAGGAATACTCACAACTGAGGGGGGTACAGGAAAGAGGTGTCTGACCTCTCCTGTAGTCAGCGGAACCTTTCCCCCTGCCTCCTATTCGGTTTCTCCCTGCTGTCTGTTCCATTTTTCAGGGTTCTCCCCGTGGTCCCAGAATGCTTCCTGTCCGTTGTTCGGGCTTTCCCAGAGCAGTTCCACTCCCTTTTCTTTACCTGAATTTCTCTAGGGAAACTTGAACAATGGATAGGAAGCACTCTGGGACCGCTGGGAGAACCCTGAACAACAAAGCGGACACAGGTAAGAAGAGAGATCCTTTATCCAAAATTAGTCTTTATCCAAAATACTTCTGGTCCCAAGCATTTCAGAAAAGGGATACTCAACCTATATTTGTCACGGACTGGGTCCAAACAGATGACTGAAAGGACCCAGCGCGCCCAAAGATTGTATGCAGGAGTCACAGAGCAGTAGTGGAGTTGGACAGGGCCTGGTTGCAGGGCAACCACTCTCACCCAGGTGTTGAGCACCTACGGTTGTGCAGCCAAACACCAGTGTCCTGATATAGCAATGGATGAAGCCCAGAATGAAGTGAAATGATATCCTGCAGGCACCCTGGAGCAGGCATGAAACATATCACTGGAATCACGTGCAGGATGCTGCAGGCTGGGAGTATGGAAGCTAAGCAAAGGATATAGCAGAAACATAACAAGCAAAGGAAAGGGAGACCAGGCACGAAACATAACCAGACAAGATATACATAAAATAGGGCACAACAAGGAACAAGACGGGACACCCCTCTACCGGGGATACAGACAGGACAGGTCAGGACACCCCACAGGTACATCACAGACTGACACACATAAATACAGAAACTAGCCTAGGACTATTTGATAACTATTGGAGATTCCGTCACATCTTATAGCCATAGTATGCTTAGCCCACCACTACGCCAAAGTACTCCAATGACGGTGGGTCCTAACGCTAATCCCTGCTGACAAAGGTACGAAACAAACCAAACATGTAATCCAAACACATAGCACTGAGACATACCTTTAGACTGCAGACTGAGACAAACAGAACACACAGGTGGGGCAAAACTTATAAAGAAAACAGAGCTGAAGCAGAAACAAGGAATGGAAGATCAGAACAGAGCAAAAGGAAATCCAGGAATGGGTTGAAACAAAACAGGGAAACTGAAACAAGAGTGAGATATGCAGCTCTGCAGCCTGGGTAGGACGTGACAATATTAACATAATGATCATGGGAGCCAGGTAGACATGCCAGAGCTGTTATTAGTAAATAGCCTTTTCTTTTATCGTGTTTCTCATAAAAACATAGCGAACCTATTAAGAAGTTAATTTATATTATAAAAAATATATAAAAACAGGGACACAGGGGGTTGGAAATAGAAACTTTCAGCATCAGTGGCAGTGGCGCCACTCGATGTGCCAAAAACAAAAAAAATCAATCCGAATCAATTTGGCTTGCTGTGCACAAGTCTAATATAAACAATATAAACTTGTCAAAAGCTAAACAAATTAAATATCATCCTATGGATGGTGTTCATAGAAAGCC
The DNA here is from genome assembly GCF_027358695.1 of Spea bombifrons. Taxonomy (NCBI): domain Eukaryota; kingdom Metazoa; phylum Chordata; class Amphibia; order Anura; family Pelobatidae; genus Spea; species Spea bombifrons. Next base: position 94,716,913 of record NC_071089.1, on the reverse strand, counting down.
AGGAACTTGTACTTGCTATGCATGCATTTAGCCTCTGATTTACAATGTCCTCTAAATTCTGTTTCTTCTCTGCTCCGATGTCACATGGGCCATTAATTGAATGTCATTTCTGTTTCTATAGAAACACAAGAAGCTCACTAAACTAATTCATTTATATTTTATGCAATTATAAAGCCTATGGCAATAAAGAAGCACAAACAGATCAGCTTTATCTTATCCATTTTGTATGTGTCAACACGTATGACTTCACCAATCATGAAAAAATTGCCAAGGTGGCTCTAAAGAGCTCTAGACCTCTAGACACAGATAAGTATAACCTTCCAGATAATTTGAAATATCTTCTATTCTCTTTTTTCTATTTGATTTATCTTTTCTTCTATTCACAGTTAGGAAGGTGCTGTGTGGCTTTGTTGAACAGCATATACTGTATATATATATATATATATATATATATATATATATATATATATATGTTTTTGGTTTGTTTTTTTAAGTAGCTTATAAATATAGACTTGTGCATTCGTATTCGGGCGAACATGAAACAAACACGAAAGGTGCGTTTTCGTCGTTCAGCCCGAATACCGAACATACGAAAATGGCGGCGGCAAAACATATGAATACGAAGAATCTTCGTGTTTGTCTTTGTTTACTAATCTCCCTGGTCCCTTCCACATCTTGCCTACCGTCTCCACGTCAGGAGTTAAAGGTTGATGCGAGAGGAGGCCCCTGCAAGCGACCAATAGACTGACTTGCACAGCCCTTTAACTCCTGACGGCGGAATTTTGCCTGGGGAAACCACGGTCTCCATGCTCCAAGGGTTAAAGGCCTGTACAAGAGACTCTATTGGTTGTTCGTACGGACCTTTAACTCTTTGAGCAGGAACACCAGTGGTCTGTCCCGGCCAAGTTGCAGCACCAGGATTTCAAAAGTCTGTACGATCGAGTCTATTGGTTGCCAGCAGGGGGCTCGTCTGCCATCAACCAATGAAGTGCAGCGAACACGAGGAGTTGGCTGGCGCCCAGGTCGTGTAAGTATAACCTTCTAGATGACCTAGACTGCCTGAACAGTCAAATAATCAATGTTACAGGGCAATGCACTAGGAGGAAGAAAGTGAAGCAAGCACAGTCACGCACACACTTGTATCTAAAATAATTCCAATCTGTGAGCATAACTGATAGATAGCAGTTTACATTATTTATTTACAGCTGGGCTAATTTGCCATGCCTATATGTGTAGAATGAGTTCTGTACTAGGCCTTTTAAAAGGTTTATAAATGTTTATCTGTCTCTAGATTCTAGAAACGAGTATTTTCTTGTATATATTTATACTGGTAAATACCTTGTTACATGAGGCCTTTGATGTTTTTATTATTTTCTGATTATATTTATCACATGGGTGTCAATATATTTGTAGACTCTAAGCCAATGGTTGTTGTAACGTGGTGGGAAACCGGGGGACGTGGTCTCTATGTCCCTGCTGTGTAGAGGTGCACGGTAGAGCTGTTCTTATCTTATAGGGCAATAAGTACAAGTAGCGTTTTGGTATTTCAAAACCATTTTTTTTCCAAATCTGCCCAATGTGCTATTTGGGACATCTTTGAAGCCAGAAAATGCAATCTATCCCCATCAAAACATATATTTTTAAAAATGATATTATATTAGATTGAGATTGCCAGTGTTAAAGGACACCACCTGTGCACATTAGCCTTCGGCACTCCCATTGAGTGCAGCAAAAGAGCTTTCCTGCCAATAAATTGCGGGAAGAGGAGGGGGCAGTATGATTCTACAGAGGAGCTGCAGCTGGTAAATGGATTTTATTTAATATATAAAATTACATTAATGATTTATTCATGATATTGAAATAAATGCATATTAATGTACTTGCTAATAAATATACATATTTGTATGATAAGACTTTTTGGTGTAGTCTCTGTTCCTAATTTTAGAAATTGGCATTAATTATTAATTCAGCTTTATTCCCATGTCTTCCAATTATGTTATTCTTCTTCTTGGTGCGTCTAACCTGATTCTGCGTAAATGTTGAAATTATCATAGTTCCTGGACCAAAAATTGACTTTCTTGATCTTTTGTTCATAACACAAAGTTGTTTATACCTCTTATTGTATTTCCTCTTATCATATTAGCTCATATTGTATTTCCGTATGCTAAATGACGTATGACAATTTGAATTCAGGTAAAAAATGTGGAAAGCGGCTAATACAAATAAATGGTAATGGAATGATTATATGCAAAAAGGATATCTAGGTGATTTTAACATTTGATGCATTCAATACTTATATTATCAAAACAGATGATTAATGAACAGTTTTTATAGGGAGTGTCGGTTGTACATTAAAGAACTATTCATTTGTATTCATTGTCTACACTTGTAAATTGAGCCAGTGTCATTGAAATGGGCCACCTAGTAAAATAATGTAGTGTACACTTTATAAAAAAGAGAAATTCTACGAAGAAAGAAAAACACTTCTCCTATTACTTTAAAATCTCAATCCTCGGCCAGCAGGAGCATCTGCAGAGATTATATGACACAGATAATTATTTATTTAGCCTTTAAAGGGAATTAATGGAAATGGCCATTTCAGTTGATTATAGAAATAGTTTTATCATGAAACTTTCATGTATTGTTCATTCACAAATTCCCACCAGATGGCAGTGTACACAAGTAATACATGCGGTGTCATTGGTGAAATGAAGGCCATAAAAGTTTTTGTGTTTATTTTTCCTGCTCTAATTTCCTTAGCCACGATCCAATGAAATCATGAATAATTGACATGAATGTTTGATGTTTTGGAAAATGTCCAACTGCTCGATGATGCACTGATCTTACTACTGTTTGTCCTAAAGGCATGTTTATCCCACTGAAACTTTTATTTTGCATTCCTTTCTAACTAAATAAAATACTTTTTAAAAATGTCATTGAACAAATATCTTATTTTCTTCTCTAGCAAGGTGGCATGAAAACCAGATTGCAGGGAGGTTGAAGTTGGAATAGAGAAACACAGAAATCCAGATCCTTTGGATCTAAGTGAAAGGATGTTACAGTGAGCTGGGCCTAATGTCTTCAACTGAAGAATGGGAGATCCAAACAGATGTCTGAAAGCGGAGGGAAAGTTAGCGGAGGATAGTAGGGAGTTGAGTGTATGCTTTAGCATGTTGATTAGGACAGATAAAAAAGAGAACTTGTATGCTCCATTTTACTGTAAATCCAGTTCCCAGGTATGATTAGCATGTGTGTCTAGGTTTATGTGTGAGTGTGTATTTCTGGGTTTGCGTGTCTGCGTGGATATGTTAGCATGTGCGTCTAGGTATATTTGTCTTGTTATGTTAGCATGTTTGTCTGTGTATGTGTGTTGGCATATGCATGTGTCTGGTTATGTGTCTCTGTCTGGGTTTGTGCGTTTGTCTGGGCTTGTGTGTATGTGGGGGACAATATTTCATCCTTTGACCCTGGCAGCACAGTGTCTTGGGCAAGTCCCACCACCAACCACAGGAGGGCACAAGTAGTGTCTCTACTTTAACTGCTAAGAGTGGTGTTAGCCAGGGCCGGCCTTTGGGGTGTGCAACCTGTGCACAGGGCGCCACACTCCAGGGGGAGCCACCGCGGGGTCCGCCGCGGGGTCCTCCTCCGCCGCCGGGTCCGCTGCCGCCCCCTCTGCACCTAAATGAAAACATTGTTGAGTTTTTTGTTGTTGTTTTTTTAACTTTATTTAACATCCTCCATGTTAAATAAAGTTTTTTTTTACTTTATTTAACATGGAGGATGTTAAATAAAGTAAAAAAAAACAACAACAAAAAAAACCAACAATGTTTTCATTTATGTCCCGGGCAGGGGCGCCGAGCGGTTGCTCGTGAAGTTCTCAGCAACCGCTCGACGCCCCTTACTCTCCGTGACTCCGTCGCTCAACATAAAATGCCGGCAGGACTCCTCAAGGTAAGTTAGGATAAGGAGAAGTAGGGAGAAGGGGGTAGTTTGAAGGGGCAGGGGGGGTAGTTTGAAGGGGCGGGGGGGTAGTTTGAAGGGGCGGGGGGGTAGTTTGAAGGGGCAGGGGGGGTAGTTTGAAGGGGCAGGGGGGGTAGTTTGAAGGGGCAGAGGGGGGGTAGTTTGAAGGGGCAGAGGGGGGTAGTTTGAAGGGGCAGAGGGGGGGTAGTGAGGGGGGCGCAGTTACAGAATATCCAAAAAATCTGAAAAACCAGAAACCAATCTGCATCTACAGACACACAGTTTCAAAGAAAAAACAGCTCTATTATCAGACATGAGCAGTTTCAGAGAATTAAACCCTTTATTACCAAGAATGAGCAGTTTTGGAGAATTGATGCCTCAGCTCCTCATGTCTGGTAATAGACACGAGTGGTTTCAGAGAATTAACACCTCAATTACCAGACATTACATAGACAGTCACACAGGGTGGTTCTAACCTGGCTGGCTACAGTTTACACTAAGCTGCTTGTGAAGGAGGGACTCAGCTGCTCAGGAGACCTACTTGACCTGCGTGCCTCCCCTGCACTGAGAGGACTAGTGAGCGGAGATCTTTGGATCTCCTCAGCCAGCGCCTCTGGCAAAACCGACAGTATTCTAGTTGTGCGGGGGGGGGATCACATGGTCGGCATGATATTATGTAGTGGGGCATGGGTCCATCTGGCTCCCCTGGCAAAGTAATGCACAGGTTAAAGATCTGTATTATCCTGGAGTTTAGCATACACGAAAAGAACCTCAACAGCATATTCAAGATAGTAAGAAAAAGTCATGGTTGAACCTTTCGGCATCTTGTATTATTTCTTACAATAGATCTGTAACATCTGTTTTGGTTATTTTTCAAAAAATATAAACATTTAATGGGAAGATGGGGCCTTTCATTTTCAGCTTGTACTTTATTTTTAGTTATGGCAGGCAACCTTTAACCTTCTAGCTGTTAGTGAACTTAAACTCACATTATCCTTGGTCATCCCCTGTATTTAAAGTAGGGAGGCTGTTGGCTTTTATTCCAAGGTTTAAACGTCTGTTCTTTCTCCCATGACAGCTATATTTTTTGTGGAAAGCGTAATGTCAAAGCTTGCCTTTATTGGCACTCTAACTGAAGAAATACAGTATGCTGTATGTCTTATATATATTTAAATTCCGACTATTTTTCATAAATATTATTACATTTTGGGCATAATCAGATTAATATAGCACATTGTTCTATAAATATATACATTCACCATTTAAATATTTTGAAATACAGAGCTGTACATATACCATATCGGTAGATTTTTCATAAATTCTACAAGGCATGTAGAATAAATTCTGTAGGTGTTTTATGCAGTTTGTACGACGGTTGCCTTTTTTGTTACTGTTTCTAAAGGCAAGTGTTTAATATCATTGGTACAATCTCATTATTCTAGATTTGATTTGAAATACAATATTACAGATCTGTTGCAGTATGAGAGTGCGCTTTTTGTGCGGATATTTATTCATTTACTTTAGTAGATTGTTGTGTCATTGTCACGCACAGCGTAAGGTAGAACCTGTAATCAGGTAGAACAGCGTGTGCAAGTCCAACAGACAGAACACCAGAGTCCAGTATAGAATAGCCAATGAGCAGGCCAGGGTCAGGAATCCAGAAGTCAGGATCGTTGCAGGGTAAGCCGAGGTCAGGAAGCCAGAAGTCAGGATAGTCGTAATGTAAGCCGGAGTCAGATGCCAGGAATCGGTAACAGGAACGCGTACTGAGATGACACTATACAAGATAGGTACAACCATCAGAAGGCAAGGCTGAAAGGTTTCTGAGGCTCTTAAATAGAAAGAGGAAGTGCAGACTTCAATTAGCATTTTCCCGCCATAAATTCAAAATGCCGTTACGTCACTTCCGGTCCGCGGCCATCTTGGGGTTGGCGAGATCTCAAATTTCTAAAAGGACCGGTAGTACCGGCTGGCGCCACTAGGTGGCGTGCGGAAGAGCGTGTACGCGCGGCAGGACCGGACCAGGTTTCAGAAGGCGGCGGCTGCCGTGTGGAGTTGCGGGGTCTTCCCCGTCCTCGCGGCGGCAGAAGCTGTCTTGCGGAGGAGGGGGGTCTTCCTCTCCTCCGCGGCGGTTGAAGCTGCTGTGGTAGGGCGGGGGGTCTCCCCCTTCTCCTCGGCGGCTGTGGCTGTTGCGGTAAGGTGGGGGGTCTCCCCCTCCTCCGTGGCGGCTGAGGCTGCTGCGGCAAGGTGGGGGGTCTCCCCCTCTTCCGTGGCGGCTGATGCTGCTGCGGCAAGGTGGGGGGTCTCCCCCTCTTCCGTGGCGGCTGAGGATCCGCGGACCCGGAGGGACCGGCAGCCAGGTACGTTACAGTACCCCCCCTCGAAGGGGCGACCACCGGGCGACCCCTGGCAAGACCCACACGTCTCCTTGCAAGGAAGGCACGTACCAGACGGGGAGCGTTGAGACGAGCAGCGGGAACCCAGGAACGACTCTCCGGACCAAGTCCTCTCCAGTGAATCAAATATTGCACACTCCCTTGTCTGCGCGTAGCCAAAATCATTTGAGGACAACGTCGAAGGGAATCTGCGACAGAGGTGCCCGCCGGTGGTGGTCTTCTGGTAGTAAAACGATTGCACACCAAAGGCTTCAGAAGAGAGACGTGGAAAACTCGAGGAATTCGGAGTGTTCGGGGTAACAGGAGTTCATAGGCCACCGGATTGATCCGGCGGATTATAGGAAAGGGACCAATGAAACGTGGAGCCAACTTCATAGATGGCACCCTCAGCTTGAGATATCTGGTGGATAACCACACCCTTTCTCCAGGCAAATACGCAGGGGCGTGAGAACGTTTCCTATTGGCTTGACGTTCCTGTCGCCTGCCCGCGAGTCGTAGCGTCTCCTGTACAGACGACCAAGTAGCCCGGATGGCAACCAGCCTTTCTTGTAGGGCCGGAACCGTAGAGACGGGAAATGCCCCAGGGAAAGGCTGAGGGTGTAAACCGTAGAGGCAGTAGAAGGAAGAGACCCCTGTGGACTCTTGCACGGAGTTGTTACGGGCAAATTCAGCAAAGGGTAGTAGATCAACCCAGTTGTCTTGGTGGTTGTTAATGAACAGGCGTAGGTACTGTTCCAGATGCTGGTTAGCCCTTTCAGCTGCCCCGTTAGATTGGGGATGATACGCGGACGAGAAGGCCAGAGTAATGCCCAAGGCTTTGGTGAATTCACGCCAGAAGCGTGCTATGAACTGTGAGCCTCGGTCGGAAACAATCTCGGTAGGTAGTCCATGGAGCCGGACGATCTCGCGTATGAAGACATCAGCCAATGTAGCAGCAGAAGGTAACTTCCTCAACGGAATCATGTGAGCCATTTTGGAAAAACGATCCACCACCATGAGTATGACTATATGCCCTCTGGAGTTAGGTAAGTCGACAATGAAATCCATAGAAATGTGTGTCCATGGTGCGGAGGGAAGTGGCAAAGGGTGGAGCAACCCGGCAGGCGCCCTCCTGGAGGACTTGTTAGCTGCACACTTAGTACAGGATCGGACAAACAAAACCACGTCCTTGGCCCAACCTGGCCACCAAAAAGTTCTGGAAACGAGATCCCTCGTGCGAGTAACCCCCGGGTGTCCTGCCGTTCTGGAGCCATGGGACAAACGGAGAACACGGGACCTGAAACGGACCGGAATGAACAGCTTGCCCGTAGGTAGAGATCCTGGAGCTTGAGACTGCAACTTGGCAATATGATCCACGAGAGGAGTGAGACAGGTGAGGTGAGTAGCAGCTAAGACCTTTGTTGTTGGCACAATATTCTCGGGTTCGTGATTCTCCTCATCAGGAAAGGTGTGCATCCGCGAGAGAGCGTCTGCCTTGGCATTCTTGGACCCCGGACGGTAGGTCAATACGAAGGGAAACCGGGACAGGAACAGGGACCATCTGGCTTGTCGAGGGTTCAGACATTTCGCGGACTCAATATATTGCAAGTTCTTATGGTCCGTCAGGATCAAGGTTGGAACTTGTACACCCTCCAGAAGGTGTCGCCACTCCTCTAAGGCCAAAATGACAGCCAAAAGTTCTTTGTTGCCGATATCATAATTTCTTTCCGCCGGAGAAAATCTTCTAGAAAAATAGCCGCAAGGGTGTAGTGGACCGCTGTAGGAGGCTCGTTGGGAGAGGATTGCCCCCACTCCAGTCTCAGACGCATCTACCTCCAGGACAAAAGGTAGTAGGGGATCCGGATGTCGGAGCACAGGAGCTGTGGTAAACCTCTCCCCCAATTGATTGAACGCGGAAACAGCGGCCATCGGCCATACCATCGTGTCGGCCCCTCTCTAAGTGAGAGCCGTTAGGGGCGTCGCTATCTTAGAATAGTCTCTGATAAAACGTCTGTAGTAGTTGGCAAACCCCAAAAAGCGTTGTAGTGGTTTCAGACCCACAGGTTGCGGCCAATCCCTGATAGCACATACTTTAGCAGGGTCCATCTCAAACCCCTCCGGGGTAATGACGTATCCTAAGAATAGCACCTTGCGAACCTCGAACTCGCACTTCTCCAGCTTGGCGTAGAGCCCGTGTTGCCGTAAACGGTCTAATACTTGAGCAACCTGTGTGCGATGGGTGGAAAGGTCTGAGGAGTAAATCAAGATGTCATCGAGATATACTACGACGAACTGTTGCAGAAAATCCCTGAGGCAATCGTTAATGAACTCCTGGAAGACAGCTGGAGCATTGCATAGCCCGAACGGCATAACCGTATATTCGTAATGTCCCGATCGTGTGTTAAATGCCGTCTTCCATTCATCGTCCTCGCGAATTCGAGCAAGGTTATAAGCACCCCGCAGATCCAGCTTAGTATAGATTGTAGCTCCGCACAGTCTGTCGAAGAGCTCGGAAATTAACGGAATGGGGTACGTGTTGCGTCTGGTGATTCTGTTCAATCCTCTGTAATCGATGCAAGGGCGAAGTCCCCCATCCTTCTTTTTAACAAAGAAAAACCCTGCTCCAGCGGGTGACGTGGAGCGGCGAATAAATCCCCGACGAAGATTCTCCTCAATATACTCCTCCATAGCTTTAGTCTCTGGGACCGAAAGCGGATAGGTCCGACCCCTGGGTGGCATGGTACCAGGGAGCAGGTCAATGGGACAGTCATACGGTCGGTGTGGGGTAATTTCTCCGCCTCCTTCTTGTTGAACACATCCGCAAAACAACGATACTGATCTGGCAGCATTGAGGTTTCAATGGAGCTTAGTGTCACAGGAACAGTCTTTACAGGTGAGAGGCAGTGGTCCATACAAGTGCTGCTCCAAGCCGTAATCTGGTTCGTAAACCAATCAATCGTAGGGTTGTGATTGCGCAACCATGGATACCCCAAAATGATCGGCACAGAGGGAGAGCTGATGACCAATAACTGTACTGATTCGCTGTGAACCACTCCCACCAAGAGGGTAAGAGGTGATGTGTGAAGAGTGATGTGCTCCTGAAGGAGCGGTCTCCCGTCGATAGCCTCCACAGATAACCGGTTGGGTAAGGGAAGGGTGGGAACCAGGAACCGGTTACAAAAGTCAGAGTCAATAAAGTTGCCGGCGGCGCCGGAATCCAGGAAAGCCACGGTATCCACGGAACCCCTAGCCCAGACTATTCGAACTGGAACTGTCATACGGGTGATTTTGGTCTCAGGGGATGGTCGAATCACACCTACAGTAGGTCCCCTCAGCCTACCTAGGTGTGAGCGTTTCCCGGCCTCTTTGAACAGTTCTTCAGGAAATGCCCCGAAAGGCCACAATACAGGCATAGCCCCTCCCTTCTTCTCCTGCTCTTCTCCTTTTCAGTGAGTCTAGCTGCCCCCAGCTGCATGGGTTCCTCCGTGGAATCAGGCATAGTGGAAGGAGACGGAACTTGAAAAAACTGACGCACGGTGTCCCTCGCTCCTCTCTCCTGTCGTCTTAATCTTTCTCGTTGAGTTTGTCTTTCGCGAAGACGCAAATCCACCTGGGAGACGTACTGAATTACCGCGTCCAGATCCGTAGGAAGGTCTCTAGCCGCAATCTCATCCTTCAGGGATTCGGATAGTCCATTAAGGAATGCGGCGACTAGTGCCTCGTTAGTCCAGTCAACCTCTGCCATCAGGGTACGGCATTCAATAGAATACTCCTGGAGAGAACGAGAACCTTGACGGATGGAGAACAGTGATGCGGATGCCGTACTCCTCCTCCCAGGAACGTCAAATACTGAGCGCAGTGTCGAGACAAACTCCGAGTAGAACCGAACCGGAGGAGCATTTCTCTCCCATAGTGGAGAGGCCCATGCCAGAGCCTTGTCGGTGAGCAAGGAAATCACATAGCCCACCTTAGCCCGTTCAGTAGGAAAGGCGTAAGGCGAAAGTTCAAAATTAATCTCACATTGATTCAGGAATCCTCTGCATGCTGCAGGCTCACCACCGTAACGTTGAGGAGGAGGTAGATGAGCAGGTACAGAATGAACAGGTGAAGGCGGAGGTGGATGGACCGCAATTGACGGAGGACCTTGTAGCGCTGGGTCGGTGCGTTGCAATAACGTCTGGAGAGCTTGGGCAAACTGATCCAGACGGTGATCCATCCCATCCAAACGATCCTCCGTGGAGCTCTGCTGTCCTACCGATGCAGGTCTCATGTTGCCTTCTGATTCTGTCACGCACAGCGTAAGGTAGAACCTGTAATCAGGTAGAACAGCGTGTGCAAGTCCAACAGACAGAACACCAGAGTCCAGTATAGAATAGCCAATGAGCAAGCCAGGGTCAGGAAGCCAGAAGTCAGGATCGTTGCAGGGTAAGCCGAGGTCAGGAAGCCAGAAGTCAGGATCGTTGCAGGGTAAGCCGAGGTCAGGAAGCCAGAAGTCAGGATAGTCGTAATGTAAGCCGGAGTCAGATGCCAGGAATCGGTAACAGGAACGCGTACTGAGACGACACTATACAAGATAGGTACAACCATCAGAAGGCAAGGCTGAAAGGTTTCTGAGGCTCTTAAATAGAAAGAGGAAGTGCAGACTTCAATTAGCATTTTCCCGCCATAAATTCAAAATGCCGTTACGTCACTTCCGGTCTGCGGCCATCTTGGGGTTGGCGAGATCTCAAATTTCTAAAAGGACAGGTAGTACCGGCTGGCGCCACTAGGTGGCGTGCGGAAGAGCGTGTACGCGCGGCAGGACCGGACCAGGTTTCAGAAGGCGGCGGCTGCCGTGTGGAGTTGCGGGGTCTTCCCCGTCCTCGCGGCGGCAGAAGCTGTCTTGCGGAGGAGGGGGGTCTTCCTCTCCTCCGCGGCGGTTGAAGCTGCTGTGGTAGGGCGGGGGGTCTCCCCCTTCTCCTCGGCGGCTGTGGCTGTTGCGGTAAGGTGGGGGTCTCCCCCTCCTCCGTGGCGTCTGAGGCTGCTGCGGCAAGGTGGGGGGTCTCCCCCTCTTCCGTGGCGGCTGATGCTGCTGCGGCAAGGTGGGGGGTCTCCCCCTCTTCCGTGGCGGCTGAGGATCCGCGGACCCGGAGGGACCGGCAGCCAGGTACGTTACAGTCATTTGGCGTACATAGAAACAAAGAATTTGACATCAGAAGAAAACATTTGGCCCATCTAGCCTGCTTATTTTTCCTGCTGTAAAGGCCCAAACCTTATTCAGTCCTTGGTCTTAGATTCAGAGTAGCTTTATGCCTATCCCACGCATGTTTAAATTCCCTTACTGTTTTAATATCTACCGCTTCTGAATGGAGGTTATTCCACTTATCTACCACCATCTGTAATATCGACCACCTTCTGACCAGTGTGTGTAAATGTAATCCCCTCTTTTACTGAAACAAAGGTCTTTGTAGACATGCATATTAAAGTACTTTATATGTTTACAAGCAGTCAATCAGTGACAAGAACGCAGGATCAATAAGAGAGATTTACATAAATGTGCATTTTTACCTAATAACCCATAGTATAGCTAATGCAAATGAACAACATTTCTATTATACTGTATATTATAGCATTTTATATATCATATTCTTGTCATATGGCACACTATTTTTGTTACATTTGAACTTTTGGGTTAGGGAGACAAGGTATTTGGTTGCCTACTTTGCGAATATTATCCTTTTTAATTATTTTTTGACTAGCGATCCCAAATCATGTAAACGGGTGGTACCCCACATACCCCTTATAATGTTTTGGTGGCATCACTGAGGTTTATTTAATTACTCATTTTTTTTAAACCCATGTTCCTCCATCTTTTGACTCTTGACTTTTACCACAATGCTGGTGACCACATTTAGTGATTGCAGTACCTATGATCAGCCTGCAGGGAGTCATCAGAGGCCCCAGCAGGGTCTGTAAAATTGTGACATTCTTTCCAGTGGTATCTGCGTTAATATTGCCGAGAGAATGTCCAAACAGAAGTTCAAGCATTCTCCATTTTCTTCTGTCAGCACTGAACCATTCCTGGTGCTTATCAACACCCCCAACCTTCCTACAAACAATTATTTATGCTTAACTGGTATGTTATGACCAAGGTTTATTATTGTGGTAGAAAGCAGACTTGATTGAATGGTATGTTTAAATGAGCTACATATTGTATGCATATGGTTAGGGAAATATTATATAAGTGTGCCAAAGGCCCTTCTCACAGGCAGTCCCTTGGCATTAAAGTATTTGGTGTCCTTGTAGGCACTGTATAGAACCATAGTGCTTTAGTTTCAAACCTGTTTGCATGATCACAAACCTATGACAGGGAGAGGGCTGAGGATTGATGGTTCTATGTGTCTGGTTAAGGTGATTATATTAAATAAACTCATTTTCTAGCTCATATTTTCATAAATGGGTGCATTGTAAAGGACTTAACGCTGCAAATCTGCTAGTGAATGGGGTTGGGCAAGAGGCTCCTGGGCTGGTTAATTTTAACGATTTTGGGCCAAAAGCACAATCTTATTTCTCAATTTCTGTTTTGTGCAGTTTTACACATAGCAAGAAAGAAAAAGGTCAGGCAAAAAGTATCCAAAATCTAAATAATGCAAATCAACCAGCTGTTTATGATAAATAACCTGTTGAGAGCTCCATATATTTTCCTTGAATTCTAAAACTATTAATGGAGTATGGGAATAGCCTCACTGACCTATGCATCTTGTATAGTTATTTATTTATGGTTTTAATTTAACATGTTGTATTACATATAGCAACCAATGTCTCTAGACTTACAGGAGTTGTGGCACCATTTATGTCACATCTAGGCTCCCCTGTTTTGTTTTGTTTTTTAAATATATGTTTTGTTATATAGCCTGTTCATGTGGTTTCTTGGTGAAGTGGACAGTACTCTATGGTGAGTAATTTGTCAGTAGTCGGTTTAAGTCACTTTATTACTAGGTGTAATGATTCATTCATTCGTGTGAAGACAGATGCTACGACATGGCCAAAACTTCTGTGTAGAAGGAAGGCATCTGCCCATGTGGCAAAAAATGAGGGTGTGCTTGAGCTGCCTGGTAGCGGTAGGTATGAGCCTCCTTCCCCCTCTGAAAGCAGGCGTGACATTAGTAAGAGACAGGGCCTCTGGCGTTGGCCCAGGCATCAAGGGCCTTGGTTTATAACTTTGTTCTAGTGTTCACAGTTACTGGTAGAGTGTTCACCTACAACACCTGCCTTTCCGTTTCAATTAAGTAGTCATGTGCCATGAAGACTTGGATCAAGATTAGGTGATAACATTCTACATGCCAACAGTGGGGAATCTAGTTGGAGGCACTAGCATAGTAGTCAAAATAGCAGGATGACATGTCGTTGAAAGCTAAGCAAAAAGAGGAACAGCAACAACCAGAGCATCGAAACTGGAGCAAGAAGGAACCGAAACCATAAATGGTAGACAAGGACTCAAATGTAGACTAACACCTGAGAGCTGCATAGCCATGGACGCAGTAACGCTAGCATCTCACCCAGAACCCTACTACAACACTTGAATGTTAGTTAAGGGATCTCTGTGTTGCTTTGAAACACAGATTTATCTGAGGAAGGATCCAGAAGGAGCAGGTTACTTCCATATTCCTCCTCAGCTAAACTAGCAGAAATGTCCAATTTATAAAAATAAAGTGGTTAGATGGTCAGTTACGATTAGTAGGATTAGTTGGATTCCTTGAATCCAAGGAAGAAATGCTGCAAGCAGTAGCTATAGAAAGCTTACAATGGGTCATTTGGCTTGGATATATCCTTTGTTATCCCCTGTTTTAAGTATTTATCAGAGCATGTTACCTGTGTGGGAAAATGCTGATGATTTAGATAAGTATTCTCTATCTATAATTCATCTAAAACCCAAGTGTATGTTTCTGAATTATCTTGTAGTAAATGCATGTGCAGCATTTATGCTTCCATGTTTTTTCCATAATGTCTTGATTGTAATAAAAGTAAGTTTATCAAAAACACAAATTGTTAGTGTTTTACCTCCCCTGCTTTTTTCCCCACTATTCATTATTAGTGGGAGTATGAGATCATTTTAGATTTTAGTGTTGTTTTGATTTAAATCCTGAGTTGTAATTAGTTATTTCTGCAGAATGTCTGAAGAGTTACTAACTTTAGGCATGTTACATAGTATTTGATCTTGTAGGGGGGTTTGCAGCTTATTATTGTAAACATTGGGAATCTAAAAACAATTCATCATTCATCCACTTTTAATACTAGAAATGAAAGGGAATTTTGTTTTGGGTTACATTGTAACCCCACTGGAAATAGAACATGTTGAATGTAAACAAATCCCAATATCCAAAGTTTTAGATGATGTGCTTTCACTGCAATGATTTACAAACAGTGTGTTAAAAACGGAATAGGGAACTGTGGGAACGAATTGATCCATATTTCAACAAAGGACACCTTTTATACCTGGACAGTTTTTACTGTAAATTGTGTTATTTAAATTATTATGTTGGACACTGTAGTATGTGGCACTATATGCCAAAGTAGGAGAGGGTTCAAAAACAACTTGTAGATGCTAGGAGTAAACGGGACAAATATACAACTTCACAGTAACGTATAAAGATAAAAAGAGGATGCCCTTTGACTACAATCTTCAATAAGTCACCAGAATCAGGAATCTGCACACACTCCCCACAGGAACTCAGGTGCTTAGCTGTGCCAGGAAGGGCCAGCTCCCCAGTAAATCAAAATAGAAAAAGGCTCCAGGCACTCAAGGCAGATTTATTGAAGGAGAAGGACAACAACGAATTCGACCTCACGATGAGGCCTTTATCAACTTGATAAAGACCTCATCGTGAGGTCGAAACGTTGTTGTCCTTCATAATTTATACATTCATAATTTTAATCTGTGGAAGTCTGGTGCTAGAAATTTTTCCCACTTTAGGCAAAACCTCATTTTGCTGCCCCCTTGGCTCTGCCCCTTGTATCCTGCCCCCTTGTACCTCGTCCACTCTAGTCTTCCTAAATGGAGGGACTGGAGCCAGGAACCTGAAGGGTTTATATACACTACTGTTCAAAAGTGTGGGAATGGATGAGAAATAGAGTGCAGATGATGTTAATGTTGTAAATGACTATTGTAGCTGGTAATGGCTGATTGTTAATGGAATATTTTCATAGGTGTAGAGAAGTGCTTTATCACTCCCATCATTTCTGTGTTCGCTAATCTTTTTAGTTAAAATGGCTAATTGAGTATTAGGAAACCCTTTTTTTGGAGGATCAGGAGAGAGGACATTATCAGAAGCGCCGTGAGTTTCACGGAAATTTGCGTCACCTCTGTGTCAGGACACAGCAGCCCCCAGTTGATCTGTGCTCTAGGCCAGCGTCTACCATGCCTATAGGATAGGGCCAGCCCGTAATCTGGGATATGTTCGATTCCGTACACAAATAGGAAGTTGCTATGACCCTACTACTTTGAGCTACAGAGTTTCGGTCTGTCGTGAGAAGTTATTACTACAAGAAATACAGAAACATAACACACTTCCCCACTCTGGTGAGTGCCTTTGATGTGTTTTCAGGGGGGTGGATGTGTGACAGTAAAATGAAAATCTAGTTTTTAAAAACTCCTGTCTCTTCTTACTCATATGTTTGGGAATTGTTTATGTACAAGTGCCAAAAAGCGCAACTATGAATATCTGAAACTTGAGTGGGTGACAGTATTTCACAAACAGAATTTTAAAGTAAACATCCATATGAATTATAAAGCCTTTAACATTTTCAAATCTTCTTTTAAATCTTACCGAGTATATTCTGCTTGTGTGCATTTTGTTGGTGAGACATAGAGGTCCATTCAGTAATGGTCAAGTTCGCTGATGACAATTTGTTTACATAAACAGTGAGGTTTGACCACTAAAGGGAGAGTTGTCGGGAGAGTTTAACTAACTTACTTAACTATTTATAACAAAGACCCAACACGGTCAGATACCACCAGTTAGAAGTTCAAGCTGAACAATGCATAATTCAAGGTGTGATGAGACTAAAGTATTCTCACAGATCTAACTATACAGGGACAGCCAGGCTCTTTCTGCCGCAAAATGTATAGGGAAGTCACTGACTTGAATTGTCAACTCTCGTGAAAACCCCCAAATTACATTTTCTCATATCATTTCACTATATGGTGCAAAAAAATAGTGAAAGCAAATTGGTGTGTTACCTCTTTACTTTGAGAAAACAAGCATTGGATGCTAATTTCTAATAACACGGTGATCCTTTTTTTATCTTTTTTTTTCTGAAAAATAATTTTTATGTTTTATTTCCAATATATATCCATTCCACTCCAAAAACTGGCAATTGGGGTTCACAAATATTTAGATCCTTAACATATTTTATCCAATTGAAGATGAGGCTCTTGCGTCACGTCTCCTGTTGAAGTCATTTGAGTCTTTTGAAACAATTGCTTGAAGAAGCCGGCATTCTAAGAATAACAACTCGGAGGTATTGTTATACAGGTGTCTCACAACCATTTTCTTCCCCATTATTGGTTATCACGTGTTTTTTTAGGGAAAATGTCTTGCTGATTTTAGCTCTAAATGTTTTAGAAAAATAAAAATAAAGAATAGGGTCAAAACACAAATTTGAGACTGAAAGCAGCAGAGTTGACTCTTTGGCGTAGAAGAGCGTCTGCTTTAGGCTGCAGTCTGTTATAACATCACTTTGGCTCAATGTGTATGGAATCCGAACAATATGATAGGGAAGGAAACAAACAATGTATCCAGCTGTCACAAGGAATATCTTTATTAAGGATTCTTTGATGGTGAGAAACTCCTCACAATCCCTGTTCTTGTAGAGTCTTTTAATGGTAAGAAAATTTGAGATCAGAATTATACAAGAACAGTTGAAAAAAATGGCAATGCTGATAAAGTTTGAAAGGACATGCCAGTCCCTTCCGATCTTTTGTTTAAAGTCTATACACCCAACTGTTTCTCTTTCTGGTATATCATTTATGGGGATCAACATGTTTGGAACCATTATGGACAGCACCAAAGCCCAAACTACTGTCGAGATCATTCTAGCAAATCCTTTCTTTTGTATTTGGTACACTTTAATACTGTGCATTGTTTGAAGGCACCGATCCATACTGACAAATCCCAGAAATAAAATGGAAGTGTACATGTTGATATAGATGATACACGCTGTAACCTGACAGTGAAAGATTTTTAGCTTCCATGGTGCAACACCCAGGTCAACGGCTATCTTGAAAGGCAGTGCTAGAGTTAGGAGGAAATCAGCGACTAGTAAATTAATGAGGTAGATGCTGGTACATTTCTGGTTGTTGTCTTTCCTTGTGAATGCCCATAACGCAAAGCTGCTGCCTAAAAATCCAACCATGAAAATGAAGTAGTAGAAGTATGTAAAGGGTTCCAAGTTTCGGTTCACATTGCAGACCAGGTACGATGTGTTTAAAGACATGGTTAATGGCTTTGTGTTTAGCAGCCTTGGTAACCTGAAATAGTAAAGACAGAACAGTTATTTCTGATGATATGCGAACTGCTGAAGAAAGTGATAGATTTTAACCCCTTAATGACAAAGCCCTTACATGTACGGGCTCAAAATGCATTGTTTTCAATGGGTTTAGGGACCGTCCATTGTCCTTAAGGGGTTAATGCCTTCATACCATATACTGGAACAGAAAAAAAAGAAACATGACGGGGAATGTCATTAATCTACATAGGTGATTCACTTTCCCAAGGCAAGCAATATTATGATAAATATTCTGAAGATATTTAAATACAAACAAATTAAGTTTCTGCAGAATCCTAAGTATATAAAGAGAGTAAGCAACAGGAAAGCATATTTATGTACAAATGTGCCATTAAATTATCTGCCGCAAAACTATTGTAGTTTTCTCTCCGCTCCTTCTCCGCTTTCCCCCCATTTCCCCAGCCCTTTAAATGGATCTCCCTGCTCCAGCAACAACCACAACGCAGGCAAAAACCACAAACTCAATCTTATTTAGACAGCTGTAACTGACTACTTAATAAATCATTGTCACGAGTAACCCTAAATAAAGCAAAAGTAAAGTAAAAGCTTCGAGATAACAATTCACGTCCACACTTTTCCAGTTTCCTGCAGTTACTAAGTCTTTTTACTTGTTTGCTAGGTTTACATTTATAAACATTTAAATTTACATTTTTTTTTATTTTAGATGTGTACTTATTTGATGTGTTTATATCTAAAGTATGCCATGTGTGCACGTCTTTTTACCGCAGTAACTGTGCGATCAGTGAAAGTGCAGGTAATATTACTTACTTTCATTATTAAAGCACGCACAGTGAATTCTGTTACGCTGCTCTGTATATTAGTCTTATAAAAGTCTTCTTGTGCAAGTAAAACGATTCACTCATTTTTCTGTTCATTAAGTGGTGTTAAATATGCATTCATACATATGGACACGATAACGCCCAAAGTTAAAGCCATGCAATGAGTAAGGTCTTTAAAGCAGAAAAAATAGGCAGATTATTTGGGCTAAATGGTTCTTATCCGCTGTCAAATTCAATGTTTCTTTGTAATGTTTTACCTGTAATACCTATGGCTGTTTTAGGGAAATCTGCAATTTTCAAATATATCTTAAGGCCGTTATTAGCAGATTTCACATGTGTTATTAGCTAATATTGCAAACATTTATCCACTACAAATCCAATGTGCATTAACCTCTATAGAAAAGAGCAAAAATCATCAGAAATGAGGGCACGGTACCTTGATTTATTGTTGCTCAAGATCTTCTAAAAATGTAACCTAAAAGCAGACATGTTGGGCTTATACATCAGATAAATGACTCCCCCCTTTCCTTTCGGGTAAACAGACAGCTCTGTGGTATCGGTGGTTTTTTTATATACGTCAATTGACGTTGTAGAAACTAAAACTCCCTCCCCACCCCTTTGTGCCCTTTGTGAAAAACATATATATATATATATATATATATATATATATATATATATATATATATATATATGATCTTTACCTAAATTGTTCACTTATTGGTGGATTATTTTCAAATAGTCAGAAATATATATATTTATTAAACATGATGTAGACCTTTGTACAGACTTTTTAAAAACATGTTCTTTAAGCAGTTCTGCTAATTTCACACAGATGTTTAATGAACAATAATGATAATAATTAGATATAACATTTTGATGCCTTGAGACAGCATATCCAACATCTCCTGCCCCCAAAGTTAAAGATATGCCTGTGGGCTCCAAAATAGAATTCTTTATTTGTTACAGTGAAGTTATTGTAAATGAGTTTGGCCTTATTGTTGGAAATGGATGAACCAACTGCTTTCCGTCTTATGTAGTAATAACAACATGTGAAATGAATGACTGCACAGTAGCACTTGTTCACTGAATTCGCAGTCAGAAGAACCATTTTATCTCATTGACTTAAGCTGTATGTAGGGCCAACACAACCCTTCTTGTAGAATAAAGCCAATAGGGATGGTCATTCCTGCTGGTGTTTTGGAATACTAAATTACAAGTATAAGTACATCAGTTTTAAAATATACATTAAGATTCCTTTAGTGGGTTAATTAAAAGGAGACGTTACAGTACCTTTTCCTTCCTTCTTCAAGGTTGAATGTCTTGGTCCGCATTGGACAGTGCTGTTCACGATACGCAGCATATGCACAGAACACCACTGTGCGGTGACATGCTGGAAAAGTCTAACACACTTTTCTGACTGCAAGAGGAACTAAAGGTAAAACCACAATGTGAGTCCCAGACAGCCACTATTAGGAAATTACAGTACTTGTTTCTGTAAGTTAAACAGAAAATGTCATAGATTCTGTATTTATGACACAGAGTGAGCAATTCATTATGACTTCAATTCAATTCTGAATTTACCTTTATTTTTTCCTGGGTCACAATATCAAATTATGACACAATTCACATGATACAGGCATTATACATTATATTCACTGTCAACATGAATAACTCGGATGAGTGAACAGAGAGAAGAAATGTCAAATAAACTTTAATACAAGAAGGAGGTACATTTGAAAATGTTCAGGATTATGCCCATGGAGGGGCAAGCATGGGCTATAGTGGGCCCTGACTGTTGTGCAGAGGAGGGCAGGCTTTTGGTGGGTATTTAGGGGGTGGAGTTAGGGGTAGTTTACATAAGTGGTTGTTTTCCCGGGATTGGGAACCACCTTGCGGTTAGCTTACCTGCATCTGTTGTGTGTAAACTGTTTGAGGGTTTCCTAAGAGATGCTATTTTGGAGAATCTCAATGAAAATAAATGTATGACTCCATATCAGCATGGGTTTACAAGGGATCGGTCCTGTCAAACTAACCTGATAAGCTTTTATGAGGAGGTAAGCTCAAGACTGGATCGGGGTGAATCGCTGGATGTCGTATATCTTGATTTTTCCAAAGCATTTGATACGGTGCCACATAAAAGGCTGGTACATAAAATGAGAATGCTTGGGCTGGGGGAGAATGTGTGTATGTGGGTAAGTAACTGGCTCAGTGATAGGAAACAGAGGGTGGTTATTAATGGTACATACTCTGAGTGGGTGACTGTTGCTAGTGGGGTACCACAGGCAGGGCCGGCCCTATAATGGGGCAGACTGGGGCAATTGCCCCAGACTGCGCTTTTTTTTTTGTTTGAAGCTTACCCGCTCGGCGCCCCTCTCTCTCTCTCTCCTCTGCGGCGAGTCTCCCTGTTCGGTCCCGTTGCCGGCTTGTAATGCAGAGCGCCGGAAGTGACGTCAATTTCCGGCGCTCAGCATTACAAGCCGGCACCGTGGCAGAGCAGGGAGACTCGCCGCAGGACTGTTTAAAGGTAAGTACCGGGGGGGGGATCGTAGATTATGGCGTCGGCGAAGTTTAAAATGCCCCCCCCCCGGAGTCGTTTTAAACTTCACCCCCCCCCGGCGTCGGCGGGAGGGCGTCGTTTTAAACTTCGCCCCTCCCCGGCGTCGGCGGGGGGGGGTCGGCGTTTTAAACTTCGCCCCAGGCGGCGTTAAGTCTTCGGCCGGCCCTGACCACAGGGGTCAGTTTTGGGTCCTATTCTTTTTAATATATTTATTAATGACCTTGTAGAGGGATTGTATAGTAAAGTATCAATCTTTGCAGACGATACTAAGCTCTGTAACGTGGTTAACACAATAGAGGACAGTGCACGATTACAAATGGATCTGCATAGGTTGGAGGCTTGGGATGGGATGTGGCAGATGAGGTTCAACACAGATAAATGTAAGGTTATGCACATGGGGAAGAAAAATCCAGGCTGGGAATATGTATTAAATGGGGAAACACTGGGGACGACTGACATGGAAAAGGACTTAGGAGTTTTAGTTAACAGTAAATTTACCTGTAGTGACCAGTGTCAGGCAGCTGCTGCTAAGGCAAATAAAATCATGGGGTGCATCAAAAGGGGCATAGATGCCCACGACAAGGAAATAATTCTACCACTGTACAAGTCACTAGTCAGACCACACATGGATTACTGTGTACAGTACTGGGGACCAGCGTACAAGAAAGATATAGTGGAGCTGGAGAGGGTTCAAAGACGGGCAACCAGAGTAATAAGGGGAATGGGAGGACTACAGTACCCAGAAAGATTATCAGAATTAGGGTTATTTAGTTTGGAAAAAAGACGGTTAGGGGGGACTTAATAACTATGTATAAATATATAAGGGGACAGTACAGAGATCACTCCCAGGACCCATTTATAGCCAGGACTGTATCTATAACAAGGGGACATCCTCTACGGCTGGAGGAAAGAAGGTTTCTACACCAGCACAGACGGGGGTTCTTTACAGTAAGAGCAGTGAGATTATGAAACTCTCTGCCAGAGGAAGTGGTAATGGTAAACTCAATAAAAGAGTTCAAAAGGAGCCTGGACGTGTTTCTTGAAAGCAATAATATTACAAGTTATGGATAGTAGATTAATAGGGACAGAACGTTGATCCAGGGATTTATTCTGATTGCCATATTTGGAGTCGGGAAGGAATTTTCCCCCTGGTATGGGGCAATTGGCATCTGCTTCATAAGGGTTTTTTGCCTTCCTCTGGATCAACACAGTAGGGACACAATATGTATATAGGTTGAACTTGATGGACTTTCGTCTTTTTTCAACCTTGAACTATGAACTTTATTGGTCGCTAGTACGGACATTTAACTAATTGAACAGGGAGGGAGACCAGTGGGATGTGCCGGGTAAGTTGCAGCATTGGGGTTTTAAAAGTCTGCACAAGCGACTCTGTTGGTCGCTCGTACAGACTTTTAAAACCCCACTGCTGCAACTTACCCTGCAGATCCCACTGGTGTCCCTCCCTGTTCAATTAGTTAAATGTCCGTACGAGCGACTTTATTGGTCGCTCGTACGGACATTTAACTGATAGAACAGGGAGGCCAGTGGGATCTGCAGGGTAAGTTACGGCACCAGGAGTTTAACAGTCTGTACGAGCGACCCTATTGGTCGCCAGCAGGGGGCTCATCTGCCAATGGCAGACGAGCCCCCTGCTGACGACCAATAGAGTTGCTCATACGTACATTTAAACTCCTGGCGCCAGAGCTGCGTTAACCCCGTATTAACCCCTTAACCGGGAAAACAAAGAAAAACCGAACACGAAGAATGTCCACAAGTATTCGTCCGAAGAGAAGACAGGAACAGGCGAATATTCGCGGAATACGAAGATTTTTTTCCCCCCAAAGACGACCACGAAGATGAACACGAAGAGCCCCCTGGTGCCCAAGTCTACTTACTACCTGTTTGAGCTTTTTAGGGCTGGAGATTGATTCAGTCCTCGGGGGGGGGGGGCGGCTCCCGGTTGATAAGCTGGCCGCGATGGCGGCGGATGTGGGGGCTGTGCGGTCTTCCAAAAAGTTTACTTTATGGGTGCTGCAGTCATTGCTTGGACGCCTTAATTTTGCATGTGGGGTGATTCCGGTAGGTCGGGTGTTTTTACGTTCATTGTCTAGGACTACTGCTGGGGTTTGGGCCGCTCATCATCGGATCAGGATGTCTAAGGCGATGCAGGCTGATCTTGCTTTTTTGTCTCGGTTCAATGGAGTTTGTTGAGTTGGCCCCAGGTTTGATGTTGGTTTGGTCTGAGATGATTCCGAGACGTCATTGGCGCCATGCGAGGGATAGGGCGCTATGGAGCCTAGCCCATGGAAAAGTTAACAAATTAACGAGTTTTATATGACAGAGGCAGGGGGTGGTTGTTCTGCATTTTGCTTTGGAGGAGTTTTGCCCTGGTTTGTTTAGTAAGGATGGGGTGCATGTTTCAGATTTGGGGCTTGATATCTTTAATCCCAAAAAGGGGAGGTCCCTGACACCTCCTGAACTCACCTACAGCAGCACCATCTCATGGTTTAAGCAGAGATCCAAACTTGATTTTGCACTTCAGGAACACCAGCAGCACCTGAAGCACTGAACCAATGGATACACATCTAGCAGCATGTTATGGGACTAAATTTCTCCATAAATTAGACCATTAAAGGTAAAATGGCAGCAGCAGAAGTCATAGTAGGGCACTGGAAATACACGGTAGCTAGACACATCCAGCCCTGCAATAAGACACTGTGCCTGGGCAGGCACTGGGAGATATAGACATGCAGCCCCTTGGTACAGGACTGAATTTCTACAGTATTCAATAAAAGCTGAACTGAATTTCCCCTATATTTGAAAAATAAAAAGAACAGTATTGAGAAGGAGCAGTTGAAATGCATGTGGCCTGGGCAGGCATTGGCATATGATAGGCAGTAGATGTTTGCATTTGTTTTCGGACAGACTTTTTTTTATTTTTAATGAAAAGTGTCTGTTTTGTGCATTTGTCCAAATCAACAAAAACGAGGGCAATCCCTGTCGAAATTGACGAAACTGAATAGCAAAAAATTTGTCATGATTCGTCCATTCGTTAACACCTGTAGCCACCATTACAAACCGCTTAATGCCATTACAAGCCGCTTTCGTGCTCGTTGATGCATGTGAATTATTTTGCCATACCAGGTCTACTATGAGGTACTGTTCCTTTTATTTGGCGACAAAAAATTATGTTATTGCAATTTATTTGATGATGGGGAAACCAACCTCAATTCCAGACAACGGTGTTGCAAATAAATACATTTTTTTTCCAGTGCATGGCTAATCTGTAAAGATGCTCTTATACTCTCTCATAGAGCGGGTATCTATTTATAATATGTGAAAACCCAGCTGCAGAGTGCTTTACAAAGGCAGGAAGTCCCAAAACCACAAGAAAAAGACTAATAAGTCTTGGAAACAACAATCAGGATATATCAGTTTTCTAATGTGTTAGCATTGTATTATATATTGAAGGTTCTATTCCACTTTAACAAAACATGAATTTCCCTCTTTAGTATGTGTCGCTACTGCAGGGACTGGTCCAGGCAGGAGTCTTACAGGTGCAGATGCTCATTCAGGTCATTGTGTGGGGCTAGTGGATTCAGATGTAGATTCAATATATACATACTAGGCCCCAGATCAAGGCTCATTGGTGCTCGTGGGGGGGGGCATAGGTTGACCTGTGTGTAGCTCACATTGCTGAAAATGTTAATGATTCTGGTTCTGATTGCATATGGGACTGCGGAGCCACAAACCAGTCAGGTTATCCATGCTGACCCCTGCCCACTGTTGAAAGTGCCTACAATGGGCACGTGAGCATAAGAACTGAACCACGGAGGAAAAGAAGAAGGCGGCCTGATCTGATGATTCACATTTTCTTTTACATCACGTGGATGGCCGGGTGCGTTGCTTACCTGGAAAACACATGGGACCAGGATGCATCGATGGAGGCCCCACCTGGTGGTCATAATCTTCTGGCTAATTGGTGTATCTTCTATCAGTAAATAAAGGTGTCCATATCAGGGTGTCATGGTTATTTTTGACACTAGAGGTCAGTAATGTTTTGCACAAACCAAATGTTAAATCCATATTGCACATTTTTTTTTATTGATCCACACATATACACTTGTGTAATATAAAGTAGAGCATTTTTAATAATGATTTCTGTTATTTCATAGAAATATTTGGTATAAATATGTTATTATACAATCCAAATCTAAAAATACATTTAAAGAATGCCATATCAAACTAAATGCAATAAAAATTTATATTAGTACATGTTTAACAATAAAAACATCTGTACATACATACATATATTTTAAAATAATGTCTTTTCTTTACATTTTTCTATTTGTTACATTATTACCATATTGGCTTGATTATAAGCCGCACTCTTATAGTTTGGTGCTATTTTAAGGAAAACATTTTTAAAAGAAAAAATACACATTAGTGGCATGTTAAAACAGTTTTTCATTAAATGTCCAGGACTACATGTATTTTTAAAATTTTGTTATCTATTATGCAGTTAGTACTGCTTTTGACAGCATATGTTATATACAAACAGAAATTTGGAAAACCAATATCCATTTTAAGGTCCCCCCCTAATTCATAATGCATGTTACTTATAGAGTGCATCATTAATTAAGGGATGCCTTAAAAAGGCTATAATACAATACTCATACTTTATAGCTATTTTAAGGTCCCCAGATATGCCTTGTACCCCCTATATGCCACTCTGCCCCTTGATATGTCACTCTGTTCCCCTGATACGCCACATACTTCCCAGATATGTCACTCTGATCCCCAGATATGGGAATCTATCCTCTAGAGTTACCAATGCATCCCCAAACTTGCCCTCTGTGCTCCAGATTTCCTTGTGTTTATTGGGGGCAGACATCTGCACGATGCACGTAGACAACCTCTGCTGCTGCCCGGCACTTCCGCTGGGGCTTCTATGATGGAGCACCGGAAGGTCATGTCACGCTGGCTCTCCGTCATAGAAGCCCCGGTGGAAGTGCCAGGCAGCAGCGGAGGTTGTCTACACACATCGCACACACATCCACCGGCTGCTAGAGAGGAGGATCCAGGTCCCCTGCAGCGCTGCGGTGGACCTGGATCCTTGCCCGGCGCTCCGGAACTACATGTCCCAGGCAATACAAATTGCGCATCTTTGAGCTAAACCCCCGATTATAGGCCACACCCCCACTCTACATAAATTAGGGGGGAAAGTGTGATAATTTCAAAAATATTCTTACTTAGAAAAGTATTTTTGTGTTAAAAATACATTCACAAAATAAGCTCCCCCACATTTATACTATATAGTAGATTATTGCTTCAAAATATACTTTTATTGTACATTATATTGCCTTTGAAATGCACTCCTTACCTAAGTGTTGATTAATTACCTTGTTTATGAACATTTAATAGGCTTTCTTGATTTTTAAAAAGCATGCTAATGTAAGCAGGAAATTCACAGGGTTTGCAAAAACCTGTTTACATAGCTGTCAGTTTAGCATTTAACCTAATGTTCCTCATCATCTAGTGTCTGGTAAGCCATTGAGAAGCACGAAACCATGACCACTAACTATCCCTCTGCTAAAATGTGAAAAAACACACACAATAAACAGACAGCTAAGGCCTGTGTTTTTCTACACAGCTGTGTTTACAGAGTCCTACTCTGGATGGGCTTCTATTGTGCGCTAAATCTCTAAAGGTGTTCGAAAAGTACAGACCTGAGCATACAGCCAAGTTAAATATTCTCCTGCCAACTTATATGGCCTTTAAACTTATACAGTAGGTTCTATGGCTAACCATCAATCGGCTACTTTGATAGGATTTGTAATACGATTTATCTCCATTATTTATGTAGTTTTGAACTGCTGCAAGTTCTGATGAGTGTCCGTAAATATGAAAGGGACGCTAATAGCTAATAGCAATAGGCTGCATTTCAATTTATCAGCTGAGAAGTGGCATTGAACATCTAAATGAATTTGAAAATAAAATAATAGCTTCTTTTAGAACAGACATTATTTTTATATTAGATGGACACTAACATTATGTTTTATTTGCAATAGCATGAGAATTAACAATAACATTAAAACTGACAATATACAAAACTGCCAATAACATTAACACATATTAAGACATAAGGAGAAGAGGCCACTTTGTGAGCTTACAATCACATGGATGTAAGTGTGTGTGGGTGTGTTAATTGACTTATACATACATAAAAATATACATTTTAATGAATAGATGACTTTAATACTTCTTAGATGGGCCATCTATTTTAAATGGTCCAAAAGTGCACAATATTGTAATTAGCTTAACTATATTAAGCAGACATTAAGCTTTACATTATCCCATTCAGAGTGGTTGAATTTCTGTCTGTCTTCTCCGTCTCTGGAATGTTGTCCTGAATATGTAATTTTTTAAAGAGCATTTTCCGGAATGGCTGGCACATGAAGAAATAAATTACAGGATCCAGACAGACATTGGATGCTGACATGAGCAGAGTCACTTCTTTAATATAAAGCAAGGTGTTTTGGATCTGGCAGCTGTAAGAAAAGCCTGTCTGGCTTAATGTGTAGGGGATTCGACAAACATGATATGGGACAAAGCAAACAAAGAAAACAAACAAAATGCTGTATATATTTCTCCTCGACTTCCTTTTTGCATCAGAACATCTTCTAAATCTTTGATGAGATTTATATATCTTTCTTGAAATAGATACATAAACACTAATTAGTAAGACAAACACGAACACAAATATAATTATAGAAATGTAATTAGAAGCGCTGTGCCATTGTATACCAAGTTTGCTTTTTAGCCCGGCACAGTTAGGCTTGGTCGTCCCATTGGATGGTTGCCACCGATTGGTTAGGATCATATTGGGTAGAGTAAGTATTGCCATTAATATCCATACAATGGCAGAAATGATTTTGCTATAGGTGACAGTTTGAAAAACAGAGGACTGCATGGGTCTCATTATTTTGTAATATCTATCAAGACCAAGGATTCCCAAAAATAGAATTCCTATATACATATTTAAATAAAAAATCACAGCTGAAAACCTACAGACCACTATGGGTAACAGTTGGGGTCCGATTTCTGCATCGCTTAGAATTTTCAGAGGGAATGTAAGTGTCATTAAAAGATCAGCAATAACAATGTTTTTAAGATAAACAATGAAACTTCTTTCGTTTGGAATATAGCAAAAAATCCACAAATTCAACCCATTCAAGAGTAGGCCAAAAATAAAGACAATAGTGTACAGTGCTGGCATGACTTTTGTCAGCACAATCCTATTACGTTGACAAACTATGGTCGCCTCTGTGAAGTTATTCATCTTTTATATGTGGCTTCTTGAGTTGTGTATTTAAAATGAAGTTAGTTGTAGTCTGGTCTTAATTTTCTCTTTGTGAT
The DNA here is from genome assembly GCF_027358695.1 of Spea bombifrons. Taxonomy (NCBI): domain Eukaryota; kingdom Metazoa; phylum Chordata; class Amphibia; order Anura; family Pelobatidae; genus Spea; species Spea bombifrons. The sequence goes on along the minus strand of NC_071089.1, from coordinate 94,688,276 downwards.
TTCAGAGTCAGCCTTGTATCTTGTCCACAATCAAATCTCTGTTTATCCTCCTGGAATCATTTTTGTAATGATCCATCATCACGATTAAACAATACAAAGAAGTGTCCGAAACTTTGAGGATGTTCCAGTAACTTCATTCTTAACCGTAGTAGCTTAACATGCAAAGTGCTTGCTTGTGTTGATATAATCTTCAAGTGCTCCTTCAGCTAATCAGCTTGATCATAAATCAGGTTAAAAGGCTTCTTTTTGTGTAGGCTGGTCTTCAACCCCTCTCAATATCAAAATCAATACAGGCTTTACAATTATAGGTTTGGACATCCGATAAGAATACGTTGTTCCATGTTTTATTCCATTGGCATTGGTTCGGTCACAATCTTGGTCATCGGCTGATGTGTGTTATATTCTACCACTTCTGCTTGGTTGTTATTCCAGACACTCAAAGAAACCTATATTATGTTGGAAGATAAATAGGAGCCATTAAACCTATATACTCAAACTTATTTGTAGTTTTACACTAAACATGTTGTAGGAATATGAGGCTGTACGTGGAAATTTAAGATATATCAAAATCAAATGCTCAATGCCATTCCTATGGGAACAGACCATGGTAGCTTGTTCTACTTCCAGGCAATATTTAGTCAATATCCACGTTTACTCCATATTCAATGGTCACATGATGATTTGAGGTAGCACACTGTTGTTCTTTTCTCCCATCCTTAACAAGCTGTGTTTTGCTACCCAGATGATGTCATTGGCTATTTATACGCAAAATAAAGTATTTTCATTCTGTTCATGGGTTTGTTTGAACTGGTTTTGTCATTCTCTCTCATTAATCTGCCCTTTAAGCTGTATATATTAGGGTTTTAAACATCGAGTGATCATCCATAGTCTTCTGACCTCTCCATTCTACAAATAAGTATAAACACTCATGCTAAGATTTGGCTACCTAACATTTAAATGTCCCTGGAGTCTTTGGTTTAAAAACATAGCCAAGTTTGTTCTTGGGCTAGAGTTCTGTACTTAATTAGTGCTACTAAAAATAAATAAGTGAAATGATAAAATGGTCTACTTTTATTAAAGATCTACAATGTTTGTTTTTGCCTTACTTGTACGGTATTATACTGTAACAGGCTACATTTTTTAAAAAACAAAACTTGGTGCAAGCTACCAAATAATGTCTAGTGGACGATATCCATACGTTAACATCGTAGTAGACATGCTGGGATATACTGATTGGTAAAAAGTGCCTACATCTGTACCTAGCTTTAAAATGACATGTGCTAACCCAAAAACATATAAAACGGTGCCTGAAAAAACATTATTGTGTGTATTTTCTACTTTTTTTTCTACCTTCTTTGAAAATGGAACAAAAAATTCTAGATGTTTGTCATGATGATGTAAGACAGAAAGTGATGACTGCTGGGGAGCACTCTCTTTAATCCACTCTTAATGCTCTTTCTGTTGATCTTGAATCCAGGGCGATTAATATATTATAGAGTGCTGGGGTCAGCACATTTTGAGAATTTCCAGGCATTTCCAGGAATTTCCACAGTTATAATTTTTAGAAGAAACATTTTCACTTTCTTTCATATGAACAGACAGTTACCGTATATTAAATGTGTTGATTTTAGTTATGGTTTCTTGTAAGAGGCAGGCAGTTGTATATTCTATGAACTGACCTTTCCTCGTCACCCAATTTGCAGTTGTGCCCACGCTCAAAATGAATCACATTTACTGTGCCGCTAAATATTTGGCCAATTTTAGAAAACTTCTTATTTGATACTGTTGTACATTCCCTATCTCCAATATCGATGTGTCGCCTAGGGACTGATAAAGTTGTCACCCATCAGCATCAGCATTAATTATGTAAGTGGTGGTATGACATCATAGGACTCTGGGCCCATTTATCATGGCTGGCGTTATGATCTTACAAAGCCAGGATGCTTTGTATCTGCTTGTTTGCTCTGTGTTTGACTTGGTTGTTGTGTCTGCTCACTTGCCAACAGGGCTAGTTCTTTTAATGTTTACCTTGCAAAGAAGGATACATCTGCCTAACAACTGCAGTAACATTTAAACCTTTAAGTGCCAGGATTTTTGGTGGACTCAGAGAATTTCTCTATTTTTGTTTCTCTATTTATATCCTATATAGCACACTATTCTATATAACGCACCTGTTTATTTTTTTATTAAACTTCATAAAATAATATGTCTTTATGTACATAGAAAGATGAACTATGTATGGTTAACAACCTTTTTAAAACCCACATCTCTTGCTTGTGTCTTTTAAAAAATAACCTTATCTACTTTTTTCTAAATGTTGTTATTAGTCATCGTGTGACAGCAATGAAAATTACACAATAAGTCAACAACCCACCAGGACAGACGAAGAAAGGAGGCAAACAAATTGAAGAAAAAGTGACTTGCTTTTTCTCAGTAGAGAGATTTGCTTGATAAATATATATATATATATATATATATATATATTTCCACATGTTAGTAAATCTACCCTGATTTTGAAATCTCTCTCCCTGTTTTCTTCTTTACAATATATTTACTTGCTTGATGCATGTCATATGATGTTCCTATGGCTCTCACAGTTTTCCATTCATAACATAATTATTTCATTATGCCTTATGAAAATACAGTGTTCCTCAAAAAAGCTCAGGAGACTTTTTACTTTTTACTACTTATGGTTTTTCCCATACTTTCAAGCAGCGTTGCCTGTTTAAGAACATAGCCTCGCAGAAGTCCCTAGAGTTTATCCATCGATGATACATTCGTTTCTGTGCTTCTAAAATTGTCACAGCAAAATTATTTTACGAAGATACTGCTTGGACTGAATTACCCTGTGTAAGAGATTTTTCCTATTTTATTTACGAAAACACTCCATGTTTAAATCTATGAAAAAAATGGTTTTATTGACTTGGTTTGGCCAGGGCTGAGGCTGACATTGATGTATATAAGCCTTACCAAAAGGAGGATGTCTACCTGATGTACTTAGCGATCACTTAATATACTGGCATTTTGATTGGATGGATGCATTGCACAGTTAATAGCCATATGGCATGATTATTATGATTCTCCTACTGTCATGCTGTATAATGAGCTGCTGTTGTGGCTCCTTAACTGGTAGCAAAAAACCCCCTCTTACAGCAGTACACAGGAATGCATTTGTAATATTGAACTAAAGTACATACTTTTATGTCCCTGATATTTTATAAAGAATGCTTGACTCTTTTCGGGCTTGTTAGCCCATAGCTAGTATTTCCAAATAAAAAGTATTTATCATAGCATTCTATCTGTTGTGAGATTCTGTGACTTATAAAGATAGATTTGCTCTTCTGCCCAAAAAGTGATATAACCCTAACACTATAGAGACCATAAAGCCTATAGCACAGATAATAAAACAGTCTAAATATATGCATATCTCATTCTAGACTTAAAAGCAAAAAGGGAAAAATAATGTAAATGTTCTGGAAAGTGTTCTTCCTAATGGTTTAATAAACGTGTAAAACAGAATAAAGAACAAACCGTATATATATTTTCTTCTACTTACCAGTTTCTGTAAGTGCTTTCCTATGCTGCTCTGTCGAATGCAGTTTTAGTTCTCCCAGATATACATGCAACACTGGTTTATATTTCCGGCTTAGCGTAGGAGATGGTCATTGACAGTCCTATTTAACCTCTTCAAATGAGTTATTAAAAAGAAAGTATTGGACATGGAGACGTCTGCCAAAAAGCTGTATAAATGTCAACTACTGCAGATGTGCAGAGATGTTTGGATCTGTATGCAGTGTTTGTACATGAGTCTGAAATAAGGAAATACGCCGAGCAGCGATTCAGTGCATAGTGTTAAAAGCTAGAAATAAAAAAATATTTTTCCCACGTCCAGCGTTGACCTCTGTCCCTCTTCATTATTAACTCTCCTACCAAATGGAGGACAGATTTGAGGATGCAGCCTGTTTAATGTTGATCATTTTTACGACTGGAGGAACTGATAAAAAAAAAAGTAACTACAGATCTCTTAGTGGTTACTTAACAGCAGTCCAACTGCGGGGTATTAAATGTGTTGCTATGGTCATAGTCTATTCAGTGCGGTGCAAAATGTCAAAGTGATCCAGCGGGTAGTTAAAGCTAACATAGATTGGAAAAAACTGCCATGGTGCAATAAGAGCTAAAAAGCTGTTCCTGTTATTACCTGTAAATTTACACAGGGTATTGTGACTTTTACACATGCTTTAATTAGCTAACTGTACTTCATAGATCATCCATGATAAAAATCACAATATCGTCAACATGACACAAAAGCAGCCACTGGGGGTTTATTCACTAAGACAGGTATTTTTGACAGAAGAATTGCAGTTTCAACTAACCAACTTAATTATGCATTTTGAAGGTCCGATCCTAGAAAGAAAGAGTGAGCTGGCCTTGTATAATATATAGTTAAATCAGTTTCTTGAAAGTGACCTCACCAATTGGACTACGCATCATACACAGCCATTACTTCTGGTAGACATAGGGTTGGTCCTTCTTAATGTAAAGAGGGGTTGGTACAAACATCTGCCTCAGTGAATAAAATCCAAAATGATTATTGAATAATACTGTAATTATTATTTTAGCCTCTCTTAATAACCTCTGTTTTTGTATTACTGTAATAGAGCATTGTAGTGGATCGCTGATGTTCCAGTAAACATTGCATTAACTTTATTTAATATTACAGTCACAAATTAATATTAGCATTTTCTCAAATACAGCATTTTACGATTTATGGTCTAGTGGTAATATAACACAGATTAAGATCAAGGACAGGAAAGAGCATGTTGTACAAATATTTACAAAATATCTTGTTCAAAGGAACATTTACCTTACAGAGAAAAGCTGAAGAGCCTAATATAGTCTTCTATAGTCTTAGATTATGTTGCAAGACGAAAGCGGGTATTTTTTGTATTAGGAAGTCAAAGCAGCCCACAGGAAATCGTGGCATTTAAGTGTGACTCTAAAGGCATTGAAAGGCTCAGATTGTGTCTCTCGTGCTCTGTAAATGTTCCCCTACCTTCTCTGCCAACCACTTTGCATCTTTTTGTTCTTCATCTTCTATCTTCTCTCTTTTATCTTTTATGTTTTATCTTCATCCGCATCTCCATAGACATAACCTGGCACAAAGTTCCACCAAAATGGCAGCACTTTCGGTGATATCCTCTGCCCTGATTTGAGATGCAGGGGAGAGAATGTCATTTTGGCCAAAGTTTGCGCCAGGTTTTGTCTGCAGAGATGTGGACGACGATAGAAAATAGAAGAGAGAAAATTAAAGAGAGAAGATAGAAGAGAAAAGATGAAGAACACAAATATATACGGAAGCAGGAGAGGTCAGCAGAGAAGGTTGGGGGAATAGAAAACATTTTATTATTTATTTTATATATATATATATATATTGTAGGGAACAGCTCACACATGGGGCGGCAATGACAGTATTCACACAGGCAGCAGGTTTCAAAAGTTCAAGAGGGTGTTTATTTAAATGATTTAGGCACAGAGCACCGTACAAACAAAACAAACTCTAAGCCTGTCAGGATGCCTCACTATCCCACTACAAGCCTAAGGTCTGGCACCAAGCAAAGTAACAAGTTGTCCATAGGGAAAGGTTCATACCTGGTGGGCTGCAGCGCTGGCTGTAGCTGCTCCTTCACTCAGTCTCTCCTACACCCTGCAATCCTAACAGCCCTCTCTTTTAAGGCTTCCTCCCCAGTAATAAGCATAGGAAGCCTCACCTGAGGACCCCTGGGAGTAAGGAAAACCCGTAGTGGACTAGGGGTGTGGACTGGAGCTCTCCCACTTCCAACCTGTCCTCCAGTCCAAGAAATCCAGCCCATGTAACTTTAAACAAAAGAGCCCTAGCAGACTACGCTCTACTAAAGCAGCATGCATCCTCCTGGATGTCTGCTACCGTGCCTGGCTGAGAAAACCAGGTGAGATATACACCCCATCCACCACTTTCCCATACACTTTACCACAATATATATATATATATATATTTACACAAGTCGCAGTGCAGCATGGCTCAAGATCCCTTTGAGGATCTCTTAAACATGTTTTATGCCAGTGATGGCGACATTTTTTAATTTATTTAAATTATTTTAATTTAATTTAATTTATTTGATTTGCTTTCCTTATTTTTTTTTTTTTTACATTTTTTGGAAGCAGTGGAATAATTTTTCTCCCTGTCTTCATCCTGATCTGTTTGTGCTGAGTTCAATGTGATAAAGGAGCAAGGCTCCATAGCCTCATGTGAGTGCCTTTTTTTAGAGGGAGAGACTTAAAGTTGCAGGCACTCACAATATGCATTGCATATTACAATAATTGTAATAAGCCAGCAGGGGGAGAAATGGGAGAGCACAGCTCTAGACTCTGCTGAGGCTCAAGTGAACTTACTGTGGATGTCAGCAGTGATACCTATCAGAAGGGTATGCCCGATCATGTGATCAGGCATTCCTTGAATGATAGTGTACCAGTGCTCGCACATGATCAGTTGGCAGGATGTCAGCAATGCTGGATTCTGCCGACAGGGGAAAGTCTAGGCTGCCGACAAAGTCAGAACATACCTATATGTCTTAATGGGTTTCTAACACACAAGTTTTAAGAACGTACAAGTATGTCCTAAAGAGACTCAATGGATTAACCACTTTTGATAAACCTGTTCTTATGGAGAGCTATTTTCCAAAGGATAGGTATATCTTGTCCTCATCCTTGCAGAATTCTGAATTTCCATGCCTGTATTGTATGTATCTGAGCACACTTTCCTGCCCACCAATTCCAGATATCCTGAAGGTATTAGTAAATAATTTATTGTAAACATCTCACTGAAAACTTTTATCTCCAATTCATTTTTCTTCCTTCCGTATATTTACTTCATAATAAGCATCATTCTTATATACATTCCACCCACAAAACCACTTCCTTTATAGCATGTTAATCATGGAATATATTTTGTAGTATATGTAACTGCTAATATTTTACAAGTGTAAATACAATAGAACAAACATACTCATTGCTTGAATGACTTTATTAAAAGATGTAAACTCTGCTAGGCCATTTTTCAAAGTAATTTACATTATCTCAGTGTAAAACCAGTGTAAGTGCTGAAGAGGAACATTTAGTTTTTGTGGTATGATTAGTGGCATGTTTATGGCTAGGCCTTTATTGTGACTTTTATGTGACTTTGTGACCAATTAATAGCTATGAAAGTTAATGACTAAGGTAGTTAGAAAATACAAAAAAGTATCGAAAGCATTTTGGCAACCCCATTGGAATATATACGCATATGCTCGTAATATTTCTTGCAAGATGTGGCAGCATTACTAAGAGTTTCAGATGGTTTAGCTTTAATATGTATAAAGTTCAACATTTATACAGGATGCATTTGTCAAGCTGATTCTGTCTACTAGTTTACATTAGCAAGTAATAAGTCTGCTAAAGAAACAGGAATACATGAATGACCGCTGGATTGTTTTTTAAATTGTTGTGGTTCAGTTATATGATTTATGTTGCAAACAGAACTAGATTCCCAACATTGTGTAGTATATTACAAATAACTGGAAAGTACCGAATTCCCGATTTCCCATCCCACCAAAATATGTATTTTTTATTTAAATTGTGTACCCATCATCAATATACTGTGTGAAATTTCTAAATGAGCTGGCCTGAGACATGTGTTTTTTGCTGTGAAAATGAATAAATTATCTTTAATCAAATTAGTATGTATGCCAGGCAATGAGTTGCCAAACCATTGTGATAAATTGTGGTGTGGTCTAATTTTCATTTATAGACATGTCCATATCTGGGAACCTTCAGGGTTTTCCTCCAATCTCATGGTCTCAGGGTCAATGTCACACAGATTAGAATGACTCCTTCTAATTCTACACTGCTGTGATCATATATAAGATCAACTACTGGTCCATTCTTGAATGCCAGTCAATTGAGTGTATCTTTATGAAATGACAACAAGTCAAAGCTTCCATAAGGGACAACATTTTTAGGAGAGTTACTACATAGAACGTTTGTGATGTGCTTTTAAAGGGTTAATATTTCAAGAGTCTCAGGTTGAGCTAATTTAGAAAGTTCATAGTTATGTACCTGGTTGCAAGAAACTGACATGTAGGTAGTTCTGGCATCAGCAAATGAAACTTCCACATCACAAACCGGGTTTTCTTCACAAAAGAGGGAATTGTGAGGATAGTTGCACTTTCATCAAACTGACTTCACTGTACATAATGGAGGCCAACCCCAATGAGCTTGGTTCTAGCATGGATGATGTATAAAGCATGTTTTAATTAGTAAGGCTTTTTGACAGCCATATTACTCATGTACTATGCCCAGGCATCCTTGCGTTATTTGCCAGGAACATCCCTTTATAATACATAATATCATGAAAATGACTTATTAAAGAATCCAGCATAAGGATGCCCATTTAAGATAAAGATTACACTGCCAATTATTCATGGCGAAATGTCGTAGGAAGTGAGTGCAGCTTAACGATACCATCCTCGCACTCGATCAGAGATTGATAGGGATCAGCAGCCATATCTGCAGTGCTTGCGTGAGATCTGCATTGAAGAGACACATAAACATTTCCCCACTTCCTCTTTATCTCTCTTTATCTCTCTGTATCTCTTTGCATTTCTAATATTTAAAGACAATTACACTAAATCAGATAAAAAACCATGAGAAACTTAAACCTGTTTTAATCCTGTTTGTTGCTTAGTTAGTAGTATAGCATACTAAAGATTGGTTATCTGTTCCACAATACAATACATTAGATAATGTCAAGTGTTTTTTGTCCATTTTTCTATATTTTATAACCTCATAAATCAATAGCTAGAACATGTGTTCCTATGTATTTAGGGAAGTGCTATTACCATTAGACCTGCAGGCATGCTGCAAGGATAATATCCTTTATATTTAATGCATTCAGGTAACTTAACTACAATTTCCTAAACAATTTAATATTAATTGCTTATCTTGCTTATATTAGTTAATAAATCAGCTACCAGAGTTTCCTTTATCAAAAGTTTAATTTGTTGATGCCCCAGAGCCGTGGCTTCTTTTGCACCCAAAGCAAGAATGGAAAATTGTGCCCCCCAACTATTTTTTTTTTACAGAGGATGTTTTATTTACACTGCCCTTACACACTGACTTTACGCACACACCTGTACATAAACACACATACACGTTTCCTTTGCACACACCTGCCCATTAACACACATATACGCATACACTGCACTTACAAACTGCCTTTACACTCCTGCCCATAAACACACATATACACATACACTGTCGTTACACACGACTGCCCTTACACACACTTACTTGCCCATTAATACGCATATACATATACACACACACCAGCTTACAAACATACAAACACTTACACTGCCCTTACACACACACGCACTGCCAATACACACACACGCATATATACAAACACTGCCCTTACACACAACTGCCTTTACACACTGTCTTTACACACACCTACCCATTAACACGTATATACACATACACTGCTCTTACACACACCTACCCATATACACTGCCTTTACACACACATGCCCATAAACACACATATACACATACACTGCCCTTACACAAGCCTGTCCATACACACATGTATACACATACACTGCCCTCACACTCCCCTGCCTTTACACACACACATACACACACAGACCAGCTTACAAACACACAAATATCTACACTGCTCTTACACATACACTGCTTTTACACATACACTGCTCATACACACACTGCCCATACACACACTGCTCATACACACATTGCCCTTACACACACACACACCAGCTTACAAACACACACATATACACAACCCTTATACCCCTTTCTCCCCATCTCATCTTCCATCATCTTTAATCATCTTCCATCAATCCATCATCTTCTATCTTCCATCCTGTGGTGGGAGCGTGAGGTCTGTCACTCCAGGCAACTGCTTTAGTGCTCCCTCATCACTATGCCCAGCGCATTGATGCAGAGCGCCGGGATGATGTCATATCCCTGCGCTTTGTATCATTTGCCAGTGCGTAGTGGTTAGGGAGAACGGAAGCCGAGGTCTGAATTGACAGACCTCGCGCTCCCTAATGTTGGGCCGGTTAGAGGGGGATTGTGATCTCCTCAACCAGCCCCGCTCATCGGACACCTCCTCTCCATACCAGCGCTGATGGTGCCTGGGTGCGCACTGTCTACAGGAGCGCCTGGTTGGGGAGAGCACAATTGTGCAGCTGCCTCAGCAGTCCCCTGAAGACCGGCCCAGATTAGGGGTGCTTATCAAAATAACTTTTCTCCTCCCACCTACATTTAGCTCACCCATACTATTCCCTCTCCTGCTTTCCAACAATATTATTATTTGTTTAACTTGTGCTAAAGAATGTGATTTTTACCCTGGGCCGGCGCTACCTATAGACAAGGGGAGAAAATTGAGAGATAGTGAAAAGGGGTAGATTATGAGAAAGAAATGTGATGCGGAAAATGGGTAACAAAATTGAAAGAGGGGATTTATAATGAATAAGGGGAGAGATAAGAAGAAACGGGAGAAACAAAGAAAAGGGGAGCGATAAGGAGAAAAGGGGGAGATGACATAAAGAGAAAGGAAAAAGATAATGAGATAGAGCAAAGGATAGAGATAAAAAGAAAGAAGAGAAATGAAGTCAAATAGGAGGAGAGATAGGATATAGAAAAAAAGGAGAGATAATGAGAAAGGGGGGGTCACAGAAAAGGAAAAAGAGAAAGGATAGGTAGGAAGAGATATAAAGAGAAAGGAGACAAAATAAAGAAAGAACAATAAAGAAAAACAGGAGGAGGGATAAACAGAAGGGAGAGGAGAGATGAAGGAGGGGATATTAAGGGAACAAAGAGAGAGATAAAAAGGGGTATGATAGAAAAAAGAGGAATGATAATGGGAGAGAGAGAAAATGGGGAGAAATAAAGAGAAAGGGGAGAGATAGGAAAAATGGAGAAATAAAGATAGATGAGGATGGTTAAATAGAAAGAGAAAAAAGAAAATGAAGGGGAGATAAAGAGAAAGGCAAGGTAATGAGAAAAGCAAGGTGAAGACAAAGTGAGGATAATGGAGAAGGGGAAATATAAACTTAAAGGGGATAGGTAATGAGATAGGAGGGAAATTTTGAGAAAGGAAGAGAGAGTGTGTGTGTTTTGAAAGTGTTTGTATGTTAGGGCAAGTATGTCTAAAGGCAAGCCTGTGGCTGAAAGAGCAAATGTAATTTAGGATGTTTATGTGTAGGGACAAGAGTGAATGCGCATGTGTTTATGGGCAGGTATTTGTAGGGGTAGCGTAAAGGTGTGTATTCTGGCAGTCTATCCATTGCTAATTCTGCTTTGGGCCTAAAGGATGCTTTTACCTCCTGTGTAATATACCCTAACCCCTTCTAGATTGTAAGGGCCCTCCTTACCTCTTGTTTCTGTAATTCAAATATGTTATCCACTAGTTAAATCATGTTTATCCATTGTACAGCACTGTGGAATATGATGGCACTATATAAAACAATAGTAATAATATAAGCATAAATAGTTTGTCCTTGCTGTTACGTGTACATTGCCAGTGTACTTAGTGCATAAACATGAAAAGAAATACATTATTTAGAAATGTTGAATCATTATGCAGCTTGCGTGAAGATTTGGGAGTTTTTTCTGCTTACGTTTGCACTGATTAGGGAAGTGAGATGAAGTTAATACCATGCATTTACATGTAATCACATGGCCACCGTGCACGTGAGTCACCATGGCAAGTTCTGCAGGTGGTTGATTGAAGCCATTTATTATATTCTTTGAATAAATACAGGTCAGCGCTTCTGTTTTCACAGTTGATTACAGGCAGCTAATCATTTATGGAAATAATGGCTGGCCTAAGTAGATATATGATAACGGTAATGGGCTAGATACTGTAACTAAACTATTTGGATGCAGGGTTACGGCTAGAACAAACATCATTTTAACAGCATTAAGTCAAGTCGCTTAAAATGGTCCTTGTTTGTACTGTATGGATTATTATTATTAATATTATTACATTTTAAACAGTTGTAAAAATTCCACGCTAAAAAGTGCAGCCAAATTGTTGTATTTTGATAGAATCACAGGAATACAGTTTGCTTTTCTGTAGAATTGAGATAATATATTATATGGTAGGATAATGCTCAGATATAACCTAGCTCTGTCCCTTCAAAATTATTTCTTTTCTTTTTTTTGTAAATCAAAATTTTATTGGTTTTTGAAACATTTTATAACACAAAGTGAGAAGGGGAAACAAAAACAGAACGGGGAAGGGGAGCAGGGGAGGGCTGGCAGCCTAAGGCCTGGGGGGCAAGTCTAGTCAACTGGCCCATTGCACCATCAAAGCGGCTGCGAGCGACATTGAAAGCGGCCGTCGTGCGGCAGTCACTCCACCAGCGCCTAATGAAATTAAAGTGGCCGGCGTGCAAACACCGCATGCCTCAGCTCTTCATCACACCCCTTTTAAGACGTGGGAAGAGGAGCTGAGGCATGGCCATTGGGTCTGACAGCCGCATGATGCAGGGGCGTACCTAGAGTATTTGGCACCTGTGGCAGACCCTGTATGTGGCACCCCCACACACACACACTTTAAAACTGCATAGTTTCTATGGTTAGGCAAACATTGACAGGGGTACAGCATATTTGTTATCATTATTTACTTAGGGATTATGCGGTACCACCGTCAATGTGTGCCTCTACATTGAGCCAGACACTGACAACCCCTATCACTATATACTAAGCCAAACATTGATGTGGTGTAGGCTTACCACTTTAGTGACTGGCATAGTATATAGTAGGGATGCACCGAAATGAAAATTCTGGACTGAAACTAAAAATTCAGCATTCACTTGGCCAAAACAGAAAAAAAAACCAAACAAAAAAAAACTTTAAAATACTTTATTAAAAGTAACACCAAAATTAGACAAAAAAATCAACAATAATATTAACACATTATAATACTGTCATTGAATTATTCTGTCCAATAAAAGTGTTAACACACCGAAGTTGGACCAAAAAATAATTTATAACAGCAATCACACTCCTATCATGCCTAGGCAGCCACTACATGCTGGAATCTGGGCATGAAAGGAATGTGATTACGGACTCCCTATGCCAAGCTATCCCCCAACACTTACACATCCATGCTATCTGAAACCCTCATTTACAAACATTCAGCATAACACCCATCACTCTCACACACTTACATTCAGCATAACACCCATCACTCTCACACACTTACATTCAGCATAACACCCATCACTCTCACACACTTACATTCAGCATAACACCCATCACTCTCACACTTACATTCAGCATAACACCCATCACTCTCACACACTTACATTTAGCATAACACCTATCACTCTCACACACTTACATTCAGCATAACACCCATCACTCTCACACACTTACATTTAGCATAACACCCATCACTCTCACACACTTACATTCAGAAACTGGAGGCGTGCCGGCATGGTGGCACCCCTCAGATGAGCGGCAGCCGGGGCGGACCGCCCCCCTCCCTCCCCCGCCAGGTACGCATGACGGCCGTATTCAATCCTGCTCGCGGCCGCTTAGTTTTTAACTTTGCGGCCGCAGCCGCATTGAATGTCTGTCTGCCGGTCGTCCGTCCGGCCCACCGGCCCGGATTTAGGGCGGCCTGGGGGGCAATTGCCCCCCTGCCCCCCGGCCCAGCCCGCCCCTGAAGGGGAGGAAGACAAAAACAAAATCAAAATCAAAATGGACAGCGCATGACCGTAGGAGTACATCACGAGACCCTGACGCAGCAGGGCTAAATACAGTGACCCAACCCAAGCAGCAGAAACGTGACAGGAAAAAGAGACCCCAACAAAGGAATCCCAGGACCCCAGCGTAATTAAGGCAACAGAAGTTGGGTGGAGGGGTCCAGAAAGAACTGGGACCAGTAGAACCAGGTCCGACTATGGCGCTCACCCTGTCTATCAGAACGGGCCACCAGCTCCTCCAAAGCCCGCACTCTTTCCACCCTTAGAACCCATTCCCTAAACGAGGGTGGGGTGACAGAAGCCCAATGCAAGGGAATCAAGGCTTTAGCCTCGCAAAATTATTTCATGACTTATATATTAACATTGCTTTAAAAACTGGGCAGAATTTTACCTGCATATAACTTTTTTCATTTTCAGCCTTATTTTATAATAAGACAGACTTTGGTAGCTAACTAAATGAGCAACACAGTATATCATCGCATTGTTTTCTAACAGAAGAGCTTGGTAATTGCTTTAACGGCTATTTAAAGCTAAATTAACGGCAAAATGATGACTTACCTTCAAAGTAAAATACGCAGTTGAATACACATGATTGACAACCAGTTCCACGCCCTAGAGGCAATTTTTTGTCACTTTGCCCTTATGTTCCTGAGCCAATCTTACTGGTACTATACCCCAACTAGACCTTTAGGCTAAAATTTTTTAGATTTTACATTGAGCATAAACGAAAGTAATGGCAAAGCAGTCAAGGGGAAAATTCTTCATACTCTTACTCAGGGTTGCTTGGTACCCTCAAGTAAAACAGTTTATACCCCAAACGTTGTTTACAAAGAGATTTTTGTTTGTAAGAATTATCTTCCCATCCACTGTGTCTGCGTTACCAAGGACTTTATTATACTGTGTTCTGTATTCTCTTTCAAACAGACATTCACAAATTTTCAATAAGTGTTTGATTGAGAATAGTCACTGGTTGCTTTGTAGTATTTTTTAGAAAGTCCAAAAAATTTCAATTAACTAAACTGTTGATCCTCTGTATACACATCAAACTGTGTTAACAATTCAGCAAATGGGCCCATTTTTTTTCTTTTGTTGGTTCATTTTAAATAAGTAGATAATTCCCATGCATTGCTAGGAGGATGACAAAAAATGTTAGTTTTTAGGAGGATTTGGAAAGAAATGGGAAAATAGGGAATAGGGTGTCTGAAACCATTAAACAGCATTATACATTGTGCATGGCTTGTAGTTTGTGTAAAAAATTGTTCATTTCAAGATCTGTTGTTCATTTTGAGTAGTAAGTTTTTAAAATTACATTTAGTGTGGTATTAGTATATAGGGATGAATGTATTAATAGAAACAAACCAACAGAAGCAAACCACTGTACCAAGCACAAGAAGCAAAATGAAATATACCTATGCCAATATGGACATGTCTAAGACCAAGACATTGTTTGGTCCACCTAATCCTTTGTGAAGAAAGTGTAGTGACTGGAAGTTTCATGTTTATTGTTGCATAGTGGCATTTATTATTTGTTGTTTAAATATACAGTATATCTTCTATGGTCAAGTAATTTTGCTTTTAAGTATCATGCTCAGCATACATGGTCCAAATCCCTGGTCAGAAAAGTGAAATATGATATATTTTTGTTTCTTGAAAATAGAAATAGAATTTTCTTTAAAGACACACTATATGCAGCAGATACATCTAATATCTATAATTTGAGTATACCTAGTGTTCTTATTATACTTTCCCTGAGTAGATTTACTTGTTTTATATAAATTACCAGTTTCATTAAAATATGTTTTTTGAGAAAAAAATGTCTTGTGGCATAACACTGAAAACAAACGTTGTTTGTGTCCATGTCCTGTATTGTTCCAAAAACGTTGTGTTCCCAAAGACATGACAACATCTTGGGTTATTTTATGGAGCTAACCAAAAATAGGAGGCAATAATATGCATAAATAACATCAGATCATAGCAAACACCTTGCACGTAACAGTACATACAGTAGTCATTAACAACAGATGTCATTGGCGTCTCCAAAATTTTGAGACCATCTGAGGACCTTTATAGTGTAGGGACTTCTGCGGTCTATGTAATACCCCTTATTAGAGACCCTCTCGTGTAGACATGTAGGTAGCAATACTTTTATTATGAGGTACAACCCAAATTCAGTCAGTATATGTCTTTAGTATTTACCGTGTTTACAGTTCTGCTTTTTTCCTCCGTGAAAATCTGTTGAATTCTTTTTGGTGATTTACCATAAATAATTGTCTGTCTCGGTCAATTTAACCTCTTAGAAGGAGCCTGAGATCATTACTTGGCAAGCATGTAAAAGGATTAGGTAATATGAAACGGCATTTGTACCATTATCCTACTCTACGCAGCACAGTTTTTTAATATAATATTGTTCAGCATTTGTTTTTTAAAATATTTGGTGCTGAACAAATTAGAACAAATTGAACTGAACATTAGTTCAGTTTATAATATACCTTTTATATATTGTATGTCTATAGTTTTTGCCAAATATCAGCACTAGGTGGTGCTGTGGGCCACTAAATAATGGGTTTTTTTTAAATCGAATATTAGAGTTTATAGAAATTATGAACTATACTACAAAGAAAACAAAAAATTAAAAGCAGATATTTTCAGTTATTTCAATAGCACTTATAAAAAAACAAATTATGAGTAAACTCTATTAATATTTATGTATATATATATATATATATATATATATCACATGTATTATAGTGTTGCTTTAAGTTTGTGACTTGACAATTGTAAGACTTCAGCTGTTTAAGAAAACAAATTATTTCTAAGAATATACCAGATATCACAAGAAATTGTATTCAATCCTTACCTGTTACAGAACTCCGACATATCACCAAGAACGTGCAAGCCTTTCAAACCTGTTCATTGTGTCTAGAAAGAGGTAGTTGCAGAGTTAGACTAGAGCTTGGCCCCTCCCTATTAAGCCCTTTAAATTTCAGTTATATTAGTCCAACAAGTACATAAAATGATTTAAAGGGACACTCTGGTGCCCTCTAAATAGAATGCATACTAAAGTACTTTCTACGTACTCAATTATGCAATTGTTTATGGCAAGACAAATAAAGGTTATTTGCACCACCTGAGCTGCAATACATAGCCCTCTCTGTGATCTGTGTTTTTTGTGTGATATTTTGGCTGCTTGACCCTTCCCTATTAGCAGGAGCAACCATCACTGGCTTCCAGATAGCAGATTAATTGCTAGATACAAGCAGAGCCGGACTGGGAACACCAAGGCGGCAATGGCCACTTAAGGATGTAAGCATGACTGATGTCTGGATATGACAGGCTGCATGTCACGTTTGTATGCTCACAAAGCCTGACGCAAATAATATCCACCTGGTTGTGCTTGTTAGACTTAACAGTATCTGGCATTCAGGTATTTCCTGCAGGGAACACTGATTCTGTGTACCAGAGACCCTTTAGGGTTTGTACTAGACTTGGGGGCCAGCCAACTCTTCGTGTTTGTCTTCGTGGGGAAAAATGTCTACGTATTTCATGAATATTCGCCTGTTCCTGTCTTCGGTTCGCGCAAATATTTGTGTACATGCTTCGTGTTCGCTTTTTTCTTTGTTTTTTTTGTCATTTTTTTAAATACTGGGTTAACACGATAATGGTACGTAGCAATGCCAGCTCTTCATTGGTTGATGTCTGACGACCCCCCCTGCCGGCGACCAATAGAGTTGCTCGTACGGACCTTTAAAATCCTGGGGCCAAAACTTGGCCTGGGAAGACCATTGGTCACCCCGCTTCAGGAGTTAAAGGTCCATACGAGCGACCAATGAATGCTGCAAGTACTAATACATAGTATAGAAATTATTATTGCTATCCTATCACTGTGTACAGTATATACGATAAACGCCAATGGCGGATGTTACAATGGTTTATTCTTATTTTAGATGTTTGTTTCTGTGTCATAGACTAAATACAAAATAGATCTCAGCATGCTTCCTAAAGGTAAGTTTGATCTTTTATTAGAACACATGTTGTACAGTAAAGTAATGTGCCAGCTGTTGTAAGCATCATTACGGATCCAGTTTAAAAATAAGCGGTGTTTTGCGGCATTACTAATCCAGGCTATTGCATATCATCAGAGGTCAAAGCACATAAGATAGTTAAAAGACAGTAAACTGAGCACTGTGGTTCTACATAAAGATCTTTGCCATGACATGAATGACTGCTCTACAGAATACTGAGTGGCCAAAAAAAGGATTTATGCAAGTTGCAGATACAGCTTGTTGGCAACCTGCCGTGATGACATTTTTTGTTCCTCTATAAAAAAAACATATCGCCATTGGCACGGGTGTAGCTAGGTCTCCAAAAGATCCGGGGCTAAAGTCCAGAGCGTTGTCCACAGCAGATCTGATAGCAGTGAAGTAAAGAAGCTCACGCTCTCAGACGGGCATACGTATGCACACAAAATACATGTGTGTGTATATATATAATCTGATACTAGTAATACAAATAGTAGTTCCCCTTTAAGAATACATTTTATTAGCGATGTAGTAAATGGTCAAAATGTGACATCTGACATCACACTCAAACCTCTTAGCCATAAATATTGGTTCAGAAAATCAAAGTAGAATACATTGCAAATGTTGTATATTTTATTTTAGGATAGTACTTTATTTCATGTTTCCTAGTTTTAGAAAGTGGACAGGGCATAAGACATACAATTTAAAAAGTAAAAAAAAAAGTGACTCAAAGAGTTCACTTTTTTCCAAGTGGACTCTGTTATATTCTTAATTTACCAAATACAATGGATTCCTGTCATAAAGCTTAATACACTTTCTATAATTAATGCCTATATTAAGACTTATGACATTTTAACATCATATTTCCTACATCGAATACACTTGTTTATTATAACTGACATTGCAGATTTAGATAGTTGCAGCTTTAGACATGAACATGATATGAGGTGGACATGCCCCATACAGCACCATCAGCTTCTGCAAGCCTTAGTAATAGGTACTGTTCTCCTTGTGCTAATGCTTTGCTGATCCTGTATATTTGGTGAGGTTAATAAATGGCATTCACCCATTCATTCTTTCATTGTTCTTCATTTGGTGTTATATTGCAGCAAAACATCCTTATCCTTCCCCTTTCCGTTTAGAGCCAATTTTCAGTAAATAGAAGCCCAGAAATTCATATTTTCCCATATATCCATGAAAAGTAATCTTCTCATTAGCGATTTACAACAGTTTTCTAAGAAGATGTTTTGTCCTCTCATTAATCAATATCGTGTGGAAATTACGTTTTATATAGTAATAATGATGAAATGTACAACTCAATGCTTTCGTGAATCCATCTTTGCGCAAGTGATGAATAGGAAGTGAAAATGCATGTAGACAGCTTGAGCCCAATAGTCATATGTGTGATCAGGTGACTGAAAATCCTATTTGTAAGATGAATTCAAAACGTTACTGTCCCGAATAACCTTATTAACAGTGGCGGAACTACCGGGGTCGCGACTGTGACCGGGCCCTGGAGTTCTGCCAGTCAGGGGGGGCCCAAGGGGTGCCGAGCGGTCGTTTTCAGCAACCGCTCGGCACCCCTTGGGCCCCCCCTGACTGGCAGAACTCCAGGGCCCGGTCGCAGTCGCGACCCCGGTAGTTCCGCCACTGTTAATAAGGTTATTCGGGACAGTAACGTTTGGGCCCCCCTGACTGACAGAAATCCAGGATGCCTCTGCTCGCCTCTGCTCCCCGCCGCTGCTGCTGCTGCCGTCACTGCCGCCGTCGCTGCCACCGCCGCGCTGCCCAGAGTGCAGTGTTGGGAGCGTGAGGCGTTTGTCTTGGGTGCCGGCGCTTCACGCTGAACGCCGGCATATGACGTGGGGGGGGTAGGGAGGGAGAGGGTAGATCGTGAGAGGGGGGTAGGGAGGGAGAGGGGAGATCGTGAGAAGGGGAGTAGGGAGGGAGAGGGGAGATCGTGAGAAAGGGATAGATGGGTTGGGGGGGGCCTTCACAGATTCTCGCACCGGGGCCCTGAGGTTTCTAGTTACGCCCCTGCTTATTAAGTAAGCTTTTTGAGTGACTATGGTGACAGATGCACTAGCATTTTGCCAGGTACTGTTGGGCAGAATATGGTAATTATTCAGGTGATGGTTGGAGCCCCATGTCTCATGTCACAGTGGTGTATACCTTGAGGCCTCAAGGCAAAGTAGTAGTTGGCTATCTGTTTTAATTGGTCCCTTTCATTGTGCCAAAATTAAGAGTATCATTAATGGCAATGTTTAAAACTTTTATTTTTCGTGAAACAGTATATCCTTTGAGTTACCAAGGGGATAGACGATGGTTTTTAATGGAGAGGGCTACATTGGATGGACCTCATTCTACCTACCTACCTGTAATATTTTATTTATTTTTATTACAGCATGTTAAACCCCTTCATCCCACAGGGCAGGGTATGGAGGGGGAGACATGATTGGCCATCATGACTCTCCAAAAGGTATAGGTGGGCTACACACCCATAGGGGTGTTTTATTATTTTAACCCCCAATCACTCTCTATAGCAGACACGCTATTACGAGCCAGCCAACTTCCTCACACTTGTGCCAGCTTCATCAGTCAACAGTGATGGAGGCATGTTTTTTTTATTTACATCTTTTCTTTTACCTTTTTTTTACTTAAGTAAATGCAAATATGAGGGCAACTACTTTGCTGCTACAAAGTGGTGTTGACTGCTAACTCAGATTCCTTCAATAAGTGCAGAGACCCAGTTATTTGATTTCTGACTAATTGCAGCAGCTAAAATGTTCACATTCTAAAACAAATATATTTTCTTAATAATTGTATACATCAGGTTACAGTAATAGAGTTCAAACCTCTGTATATTCACAGTATATGCGTACTTCAGATTTTCTGACACTTTGAAGAGATCGGATGCTTTCGCTCCTTGATCTAATGCTTGATTTGTTGAATAGTCTTTGTGAGAAAGACCTACACATGAAGAAATATATGATGGGATCAAGACAGACATTGCATGCTGATAGGAAGAGTGATGATTCCCTGCAGTAGACCAAAATCCTATAGAAGTGTTCATCTAGAACTGAATCCAGGTTACTAAATAAAAAGGGGATCCTGCATAGATGGTAGGGTAAAAAGCAGATAAAAAATACCGCCACCACGATTCGGATGCTCTGATTGTGTCTCCGTGTCCGACTTGAGCAACTGACGAATGGCTTGCTTGATTTTTGGATGTGACGAGATATTGAAATGTAACACACGATTAACACAACCATCACGGTGAAGAATAAAAACATATCAATGTAAATAATGGCTTTGTGCCATTTCACTCCAAGTGGGCTTTTCAAATTTATGCAGTCATGTATATTTTCTCTGGTCGGTTGAATGTTTGTAAGGATTACATTAGGTAATGCAAGCAGAACCATAAATAGCCAGACACATGCAGACACCACCATGGTGAACTTAATGCTGTAGATTTTAGAGTTACCGAATGGTTTTACCACCTTCAAGTACCTGTCGATGCTAATGAGTCCAAGAAACGCAATGCTTGTATACATGCTGGTGTAGAATAAGATACTAGTGTAGCGGCAGAGGTAGACATTGAAATGCCATGCTGCGATTCCAGACGCTTGTATGATTTTAAAAGGAAAGGATAACGTCATTAAGAGGTCGGCAACCATAATGTTTTTCAGATAGAAAATAAAACTAGTTTTGTTCCGGATGTGGAAGAAAATCCATACTGCAAGTCCATTCAACATGACACTCCCAAGAAATATAACAAGGTATAGCACAGGAAACAAGATTCTAAGAAATTCATTGAAAACCGTTGCGTTGTCTCGTGGTTGAGTTACATTCACAAACATGTCATCCTTTTCATCTGTAAAAGGAAATTATTCAGTTAAAAAAAGACCAGAGCAGGCATATCAGTTCTTAAAATGTTAAACTGTCTAGAGATTAGTAAATTACTCAGATAACTAAGAATCAATGTACAAAAACCTTTTTTTAGACTTTTCTTTAATTTTCAACATTAGAAAAGAAAGGATTTATGGTAGAATAATTACCACATTAAAAAAAATAAAATTAACTTATCACAGGCAAAAACATATGAAAACTATGGTAAAGGATTGTCAGTATTGTCAGTATTTAATGATAAATATAAACAAAATAATGAAAAAGATCATTGGATTTATTAGTAATGAACCAATGATTAGGTATATATCATTTGGGGTCTGTCTATTTGATTGTTTTTCTGTTTACTGGGAAATTCATTGAGGTGGGACTTCTAAAACTTAGACATTGCATTCCATAGTTGTCTTGGTTTCAAAAGGCTTAGATGTTGTTTTCAATTTCAATTTCACCTCACATACACTGAAAAAGATGAGAGGCCATGACATTTTTACTACACTATACTCGACATAACACTCTGAAGCCATATTTATAAAGTGTTGTGAATTAGCCAAAACCTCTTGTCTTGAATAGCCTGCTAATGCCGAAAGCAGTTTACTTAAAAAAAAGGGGATTGTGCATTTACTTGGGGGGAATTTTCACACTGTTTTTTGGTTTGTTTGGTAGGCACAAATTACAAACATTTTGAGAGATTTTTTACCACTGTGTCTTGTAGTCTAAACCCATGATTCCACATATTTAACTTTTCCCTAACTTTCTGGTTCAAAATAAAGAAGCAGAGGCTCAGCACTCAAATGATAAGGTGAGTTTATTTCACACAGGCCTGTGTGAAATAAACTCACCTTATCATTTGAGTGCTGAGCCTCTGCTTCTTTATTTTGGATTTATTGAGGGACTTGGTGGTACCCTGGCTCGTG
The DNA here is from genome assembly GCF_027358695.1 of Spea bombifrons. Lineage (NCBI taxonomy): Eukaryota > Metazoa > Chordata > Amphibia > Anura > Pelobatidae > Spea > Spea bombifrons. Next base: position 94,665,620 of record NC_071089.1, on the reverse strand, counting down.
CACCATTTCACTGCTGAGTGCTGCATTCCAACCTCTCTTTTTGTGTAACTTTCTGGTTCCTGAGTAGAACCATACTCAACATGCTTGGCTTAGATTGTACAATATTCCATGTTTATTATTTTATGTTTTTATTATTATGTTTATTATTTATTTTCTGTTTGGAATTTGACCATAGATATGACTTTATCATGCAAAACAAATGTGAGCTGTCCTATGGTGCTTCCATGCTTGGCAGCATCTCAAGTTTTAGCTCTCATATGCCACTATAGAAGAAAAGTCTCCATCATTATATCAGTCTGATACTAGATATGATCCATAATTCTGCTTGACTTTGGATATGAATGAATATGTGTGTGTGATAGCATGGATGTGTAAGTGGGGTGGGGCATTGCACAGGGAGGCTGTTTGAGGCAAGAATGGCACAGGGAGGCTGTTTGGGGGCAAAGACGGCAAGTCCTATGCTTCCAATCTGGGTGTTAGGCATGTCTCGTGGATGCAATCTGGGTGCCAGGACTGACATGATACTAAAGGGGGGATCTGGCTGGGTGGCATAAATACAAAATGTGGGGCTGGCTGGGGTCGAAATGCAAGAGTGTGGGGGCATTATTTTACAAGAGGGTGGTGGCATCACATAAGTCAATATTAAATGGGGGGTGGGTCTGGGTGGTGGGATAAATATACAATGTGGGACTGGCTGGGGCAATACACAAGGACATGGGGGCATTTATTCAATACTAAAGTGAGGGCTTTCTGGTGGGATAAATACAAAATGTGGGGCTGTCTGGTGGGATAAATATACAATGGGGGGGCTGGCTGGAGGCACAAATACAAGTTAGGGCTGGCTGCATCAATACACAAGGAGCGATCTGGGGCCATCATATAAATAAATCTTAAAGGGAGGGACAGTCTGGGGACCTAAATACACAAGGGGAAAAAACACAAAAGGGGGTCAATGACAAAGCAGTGTGGAAAATAAATTTTTTCTACTGTTGTAGCTTAGCCTGTCTGGGTGTGGGTGTAGCAGAGCCTGTCCTGGTGTGTGTGTGTTTAGGTGTCGGCAGAGCCTGTCCTAGTGTGTGTGCTTGTTGGTCCGTGTGGCAGAGCCTGTCCTGGTTTATGTGTCTGGGTGTTGGTGTGGCAGAGCCTGTCCTGGTGTGTGTGTGTGTTTAGGTGTCGGTGTGGCAGAGCCTGTCCTAGTGTGTGTGTTTGTTGGTCTGTGTGGCCGAGCCTGTCCTGGTGTGTGTGTTTGGGTGTTGGCGTGGCAGAGAGTCTGTGTGTGTGTTTGGTCATCTGTTTCCTGGCACTTTGCTTACTGTAGGAAAAAATGTAACTATTTAATTTTTACTTATCCAGAGATAAAATGCCCTCCTGAATTTGTAGTCACTTTAGAGGATAAAACTTTCTAGGCCCAGAAATCAGTGAGAGGAAAAGTAAATGTTTCATGTTGTTTAATCTATTTCAATCTGCATATTTTATTAAAAAGGATTAGTTGCACTAAATTGTGGCTTCGGCCGTCTCGTGTATGACAACTTTTTTTAGTGTACTGATATACTCCCAATCCCATAAAATAAGATTCTATGTTATACTATCTGCCGAGAGAGAGAGAGAGAGAGAGAGAGAGAGAGATGATGGCGAGAGATAATGGAGAAATAAATAGAAAGAGGAGGATAGATAAAGAGAAATAGAAGAAATAATAGTGAATAGTAAATACTTTGAGCTAGGGACTCTACTGTAAAACTAGGAGTAGAACAGCTAAACTTAAATAAAATTATAATTCCTACTGTTTCATTTCCTGTAATTTCCAACTCTAAATTCCTGTTTGTAATTTTGAACAGTAGCTAGTGTTTAACCATTTTCACATGTAGTGGCATGCATTTTTTAGCAAAGTGCAACATTTTAATGATATTTGGAAAAACACAGAGGGAGCACTGAATTTCAAAATAATTTTCAAATAATTATTCCTTTAAATCTCCCTAATTATAATACCGGATCTGATTCCGAATCTGAAAGCTGGCAAAGGATTTAGCTAGTAAACCTTAAGAATTTGCCTGGTTCATTTGATAATTAACTGTGCAATAATTTTTTTCTGAGCACATAATATAAAGAGTAAATAATATTCTTTAGTATAATACTTTGTGTATGTAATGACCACAACGGCAACGGTAGTGCTTTAAAGTAATCTCTTGCTACTATGGGAAATCACTCTGGTCATGTTGTAACTCATCTGGGTGTGTTACTGTGAAATGACTTATAAGTGTAGGTGGTAGTTTGCAAAGTGGATCAGTAGATCTCTATAACACACAATTGAATCCATGAAAACATGTCCCAGTAAGTGTGACACAGCACTAAAATGGGTGAAAGAAATCCTCCGGGGAAATCTGTTATTCCAGGGTTGAAATTAGGTTCCACTGTGTGTTTTTTTTCTTTTCTTTTTGTTTTTTAAAGATATTAATACTTCATTGCAGAATTTTTTTTCAGTAGAAACAAAAGTGTTAGTTTTTTTTCCCTGCCACCTTCACAACTCTACATTCCTTCTTCCCTCTGTGGCCATTCCTAAGCAGGTGGCAGTAGTGCAGGAGATAGCCTGGCACGAAGTGCTCAAGTATATCTTATAGCCACCTGTATGCTTCAGCTTCGAAGATTGCAGCATGCATCCGACACACTGTGGCTTTGGGGAGCAATTCATCTTATGAGAAGTTGTTGCAAATCTTCGGAACCAATTCCTATGAATTCCAATTTCTATGAATGCAGGTTACCACCATCCCCTCTTTTCCTTCCCAATTATCAGCTCTTTTCCTTCCTCTGTATTTTATCTTGCTCTCTAAAACTCCCTTTTTCTCCATAAGTTTTTTTTTGTCCTGCCTCCTCTTGTAGTAAATTCGAATTTTGCTCTCTCCTTATCTTTCTCCCGCATTTTTACCTCTTCTTGTTTTCTATCATTTCTGTAGCCACTCTTCATTTGCTTCCTCCTGCATTACCAAATCATCTTATTTACGACAAGTCGTTGCCTCACTCAATCTAGCCCTCAATGACACAAACCTCCATAAATAATGCATATGACTTGCAATCACCATGCAAAAGCTAATGTCGTATTTTTGGGTTCAGCATCATCCGGTAGCCATGACCAGGCTTTTGCAAACAGACCTCCATGGGGTACCAGGTATATGAATGGGCCTAAATACTCAGCACCCAAAAAAAGCTGTATTTCAAACTGTACTTCCACAATTTTATTAGTTCTCTCTATTCCTTCAGGACACTAATGTTATGAATTATTTTACTGATGCTTCCTGTAAAGTACATTTTACCTGGAAAATTTCCACGCAGGTCTAACGCCATTGCCCTAATGTGTAAGGAGACACTGGAATATGCTCCTCTTCCAAATGCTTTTGCAGCTTGTCAACCCTGCAAATGAAAGAATACTGTATAAATCACAATCTATTTATTTTTTAGACAAATACATGCAGTACTTACCCAATATATTCACTCATAAACAAGACACATACCTCAATGTGGATTACTAATCATGGCATTATGAGCCTGCCAATGACTCACTAAGGGTTTTGTGTATTATTGTCCAGCTTTACTCGGAAAACTGCAGTAGCCCAGCCATTTAATAGTTAATAAACCTCCCTTAAGAGGTTTGTTTTATGGTGTTATTTTATGGGGGTTAATTCTTAAAGGCGCACTGCAGCCATCACATGCATATAATAGCTGAGTGGGGCTGTATGGGTCATTGGAGTGTCCCTTTAAGCTGCACTGTACACATTCAACAAAATCTGCCATAGAACATCACAATGTGAAATGTTTCACCAACACTGAACCTAAACGCCTTATGTTTCATCCAAACCGTACCCAGTATTTGTCTTTCCTGTCCATATATATTTCTGCTACATTTGCCCCTTGTATGCATACATTCCTTGCACGGTGCCTCGGTACTCAGATTGCGTGTTACAAATGTGTGTTGTGGAGTAAGAAATGAATGGTAGTGATCTATAATTTGGTCAAAGAGGAAATATTTGTAATCATGTATTTCAAAAATGTACTTCCCTAAAGTACTTGCTTGTTTTTATAAGATTACCAGTCTGGTAGTGGTGTAATTTTACATGACTTGCTTTACCACCGATAATTATGCTGCTGCTTTAACTTTATGACCTGCTGTACATTGTGTGAATTAAGAAAAGCCAAAACCAAGTAATAAAAGTAATAAAATAAAATACAGTGCAATACACGAAGATCATTTTATAATTGAAAATAATTTACTAATTTATGATAAAATTGGCAGCAAAAACATAGTATAGGTTGAACAATCTATCACTTTACAATTCTTTGCTACAGAATGTTTACAGTTAGAGGAGACAGGGGGTTCGTATTCCTCTGGTATGCACAGTGGCCATTATTTTAATTCATAGCGGAATTAAGACTACTTGTTCTAGAACACAGCTATGATATATGAAAACAGAACTTACAGGTATCATGCATTTAAATACATTTTTCTTTAAACCATTTTATTTTTTATGGAAAATATGAATTAGCGACTAAAATTTGTCATTCGTTCATTTCAGGCTCCAGGGGCTGGATAGGCAGCTGCTGAATTGAAAGCTGAACCCATCCACCGGGGTATATGCAGTTATATGATTTCTTTATATTCATTATGTTGGCTTGGTCTCTAAATATTTAAATTGACAGCTTGGTCTGCCACATAACGGAAATTCCCAAGCCCATTGCAACCCCAGACACTGGATAATTACTTGGAAGTTCCTTCTAAATATTAGCCCTTGAAGTGAGTGAGACATTAATTTGGGATGGACAGCTAGACATACTTGGCAAATGAATTTTCATATCTACCTCTATTGGTGATACAATATCAGTTTCTTGTTTATGAAATGCTATGCCATTTGAATCATACAATGAAATCTTAAGACATCTCATGAATCTCCATATTACTTGGAATGTGGCTTACAAAACTTCAGAAATACCCTGACTGACACTAGTGGGAATTTTTGATAGACCTTATTCTTTCATGTGACTTGGGTTGCCAAGTGGCCGGAATTTTACCAGGTTGAGCATTCTTTTTTTTAAAGGTCAATTCCTTTTACCAGTTGTATTTCCTAACTGGTTCTATAAACATAGAAACATAGAATTTGACAGCAGATAAGAACCATTCAGTCCATCTAGTCTCCCATTTTCCCTGATGTAAGGGATTCAAACCCCTTGTCCTTGGTCTGAACTGGTCCCATAATGAGGATAGCTTTTTGTCTATCATATACCTGTTTAAATTCCCTCACTGTATTAGCCTCCACCACTTCTGCTGGGAGACTGTTCCATTTATTTACTACAGTAAAACTTACATTACCTCTAAAGTCATTTGACTTGTTCCACCTGGAAGGTTGGCCCTGTTGCAGACCTTTGTATCATCTGCAAAAAGACATATGACCTTTTGTAAAACCACTCATAAAATGGGCTCAATAGTGATCCCTAAGGTACCCGACTAGTAACAAGTTCATCCTCTGAATATACACCATTAACTACAACATTCTGCCTCCTGTCACTCAACCATTGCCTTTCTCCATTCAACCCTTTTGACACCCAAACCCATAGACTGCAATTGCTTTATAAGTCTTCTGTGGGGGACAGTGTCAGATGCGTTACTGAAATCAACTATATCAACAGCTCCTCCCTGGTCTATTATCTTAGTTACCCAGTCAAAAAAATGACTTATCCCTATGGTAATCCATAGGGTGCTGTTTCTGATCATGCAAAGCATTTACTTCCAGATATTTAACAATCTTATCCTTTAGTGTGTTTTTTTACTTTTATCTCCGTGTGTGCTTTGGTGCATCTAATAATGTGCTTAGCTTTATATTTGGTCTCAACTTTCTCTTCCTAAATCTGCTTATAGTTCCTAAAAGCTACCCTTTTCTCCTTCAATATTTGTGCCACGCCTGCAGGGTACCACAATGGTTTTACTTTTCTTTTAGTCTTACAAAGAAATGTTATGTAATGTTCTGCTGCCTTTATCAGCCATGTCCTGAACCTACACTAGCTACCCCAACACACTCTAGGTTAAAATATCCTCCAACCCTCTAACCATCTTCTTCCCTAGTACTGCATTCCTCTCACCATTGTGGTGCAGCCCATGCCTGCTGTAGCCAAAAATCTGACCAGTTCTTTAAAAACCTAAATTCCTCCTTCCTACACCACTTTTGCAGCCATGCATCTATCTACCTAAGCTCCCGCTGCCTCCCTGGTGTAGCATGTGGTACAGGTAAGTTTGTAACCCAGTGCCTCAAAATCATTTTAATCCACAACATGCTGAACCTGAGCACCCAGGAGACAGCTAAGCATTCACCATTTAGGCAGGTTACCCTTTCTACTTTCCTAATAATTGAGACCCCCTACCACCACAACCTGCCTAGCTTTCCTATCCTTTTCTTTCTGTCTTCCCCAGTATCCTTGCACAAACTGACAAAAATATTGGTTTGAGCAAGTCCAGAGCTAGTCACCCTAAACTTATTATCCCCACTTCTAGAGCCAGTTTTTTTGCAGACAGAAGGCCGCGTTGTAACAGTCCAGTCTCTACTTTGACAGTAGATGGATGCACTGTAACAGTGTAACAGTGCTCACACAGAGCACCGGTACAATTAAAAAGAATGCAATGAATAGGAAGTCTACCCTATGTTAGCAGAAAGATACAATGTAAAGGATATATTGTAACTAACCAAAGGCACAGACCATAGCCTCTTCTGTTTCAGTATGTGCCTTTCTGTGTGTACTTAACCTGTTTTAATTGCCATGCCTATAGGTAGTTAACTTCATCAATGCTGGAAAGCAAAACCTCCCTGTGTGTGGGTGTAGTTAACATTTTCAATGCTGGAGTGCAAAATGGCCTTGTGTGTAGTTAACTTTTAACACTGGAGTGCAAACCTTTGTGGGTGTGATAGCGGTGTGATAATGTAAACAATGGGTGGGTGTGTGGCACCATGGCTTCAAGTGGGCACTGGGACATGTTACTATTTTACACCCTAACTCCGTCTAGATTGTAAGCTTGTTTGTCATTTGTTGCTTCTGTAAGTAAAATTGTTATGTTATATACTACTTGTTATGTCCTGTCTACCCATTGTACAGCGCTACGGAATATGCTGATGATATATAAAACATCAAATAATAATTATTATTATTATACTGTGTACAGTGTGCCAGTTTGGCAATCCTACATTAACTAATTACACATGCATTGTATACTTTAAAGTGCATCTATAATTACAAAACAACTATTTTTTATAGGTCAAATATATTATTCAAATCTAAAAAATAATGGAATGATGGTTTTTCATACTCATGGCAGTCACTATGTTTCCATAAAACTACATAAACTGAAATCTGAAAAGTTGGAGGACACTGAAAACTTTCCTGAAACTCACCTTTTTATTTTACAAAGTCTTTTTTTCATGCTCAAAAATAATTTGGATTGAATCTTCACTCTGTAAGTTTATACATTATAGTAGACACTTACCTTTAACTAAGAACAAATCTAGGATTTAGTTACTTTTTGAGGCCTATAGAACAGTCTCTAATGTTATCTGATAGGAAGTTAAGTTGATACCTAGTATGTTTATTGATCTCTCATGACTAGACCATGTTTTCTGTCAGTTACATAGGCTTGTTATAGACATATTAAAAAGTTAGTATAAGGAATTAGTACACATACATAATCTAGACTTCTGCCCAATGGTATAAGGTACAATGTATTGCTTATTTTCTTTAATGTCCACAACAAAAATCACCAAAAATGACCAGTACTCATGCATTGCTTCACTATATTAAAAGCAGTTCAGATGTATATTAGATTCATTACCCAATTAATGGTGAGATTATAAGAGCTTGTAGTACATGAGTATTTTCCTGGTCTTCAATATACCAGATGTGCTTTTTAAAGAAAATCTTACCTTTGCCCCTTGCATGAAGTTTGTTTGTGGAGTCAGTTTGCTGTCGTGTCTGATATGACCAAAATAATGTGTTTGCATGTGAATACCAGCATTTAAACACATACAAGCTCATCAGAGCTCAACACATGTGCTCTTGGTTGTTATAAAGTTAAATGCCATTAGTGTTTGCATAAAGCTGAAAGTAACAAGTTTCAACTTGACAACAGCAGGATATGTTTGAATAAAAACCTTGTCTACGGGATGTTAGAAGAAAGCTATTTTGATTTGAAAACTAAATTTAAAAAAATACATGTTTTAAGTTACTAGTATGAGATCATGAAAATATTATGTTGTTGTAGCAAGTGAATAAAGGTATAACAGATAGACATCTAGTCTACACTGCAGACTAAATATAACTCACTTAAACATGTCTTGGTATGTGGGGGTTTTTTAGGATGTATATATATATATATATATACATATATATACATGTTTTTAGCTGAGTTATGGAAATTGTAATACAAATTACAACTGTATTCGAACATACATGGAGAGTTTTTTTCTGGCTGATATATGTGTTTCGAGATAATTTGCTTTAAAGCCATATACAATATGCCATATAAAACCAGTTTTTCTTAAAATTTCCATCAACACTCATTTTACCTTTACTGAAGTCCTCATGGTCCATTCCTCATTGTCCAGCACCAGAGACTCTTGGAGATGACTGTTCCATACGTGTTCACATTCCCATAATTCTTTACTGACATATGATCGGTAACATTAAAACTGTGCAGCTAGAAGCAAACATGCCTTTATGACTGAAGATCCGAAGCAAAAGAGATGGACGCGGGATTAAACCACTTCTGGCACCTGTTGGGAGAGTCTAAATCCTTTAGCTTTAAAGGATCATATCCCTCATTAATGACAATGAGTCACAGGGAAGTGTGGAGGAGACCTACGAATTAATTGTTCAGGTCAAGTCTAAACGTCTCCCGTTGGTAAGGTGTGCTGCTTTAGAATAGAATGCTGGGCGGATATTCAGAAGATAATAGACTCAAAACTGTGTATAGAAATCATTTGTAACGTGTCATTACATTTTTAATTCACTTTTGAGCTGTCTTTGTTTCTCTTTGGAGTTTCTATAAACAAATGAATTTATGTCCTGAAATTTTCCTGAAGGAACATTATTTATACTTGCAATATGTTGCGTTTAACTGTATTATTCCTCCCTTGTTGAATAAAGCAAAATGTACCTTATATTTTATTTAGGTTAGAAAACCCTTCAGTATCTTAAAATGTATAGTGCAAAGTAGCTAAAGTGGGATGTGAGGGACAAGTTTATTAAAGGGTGAAACTTTGAAAGGATGAAACAGATGCTTAATAAATATTGATGTAATAACAAATGCCTCTTTATAAAGCACTGTCATATCCTGCACTAAGAAAAGGTTCAAATGCTTTTATTTGCTGAACATGGTTGGGTTCAGTATTATAGTGAAGCTCTAACCCATCAGATGCAGCATGTATCTCTATAATATATCTATTGTAGGGGATCAGCAACAAACATTTGAGTGCCTTTCACATCAGGGCAGAAGGCTTTGACCGCCTGCAGAAACTCTATACATTTTTATTGAAAAGCATAAAAACTGGGCTAGTTGGCAGATGCATCAGTCAGATGAATAGAAATAGGCCTTCAACTCATAAATATCAACTCACCTCTAAAGAAGTCTAGTTGATCTAAAAAAATGTCTGATTTGAAACTTTTAATGAAGAGATGAGTAATTCTCGAGTCTGGTTGTCAAGTGCTGTTGAGAAAAGTAAGTGTTTGGAGGATCCCTTTATTTGTTCCCTTCAAGTATGACATTGTCAGATGGAGCCACTTTATGGAGGTCACGTGATGTGGCTTCTCTTCCACCTTGACTACTTAAGGGCCCAAAGAATCCAGTAAGGTATCATTTTGTTTTCTCTGACTACATGTGGTATTTACTGTTTGATAAGCATGGCCTTGCATTGCATTGCATGTGAAGTCCTGACCACGTAGCTCCTACGCCTGAGAATTACTTTGTATACAATCATCCAGGTACCTCTCAACTCTGCTTACATCACTTACACCAGCACCACCTCAAGGTTAAGGAAGTGACCCCCATTTGGTTTTGCACTGCAGGACCACTATCACCAGCAGCACTGCACCGATGGATACACACATCCAGCAGCATGTTATGGGACTCAATTCCTTCATTAATTGGACCGGTTTGATTAATTGATGCATCAGAGTAAGGAAGGTGATATGGCAGCAGTAATAGCAGGGCACTGGTAGTAGGTGGATGGTGGCAGCCCCACCATACAGGACATTGAATTTGAACCAAAACTAGGAAAATACTTATCCCTCAGAGCAGGGCCGGCCGAAGACTTAACGCCGCCTGGGGCGAAGTTTAAAACGCCGCCCCCCCCCGCCGACGCCGGGGGGGGCGGCATTTTAAACTTCGCCGACGCCATTATCTACCCCCGCCCCCCCCCGGTACTTACCTTTAAACAGTCCTGCTGCGAGTCTCCCTGCTCTGCCACGGTGCCGGCTTGTAATGCTGAGCGCCGAAAATTGACGTCACTTCCGGCGCTCTGCATTACAAGCCGGCACCGGGACCGAACAGGGAGACTCGCCGCAGAGGAGAGAGAGAGAGGGGCGCCGAGCGGGTAAGCGAAAACCACTCGGTGCCCCTCTCTCTCTCCTCCGCTTAAAAAAAAAAAAAAAAAAGCGCTTGGGGCGGCAAAGTGCCGCCCCTTCTAAAGTGCCGCCTGGGGCAATTGCCCCAGTCTGCCCCATTATAGGGCCGGCCCTGCCTCAGAGTAACAGAGTAACCAGATGCAGAGCAGGGCATAGGGCAGGGACTGGCAAACAGTTGGAGCCCCCCCCCCTGCATTTTAAAAATAAGAACAAGAATTTATCTACTTAAGTAAGGAAGGGCATTGATGCACGGGGGGTGGCACAGAGCAGAACAGGCCAAGCACTGAACCTCCCATATTAGAAAAAATAAGAACTGATTCCCCAGAGTAAGAAAGGTGAGAGAGGAGCAGCAGCAATAGTAGTAGTAGTAGGGCACTGGACCTGGGCAGGCAGACACAGGCAGATGATAGGCACATGCAGACATGCAGAGGGAGAATTCCTGGTAACCATCATTGACAGGCATCGCAGGTGACACCATGATCGCATGTGTGAAGGATCCCTTTATCCATTCCCTTTATGATTAACTTAACATATGGGGCCAAGCTGCGGAGGTCACATGACAACTCTTCTCATCCTCCTTGAATACTTAAAGGTCCAAAGACTCCTCTAAGGTACCCTTTCGATGTGTCTATTCTTACTTTGCTGAATTTGTGTATTCAGGTGTCCTGACCTGACTTGCTTAATTACGCAGATATACTGGTGTCCTAACCTGGCTTGAACCACATAGCTCCTACTTCTGAGACTTGCTCTGTATACAATTATCTGGAAACCACTCACCTCTGTTCCCAGGTTCCTGGTAATCCTGATATAACAGTAACCTCTGCAACTGACATGCTGTTTAGTGACAAAACCAGTCCTTCTTAAACACCATGAAAGGAAGCAGCTTCACTTACTATTCTTCTGCGTGTTGTGTGCCTAGTTTTTTTCATGCGCAAACCATTTTACATCACATTGGATGTCAAAGCCTTACTAATGTTATTTAGGGTTCTATTGATGTTTGATGGCAAATAATGCAAATAAGAGTGGTATATCCTCACTCTGAAGGTGATTTTCAATAAACCGGTAAACTAGAATAAACTAAACTCTCTAGCTGGTGTATAACAAAAAAGTAGAGGATTCCATGACTTTTTTTGAGGCATTGATAACAGGCTTAATTTCTGTAAGGTAGATGAGTGTATTTCTTGTAAGAATGTATCACTACTGCTCTTATACTTACATGATTTGTCCTAGGTCTAGCATGGGCCAAAGGGGTCAAAGGGGTAGCGCCACTACTCAATAAGCCAGTTAAACCGGAAATCACTGATCTCTCCAACCAGTCTGTTAACATTATGGAGGTCTGTGTGAGACAGCCAAGTCCTCCATAGTCTCTTTCTACCCATGCGTCCTTAAAAAGTGGAGAGGCAGGATGTGACATTATATCCCACCATGCAACAGTAAAGAAGGAAGTGCTGAAGTAGCAGCTCGGGGCACTGCCTTGGGTAAGGCTTAGGTCAGCTCTGAAGATAAATAAGTCGCTGCTTATACCTTTAACACTATTTTGTGTTGCAACTTATTAAACGATGAAGTCCAACTATTCACACGTTAATAACATTACCCCAGTCTCCTTCCATTCAAGCATTTTTTGGTAAATAGTATCTGATGTGAAATGTATAAAAGAAGCAGGTAAGCATTCATTATTCACGGGGTTAGAGAGGACACAGTGCTTGTGTGGTTTTTTTTGCCAGATCTTTAATCTAATGATTTTATAGAATACCAAGTTCTCTAGGGAATAATTGTGAATTACAGAGGAAATGTTTTGTTCCATGTTTTACATAATTAAATGGGATCTTTAACGCTTACTGAAGATACACTTAAAAACTAAAGTACAAATGATCACTCAAGGTTTTTGGATTTAACAGGAAATTGTTAATTCACTTGAATCACATACATAAGTAATGAACATTATAGTGTTTGTTTTAACTTATAAAATGCTTTCCCTTTGCAACACTAACTAACATGAACGGTAAGGATGCTTAGCCAGAGGTGGGACACTGAAACTTATATTGAAATGTTCACTGTCACAATAACAATAACAAGGGGAAACACTAAAAGTAAAAAAAAATTAATGTAAAATCGAGTAATATTAATGGTACAAGTGAGGACGCCAGCTACTCCATGCAAAAAAGGCATTTAGACTCATTTGTCTCCCCTCCGGATGATTGATGTCATTTTTGGTTTTGTTTCAGGTTTCCTTTAAATAATCAAATTGTTTTCATTACTCCTTTTTTTACAATTCTGAAAATGTTGGTAGTGTGGAATGCATCTGTATGGAGATTGTAATGTGGATTTTTTAGCATGTTACACACAGGTTTTGTAGATCACAAACATATCATAACCATGCCATATCCATGCCAAAATACTGCTCTGACGGTGTGCACTGCTTGATATTCCTGACAAACAGGAATAACAGAATGAGATATTGCATCACAGACCATGTGGTTATTAAAAGGCACGAAACCATTTCCTGCTTTAGCTGAGCAGTTACATGTTAGATACATTGCGCTGGATTGAATTGCTAAAGAGAATTCTCAATCACGCGTATAGGAAATGCCCCATATCCTATACTACGGAAATGTAAAATTAAAAACAGAGGTCTAGATCCGTTACCCAAAATACAATTTATGACTGTTTTTTTAAGTAATTTTTGATGTATGGTTATTTAAATTATTATTTCTGTTACCTTTATTTATGAGTATGGTTGAGTCCATAAAGCTACATCGTATTTTGAGAGCTTTTTAAAGTTTATAACAAACTGGCTTTTAAATCACAGAGGGAATATACACAATGGTACATTACATTAGAAAAGCAATAGCATCTGACAAATATCCGTTGCCTCCTCATTACAATTTTAACTATTTAATTATCAATGTCTCTTAGATGTTGGTTTAATTATTGTTAATAATATCCTTATTGTCTTTGGGTTTTTAATACTTATACATTGCTTATTGTAATCTGTAAATGCCATTATATGGTTACATTTAGTGCACTGAACTATAAAATGTAGGATTTTGTAAAACATATGTCTGTGATGAAACATCTGCCATGCCTGTTTTGATCGGTTGTCTTTCTTTGAGGCAGTGTACAGATGGAAAATATATGGATCTGCATCTGTAATCATAAAGTGCATTGTGCTGGGAGAACGAACACTTCTGCTGTTTAGGATGTTGTTTGGTTACACTGTGGACTCATTAGCCACTTGTGTTTCCAGGCTTGGATTTCTAGAGCCAGAGAACCTGAGTATCAGTTTCCTGAAGGGCTTGCACAGTAGCACGTATATTAAGGGATCCATGCACACATTGGTGGTTGCCATCCATAACGTGCTTTCTTTAGCTAGAAACAGTTTCTTTTGCAGGTGACAGTCCTTTATAACACCAGTCTGACTAAACGTATAGGGAATCCGTGAGAAATGAAAAGGTGCAAAACACAAGAAGAATACCACGACCACTACAAAAACCCTTGCCTTAATCTTTTTTGTTCTAGAAGAGTTTGTGCTTCTTGATTTTTGGTATGATTTATAAACCTTCTTGGTGATAATCGTGTAAAATATGATCATAGATATAAAAACAGACCAGAAGATAAACTGGCAAATATAATTAACAGTTTCGTGCCACTTGAGACCCAATGGGCTCTTTAGATTGGCACATTTTTTAACACTTTCTGATGTCGCATTTTTATTGGAGAGGATCATGTTTGGTAGAGAGATTCCAAAAATAAGTATCCATACCCCTAGAGAAATCCACTTGGCAATATATGTTTTATCCATTCTGTTCTTTTCTAGAGGTCGGACGATCTTTAGAAATCGATCAAGTCCTATGAGGCCAAGAAATATTATACTAATGTACATGGTTTCATAAAAAAGCACTGCTGAAAAACGGCAAACAAAATATTTCAATTTCCATGGCGCCAGGCCCGAATCTGTGAGAATCTTGAATGGTAACATTAATACCATTAGGAGGTCAGCAACCAAAGTGTTTTTGAGGAAAATAACAAAAACCGTGCTACTGGGGACATAGAAGAAAATCCATAGAGATAAGGTATTCAAAATAAATCCGAGGATGAATACGATGGCATACAAAACCGGAAACACAAAATGTGTAGTCCTATTGTCACGGCTGCAATATCGTGGAATTAGACTGGATCCATTAGAATTGTTAAACGTTTCTGTGTTCATGGCTGAAACAACATAGAAAAGAATATATTACATTATTATGTACTGCATAACTCATTTCCTCCATTTCCTAACATGATTAATATTTGATGAGATGGTGGGGAGATCCCTTTCGATGTCTGTGTATGTTGGGTGACATCACACTGTTCTACTGGAAAAGAGCCTACATTTTATATCATAGATGGAACATGAAGACTATTTTGATAATTTGCTTTGCCACATACTCAAACTATATGGTTAATGTTGGTTGCGTACAATAAGGCATTGTTTATGTTGTGGGTTTCATTTCCTCCTTCCCTATTAAAAAGAGTCAACAAACGCTATGCAAATAATCATCTATCTATCCACTACATTTCATTAGACAACAGTTATGTGATTGTTACTCTGATTACTTAAGCCTTTTATATTATTTTAGCAATATGTGTATATTTAAGGACATCATACAAAAAGATTAGACGATTAGGCAATTTGTTGCCAGATATTCAGTTTGCTTAAATTGAAATTAACCTATTACTAGTTTCTTATTTGGGTGATTTTATAAAAAAAAATGCCCTTAATGTATATCTAGTTGTTGTCAGTCTAGTGCACTAACCAGAATATAGGCATCCCTAAATCAGTCTTGATAAGCTTCCCAATTATCATGTATACATAACCCATAGTTTTCTGATAGATTGGTTTGTTAAAAAAAAGTAGGGTAAGTATTTATTCCTGTATTACACATATAGAATAATATACAGATTTAGCATTTATGTAAAATCTATGTTAAGTCCTGAAAAAAACAAAGGTCTTGGTGCTTATAAGTGCGGAAATTATCACACATCCCTTAAAATGTTGGTCCTATACAATGTGAGCACCTGATTACTGGCATCCCTTTTTTTTTTAACAAAAATATACTTCCAGTTATTTATGAAGAGAAATTTGTATTTATTGAGAAACGTTGATAATCTGTTATAGAGAAGAAAGTACCCCATTAACTATGTTTTGCAGGGAAAACCAGGTGAGTTCTACAACACCCTTTATAACATATAGTTATTGCGGTCAGGTTTTTATTTTAACTCTACATATACCTAAGCCTGATGCACAAGCGTATATGCGCCTAATGCATCTATAGATGTGGTGCTTCTATTGAACAATGAAACAATTGGTTAATGCTCTATTAGTGCCTCTAACAGAAACACAACTTTAGACATAGGAAGACCTGACAGTGATTTATATTATGATTACCCAGCATGGGTTATCATAATACTCATAATATAAATCACTGTCCTTAATCACTTAAGGATGACATATTGACAAGAGAAATACAGTCTTTTATTGATGTAATATCTGTAATTGTATCCATATCATTTTTAGATTGTTCTTGAGAGACCACTGAAGTTATATCAGATTGAACATCTTAGTAAACATCAAAGTATATTTCATTACTAATGACATCATTCATGTAACTTAGGTCAAACTTATGATGAGTTATATTACTGATATCATAAAACCCACCTCTTCTCCACTGCTTGCAAACACTGATACTATCTCTGTAGATGTATATTCTCTATGCACATGCGACTTGTAGTTCTGGCTGGAATGGATTGCTTACTTTTTTGTGTAATTTGATTGTGAAGTGTTAAACTTCTCTTTTTTCCTGAAACTTCCCCTTTCTCTCAATTTCATATTATATCTAGTAGTGTTCTACTCTTATTGCAATAATACAATTGACACTATGTCACATTGATTGCATGATGTAAAAGTTTCCTTTATGTAGAGAACAACACTTGGATCTTTGTGTTGCAAGATATTCTGGTAAATGGGATGCAGCTTTATGAATCCATCACAATATTGAGATTTATGAACGTTTAGCGACATCAGTATGTTTATGTTAAAAATACTTTGTTAAAAAAAATGAGGTTGGGATTTATTTTCCAGAATTTTTAAGTGATTTCATTGATTTTTGTACTCCAATTTATTTTTCATACTATACAAGCCTAATAGCAGATCCTGCTAAAGTAAATTGTGTGCATATTGCATACAATTTGCAATTATGTTAATAAATGTGTACTGCACAAATTTGTTTTACATGTAAGGTGAAATTTTTTTTTTCATTTTCACTTAAAAGACTGCCGACAAAACCAAATAAAAACAGGCTGAAGAAATATTTGTAATTATTATCTTTTTGGAATTTGTGTAAATTGTCTAGCTAGTGCTAATTATTAACACATTAAAATAGTAAAAAAAAGAATTTACTATTTTGGGGGGGTTACTACATGCACTCACATCTTGTATTTTTCAGGTCAATACCTAATATAAGACAACACGCTCAAGCAAAATCAGCACGTTCCAAAAAAGATTTTGAAAACCAATGAACTGGATAAAATTAAGAAGATATTACTTATAAGGGTTTTCTTGCCTACGGGTGTCAAAAGGCAAAAGCAGGCATTTATGAATTACTGTCACTTAACATATTATTGTATTAAATTCAAGAGATATGTGATTTAATTAAGAAATGTAAATGTGTGGTTAAAAACAGTTTCACTGTAAGGAAATCACCTTAAATTTTAATTTTAGAGAAGTAATCAATAACTTCTGATTTTGTGAATCAGGGGTACTTCTTCCTGTTTTGTTGTTGGCGCCAGGCACTGGAAAACGTCTTCCTCTTTAGGATTTGTTGACTCTGCATAGTATACATGATGACTTGTTAGAAAACACCATGTTTTACTAATAATAGCTATAACTTTCAGGTTACATTTAGTCATAAACGCATACAAAATCTAAAATTGTAAAATAAAAAAACGATAGTTTTATTTGTCACAAGATAAGTGAAGCAAGACAATTCCTAGAGCCATGGCTCTGGTCCACGTTATCTGTGCCATACAGCATGCTATTTCATGTGATCTCATAAGTTTATTATCTTTTTGGTTTGTTCGGGTTTTATGTACCAATTGGAGCTGGACAAAAAAAGAAATCGGTAGAAATTAGCACTTTTCATATGAGAAAACCTTCACTTCGAATGTGTAAACTGCCTGCTGATCCACATTCTCAGTTCACAGTACTCCATCAGAAGCATGTATTAATGTCCACAGAGGAAAAATCTTATTGTATCAACAAACATTACTGGGAAAAATGTGCAGTGAAAGAAACAACCCCTTCGTGACCAGAAAATGTTATACCATTTTAACATTTCTGTGTTTGTATTTAGCTGTAATTTTCTGTATTTTTTTTTAATGTATATTTCTAGCTAGAGGGGCACAAGGTGTTTGCGCACCTAGTTAAATTTTATTTTCTAAATTTTTATTATTTTTTTACATTTGTTTGACATTCTTGGAACGGAACTAGAAACATTTTTTCCAAGACAAGTTAACCTATTCATAGATTTGACTGTTTCCATCAATTTGTGTCCATTATTTCCCCATAAATTACAAATAAATTAGTAAAAGTAACTAAAACCAAAACAGTTTCTTAAAAGTCCCTACCCACTCGGCAAACGTATGCATGGAAATGCAAGCAGATCGAGACTCCAACTTGCAAAGATGTACATCTACAATTATGGCACCTTTTTGTAGCCTTGATGCACCTGTTGTGATGGCTACAACCCCTATGACTCATCCATATTATGACTAAGCATGATAGGAATTGTTGTGCACAAATGCATATATATTTGCGCACCCTTTATGTTTTTTATTTTATTCATTGCTTCCTACGCACAGGTGATTCCTCCTTTTCTCGCATCAGGTAATTACATTTTTGCCAACGACTTAGGCATCTTTTTAAATCTTACACTATTATTTCCTCCTTCCCTGTGTAGTAGGCTGATCACATCAGCCATTGGTTCCCTTCTATAAGTCTATACAATCCACATACTGCAGGGCAGCATTTTATCTGGGCTGATTAGCAATATGTAAAAATGATGTGTCCTGTAAAACACGATCGATGTGGTCACCCTACTGTGTGGTGAGATCGCTTGGATAATCTGAATGTTTCCTGTTATTGGTGTTACTGGTGTGGAAGTTGAAGAATTTTGCTGATTCTGGAAGTCAGTACAATGATCTCTTTACCTCATTGCTTATTCTGCTGATAGCAGATAAGATAACACTACAATCACCTGTCTACCTCATTTCTTAGTTTACTTATGTCTTGTTTGTGTCTTGGAAGAATGTGTACGTATGGTATGTTTTCGTGTGTTTTCTTTGCTCTAAGTGCCTTGTTGCAAAAGAATCAGAGTCCACCACGACAAAGGACAAGTTGTCCCTTTCTTGACCTTCTGTAAATAAAGATTTCACCTGTCTGGGGGGGGCTATTTTTTTTTCTTGACCTCTTTAAACCGTGCGTGTCAGCAAATTAAAGTAAATATACCAACAGACGGCTAGACAATATGCTAATAACTGTTTGCGCTTCTTTGCCTATATATTGTTAGAAAATGAAGGAGGGGGAGAGAAGTCTGCGAACTGGACTCTCCCCTGTGCGCACTTGAATAAAGAAGCTCTTGCTTACTCAACTCATTGAACTGGTGTCGTCAGATTTCTTGCCGACATTCACACTGGTATTAGATCTTGTCATCTTAGCCTGCTCTCTAACTTTGACATAAGATTTGTCTATCCTTGTGTCTTGGTGGTTATGGTTCCTAAGGGTTCCTAACTATTAAAGCCAAACAGAGGTGAAAATTAGATGGCTTGCTTGATGCCTAAAAAGAAAAAGATTTACTCACCTTGGGTTGGCAGCAAAAAAGTAACGGCTTTAGCAAGGAACACTGCAGAGAGAGAAAGGACGACTTCTGGGAGTGCCATTAAAACACTATCATGTACAAAACGCTTTAGCTACCGCGGTGACGTTAGCAACTAATAAAGGTTCAACGCTTTACTGAGCGCCTAATGTAATGTTGCTGTGTTTCCATATCTTGTTGCTGTCATGATTATGAGCTGTTGAAAACAGTACAATAAAAAGCTTACAATATAACAGCGTAAATTGAAAATCTGTGTGCTAAGTTCTAAATCCAATAGCTTTTATGTTATGTAGTGGAAAGAAATATGAATAGTTAATGTGCTACTGTGAAGAAAGTTCATGTTAGCCAGCAGACTAAGGGATACAATTTTCACATATTATTTAGTAGACGTGTAACTGTGAATATAATATTGCTATAGAGTGCCCTCTATTGGAATGAAAACAAACCTCTTTGTGATGAGAGGTTGAACTCCAAACCATCAAATATATTGTATATTTAATAAACATGAGTACTAAGGTAACAAGCTCACCAGCCACGTCAAAGCAGAGTCCTAAATGAAATAAAGTGTTACTTAGTGAGCATAAAAAACTGAACATTTTACATTGTGATATGAAATGTAGCCATATTTAGCAAACAAAGCACCAATTAGCAAAAATGAAATGCAAACTTACTGACACAGAATATAAAGTCGGAAAGTTGTGCCTTTTCATACATAACAGGTTGTTAATGGGATTTGTGAGCACAGTTTTAAATTGTTATAAAGAGCATCATCTGCTTAGTGGGTCAGGTATGTGCCATTTGTAATATGAAAGACACTGTGGATGCAATCTGGGCAAGTCCTATGGGTGCAATCTGGGCAAGTCCTATGGGTGCAATGTGGGTGCTGAGGCACAACACAGGCAAATCCTGAGTTAAAATGGGATGTCTAAATGGGATGTCTAAATGAGGTTGCATATTTCACAGTGGCCCCTTGAAATAAGGAAATGAGAAATGTTATTAATTTATAAATGCTTTACAAACTTGTATATTAATATGTGTGCAGTGTGCACAGCACCCACTCCCAAACCAGACTCCACTGCTATCAAAACTGCTATACACACTAGCCCCGGATCTTTTGGAGACCTAGCAACCCCCTGGTCAGTCTACATGTTTATGGTGCACAGAAACATAGAATTTCATGGCAGATAAGAACCATTCGGACCATCTGGTCTGCTCATTTTTCCTGATCTAATGACTCCAACCATAATCATTCCTTGGTCTTGTCTTAGATTCAGGATAGCTATATGCCAATATTCCCTCACTGTTATTAGCCTGTGCTACTTCTACTGGGAGGCTGTTCCACTTATCTACCAGCCTCCCTGTAAACATTGGGCATAATTGTGACCTCAGATGCCTTGGCACACAAATGATTACATCTGGTACCCATATCTCACCACCTACCAGTGCAATTAGCACCCATATCTTATCACCAACAAATACACCCACAGCTCTAGAACCAACAGTAACTACAGCATCCATAACTTTGTATAAAAATAGTGCCAATGTATCACCCATGCCATCTGTTTTTATTAACTTTATGAATGTCAGTAGGGGAGAGGAAGGAAAAGGTAACATTGCATGTGTATGTAAGTAAGGTGTTTAATTGTGATTGTTTGTGAAAAGGAAAATTACATGGAGTCATAGAGGTCTACCGAGTAACACATCAGAATCCTGTACCATGTCTACAATCCTCTTGTCACTATTCTTAATTTCCTCTGCTGTCAATCTCTTTCCAGCCACCAGCACCACCACAATATATCTGTAATATATAATGATCCCAGGCACTTAGCACCTTCACCACCTTCACCTCCTTCCTCTCCCCAGATACCCCCTCTCGAAAAAATTTCTCCCCTCCCAAAAGTCCACCTTCTCTCATGCTCTTTTCTACTTCTAGCAGCTGAAGATATCTACCCAAATCCTAGGTCTAATTTATTTCTCCCATCCCTTTCCTCTACCACTCAAAGTTCCAGAAACCTCAATAATCTCACCCATATACCCTGCCACTCCTCTTGTCCTCCTTTTACTTTTGCTCTCTGGAATGCACATTCTGTGTGTAACTAACAGCCATACACAAGCATTTCACTTCTTGTTTTCTGAACTTTCTCACTGAGTCCTGGCTAACCTCTTGTAACACTGCCTCTCCCACTGTTCTCTACGATGGTGGCCTCCACCTTGCTCACACTCCCTGACTTGATGACAGAAAGGGTGGTGGTGTAGGCTTCCTACTCTCCCCAACTTGCACTTTTCAAACTATTCCCTTTGTTCTATCTCTCTCTTTCTCTTTATTTGAGTTCCATACTTTGTGATTTAACCCCATCCCTTTAAGCATTGCTGTTTTATACCGTCCCCCTGTCCCTGCTAATAACTTTCCCGTATTGCAGGTTTAGCTCATACAGAAACATACAGATTAACAGAAATGCTTAAAACATTTTTTGAATAAATATCCTAACAAAAAATGCATGTGTAAGTGTAAGGCATTGGAGTGTCTGTGTGTGTATATTTATCTGTGTTGATTTATGTGTGTATGCGTGGTTGTATGTGTGTGTATGTATGTGTGTGTACTGTATGAATGTGTATGAATGTATGTGTATTTGTGTGTGTATGTATGTGTGTGAATTTATGTGTATTTCTGTGTGTATGTATGTGTGTGAATGTGTGTGTGTGAATGTGTGTGTATGTATGTGTGGGTGCATGTATGAATGTATGTATTTATGTGTGCGGATCATTATTTCCCTGTATTGCATCAAAATATCACCCATTAATTTCTATACCCAGCATTATTTCCCCTTCATACCCTTCCCCAGCAGGACCTGATTCTTATTTTTACCTTATCTTCCTGCCCCCAGCCTCTGAGTCTCTCAGTCTGCCTTCAAGTCTGACTCCAGGTTTGCGGGGTGGTCTTGCTCTGAGTCTCTGCCGTCAACACCTCTCTGAATAAAACGTCATATCAGGTGTGAAGCACACTGACAGAAGTGCAGTGAATGCGAGAACTGCGCACAGATCTCTTTTATGGTTGGTGCTACGGCCGTGGCCAAACAAATTCAGGATGGCCGGCCTTAAGACCAGGTAAGGCTCCCATTGCTGAGGGCCAAAACTCTCCAGATTCGGGGATATGGACTTGGTATTCAGTGCTTCTGCCCCAGGAGCCCCCATGCGACACCGCTGCTGGTAAATGTTAATATAGCACATTTGTTAAACTGTAAGCCCTGTTAACTTCCAGGCGAGCTGGCGTGAGGCTTTCCAGACATTTTAAATGATCTGCCATTTCCTTTGTTCAGTCTAGAAAACAGTTAGTGCTGATGAAGCAGGAATAGGAAGATTAGCATTCAGCTGACCCCATAAAGAACACTGACAGATATAACACCTTCAAGGTTAAATAATAGATCTTTTGCCTGCATCTCTAAATGGTGTGTATAAATATATATATATATATATATATATATATATATATAGCATAGTATATGTATATATATAGCATTATTTTATCTAATGTAAGCTGAGATATGTGTCAAAATGTGTATCACATCAAAGACTTTTATGATCATTCAAAAAGCCATTTATTTTTAAATCATAATGATAACATATATCACCCAAATGGCCCTGATCAAAAGTTTACATAGACTTGAATGTTTGGCCTTGTTACAGACACACAAGGTGATACACACGGGTTAAAATGGCAATTAAAGGTTAATTTCCCACACCTGTGGCTTTTAAAATTGCATGTAGTGTCTGTGTATAAATAGTCAATGAGTTTGTTCGCTCTCACCTGGATGCACCGAGCCGGCTAAATACTGAGCCATGGGGAGCAGAAAAGAACAGTCAAAAGTCCTGCGTAACAAGGCAATGGAACTTTATAATGGAAAAGGATATAAAACATATCCAAAGCCTTGGAAATGCCAGTCAGTACTGTTCAATCACTTATTAAGAAGTGGAGAATTCGGGGATCTCTTGATACCGAGCCAATGTCAGGTAGACCAAGATTTCGGCCACAACTGCCATAAGAACAGGTTGTTTCAAGGAGCACAATATGACGATACTTGAACAAACATGAGTTGCATGGTCACGTTACCAGAAATAAACATTTACTACGCCAATGCCACAAAAACGCCAGGTGACAATATGCCCGACAACACTTCGACATGCCTCACAGCTTCTGACACACTGTAAGCTGAAGCAATGGGGTTTATTCACCAGTTCATTCAGCAAAAAGTAAATTGTGATGACATAACTGTATTAACTGTGTTTTATACAGAAATAGCTACTTGCAGTTGCCCCTCTATAATGTATAGTTAATGCAGTAATAAGCTACCAAGACATTAAATTGTGTTTCTCCACGTTTGTTCATTTATTCCAGATAATAACATGTTCTACGGTTACAGTCAGAAGTAAAATATATCCCCAGTGGGAGGGTAACACAGACTGCTGGGGCTTCCCATAAGCTGTGCCCAAGGATTTGCTTCTCTGCCATGGATCCATGTAGTGTATTGTGGGGCAAATAAAATTACCGTACCAGGTTTCCACAAACACAAGGTGGTGATATGACCGCCTTACGTGTAATAAATAATGACTCAACCATTATTGTCAGATCTTATGGATGAAGTTTGTGAGCCTTTAAAACTCCAGGGGGCACATATCCCTCAGTATTCTCCACAGCTGATGAATTAATTTACTAACGGACACTTGGACACTCTGTATGGGGATGTTTCTGTAACAACGGACTAAATGAGCATTTCGTGTGAGCTAGACCTTCTTTACCCCATGTCTCTGTCTCTTTTTTGTAATTTTTCACGCCCAATGAATTTTCTAAAGTTTTGCATTAATTGTTGGCAACACATTAATACCGGTAAGTTATATTACTAATAATGCTAAATGTGCTATTCCAATCATTTAAGGAGTGGTTGTAGCACTCCAGAAGTATTTCCAGATGATTTATTTGGAATCGGCAAACCTAACAAATTGAAACAAAAAAAAGAAAAACACTCAAATGCTTTTCCTCATTTTCAGAAAATCTTGTCTGTAATTCATTTTACTTAAATTGGAACCTAGGGAATTTTAGATTACATTTTCTTCGAGAAAGTGCAGATTAGATCATTATTGTTACTATTATTATTTTTATTACTACCACCACTACTATTGGGACTGCATCTGTAGGGCAACAAAATAAGTTAATAGAGTGGAATGTGACAGTCTTTTGTCCACCACCTAAACACTTCCTGGAATAAAGGCATGCTTGTTCTCTTCCCCGATGGACATGGAACAAAGGAGTCAGTTGTTGAGTCCTGTTGGCTATTGCTTATGGCAATTCTAGTACGCTCTGTCTAGTATTGTAAGCTTGCGAGCAGGGCTGTCTCCACCTAATGTATCGGTTTATGTGTGTACCCTGTCTGCACGTTGTGTTGAGGGGTCCATGTACATATTATTATACATTTTTATTATTATTAGATTGGGTGTCAGCAGATTCTAAAGCCTTATTACAGTGAAAGGAGACTACAAACATAAAAAGAGGAATACAAAAGTAATGGTTTTCCTAATGTTACATTTTGTTGCTTGATACTTTTGTCAAATGTGTAACTGTTTATAACAAAGTTAATTGAAAAAAATGGTTAATATACCTGAATGTAAACTTTAGTTGAATGCTAACATACCATGGATAAAGTATGTAGAACAGTCATAAAGAACATTAAAACAATCTATGCATTTAATAGCAGATATTCATTTTTATCAGTAGGATGTGTTCTCTGTGACATCAATAACATAGCTCCATATGCAGCCTTACAGCTCATAGTCAGATACCTGTGGTTGCAATTCAAAGTCTTACCTGGGAACGTACCAAGAGTGGCTCCATGGAGTTCTCCTTCTTCTGCACATAAGACTAACCCCAGAAAGTGGACAGGGAGTAGGTAGAATGTGGGTTGAATGACCCCTCCAGCAGAAAAAAGAAACTAACCCTGGGAATAGGTACCCTATACCTTAATATTTTAAGTATGAAATGTGAACGTATCACTATGGCGTAGACGTGTCAAGACAAATTCCATTGGTTGCACACAAATAACAACTATCTTAAACATCCATAGGCACACGCTTTATGCTTTTATCTTTATAGAATTCTTCAGGCCCTTTACATTTTCAAGGTGTCCCTCTTGCACATTTTTTAAGGGGATTCTGAAGAATACCCCATCTTTATTATTCCCACCTGTAGATGTGTTTGGCCAAAGACATCTTCTGACATGTGATATACACTTCTGGTGCTGGCTTGGCAAGTGTTCTGGGAGTGTGTGGGGGGTTAATGAGACCCCCATGTATATCCACAGAAGAAATACCCATTGATTGCAAGCAGCCAATCAGTGGCAGACAACATTAGATCATGTAGGAATTCTGCTTCAGCTCTGATGCTGAAGCTTCTTAAGTATTTTAATTAATCCATATTAAACTGCATTAGCACTTTAATAAACATCAACTTTTTAGGTTGACTTTATGGAACCCCTTTCAACCTTCAATTTTCTACGCTAAAGTTTTTCTTGATTTATATTTTAACAGTCTGTCAATTCATATTGAATTCCACATATTATGTTGTTAGATTTTTGATTCTTCTGTCCCTGCGCGGTGTTGAGCCGTAATTTTGGGGCGTTTGTATGAAGTGATAAGTGCCTTGTTTCTTTTCCACATTGTCACCAGAGATTGTTTAAATGATCTGCAGAGGAAAAAGTAAATTAAAGGATCGAGGCAGGCATTTAAAGAGGATAACCAGAGGGTGCTCTCCTTTACATAGAAGAGGGTGTTCTGTGCAGAGCACTTAAAGACATCTCGAGTCTGACTTAATGTGTAAGGAATCCGTGCAAAGTGAAATGGAACAAAACACACAAAAAATACCGCGATAACTATAAAAACCTTCAAATTAACTTTTTTCCTGGATGTTGTCATTTCTCTTCTAGTTCTTTTGAAGGACTGGAATAATTGTTTAGTAATCAGGAGATAGCATACCACTATGATTACAAAAGTAACCCAGAATATAAATTGGCAAATAAAGTTAACAATTTCATGCCAAACTAGCCCAAAATCAGATTTTAAGAAGGCACATTTCTTCACACTTTTTGGAGTTGGCGTCTTGTTTGTCAGAATCATATTGGGTAGCGACACTGAAAACATAATGATCCATATGACAGCTGACAGTATTTTTGCAGAACGTGGATTGGTTGAGCTTTTGAATGGTCTGACTGTTTTCAGGTAGCGATCGATTGTGATCAGTCCAAGGAATATAATGCTTATGTACATTGTAAAGTAGAAGATCACCGATGTCACTTGACACACAAAGCCCTTCAGCGACCAAAGCCCAAGTCGTGCATCGCTTAGAATCTTGAAGGGAAATGTCATGATCATTAGGGAATCCGAAATAACGGAGTTTTTTAGGAAAATGATGAAATTAGATTTACTTGGTATTTGGAAAAACACCCGGATTGCCAGCGCATTCATTATTATTCCAGCAAAGAACAGGATTGAGTAGAGAACAGGAAAAATGACTTGATTGATACGATTTTCTCTAGAACACGCTGTCCTGTTACTAGTGTGATTGGTTAGGTTGTAAAGTTTAAAGTCTATTCTCGTATCTCTGAGTCCTATGAAGAGAAAAGAAATGAAATACATTTTGTTTTAATGCTGTACCCAATCATCCAGATTGTTTCAAAACTATATATGTGTATTTTATTAATATGTTTCATTTCATTCAGTTCAGGATGTTAAGTCAAATGTTTTCTCCTAAACCAGTATATAGAACGTTCCTTGGTTTCTTAGACTAGTGATCCCTGAAAACTAGAGCAAACCCTACAAATGACGTTCTTAGTTAAAGGAACACTCCAGTCATGGTATGCACTTTTAATGCATTTGATAACTAAGTGGTCCCTTTAAATTACAGTATGGTCCACATTGCGAGTGCATTCCCCACGCTCCAGCTATTTCTTGTGCAGGAGATGTGTTCATACGTGATATACCCGCCACCAGTCAGCTCTAGGGCTGGCTTGGCAGGCCTTCATGGGGGGTATAACGAAACCCAACCCATACACATGCGCAGACCGCACTCCCAATGGTTTCAAGATGCTGAAACTGGTGGCACAAATCATCAGACTACAGAGGAGGCCTTCTGCTACAGCTTCTTCTAAAGATACATGATTTATATTATTTTCAGATGGAAGAATACATATTAAAGAACTTATAAAGGACATTCATATCCATTCTTTGTTAAAGATCATGCCAGGGACATTGCATTTTAATTACAGTGTCAAAGGGAAAGTCAGCATCACACAATCTAACAACCAAGGTTTACATTTTGACATTTTTGTGTAAACAAAATGAATGATCTTAAAAAGAGTAAGTATTTACTTTAGAGAGTCAACTCTTCACCACCACTGAATGTACTTTGGCCCTGACTTTGTATTGACCATTACATAGATATATTCTATAGAGCATTTCTAACATTTACTAAAGTTGTAGAAGTCAAAATGTTTCTGACCTATACTATGTACTATGCTGTCATTACATAAATGAATTAGTAAACGCATAGAACTGCTCTTAGGTTCATACCTTGATAGTCCATTGTATAATCCATACTGTTTTTGTTTGAAGGTTTAGTGTTATTATTTTCTGTGTATCCAATGGCTCGGGAATTATTGGCATTTCATGAGTCTTCTCTGGATAAGCCAAGTCTTGAGGATGGAATAAAAAAAGAGAGAAATATTCACAAATCATAATAGGGAAAAAGTTTTCACTGAAGAATTAATTTGACAGTTTTGCAATATTGCTCTAGACGGAACAACATGTACTTCTTCTTTTTATTTGCTAAGTAAAGGAAATATAGATTGTGTGTTCCGAACTAGATTTATAAATAGGAGGCACATACTTTGTAGTAGTTAGTCTCTTCAGACTAGTAGAGATTTGAATTTGAATGCTGTTGATTTTTCACAAAGGTCATTTTTACAATTGTCATTCTGAGGGGACACGTCACTGTAGGATTGTCTATGATCTTTTTGAAATAACCACATGGATGCTCTTTCAAGTTCAATTATGTTTACTTATGCTTTAGAAAGAATAATTGGCAACGGTGCAGCCTAAAGTTACTCACATTGTGGCACTTAAACTGGTACTAAATACATTGAATTGTTCACAAAATACAACACAATACCACATCCAGCCTATTGTTTACTATGGTTGATCTTGCTAAACCTTAAAAAAGTGCCATCAACAGATTCTGGTATAGGTGTAATGTCATCACACCTGTCACAGCCACTAGCACGGTGGATACTACAACCAGGTTTCAGGGAGCAAAGGCCTGTGTGCCATGAGCAAGGCCATACACGCTTTGAAGTGCCACCTCTGTTATCTACACAGCATTGCAGGGGTTAACGGGAACGGAAATCCATAGGTTCGTCGTCAGGAGTTAAAGACCTTTAACGGAGAGACAGGCCAAGTTGGTTGATGCCAGAGGAGGAACCAGCAGGCCACCAATAGACTCACTTTCACCGCCCTTTAACTCCTGACGGCGGAACTTGGCCTGGTGGTCTCCCCACTCAAAGAGTTAAAGGTCCATACAAGCGACTCTATTGGTGGTTCGTACAGACCTTTAACTCTTGGATCCAAGTTGCGGCACCAGGATTTTAAAAGTCTGTACGAGCGACTCTATTGGTCGCCGGCAGGGGGCTCGTCTGCCATCAACCAATGGCAGAGGAGCTTCCTGCTGGCGACCAATAGAGTCGCTCGTACAGACCTTTAACTCTTGGAGCTCCCCAGGCCAATGGTCTTCCCAGGCCAAGTTTCGTGTCAGGAGTTAAAGGGCCATGCAACCAACTCATAGTCATGCTTATAGCGAACCTACAGATTTCCGCTCCCATTAACCCCTGCGATGTTGCGTAGATAACGGGAGTGGAAATCCGCAGGTTCACCGTCAGGAGTTAAAGACTCATTGGTTGATGCCAGAGGAGGCCCCTGCAGGTGACCAATAGAATAACTTGCACGGCCTTTTAACTCCTGACGGTGCAACTTGGCCTGGGGAGGCCATGATCTCCTCGCTCAAAGAGTTAAAGGTCCATACAAGCGACTCTATTGGTCGTTCATAGGGACCTTTAACTTTTGGAGCCAAGTTGCGGCACCAGGATTTTAAAAGTTTGTACGAGCGACTCTATTGGTCGCCAGCAGGGGGCTTGTCTGCCATCAACCAATAAAGTACCGGCACACTTCATTGGTTGATGGCAGAGGAGGCCCCTGCCGGCGACCAATAGAGTTGCTCGTACGGACATTTAAAATCCTGGCGCCAAAGCCCCTGTGTAGTGCGTACTGCATTAACCACGTATTAACCCCTTCTACCCTTCGCCTGAACCGAACACAGGAACGGGCGAATATTAGTGGAACACGAAGATTTTTTCCCCCACGAAGACGAACATGAAGAGTTGGCTGGCGCCCAAGTCCAGCAATTACATCTTGGTTGTTTCATTTCAAATCCATTGTGGTGGTATACAGAGCCAAAATTGAAATTGGGTCAGTATTCTTAATACTTTGTTGTGTGTTTTAACTGTTGAAAGACCTAAGAAGGAACACAGTTTTTCAGTATTACTTTGTCAGTTCCAAGGACACTACACTTTTTTTGTTGTAATCAAATGCGCAGACCTCTGTTTCTTGCAGTCCAAACGTTCAGGCAAAGATTGTACATGTAAGTTCCTAAAGTATAGTATCCCTTTATTGTTGTCATTGCCATCTGTGCCTCAATATATTACGTACTTTACCATTTTTCTGACAAACATGATGTAGACGTTTCAAAAACAACCAGAGCAAAGGAGAATTCCCTTCCCCACAACACTGTGGAAACCACGTGCAATTTAAACAAAAAACCATTAAAGTACGGAAATGTAATGTCAGTAAATATTACGAAATTCATTTTGCACTGTAAAAACGGTTTCCATTATTAAATCAATTTTAATTATTTCAGTAACTTAAAATAGTAAATTAGTATTCAATAGTTACAAATAATACGAAATCATTTTCACTAAATAAGTGATCTTTATTCCTGTTCTGTACTTGTGAACATCTGATTGTTGTGTGTTTAGTAAAGAAGAAGACAACTTCCAGATCTATTTAACATTCTCCAGACATTCATTAGGCATTAATTTCATCTAAACTAAAGTTAATCACAAAGCTCATTATGATGGGTAGTTTTTTTTTGCCATTTGCCTTTGAAGTGAAAGATCACAGCTTACATTAAGTCCTATCTCAGAGCTGGAGCTATGGGAAGAGATGGTTTTCCACGAGCCACTGTACAAGTTTATGTCAGATTTCAGATGTCTGTCACAAACATCTATACAACATGGGTAATAAATCCAGAAAGCATGACAAACCCAAGTACTATACATCTCAAAATACTGAGAACTGCCTCACAAACCCCTATATGGGACACAGACAATATGGCAGCGGGCCACTTATAAAGCGTTTGCTCATTGATGGACTCATTCCAAGGAGAAAAGTAGAAGGCAATCATAATACTTCAGTGAATGAAGGCGACATATTTCTCAGAGATCGCAAGTATGTGCTCAAAAAGAAGTTTCCCTCATTATATATGCAGATGTCTTTTCAGTCCAATCTAATATCACTAGCCAAGACAACACAGGAGTGACACAGGAAAATAAAAATGATGAAGAAATGCTACAGCAGAACAGTTTATCGTAAATATAAATATAGAGAGAATTGAGAGTTGCAGTGCTCCTGCCTGTGCTTCGTGATATACTTTTTGTTTACTTTCTCAGTAGTAAAGCAAAGTGCTGCTTTATTCTGATCACTGGGCTGTTTGGCTCCGGGGAGGCCTGGGAATAGGATGCCTTCCTGGCCCAGGCTCCTGAAAGTTAAACATTGCACCATTGTATCGTGGGAGATTGTGAATGTACTTTGCATTATATTTGCAGATAACAAAGCTGAGAAGGGCCACTGTATCTTATTGGTGGGAGTATAGCAAGGTCAAGCTTTTTAGCTTCCTTCAAGAATAAGCGCAGGCATCAAGCCAGCAGTAGAAAGTGGGTAGAAAGTGGGACTTCAGAAAGCTGCAGCATAAACTGCAATCCCTGTCGGACGATCAACTATGTAGAAAACTGGAGGAGCCCAAAAAGAGAATTTTTTACTACTCTGCTTTGTATGGAGAGTATTGACACGGAGAGAAGCATTGAAAAAAACAGGTGCCTAGGGTAATATGGCTTGGTAGGAATTACCTTATCCTGGAACTGGGACAGATCATGGCTCAAAATTGGCTGATCCTCAGCTTGCTTAAGCACTACTCACTATTTGTTATGGTTTTATAACACATAAAGTCCCTAATTATGTTAAATGTTAAGGTATTGTTAGATACAGAATGGTTTGAAAAGAGAAGTGAAAGGAAAACAAAGAAGCAAAGTAAACAGCTAAAACAGGAAATTATGTTATTTAAAATGGATCTCCATTTTTTCTTAAATTCTACATTTCTAGGTTCATACACTAAACAAATCTATTTGTGGCTTTATAGTTTTACAATCAAATCATCCTCATGTAATCTCATAAACAACGTCAAACAAGTGGAACAGTATAGAGCTCAGATATTACCTTCTCATCTTAGAAAGACTATTATTTAACTCAAGAGGCAAAGCCAAATCAGAACTACTTGTCTGGTGCTAATTTAATCTAAATCCTCATCTGCCTAAGGCAAATAAGCAAATTAAGAGGGGACTACGTGCACCCTCATATTTGCTGTATTTTGTTTTACGAATTGATGCATAGGAATAGTGTTTAAACAGAAATCATAGTTTCATGTGTTCTAGTAAATGCCCCTTATGATAACAATTTTTTTTCAATAGTCCATAAACTGGGAAAGAAAAAACACCAATATATTTTTTGTAAGCCATGATGACATGGTAAATGTCTAGATTGTAAACTCATTTAAACAGGACCCTTCTTATTATTATCATATTATTATTATATTACTATCATAATATGTAGGAAAAATGCTAAATATCGCAAATAAAGTCAATGGGATAGTCATCACCCCAATGACGAAACAGTATATATATATATATATATATATATATATATATATATATATATATATATATATATATATACAGAAAGTGAGGAGAATGAAAGGAAGAAATGGACAAATGAGCATGTGTAACTTTCTTCAATATTCTATAAATGTACTATACTTATCATGAACAGTAATTAGTAGCTCAAATCATGGTTCTAAGAATACATTTGTTTATCTACAAATATCTGGAAACATTCTGGAACAAATTACAAGCTTTACTTCAGGAACCACTTACCGCTTCCCCTGCTTCTCCAGATCTCCAGATCTCCTGGAACCTGCTCTGAACATCAATGGGCTTATTGATTTTCAATACAGGTAACACAAACGTTGCTCAGTTGGATGTGATTCTTGGGTGATTTAAATTAAAAAGGAAGAAGTGTTGTTCCAAAGCAATAAATACTTCTTATGTAGTACCAGGCTTACCAAATAGCATTTCCCTGAAGACTGACAATGATTTCCTTGTGTTTTCAAGCAAGTAGACTATAGAATCCTGTGTTCGTCGGTCCTGCTTTACTTGAAATATCTGGCTTTTGTTAATGGATTTGCTAATTTAATTTCAGTTACAACAATTACGTGTATTTCACAAAGCACTGGGCATTTGCCAGTAATAACTCTAATTTGCCCTTGAGTGGTGTTCTTTCGCTTTGATGAGATAAATATCAGGTGCAGGCAATGATTTGCAAAAGAACTGCGTGGCATTAAAGAGAACCTGCATTATTTCTTTGCACTTTTTGTTTAATTAAGATCTTAGTGACTTTGGGAACAAGACTTTACTCTAATTAAGAATATATGTGTTGTATTTTGTGATTGCTGCTTGACAATTGTTTCTCTCTAAATGTGAAAACTGGTGCTTTTAAAGGGAACCTATAGATAGTATGTGTACCTATAGATAGTATGTGTACCACTATTACTCATCAGGGTCTATTCCTTAAAGGGAGAGTTGAGCTCATTGGCTTTACTGTACATTATAAAGGTCCAGTCGAAGAGCTTACAGCAACTGAATGAGGTATACTCTTTGTATTTGTCTGCTTGTATTTAAATTTCTAATGTGTTTCTCCCTTGCATCTGTGTTCACCACTGAACCATGCTGTACTCATGTGCGTTATCAACGCGATAGCCTTCATGGAGGAGCCACTATAACTTTATGCAAGAATATGCAAGAATAGTTTACAGAGTGATTCACATAGAGAGATTTACACACAAGATATTTGCTTTTTTAAAACTGTAATACGTTTGGGTTGACTGCTCCTTTAACCCATTTGTGAACAATGACTCACCAGGTCCATCATGAAAAGATGTCCCTTGAGGACTAATGATGTATCTGGTACATCAAAATTATCATGTTCTGCCACAAGGTCTGACTGCTTGGTAACCGACTTCCATGCATATGATCACCTATACAGCCAATGGCATTCACAGACACAGTTACATGACAAAGGTAGTACTTGTAATCACTGCCTTTGTCTTTGTTCACTGCCTCCCTCCTTAGGTAGTATTAGGTAGAGGTTACAAGAAAATAAAAAACCTTTAAAAAGTTGAAAACATTAAATAAAGCTAACAAATATATTTTTGGTATTTTTCACATTCATACGAGTGAAGATGCGAGGAGCAGGTCATTGTTGGATCTTAGAGGGCGGGCTGGAGTATATTTGATGATGAGGGAGGATAGGTAGGGGGGAGTGGCGTTAGTGAGTGCTTTGTAGGATAGAGTTAGTATTTTGAATTTAATTCTGCTATGGATGGGGAGCCAGTGGAGGGACTCGCAGATAGGTGCGGCAGATGCAGAGCGTCGGGTGAGATAGATTAGTCTGGCAGAGGCATTGAGGACAGATTGGAGAGGGGATAGCCGGGAGAGAGGGGGGCCGGTAAGTAGGTTGTTGCAGTAGTCTAGACGAGAGATTACGAGGGAGTGGATTAGTTGTTTTGCGGTGCTGGCAGTCAGGAATAAACACATTTTGGAAATGTTGCGTAGTTGGTTGAGGCAGGATTTAGAGAGTGATTTGATGTGAGGGATAAAACATAGGTTTGAGTCTAGGGTCACTCAGAGGCAGCGGACTTGTGGTGAAGGAGAGATAGTGGTACCGTCGACAGTGATAGAAAGGTCAGAAGGGGGAATAGAGTTAGAGGGAGGGATTAGAAGGAGCTCAGTCTTAGACATATTTATCTTGAGGCGGTGAGAAGCCATCCAGGAAGAGATGCCAGGTAGGCAGCTGCTGATCTGAGAGAGGACAGATGCAGAGAGATTGGGGGTGGAGAGATAGATTTGTGTGTCGTCTGCATAGAGGTGGTATTTGAAGCCAAAGCTGTTGATAATTTTTCCAAGTGAGGAAGTATAGATGGAGAATAGTAGAGGACCCACAACAGAACCCTGAGGTACTCCAACAGACAGAGGCATTGAAGAGGAGGAGTCGCCGGCAAAAGACACAAAGAGGGATCTGTTGGAAAGATACAAGTTAATCAAAGAGAGAGCAGTGCCACGGAGATCAAGAGAGCTGAGAGTCTGTAGGAGGAGGGGTGGCCACTGTGTCGAAAGCAGCAGAGAGGTCAAGTAAGATTAGGAGTAGTGCCCATTGTTTCTAGCAGATAGAAGGTCGTTTGTGACCTTGGTGAGAGGAATTTCAGTCCAGTGCTGTGGGCAGAAACCAGATTGGAGGGGTTCGAGCAGGGAGTTTGAGGACATAAAGTGGGTTAGATGGTCGTTAGAGTTTTTATAAGAGTTTAGATGTTATTGGAAGTAGTGATATGGGGCGGTAGTTAGCAGGGGAATTCGGATCAAGGCAGGGTTTCTGGAGGATGGGAGTGACCTGTGTATGTTTGAATGGGGATGGGAATATGCCAGTAGAGAGTGAGGAGTTGAAGATGTGAGTGAGGGCAGGAGTAAGGCTAGAGGAGAGTGATGGAATTAGGTATGAAGGGATGGGGTCAAGAGGGCATGTAGTGAGGTTTGAGGAAGACAGTGGAGCGTGAACTTGTGGGTTAAAAGAGAAATGTCAAAGTGAAGGCTGTATGAGTATACAGTTGTTTTTGAAACACATGTTTAGTCCAGGGTTGTGGTTAAAGACTGAGTGTATAGAAACAGAAATAGGAAGATAGAAACACAGCTGTTATTTTAAGGGCAAAGGGCCAGGGTATGCACTGCAAAGGATACAGGCGCTCGTGACATATCTAGGCTATTCTCCATAGATCGTATTATCATAGAGGAAAAAACCCACTTAAATAATTTTTTGGTATCCAGGATATGAAAGGTAATCTTGCTGCTTGTGGACTGAGGCATTTAGAAACAAAATAAAATAAATATGTAACAGTCAAGTTGCCTTTTTTCAGGTTTTTGAGTTACAGAATATCATATGTGCTTTTATTTGGGAAAATGGTCCATATGTATCTGTTCTTTTCCCAAATGCTACATTTTCACAGTTCTAATGTGTAATTGTGTGGGCATAGTGAAACCAAGACTAAAACTATAAAAATCTCTTTAAATGCATACCGCAGGGAAGGTTTCTTAACTTCCTGTTCTCAGTAAGCACTCTGCTTGCTTTTTCCGACACTTTATTGCATTGCCTGCCTACCTTTACGTCCTCAGAAAACACTGACTTACATGCCACAAAAGTCCTGTGGGATTATAGGTAAATGCCTATTCCTGTAAAGTATGGATGCTTTATGTTTACAACTAAGGCAAAGCTCTGGATGAAGAGGGGAAAAAGCTGTTGAAAAAAAAATAGCCATGCAAGTAGCAATGTTAAATGCTTGAATGATCTGTGTTTGAGATCAGCCGGCCAGCATGCAGGAAAAAAAAATATCTGATCTCTGCTGTCACCTATATGTCACCTATATTTGCAATCTACACATGTCCAGTTATGTACATATGATACAGTCCCTAAAGAAGGTAGGGGCTTCTCATAAAAATATTCAGTTTATTTTTATCACTTACTTTGGAATATATGAGGAAATAATGAGGAAAAAAATAATTGTACCATTATGTCATATGATGTGATGCACAGGTTGCTGGGCTATATAAAAGAAAACGTGTTTATTGGTGAAAAAACCAGGGATAATTTTTGGAGTTATACCACAAATCATAACAAAGAATCGGGGTTGAACAAACATATGATAAAATGTTAAAAAGCTCCAGGTTTTAAGGGCAACATTACTTTTAGTAAAAGGTGTGTTAATTATTTTAGGGTATGGAATAATTTTGTTACATATAATACGTATAATCTTGTCCTTCTTTCGTCACACTATTTTGTAAAGGTAAACTTAAAATAACGATGTTATCTGTTAATAAATATACTATTGAATAAATGTAATAATCAGTGGTGGGCTGACGCAGGGCAGCGAGAAGCAATTGCAACCTTTTGAATACTTTTGGGCCAGCCAAGGAAGGCAAGAACACAGCATGGTCATGTAACGAAATGTTACGTAACCTTGTGGCAAAAGTGAGGCTGCTCGCGCACGTAGTGTGAGCAGCCAGAAAGAAAGCTGCGAGTGAGGTACGCAGGAGTGAGTGGGTAAGAGGTAGAGAGAGAGTATCTATGTAAGTACGTTTAATGTTAGAGTGAGACTGTACGTAAGTGTGTGAGAGCATGAATGTGTATATGTGTTTGTGTGTTAGCAAGAATGTGTATGTATTAAGTATTTGAGAGTTTGTGGGTAAGCTTATACGTTTGTTTCATTGGGGGCCCCCCTTGTTTTTGGAGAGTTGTACGAATTAAAAAAAATAGCACATTTTGTAATTTAATATCAGTACAAATCTGAATGCACAAGTTGACTAAATAAGTAGAAAAAGCCTTCCATCAGAAGAGGCTAACACAATGAAGAAACTTAAACATGCATAGGATAGGAAAAAATGGGCAGACTAGATAGACTTAATGGTTCTTTTCTGCCACAAATTATTCCAGAAACGAAGCCAAATGTTTAGTGGACACTTTTAGTTTATATTATAGACAGAGTAGTCCGCTGCCTGGTATACCTGCTGCATGTTGGTTTTCTATAGAAATTAGGTTTGAGTGAGTTTTATTTAAGACTTAAAAATAATTTGTCTTTGTATCCACTGAAATTATGAAAACCTTTGTAATTATCATAAGGCGATTCTTACCTGCAACTCAATCTGATAAATTGTGAAGTTAGTACTATACTACAGCCCTGCCATTCCTTGTTTAGAACACATTTGATTACATTACATTTTATCTAAGTTTGTAAACTTAAAGCAGTTTAATACAATATATATATATCTCATTTTAATTGCACCAGGTATCATTTGCAGATTATGTGGTGTAGTGAAGCAAGTAGTGAATGCTCTTCCACAGATCAATGTATTCTGGCTTGCCTGCACTGTCCTTATGTGTCATGTAGTTACTTAAGGAGAACATTTGGAGATCTCTTCGGGTAAAGTTTAGTATATGAATAATAATTCTCAAAATGATTTTCTAAAGAAGCTAAGAAGCTACGTGACATCATCATACATGGCTTAACAGCAACCCTGCTACAGACACTGATTAAGCAATGGGGAACTAGGCACCCCGACTGAAAAAACAAATGATCAAAAGTGATATACATTAACTTACTTGAAGACGATTTACAGTACTCCTCTTCCTTACGTCGCTTTCAGTATAAGCGCCTTGTTCCTTGCTTTCTAATGAGCTTAACTTTGGTCATAGTCAAGATTTCACTTCCTTCCTCATTTTATAAGCAGTTGAATTTTGTCATATTAATCACTTTATAAAAATGCCATCTGGAAAAACAATGGTTTGCTGGACACACTCAGCATGAAAAATGTTTACTTGCGTGCATTTGTGATTATTTTCTTCTATGTTAGCCATTGCACAGCTGTCTTCCCTTGTAAATGTTTTAAATTTCTTATAAACAAAGACGAGGCAGATGCGACCTAAGAATGCACACAAAATTGTTATACTTTGTATATTTGGAACTGCGCACCATAGTGTAATAATAAACTTACATTATGACAATGGTGATATATAGTGTAACTGTGCTCTTAATGCATGGCAAACTGCCCAAAAATGTCCTAAATCTCGCTCTCTTGTTTTGATCTGGAATTGTTGAAGTGAAAAGCGATGAGATTCAGTTGGAGTTAAGTCCTTCCATGTACTTTTAGCAAAGCCCTAGTTCTCTTCTGTATATGAAATCCAACGAGAAGGATGCAGCTGGAATACAAGAAGCACTGCATTCCCTGTATTAGTTTTCCATGTAGCTGTAGGGACATTGTGTTTAGTCCCCATGAGTTCAGCTTTAGCTTAGTAATGTTCCAGCATCTAATCGTATATCATCAACCCATGTAATTTCATTAGTTGTGATTTTCAATGATGTTGTTATTATGTTATTTCAAGAATGTTGCCTTTTGCAAGTCCTTCCGGATTTTTTTTTTTTTTTTACTAAATTTCCCCGCTTTTACTGTTTTCCATAACTATTCTAAATGAAAGAAACGTAATATCCAACCAGTTTCTCTGACTATATCAGAGTGTTTTGTAGATGAAACGCTCTGGAGGGTAGCGAAATCATCCCATTTCACAGAGCAGACCCATTAGCCTATGTAGCAAAAACAGGATAGAGTAACAATGGATTCATACATGTTCAATTATTCCCTTTTTTGTGGAAAAAAGATTCCTTTGCTTTAAAATAAAAAAGTCCCTTTAATGTTGATTTGTTTTATGTTTTAAAGCAGAATTCTGTAGGCACATTGAAAATTGAAAGTTCATTCCATTCCAACTTCATTCCATGTGGTTAAATGGCCCAAGCCACCAACTACTTTTTTAAATAAGTTTCTATGGTACTTCTGCCTCATTTGTATATCCTTATGCACAACATTTATAAATTCTACCCCAAGAAACTACTAGATTGTTAAATGTATCAACTTATACTAAAAAATGTGAAGATTTTGCTTGCCAAGTGTCATAAAGTCAAGATTTTATTAAAGGCAGGAGGCAAATATTTAACTTTACAGCAAAAATTATTGCAAACGTAAAACAAAGGACCAATGAGAGATAGAGTAAGATTATAAATTAGGTGATTTTTCTCCAATCTTCCTCTTTCTTTGACTAGGCAACGTGTAAGGAAACCCCAATGCAACGGTAAGGATGAAGGAACAGAAAACAATGAAAAAGCAACTCTGGACTTTCCAAATGTGAAAAAGTTTTATCAACCAGAGAGAATAAACTAGAAAAAGAAAAGAAAGATGGAGTGTTAGCAAGTATATATATATATATATATATATATATATATATATATATATGTATATTTATATATATATATATGTATATTTATATATATATATATATAT
This sequence comes from Spea bombifrons, assembly GCF_027358695.1. NCBI lineage: Eukaryota > Metazoa > Chordata > Amphibia > Anura > Pelobatidae > Spea > Spea bombifrons. The sequence continues at coordinate 94,625,650 of NC_071089.1, read as the reverse complement.
ATATATATATGTATATATATATATGTATGTATATATGTATATATAGTTATATATACATATATATATATGTATATATATATATATGTATATATATATGTATATATATATATGTGTGTGTATACATATATATATATATGTGTATACATATATATATATATATATATGTATATATATATATATATATATATATATATATATATATATACACATATATATATATATATAGGCAGGGGCGTAACTAGAAACCTCAGGGCCCCAGTGCGAGAATCTGTTAAGGGTCCCCCCACACTCCCACCCCCAACCCATCTATCCCTTTCCCACTATCTACCCTCTCCCTCCCTACCCCCTTCTCACGATCTACCCTCTCCCTCCCTACCCCCTTCTCACAATCTCCCCTCTCCCTCCCTAACCCCCTTCTCACGATCTACCCTTTCCCTCCCTACCCCCTTCTCACAGTCTCCCCTCTCCCTCCCTACCCCCCTTCTCACAGTCTCCCCTCTCCCTCCCTACCCCCTTCTCACAATCTCCCCTCTCCCTCCCTAACCCCCTTCTCACAATCTACCCCCCTTCTCACGATCTACCCTCTCCCTCCCTACCCCTCTTCTCACGATCTACCCTCTCCCTCCCTACCCCCCCTTTCTCACGATCTACCCTCTCCCTCCCTACCCCCCTTCTCACGATCTACCCACTCCCTTCCTATCCCCCTTCTCACTATCTACCCACTCCCTCCCTACCCCCCCTTTGTAGGTCACTTACCGTCAACTTCTGTGTGGGGAACGTGAGGCATTTGTCTCGGGTGCCGGCGCTTAACTGCTGAGCGCCGGCATATGACGTCATATGCCGGCGCTCAGTGTGAAGCGCTGGCACCCGAGACAAACGCCTCACGCTCCCAACACTGCACTCTGGGCAGCGCTGAGGCAGGCAGCGGCGACGGCGGCGGCAGCAGCAGCTGCAGCGGCGGGGAGCAGAGGCATCCTGGATTTCTGTCAGTCAGGGGGGCCCAAGAGTTGCTGAGCGGTCGTTTTCAGCAACCGCTCGGCACCCCTTGGGCCCCCCTGACTGGCAGAACTCAGGGTCCCGGTCGCAGTCGCGACCCCTGCGACCCCGGTAGTTCCGCCACTGTATATAGGATAATATTAGCCTCCTGTCTTTAACCCCTTAAGGACCGGGCTCATTTTTCGTTTTGTACCCTGTGGGACCGAGGCTGTTTTGACACTTTTGTGGTGCTTGTGTTCAGCTGTAATTTTCTCCTCACCCATTTAGTGTACCCACATAAGTTATATATTGTTTTTTTCAGGACAAGATGGGCTTTCTTCGGATACCATTATTTTGATCGTATCATCTTATTTACTATAAAAAAAAATAAAAAAAACATGGTGAAAAATTGAAAAAAAACACATTTTATGACTTTTATTTGAAAAATCTTTTACTCACCTAAAAAAGCAAGTAAAAAAACTAGCTAAATAGATTCTACTACTTGTACTGAGTTTAGAAATACCCAATGTTTTTATGTTTTTTTGCTGTTTTTTGTAAGTTATAGGGCAATAAGTACAAGCAGCGTTTTATGATTTCCAAATCTTTTTTAACAAATCTGGTCATTCTGCCTCCATCTCCTCTTTGGAATATCTTTGAAGCCAGTTAACTCAATTTAACCCATTCAAACCATATATTTTTGAAAACTAGACACCCCAGGGTATTCCAAATGCTGTTATTTTAACCGTTTCCATGCACCAATTATAGAACTACACTTTGTCAAACTTTGTAATAGTATTTTTTTTTTATTTTTTTTTCACACAAATTGTACTTTAGTTATAGATATACAGGTTCTGGTATATGTCACTGTCAAACAACCCCCCAATATGTGTTCAGGAACATCTCCTGAGTACAGCGATACCCCACATGCATGGGTTTGTCAGATTGTTTGGCTGGTAAAAGGCTACTTTTGGGGCATGCGCAATCCAGGTGGTCATTTGGTCATTCTGCCTCCATCTCCTCTTTGGAATATCTTTGAAGCGGGTTAACTCAATTTAACCCATTCAAACCATATATTTTTGAAAACTAGACACCCCAGGGTATTCCAAATGCTGTTATTTTAACCCTTTCCATGCACCAATTATAGAACTACACTTTGTCAAACTTTGTAATAGTATTTTTTTTTATTTTTTTTCCACACAAATTGTACTTTAGTTATAGATATACAGGTTCTGGTATATGCCACTGTCAAACAACCCCCCAATATGTGTTCAGGAACATCTCCTGAGTGCAGTGATACCCGACCTGCATGGGTTTGTCGGGTTGTTTGAGATTTAAAATGCCACATTTGGGAAGTGTGCTTTTTTTCTCCATTTTGGTCAGTCTGTACCTATGCCCTATCTTTGAGCTTGGCCACTCCAATTTACCCCATCAGCCATTTTTTTTATATATTAGACACCCCTTGGGTATTTGAAGTGCTTTTATTTTAACTCTTTGTTGAGATTTTTGAGAAATTTTAGCACTTGCTCAAAATAAACTTTATTTTTTTATTTTATTTTTTTAATACTTTTTTTATATTTTTTTTTACACATTTTGCAATGTACTGGATGGTTCATCTAGTGACATCACTGCATAATTATTTTTAAATGTTAGCACATTTTTTTGTTTTTTTTTCATTTTTTATTTTTTTTTATTTTTTTTTTGGAATATTTTACTAATCACATAGTGATTAGAAAGCTGGGTTCCATTGACTTGCATGGTTGAATGCAGTACCTGTATTCAACCTGCAAGTGGAGCCAGAGTTCTCTAGAGGGTCTGGAGACCGTCTAGCTAACTCTCATCTTTATTGTTTATTTTCCCGGGCCGCCGACATCTTGTTTGATGGCGAGGATCACCGGCAGCTGCGGCTGTGACCGCTCTCCGGAGCGGTCACAGCCCATCCAAAGGTAAGTGTTTGGTGTCGCTGGATGCCTCCTGATTGAGGCATTCCAGCGACACCATTTAAGTTTAGGAGGCGATCGTCGATCGCCTCCTAAACGCTTTTAAAACGGGCGTCCGCCGCCATACAATGTATGGCGGCTGTTGACGCCCCGGGGAGGGGCCAGACATGGCCCCTGATGCCGATCTCGGCGTTACTAAATGCCTCGACATCGAGGCATTACAGTAACGCCGTTTAAGCGAAGAAAGTGATCGTTGATCACTTTCTAAGCTTATTTTATTTTATGACGGTTCAGGACCGTCAAAGGTCATTTAGCGACCTTCATGTCATGACGGTCCTGAACCGGCAAAGCTCGCGAAGGGGTTAATAAAATTTTGACTTTACGGTACCCCGCTAGCAAAATATTAAAATATTATTACAGACAGGAGGCTTCATATTATGCAAGTTAAGAGCTAAAAGAAATAACAATTCTAAAACTACAGAAGAAGAGACAGAAGTTTTTGGTTTAAAATAGAACTTTTTGAATGTTGATTCATAGGATCAGTCAGCTGCCTTAAGTATATCAACCAACCTGCATCCTAAAAAGAAGCCATTGCACTGCAGATGGAGCACGGCTTAAAGAGGGAGATATCCATGCCTGCTAAATGCATGATCCTCCACATCGAGGCATTACAGCAACACCGTTTGGGTGCAGAAAGCAAACATAAAGCCATGGCGGTCCTGGCACATCAATTGTTGCTAACTGAATGTTAGTGCATGATGTGCCCAGACCGTGAATTGTCATCAAGGGGTAAAGAGGGAGTGAATTATTTTCAGGCTAACAGGTAAGGGTGAAGGCATAAGAAGCAGAATAATAAAGATCTAGCAGAATAATAGACATTGATGGTTCAGTGAGCTTTCTCCCGTTGAAGATAGGGGCTAGGAAATTGATTATGGAACTTAAAACCCAAATTCTGTTCCATGCATCAGCAGATTATAGTTTTGGAAACTATAGCGGAGTGGGACAAAATAGAACTATTAAGCCAATTGTCGCTTTATGGAGTCTAAGTGTTAATAAAACCTAGGGTATTATTGCAAAAAGAGGGAAAGCATAATTTGTTTCCCCGGTCTTGGAGCCAAGTGTCTACCTCTAGTGCTTGGGAATCCAGTCTCTAATTGAAGAAAGCTGTTAATTGGTTATTGAGGATAAGTCTATGGGTAGATGAATCCATAGGTTGAAGATCTGACTGAAACGATGTTGATCGAGCTTCCAATCACTGTGGTCCACTAAGTATCTAGAGTTCCAGTTGGCTACCGTGTTGGAAAGATCCGAAATGTCTGCCAATGGCTTTGACTTGGTGTCACCAAGATGATATATTGGACTGCCAATTCATTGCCCATCCATATAAGGATAGAACAATTGACTTTGGCAAAAGAGTTTAGAGCCAATAAACCAGCCAGCAATTCTAGACAATTTATACGTAGATTCGACTGCCCCCTATTGAAAGGGGGCACCAATCCTAGAACACTTGCGTCTGACTAAATCTGGGATTTAACCAAAGATCGCTCTTCCATTCCAGGCTTTGACAGATGAGTTCTGCCTTCACGTCCACCACTGACAAGGGAATAACATTAGTATAATTGAGACCCTTCTGAAAGTATCTTGGTTACAGTCTTTGATGGGCCCTGTAGTAAGCCACTGGTTTCATCAACTTTGTGAAGCACCAGCAAAGGTGAAAAGGAAGATAGGTGAACTGAATTTTCTTTCCTCCCCAAAGGAAAGGAGGAAATGGTTGGAGTAAGGGAGGAATCAGGACTGACAAATATGCATCTTTCATGTTTATCTCCTTATCAAGTCTTCATGAAGTAAAAGGTCTCATAGACAATCAATGCCTTCCATCTTGAAATGATGATAGCGTACCTAATGATGGAGATCTCTGACATTGACCACGAGACAGAGCTTAGAATCTTTCTGACTAGAAACAAATTGCTTATAAAACCTTAGGTAGTTACAGGGACTTGAGTTAGAGCACATTTCTTTAATAGATCTAAGATTTCCTGTGTCACAACCTTTCATATATCCTATGGCAGAACAGGGATTTGCCATATTAGAGAAGTGTTGACAGGTGTGCATACAGATCACATCCCAGACCCTCTGAAGAGGAAGGCCTTGCCCAAAGGAGTAATCTGATTGTGGAATGATTAACACTGACCTTAACTGAGGCAGTTCATTATATGTTAGTCTGCTTCTTTTGTGACTTCCTGGGTGAGTCGCCAATGCGCTCTTGGAGGAATTTTGGTAGGCTAGTCGCTCCTGAGAAGCTTCACCACTGTTCCAAGTTTTCTCCATTTGTAAATAATGACTCTCACCGTGGTTTACTAGCATCCCAGAGCCTTTGAAATTTCTGTGTAACTCTTTACAAACTGATATACATACCTGGGAACTTTTGGGCTCCCTTGCAGGACGCAGCCAAGACTACCTACTGACGTCAGTGGGCGGTTCTGCTGACGTAGATAGGCAGTCCTGTTGACGATGGTGGGCAGTAGTACTTACATCACGGGACGTGCTCCCATTTAAGGAGGAAATGGGCAAGGAGGATTAAATTAGTTTGCTGATCTGAAACATTTAAGTGTGACAAATATGCAAAAATAAAGGAAATCGGGAAGGGGCAAATACTTATCAATGGTGCCTTTATTGGTTATATATATAAGACAGATTATTGAATCCAGAGACTTCTTGGGGTGACAGACTAGAGTTACTTCACACATACATGCCTTGGTGTATATATAACAACAACAAAAGAGCGCTCTGACCTTAAAAAGTGATGCTTTCATTAGTTTTAGAGCAAAAATACATACATCAATGTTTCAGTCACACTTGGGGACTTTTATATATGTTGATTAGCATGAGGAATACATTTTATTTTGTATAAACAGTAAACATAAATAACTGTTTTAAACTAACTCAACTAGAGAACTCAGCAAATCTTCTCAATGATGTAAACTAGTATGGATATCTATAGTGTTTGCGGGCTGGAGCCTATTTTTGCTCCACATAAGCAATAATCTATTTATATGAGTGAAAGTGTATCTACATGTCTGCATCCACATTTTTTCCTTATTTGGTTCCTCATTCTCTCCACTTTTTGATTGAGAAATCTGATCTTTTACATCATACCAAACCATCTGTTTTTTATTTTTTAAATAGAAGATTTATATTTAAGGTGGAATGAAAATATATAAAATAGCTGTGACTCACCAGCTCAAAAGCCGCTCACTTCTCTCACCCTGTTTGTTGGCATGGATGGGGCATTTGACTGACTGCTGAATGGTGGTGTTATAGAACAGAATATAGAACACACTAAGCATGAGGATGGATTGAAGCCTAGTGTGTAATTTTGGACTCCTAGATCTGGATCCTCATGACATGGTGCTTTGGTGAAGAGATATAGTAGAGCACACACTTTGATTGGGCTGTTAAGAGCACTGATTGCACCCGGACAATTCTTTGCCCTTTATAATTTTTTTCTTTACCGATCTGGCCTATATCTGGTGGGCAAAGTAAAAATATATGCCAACCTGGGCCTTATGGCACATTTCCCTGAAAACTCTTTTTTTTGGTGAGGGATGTGGGCTGACCTTTTGACTGTCACCTCCCTTTGAAGATGCAGTTCTTCTCTTTGTGAAGAAAGAACAAGAACGCATATCCATTCCAGGAGTGTGGCTCTAGAACAGGCATGTCCAAAGTCCGGCCAATTGCGGCCCGCGTTCTGGACTGATAAGGCCCCCCAGATAAGTTGCCCAAATATAGATCTGGGTTTTTTTTATATTAAAGGCAGAGTGATTTAACACCTGTTTAGATTTGTCATCCAAGTCACAAAATGAAAAGTATGCCGTTTTCAATAAACTTTGCATAAAATAGTTAATTTGCATTTAATTTTAATGGTTCAAAGAATGTCAGGCAAAATGGTCGGCCCTCGCACATGTTCACTTCATCAAATCCGGCACTCTTCGAAAAAAGTTTGGGCATGCCTGCTCTAGGAGATGAAGATTGGGGACCTGGTAATCCATAGTGAGCTTACATGGCAAGTTCAGTCTTGTCTTGTTCACTAATGATAAATCGGACATTTGAAAATAAAGTCTAAAATGCCCCACTAAATATATGTTACTGGGGGTTATTCTATTAACCCCTTCGCGACCTTTGCCGGTTCAGGACCGTCATGACAAGAAGGTCACTAAATGACCTTTGACGGTCCTGAACCGTCAAAAAGTTAAATAAGCTTAGAAAGTGATCAAGGATCACTTTCTTCGCTTAAACGGCCTTGCTGCAATGCCTCGATGTCGAGGCATTCAGCAAGGCCGAGATCGGCATCGGGGGCCATGTCTGGCCCCTCCCCGGGGCGTCAACAGCCGCCATACATTGTATGGCGGCGGACGCCCGTTTTAAAAGCGTTTAGGAGGCGATCAACGATCGCCTCCTAAACTTAAATGGTGTCGCTGGAATGCCTCGATCAGGAGGCATCCAGCGACACCAAACACTTACCTTTAGGTGGGCTGTGACCGCTCCGGAGAGCGGTCACAGCCGCAGCTGCCGGTGATCTTCGCCATCAAGTAAGATGGCCGCCGCTCTGTAAAAAAAACAAACAAGAAAAACTTTGCTAGATGGTCTCCAGACCCTCTAGAGAACTGGCTCCACTTGCTGGTTGAATACAGGTACTGCATTCAACCATGCAAGTCAATGGAGCCCAGCTTTCTAATCACTATGTGATTAGTAAAATATTCAAAAAAAAAATAATAATAAAAAAAAAATGGAAAAAAAAAACAAAAAAAATGTGCTAACATTTAAAAATAATTATGCAGTGATGTCGCTAGATGAACCATCCAGTACCAGCAAAATGTGTAAAAAAAAATATAAAAAAAGTATTAAAAAAATAAAAAAATAAAGTTTATTATTTTGAGCAAGTGCTAAAATTTCTCAAAAATCTCAAAGAGTTAAAATAAAAGCACTTCAAATACCCAAGGGGTGTCTAATATATATAAAAAATGGCTGATGGGGTAAATTGGAGTGGCCTAGCTCACAGATAGGGCATAGGTACAGACTGACCAAAATGGAGAAAAAAAGCGCACTTCCCAAATGTGGCATTTTAAATCTGAAACAACCCGACAAACCCATGCATGTCGGGTATCACTGCACTCAGGAGATGTTCCTGCACACATATTGGGGGGTTGTTTGACAGTGACATATACCAGAACCTGTATATCTATAACTAAAGTACAATTTGTGTGAAAAAAATTACTATTACAAAGTTTGACAAAGTGTAGTTCTATAATTGGTGCATGGAAAGGGTTAAAATAACAGCATTCGGAATACCCTGGGGTGTCTAGTTTTCCAAAATATATGGTTTGAATGGGTTAAATTGAGTTAACCGGCTTCAAAGATATTCCAAAGAGGAGATGGAGGCAGAATGACCAAATGACCACCTGAATTACGCATGCCCCAAAAGTAGCCTTTTACCAGCCAAACAATCTGACAAACCCATGCATGTGGGGTATCGCTGTACTCAGGAGATGTTCCTGAACACACATTGGGGTGTTGTTTGATAGTGACATATACCAGAACCTGTATATCTATAACTAAAGTACAATTTGTGTGGAAAAAAAAATAAAAAAAATTACTATTACAAAGTTTGACAAAGTGTAGTTGTATAATTGGTGCATGGAAAGGGTTAAAATAACAGCATTTGGAATACCCTGGGGTGTCTAGTTTTCAAAAATATATGGTTTGAATGGGTTAAATTGAGGTAACCGGCTTCAAAGATGTTCCAAAGAGGAGATGTAGGCAGACTGACCAGATTTGTTAAAAAAGATTTGGAAATCATAAAACGCTGCTTGTACTTATTGCCCTATAACGTACAAAAAACAGCAAAAAAACATAAAAACATTGGGTATTTCTAAACTCAGGACAAGTAGTAGAATCTATTTAGCTAGTTTTTTTACTTGCTTTTTTAGGTGAGTAAAAGATTTTTCAAATAAAAGTCATAAAATGTCTTTTTTTTCAATTTTTCACCATGTTTTTTTTATTTTTTTTTATAGTAAATAAGATGATACGATCAAAATAATGGTATCTGAAGAAAGCCCATCTTGTCCTGAAAAAAACAATATATAACTTATGTGGCTACACTAAATGGGTGAGGAGAAAATTACACCTGAACACAAGCACCACAAAAGTGTCAAAACAGCCTCGGTCCCACAGGGTAGAAAACGAAAAATGAGCCCGGTCCTTAAGGGGTTAAGGGAGAGTTGTCAGGGGAGTTGTGTTTTAACTCTTTTACTTTATGCTACGATATATAACTGATAAATTAACGCCTTGAATGTGAGAGTGTATTATAAGGGCCGAAACAAGAAACGTCTCACCTCAACCCATAACACATGTTATTACACACTTCTGTGGATTCGGTTCTGCAACAGCGAAGAAAGTGAATGTCAGACAAGTTATTGTATTTCAATGTCAATTTTATTTACCTCCCATCTGGCCCAGTAGGTGAACGCCTTACACATTTCACTCTCAAAATAGGTGCTTATTCATACGCATACCTCACCACAAAGCATCAGCATCTCTACCTTTTCAGTTGGTGTCCTAGTAAATATCTGCTGTGGAAGTGCAAAACCTCTAAATGTTTGTGGTTCACCTTTTCAGTCTTTTTGTCTATTTTTTTCTGATAATCCTTCCAGCAGTTAAAATTAAATCGATTCCGTTGAGGGGCGCTCATGCAAGAGAAGGTAAAAAAAATATAATAGTGTAGGATGTAAATACAAACAACAAAAAATAATGTGGTGTTAGTTGCACTCACAATAGTGCTGAAAATGTTCTCGCATCTCATAAAAAGTTGTATGGTGTCTGAAAACAGAAGAGACACAACCAATAGGGTAATATTGTTGGTGCCAAATTTATAGAATGAAATAAAAAGGAATGTATAAGAAACCCTTTCTGTGTCTTGAATGGATCCTCCAATCTGATGTGTTGCAATTCTCTCCAGCCCAGCCCAGTAGATATAAACAGACTCCGGAAGTAAAAAAAATACATTTATTAGGGGAACAGGTCCCTCTAAAAATGCATTAGTATTAAAATATATATAAAAATAGCTAATAAATAAGTCTTATTTATATATACACACATATATGTGTGTTTTATTCCCTTCTAAGGAGATTCACCTTTTAACTTTCAAGCTTTATCAGATGTTTGATCCAAAATTAAAAAAAAAAAAATTGAATATTTTTTTCAAAGCACAGTGATCTTGGAGCAGACAGAAATATGCGTTGTCTGTAACAGTGATGTATTACTCCAATGAAGGAATGTGTTTTGGTTTTTCATCCAATATTTAAAAAGTACCCTATTGACCTCAAGTAGGAATCTTCCAGCTGTGTTATATTGTGTTGCTGGACCCTTCAACTAACCAAAAGATGCCTTTTCCTTGATCTGCAAGTGAATATCGCCACCTGGCGGCCATATCCATAATTGCATAACTTAGTGGATGTCTTTCTACATGTGGGAAATGTGTCGTGTGTTCTAAGACTAAAACATGTATATATATACCTGGATGGACTTGCCCTAGATGACTAAAGCACACTGTGAGATAGGAAATGTAATTGATTGTGTCTAAATTGTGGAAATATTAGGTACATCACACAATATTGGTCTTGTGCCACCAGTGGTATATCTGGTACATCCAGGGGCGTAGGAACCGGGGGGGACGGGGGGGACAGATCCCCCCCAGGAAATCATGCGGGGGGGACCGATAATAGAGAAATCCCCCCCCAGGGCTGTGTGAGGTAAGTGCCCTTGGTGCACAGCTGCCCGATCAGCAGCTGCAGCGTGCAGGACTGGTTGGGGAGATCACGGATTTCCCTAACCAGTCCAACACTTACCGGTGTGCTGTCTGTCACTGAGTGCCGGGCGATGGGATATGACGTTTATATCCCAGCCCCGGCGCTCAGCATAAACAGCTGTGCGCAGCAGCACTGCACTAGAGCAGCAAACCACCAGAAGGGAAGGAGGAAGAGAAACCAGAAAGGAAGAAGAGAAAGAAGAGAAAGGTAAGAGATGTGAAGAACGAAGGGAGGGGGTCTGATGTGCAAAACGAGGGGGGGGGTCTGATGTGCAAAACGAGGGGGGGGGTCTGATGTGCAAAACGAGGGGGGGGTCTGATGTGCAAAACGAGGGGGGGTCTGATGTGCAAAACGAGGGGGGGGTCTGATGTGCAAAACGAGGGGGGGGGTCTGATGTGCAAAACGAGGGGGGGTCTGATGTGCAAAACGAGGGGGGGTCTGATGTGCAAACGAGGGGGGGTCTGATGTGCAAAACGAGGGGGGTCTGATGTGCAAAACGAGGGGGGGGTCTGATGTGCAAAACGAGGGGGGGTCTGATGTGCAAACGAGGGGGGTCTGATGTGCAAACGAGGGGGGGTCTGATGTGCAAAACGAGGGGGGGTCTGATGTGCAAAACGAGGGGGGGTCTGATGTGCAAACGAGGGGGGGTCTGATGTGCAAAACGAGGGGGGTCTGATGTGCAAAACGAAGGGGGGGTCTGATGTGCAAAACGAGGGGGGTCTGATGTGCAAAACGGGGGGGGTCTGATGTGCAAAACGAGGGGGGGTCTGATGTGCAAAACGAGGGGGGGTCTGATGTGCAAAACGAGAGGGGTCTGATGTGCAAAACGAGGGGGGGTCTGATGTGCAAAACGAGGGGGGGTAAAACATATGTGTATGGGCAGTGTATATGTGTACGTCTGTATGGGCAGTGTATTTCTGTACATTTGTATGGGCAGTGTATATGTGTATGTGTGTATGGCCATTGTATATGTGTATGTGTGTATGGGCAGTGTATATGTGTATATGTGTATGGGCAGTGTATATGTGTATATGTGTATGGGCAGTGTATATGTGTGTATCTATATGGGCAGTGTGTATGGGCAGTGTGTATGGGTACATCTGTATGGGCAGTGTGTATGTGTGTATGGGCAGTGTATATGTGTACGTGTGTATGGGCAGTGTATATGTGTACGTCTGTATGGGCAGTGTGTATGTGTACGTCTGTATGGGCAGTGTGTATGGGTACGTCTGTATGGGCAGTGTGTATGTGTGTATGGGCAGTGTATATGTGTGTATCTGTATGGGCAGTGTGTATGGGTACGTGTGTATGGGCAGTGTATATGTGTGTATCTGTATGGGCAGTGTATATGTGTATGTGTGTATGGGCAGTGTATATGTGTATGTGTGTATGGGCAGTGTATATGTGTGTATATTAGGAGTGTATTTGTCTTATAGTGTATATGTCTGTGTAAGTATGTTCAAGGGCAGTGTATATTTATGGGGAGGCGTGTGTGTGTGTGTGTGAGCAGTTTATGTATGTTTGGGCAGGCGTGTATAAGGGTAGTGCATATGTGTGAGTACTGGCAAGTGTGTATTGCAGCGTATATGTGTGTTTTTGTGGGCAGGCATGCGTAAGAGCAGTGCATATGTGTGTGTATGAGCAGGCATGTCGTACTTAAAGGGAAGACAATGATTCCCTGTAACACATGTTTAACTCAGGGGCACCTAGGGTTAAATCCAGGCCTATTTCTGGTTAAAATGAGTGTGTGTGTCACTGTATGTAGCATTTGGACACAAGAGAATATTGCGGGGTGCTACTTGATCTAGGGCATCACTAATACAAAGCGCCACGTGTTAAATCTACGGGTAGGCAGAGTAAGTGAAGGATGTGTTTGAATGTGTGTCTGGGTGTGATAGCGTATGTTTGTGGGTATGTTATTGTGCACATCTGTTTTTATGGGTATGTTAGTATGTTTCCAGGTGTGTTATGGTGGGCATGTGTCTAGGTATATTAGGGTGGGATTGTTTTGGGGTGTATTATTGTGTGTGTGTGTGTGTGTGTGTGTTTGTTAGTGTGTGCATGTGTATGTATGTTATTCAAGTGTTGTAAGTGTGTGGATATGTTCCTGTGTGCATGACGTGTTAGGAGTCTTAGATGGATCCTTCAATACATCATAGTAGTCTCTGTGGCCGTGTCCAGCGGGGTCCATCTGTGGTTGTAAGATTTTTCTGTTTCTGTGGGAATTTCCTCCCATTCATCCAGTAGAACGTTTTATGAGCTGAAGGTGATAAATCAAGACATTTTGGACAGCACTATGCTTCTAACTTTGTGGGAACAGTTTTGGGGAAGGTCTGTGCCCCAGTGTACAAAACAAGGTCCATAAAGGCATGGTTGCAAAAATTCCCCACAGAAACACTCCAAAATCTTGTGGAAATCGTTCCCAGAAAAGCGGAAGCTGTTATAGCGCCAAAGGGGGACCAACTACATATTCATCTCTATGTATTTATAATGCAATGTCATAAAAGTCCCTGTTGGTGAAATGGTCAGGTATACCCTACCAGTAAAAATGCTATCCCCCCCAGATTTTTAGGGGTTCCTACGCCCATGGGTACATCATTGGTTATAGTTGATGCTGCAGCATTGATCGCAACTAGGATCACAGGGCAAGAGAACATGGTGTCTGCTGACTGCCCAGTCTCCAATCAGTCAGCAAGAGTCTGCATCACTGCCCTTCAGTTGACAGGAATCAGGAAAAGTTGCATAGACCTTGCTGTTATCAGGAAAGCAAAGCTGCAGATCCCTGCTTCATGATCACTGTGTGGTCCTCAAGGAGGGTGATCAGACTGAGAGGATGGGGAACTAAGTTTCTCCCTCTTCAAATCAGTTTAAGATTGATACATACGTAAAGGAACTCTAGTGACGTGAGAAACAAAATCAGTGGTAGACTTTAGTTACAAGAGTGATGCATGTAGTGTACAATAGCAGTACAAAAAAGAAATATATATAAGAAAGGGTCTAATTACATCTTTAAATCCTTCCAACAGACTTGCCACCCTCTAACCCACAGGTACTTCTCACGTGGAATGAGAGCAAGAGTCTGCTGCCTCCCCTTGCGGCGAAATATTTTAATCTCCTCAATCTGTGGCAGATTTGGGGTCAAACAGGGTCAATAGCTACGACAGCACTAGGGTGGGAGAGCCTATTTGGCAGGAAAAAAGGGCATGCATGTATAAATAGCGGTTTTGCACTATACACTGGGGTGTTTATTACCTGAAAAAAAAGATTAGGAGAAAAATGCTACCCCCCCCAGATTTTTAGGGGTTCCTACACCCATGGATGTAAGACACTATTTGTCTCCACTGTTTTTTTCCCTTCCTCGGTTTGAAACTTACCCAGGATCACCAGTGATCAGTGGAGAATCAGTCTGCAGCGTGGCTCTCCTTTTTCAGGTTCAGACATTTTGACATGGGGACTGCAGGATGAAGACGTGAGCTGCAGTAGTTAGCTTACATCTCTTCCTTCACTGAAACAGAACATGACATGTTATCAAACACACAAAAGTAAAACAAACGGATCAACAATGTATTAATATTATTTGATCTCCACCTCATACAATGGTGAATGCATTCTTTTTTAGTACTCCAGCTGTGTATTTTATTTAGGATGAACCTAGTTATAGCTGTGTCTATGCGATTGCATACCTAATAACATCACCCATGGTTTAGGTTTGTAGAAATGATATGTAGAGAGGGCAACTAGCCACACTTGAGTAAGGCAAACATTTATAAAACAAGAGTAAATGAGACTTGGCTCAAGGGTCTCTCTGCTGGTGAGCACTGAATAGTCATCCTGCGACCTATAGAAGGATGCATATTAAAGTAATCTGCAAGTATTTTAATATGCATTCCACCCTCAAAAATTAAAAGTAAAGCTCTGACATCGAAAAAGGTAGCCCTGTAGCAGTAACAGCAACCCTCCTCCATGGTCTCACTATTGTTGCTACTGATTGGCCACTTGAGGCTGCCAAACAGCCACAATAAAGTGCTCTCATTGAAATCGAGTGGCCTTTTCTGAGCCAGAGCTGGCGCTGACTGGAAGTGAGTCCATCAACCTCTAGGAGATGTGTTCAGCTGAACGCATATCTTGAAGGCCATTTCACTGGATCTCCACACACACACACACACAGTGCAAACAGTTTTGAAGGACCATCTCAAGACAGCTGGCTACCCGTCAAAGTGATCTGTGGATTGTCGGCTCCCTGGCAAAAAGATTCGCAGAGATTCAGGATTCCAGCAACAGATTTTAAGACTGTGAACTGTGTGTCAACATATATACATATTTATTGTTGCTATGACATTTTAAAAACCAGGCCTTTCAAACTTAATGATCCCAATTAATATTTTTGTCAACGATTTTCATTATCGATTAATCGGATCGATTTTTATCGATTATAAAAAGAGGTTTTTTTCAGAGCAAATGCTCTGAAAAACTCCTCTCCTTATATAATCCGACCTCAAGCAGAGATCGGATTACAACACCGGAATCCAGATCCCCCGCTACGCTGCAGGGGACCTGGATTCCCCTCACTGTCGGCCGGTCTCTCACTTCCGTCTCTCCCCCTCTCATACGCCACTCTGCCTCTCTACCCGGCTTCCTGGTGTCTTGTCAGAAACGGAGGTTCACAGGAGGCAGAGTGGAGTATGGGAGGGGGGAGGAGGCAAAGTGATGTATGGGAGGGGGAGGAGCCAATGTGATGTATGGGAGGGGGAGGAGGCAGAGTGGAGTATGGGAGGAGCCAGAGTGGAGTATGGGAGGGGGAGGAGCCAGAGTGGTGTATGGAAGGGGGAGGAGCCAAAGCGATGTATGGGAGGGGAGGAGGCAGAATGGTGTATGGGAGGGGAGGAGTCAGAGTGGTATATGGGAGGGGGAGGAGGCAAAGTGATGTATGGGAGGGGAGGAGCCAAAGTGATGTATGGGCGGGGGAGGAGGCAGAGTGGAGTATGAGAGGGGGGAGGAGACAGAGTGGTGTATGGGAGGGGGAGGAGCCAGAGTGGTGTATGGGTGAGTTATAGTGGTGTATGGGGGGTATTATGAGTTTTTAGGGCATATAGGGTGTATAAGGCATATGGATATTAGGCATATCAGGGGGGCATAAACATATCTGGGGTAAAAGGTATATCAGGGGGCTCAGTGGCATATTGGGGGTATAAGACATATTGATATTAGGCATATCAGGGGGGCATAAAACAAATCTGGGGGTAAAAGGTATATCAGGGGGCTCAGTTGCATATCACTGGCATATAAGGAGTATAAGGCATATCAGGGGGCACAGTGGAATCTGGCATATAAGAGGTATAAGGCATATATGGGGGCAGAGTGGCAAGCTTGGGGTCAGATGTGCATAACTGGGGGCAGTTTGGTAAATAAAAAAATTTAAACAAGGCTTTTTTCTCAGTTTTTATTAAATATGAAAAATAGTTAACATATGAATTAATATTTGCTAATAACTTTGTATTAAAACCTAGTTTGAGAAACACCGTGTTTGGGTTCTTGTAGCTTTTATTATTATGTCAGTAAAATAAGAAGGTGAATAGAGAGAGGCCATTGCAATAAAGAGATGAAAGTGTAAATTGTACGTTTTTTATTGCAATTTTTCTTCAATTTAAAATAATGTATTTTTTTATCCGATTAATCAATTAATCGACAAAATAATCGGCCAACTAATCGATTATTAAAATAATCGTTAGTTGCAGCCCTACTTTAAACCATCCATACAATGCTTACTATTAAATAAAAAAGATTTGTTTGTTCTCATAATTGTTACTGTCTATGAGTAATTCTTTGAAAATACTATCACCTTTAGCTAAAATTGTATTATTCCCAAAAGTCTGCAATGACGTGCTAATGAATCTTATTTTTGGACTTGCAATTTGATTTTATGTCATTTAACTTTGGTGTTACGGTGAGGCTAGATTTCCACTTGGTTTTTTTTAGCTAAAAACGCCCATAAAAACGCCAATAGCGCCACCTGGTGTTTTTTTAGTGAAAAACGGCTGCAGCCAGATGTTAGCTCTTCTTCAATAGGAAATCGCAAAATGGCGTTTTTCTGTTTGGCGTTTTTTCAGTCCTCTTTGTCGTTTTTCTGCTTTTTTGGGCTCTGTGGCAGTTTTTCAAAATCGCAGCATGTTGACACTTTTTTGCAAGAAATCTTGGCGTTTTTCTCCAATAGAAGTCTATGGGAGAGAAAAAACGCCATGAAAAAGCCATGTGGGTTTATTGCCTTGGCGTTTTTTATGGCGTTTTTTCCACAGTTACAATGCAGAGGATGGACCCAGTATCTGTGTGTCCTACGAGAAATAGGCTGAAAACAAACAGTTTCACACAAAACAAAGTCCTGGACTGGTTCATATTGAATTTTACACCATTTGGAACAAACATGCCATTACAAACAAACATACGCGACTGGATCCTGCGTGCCAAAAGCAACAGCAAACAATTTGCACCATCATTTGGGGCCAATCTTCCCAGAGGAGCAGACATTCGGAATAAAGCATGCCTTACAAACCACAGAAAAGAGACAAAAGGGTCTACCAAGTAAATGACATCAGGAGAGGGCAGATACTTGCCATTTATCCTAATCCCTTTTAGCTGGGTGAAACTTCTAACTTGTAAAGGCTGGAAAAACTGCCTAAGGTCAAAAAAAGCAATTTCCACAGAAAGGCTAAAACGCCAGAAAAAACTCCAGAAAAAACGCCAAAACGCAGGTAAGTGCAGTGGCAGTTTTCTTGGCGTTTTTCCTGGCGTTTTTCATCAAGAAAAAAACGCCGGACAAAAACCCAAGTGGAAACCTAGCCTGATAGAAATCCAATGTTTTATTTATTTATTTATTGTAAAAACACATTTAACTAATTTAACTCATCTATTAAAACAAGAAAAAGCTGTTATATCCAGGAGCTCTGCAATGAGGAGCTTGGTGCTGCTTGGAGCTGCTCCGAGAGAGATCAAGAGTAGTGTCCCAGCAGCCACCTTCAATTATCACAAATTATAACTTAAATTATCACATTAAAATTAGACTTTTAAATGTAAAAAATTCAGGGAAACAAATGTAAAAATAATAACATCTCAAAATCCAGGCCTTTAACAATAATGATTTAAATTAATAATTTTGTTTTGTTCTTTTAGTTTT
Source organism: Spea bombifrons (assembly GCF_027358695.1). NCBI lineage: Eukaryota > Metazoa > Chordata > Amphibia > Anura > Pelobatidae > Spea > Spea bombifrons. Next base: position 94,607,705 of record NC_071089.1, on the reverse strand, counting down.
TTCCCCAATTTAGTTTTATTCATAGTAAATCTCTAAGTCTAATGGGAAGGGCAGTTCAACCCATGATTCTCCAAAAATGTCCTCCAATAGATGGGGTTTTTTACTCTTCTGCATGCTGAAGATTGACTATTTGTGAATCCAGAGGTAGCCCCTTCTGTCACGGTCAGAACCACTTGCCAAGCCGTGACTGTGTGGAGGGCGGGGGCATGAAGGGGTTAATAGCACCAGGCCTCTGGATTTACTAACTTCACCACTTATCAAGGCATCAGTTATACCAAATGAACCCCCAAATCCTGCCTGTCTCCCCCCAGGTAGTCTGCCACCACTCACGATTTTGATACCGGATTCGTGAGATATCCGAATTAGAACATCTATCTCTATATATATATATATATCAACCCACCCCGGGCAAACAACACACACATATATATATATATATATATATATATCCTGTAGAACTTAATGACAATACGGTAACGTGTTATCCTCTCTTAGGGTTTGTGGATATCGATACTAGAGCCCAAAGTCAGACTTAGATTATTAATATTTTAATAACAAAAAGACAAAGATTACACAGTGCCACAATTACAAAAAACAAGACATACAAAAGAAAAACAAAACAGGCAAACAGTTCTTAAAAACAAAGGGACTTAAACACAGGACCCTCACTCACGGGTTTCTCCAATAAGTAGGCCTGTGGGAACTCCTTAAGCCAGACGGTTTCTTATGATGTTCCAATCAGAGTATATCCTGGAGTTCTGCTTTGAGGTCGCTGCATTGTCCCTAAATCAGGCTCTTTTGCAAGAAAATGCCCCCCTGACCACATGTCCAATTATATGAGACGTTTTCCAAGAATTGGTTCCCATCTTTAATGTGCCAATAAGTTATGGTGGGGTAAAGGTGATGGAAACCCCCCCACTTAAGATAGGAATGGAATTCCTATAACTAAGGATCCTTATCAGTTGGGCCATGAATCACCAGAGGGGTCCTTTGGGAAAATGACACCTCTAGCCAGAACAGATACAGAGGGCATGCACAAAGAAACACATTTAAATCAACATCAGATTAACTCATGGAATGCTAATACAAAGGAACAAACCACCTCTGCTAGATTACCCTTCCATGCATCCACTACATTATATGAGTTAATCATGACACCTTCTCTATCTACTCTGCTCCTGTCCTTACAAAGTTTTACCGTATTTACTCAATTATAAGACGACCCTAATTATAAGATGACCCCCCCAAATTTGTAATATTAATTTAGGGGAAAAAAGACTGAATATAAGACTACCCTATAGGAAAAAGGTTTTACTACTAAATATTCATTCACATGTAAACTATTTTTTTCATATTCAATAAAAACAATGATTGAGTAAAATGCATTTTGTGTTTTATTTCCTTTTATTTGCCAACCTGCCCCAAGAAATGCACATCTGCCCCAGATATGCCTTATACCCCCAATATATGTTACTCTACCCCCCAGATATGCCTTACACCCCCCTATATGCCACTCTGCCCCCGAGATATGCCTTATACCCGCCTATATGCCACTCTGCCCCAGATATGCCTTATACCCCTTATTTGGCATTCTGCCCCTAAGATATGCCTTATACCCCCTTTTTGACATTCTGCCTCCCTGATATGCCCCTCTGCCTCTCAGATATGCCTTATACCCCTATATGCCACTTTGCCACTCGGCCCCCCTAGGCTTCCCAGGCAGCTGCGCCCGAGGCGAATGCCTCTCTTCCTCCCTTCCTATGATTTCTTAATTATCGCCCCCCCCGCATGATTTCCTGGGGGATCTGTCCCCCAGTTCCTACGCCCCTGCTTACATATCATACAGAAAATGTGTACGACTAAAAAAGGGGCATCTGATGTCACTAGCGCATGTGCCACTTGGTTCATAATCCCATTAGGAGAGGCGAACTGGAGCACTCTGAGGACCAAAGGAACTGCAGCCTGTGTACAACGAGAGGGCCATGAAGCAAGGACACCAACACATTGCTTAACATAGCACCAGCTAGTTAAGCACACAAAACTATTTTTTTTTTCCATGTGTGAAAGGTTCAGTGATAACTGATTGAAAGAGCCAAAAATTGTGAATATAAAAATAAGCCAACCAACAAGTCAATTTACAAAGGAAAATAAATTATTATTATTATTATTATCCTTTCTTTATATAGTGCCAACAGTTTACGCAGCGCTTAATACAATACATAAATTCAAGGGATATGACAAGAATTGACAGACTAAGACAAACCAAACACATTTGGTGGAGAGAGAAATACATTTTCTGTGTGGGATTAAGAGGTCAGCATCTAACAATAGAGGATCAGGGCCTTGGATGAAATGTGGAAGGGTAGAAGAGGGGTTAGTAGATATGGGGAACAGTTTTCAGCAGAAGTGGTAGTCAACTTAATACAGTGGGATAATTAAGGCTTGAATATGGCTATCCTGAATATACGTAACGACCAAGACAAGATAAGGTTTGTTGGTATATAAGAATCATTTGGTCCATTTTAGCGCTGTTTTAACCTCAAACATTACTTGGTCCTTGGCCCATGGAAGTTTACATTTCAACTCAGTTTTAACCTACCTACCTATGACTTCTTCGTAAGTATCCACTACCCTCTTATGAAGAAATACTTGCAAGAATTACATGTAAAACCCTAACTGCTCTCCAATTTAACTTTGTTTAGAAATCAACATCCCCAAAATTGCAGTATCTGCTTGACTGTTATTGGATCTTGTGGAGCTTTCCTGAAACTAAATGTAGGCATCTTGGGAATGGCACAAATATAGTCTGGAATTCACCGTTGCCACCATCTGGGCTAAATCTGAAATACCTATTTTTGGACTCTTGTAGACTGACCTACAGGTTACAGACACTGTTTACACACGCTGCTATTGGATCTCCCTTGCCATAGCATACTATTTTTACATATGTACAAGTGCCCTTCCTGCAAATACACTATGCACGCCTCACACACACAACCGTCTTGGTTTTCTGCACAAGAAACCAATCCATCCGAAAATATTCATTTTTAAGAGATAAAACAAAGCTTTGAAACATAGAATTTGACAGCAGATCATCCGGGCACATTTTTTCCTGTGCAGACTCAAATCTTATCCTTATTGTTATCTTATGTTCACCATAGTCTAATGCCTATCTCATGCATATTTAATGTTCCGTATTGTATGAAGGTTCCTCGTTTGGTTGCACAATAATTTGCTGCTATATTATGTTAAACAATTATAACAGAGAACACTCATTACATGTTTTGATCTCTCTGGGTTACATTTCATAAACCGTAATTAACAGATAAGTACAATGGTTGTTCCCACAATAGTTCTTTCATATGAGTGTAACTGTTGTATGGCTGGGATTGCATTCCTGGTTAAAGGCTGCTAGATCATTTTGGACTTCTCCTTTCCCAGAATAAATAAAAACCATGTTTTTATACCAGTAATGGGAAGTACTGACACAATTAAATAGTGCTCAATCGCTTTAAATATCATGTTTCTTCCTTTAATTTTTTTCAAATATAATTTTGAATATATTTTTGTATTATTTTGGTCCTGTATTTTATTATGCACAGCTGCATTCTTTATGAAAATGTGTCTTTATTTATGCTGTTCTGGGATAAATAAAAAAAAAAAAATTCTTGTTTATGAGCGAAAAAGAAATTGTTAAAATAAAAGACAAGATTATACCTGCTGTGCAACATTGCCATGTGTTCTTCATCGATGCCTCCTCTGCTAGAAAGAACTTGGTGAAGTGGTCAGAGAGTACTCATGATGTCTGTCAGCTGCCAAATCAAACGTGTGCATGTGAACCATCTGGTTCTTTGATTGACACAAGGGCAAATGGATGGAGAAAAGCCCATTCCATTTTGATTACCCATGGTGTCCCTAAAAAACATTTTTTTGCATTCATATTGCATTCAACATGAATAACTAGGGGTAGAGCTTACATGTCGCAGACTTGTGGTAACTACTATGTTTCATATGCATAAAATACATTAAAAATGTTAAACTGTTTGGGTATGACTCCAGTTTTAGTATTCTGAGAAGGCTCCTCAGCTGTCAACTACTCAGGAGATCTCTTGTATGCATTTGTTTAAGGGCCACACGCTTCTCTGTCATGGGCCTGGTTGGGAACAACTGAAGAGCAATATCATTTTCTTCTGTTCCACACATCCAAAACTAAAGCCCTCATGTTATTAGCTTAAACCATTACTACATCCCCCCAGAAGAAGAGATGGACCTGAAGCACCAACAAGCAAGAAGGGAAGTAAGTCAGATAAAGGGAAGATGGCAACAGATGAAGGAAGAAAGCAAATGAAGAGAACCCAAGACAAAGAGTAACCCCCAACAGATGTGTGTTACCAGTTATTTTCCTTGAACATGTTTGTGTAACTAATTTGTACCAGATGTTTTAATGGTTCTAGAAAGAGCTGACCACAGTTTTCTCTTTGAGCTATTTTTGACAATGTTTATGTAATCAAAGATTTTTTTAATTTTCTTCATGACTTTTTGATGATCAGTTCATCTTATAAAAAATAAACTGGACCATTAAAGAAAAAAATAATGTTTGCTCTGCTTTTTAAATGTCAGGGTGCAACCATATACTTCATTTTTCAAAGGCTGTGTTACAGTTGCAGTTTTTAATTATGGTCATTTTTCAGGATAATTAAAAAAAATTTAAAATGTAAATAGAGACAACAACTATGGTATGTGTTTCAGTTTGTATTTACTAGTTAGCATTTTATGTTTTATTTATCTGTGTGTACGGTTAAAGCTTTCTTGGCCCCTAGGGAAGAAACATGAACTATTTATGTTTTTTTAAGCAATTATGTCTTGTTCATACTTGGAGTAAAAATATTTTATATATTTATTTATAGAGACAACTACAAATCACTGCATCCCTAGCTACGGACTAGTTATGAATAATAGTGGCTGTAGTTGGACTCTCAGAGACCAAAATAATAAACAGGAAGTAGAATCTGAGCTGGTTTGGCTTGAGCTCTTCCATTTTTGTGTTGGAGCTCAAGCCAAAGCTGGCTCATTCAGTTATATTGTTTAAAGAGGCTGGAATGTTAGTGTGGTGTAGTCATATTTCTTTAATTATGCATGAATGTCAAAGGAAATAAATAAGTCCTTTGAGGCTCAATAATATCTTCACAGATAAAAGCGAGATTAATTTCGGTCAATTGCAACGGCCGGCTGCGTTTGATCAGAGTTGTAGTTTGCTGCCGCTGGAGTGACATGCCAATTTTACAGTTCATAAATTTGCTATTGACAAATGCATTAGCCTTAACTCTATGCCTATTTAAAACCACACACACACACAATTGAGCCTTAAGGCAAGAAATGAAAAGCAAGTACTAGAAAGGCATGAAAAAGCCACAAGCATCAAAGTCATATTCTTCTCATCTCAGTAATGTGATTACTTACTGCAAATGGGAAAGAGATTTAGTCTCTGGTTTAACTCTCAACCAAAAAAGGAAAAGCGCAGGCTTCGTCCAAACAATCAGCTTCCAGAATATCAGAGAAATCGTGACCCTAAAGCTATCCAACAGAAACATTCTGCGGGACACTAAATAATTAATCAAAACTTAATTTAGGACTGGTAAAATATATATTTCCTTTATTATGTTCTTTAATTCATAGAAAACTTAAGTTGTAGTGAGGGTTGTACCAACGTAAAATCCTCAATAAGCTAACGTTTGACGCGTTTCGCACCTTGTGCGTTCTCAAAAGCCACCTACCAAATGATACCCACTCATATATATATATATATATATATATATATATATATATATATATATATATATCAATAGCAAATTAAATGTAGTAGACTCCTACCCTGCTATTACTGAAATTCACAATTCAATGAATACACCCAATAAAAGGACTCCCAAATTACAAAAATATGTTATATCTCCAATATTAAGAAACAAACAGTTATAGGTGAATAGTTAATCTATTTAACAAATGATATGACAAATCAATAAGATACCATAATAACATTTGAAAGAAATATTCGATTCTTGACATACTGTATACTTGCTTGATACAAGAATAAATGGATAAATAAATAGACAAATAAATCAACAAATCAATTGTTACATGAATAAAGAGATATGTATCCATAACTTCATTTACCCACATAGTCTCTTCATTGAGGTCTGAGACAACTGTAATTCATCATTGATAACGATATAATAATAATTAATTTCAATCATATGCCCTGTAAATGCGCTAGCTTGTAAACAGTACTTCACTGATTATAAAAAGCATGTGACTTCACATTGTGAATTTAAACCTAATGGTTTCCTTGTACTTAATTCAAATATCCAAAACACCTCCTGTCGATTAAGGCGCATCTCCAAATTACCTCCCCTAAGTGGAACAGTAACTCGTTCAATGCTAATAAACTTAAAGAAACATTGGTTACATCACCAGAAAAATTATGATGGATAAAGATCATAAAAAAATCATAATGCAATCATAAAAAAGATCATAAAGATCATAAAAAAAATCCTTCCATCTTTCTGATGCATGTTCAGAAATATTACATTAATTTACATTGGGTGTTATATAACATGTCCTACCATATCATGTTACTTGGCATCTTATGTCAGGAATGCATAACACAAAAAGACAGGGAACTCCAACCTTTTAACTGAATTATGGATGGTAATCTTTAAAAACATTCTGTGAATCCCAAAGAATAACAAGCAACCATTCTTAATACGCTTAAAATAAGCAAAAGTGTTTTTTTTTTTTACTTTCTTATGTGCTTGATTTAATTACTGCGGAGGCCCAGTGCTACCTATCTCCTCTGGTGCAAATCCTACAAAAATACATATCCTGCCTCTGTAAATTATAGTAAGTGAATTAGAATAAAAATAAGAAAAAATATGGACAAATGTTTGACATGAAATGACCCCGTTGCATTTTACTACTTCAAAAACAAAAGAATAGTTATGATGTTTGTAAATTTTGCCTAGTTACAGTTATATTAAATATTTAACTCTCTCCGGCCTCATTTACTGCCTTTGGCTTTTAGCTGTGTGGCCTGGGCCTTAGAAAGTTAACTATTTAAGTACCAGATGGCTTTTAAAAATGTTGTATGTTTACAATGTTTTAAGAATTAAGTATGCTGGTTTAACTAGGGAAAATATTGAGGACTCCAGTAAATTAAACAAAGAGAGCTTTATAAGAAAACAAACGTTTAAGCAGCCAATCCATCAGTCAACAAAGACTTCAAACGGTTAACTGCCCTCTTGAATATGTACTACAAGTAATCTGTCCCAATAGAAAACTGGGGAAACACTTGACATTAGAGTTACAAACCTCTCAACATACTACAGGACAGCACTTTACTTGTATTGGTCAGCAACATGCATCATGTGTCCAGGAGAAAAAAAAGGATGATTGTATTTATTCCCAAATTGGGTTGCGATATCGGCCATTTTCCTGGACTGGTCAAATTGTTACAAGTCACTACCCACATCTTATGAGCTTGATTAAGTAATTTATTTTCTATGAGTTTATATACCCCACAAACTGCAATGAAGCATCATAGGTGGTGGTCAGCAGACTTGCGCATTCACATTTGTAGGGACTGTAATTAATTTGGGCAAATTTGTGCACTGGTAGAAATGCCCAAAAGTGTTTATGCTGAAAGAAACAAATTATATTGTAAGCTATAAATTTCCTTCATAATTTTTTTATTCGCCTGTAAGTTGTGTGTGTCCCCCCTAAATATGATTGTTGAAGACACCGCTGGTTAATCATAGCATTGCAATATATGTCGTCACATATGTTTGACTTGAGTTGGCAGTTGAGTTTAAACAAAGTGTTCTAACTTGACTTTTCTGCTGGAGTTGACTCAATGGGATTGGCAAATTTAACAAACAACTTTCCATCCATCTAATTAATTAAGGGAAAGTGAGTTAAAAGTAAGATAAGAAACTTCATCTCATGCTATTAGCTCTACATTTTGGCACTCTGAAAAGGTTTACTGCAAGAAAGGCATCATGCATTGTGAATAAGAGATCTTGAAATCAAAATTGTCCAAAATAAAAAGCATAGAATTCATAGAAAGTCTCTTTCCTGATGAATTTGTGACTGCTTAACAAATTGGTCAGCATAATAGGAGTTGTTTAACTACTTTCAAAAAGTCACAGCAACTCAACTTTCTTTTGGACGTGTGTTAGTATAAACTACATGACAGCCAATTTGGAAAAAAAACATGTAATATTCTCTCAAGACATGTTATGTGTGCAATAACGGGAAATATGCTTAAAGCTAATAAAAGTCATATCCGTACAAGAAGTTTTTTTTATTCAGCTTAACTCAAAAATAGATTGGAAAAAAAAGACTTGAACAAGGACCTATTCAGGTTTCTTTTCCAATTAAAGTTCAATACAGTTGCCTCAGGACTATACAAGACCAATTTGTCAACAAAGACTTTTATAGGTATACATGAAGTTTCCTTCTGAAGACAAGACCTCTGAGGAATGAGAACAATGTGTAACTTTACATCTGTTTCTATGTTTGCCAAATAAAAGGTATCAACTTCAACTAAATACATGTATACTTAACAGGTTTTTATAATAGCTTAATTCTAAATAGTTTACCTGTCCAAATCATAATTAAATCCCTGTATAAAGGGAAGCATGGTATATATAAGTGCATTGCGCAATCAAGAAATACTCACAGTTAGATACACAGATAAAGAGGATGGGTATGATCTTTCAACCATACACAATGAAAGTGTGGTGCCAAGAGAAAAGCTTCATGTACAAGTCAAAAAACTCAATGCGTTTACTATAATAAAAATACGGGAACGTGGACATAGCTGATGAAAGTGGACAGTGGTATCTTTTCCTATGCAAAACAAAAACATGGTACTAAAAGATTTCCATCTGCCTGAGCCAGGTTGCCATGTACAATGCGTACAAGCTGTACAGAAAATCTGGCACATGAAAGGGGTTCTCTTTCCTAAAAAAATGTGTTGAGATACATCCTCAAGCAGTCCCCAAATCTTCAGGCTGAAAATGTATTAGGCCTAACCAGCTGGCCGCGATCTCCACAACTGGTTCCAAGCAAAGGCCACATAAAAAGTGCTGAGTCTACTTTAGAAAAGGGGTGAGGAGGGATTCTAGGTACCACAGCCCTTCCTGCCCCTCTCACCAGGACTCTGCATTGACAATTGTTTCATGGAATATCACACCAAAGCAAATTATTAGATTTTGGTTTTAAAATACATAATTTTCTGTTCTTTTACAAACTAGTGGGATGCCGCAACCGAGTCATGGGGCTAAGTAAAACAAGGGGTAAATTTGGAAGTATTTTAAATTGGCACATAACCTAAACAAACATCCTTAACAACAACTTGTGCCATGTAACTTGCACCAAACAAAAAAATGCCAATGCATGTGGGGGATTTCCATTATCTGGACATGCATCTGAACAAGTTTGGCGGTATTATTTGCCATAACACATAATCTGTGCAAAAAAATCTTAGAAGTGTTTGTGAAAAAAAACCAGGAAATTATTGCTATGGCAGATATTGTTGGCCAAATAACTGGATGACTAGTGTCCAAATGCTCCTTGAGAAATACCCTGTGTTGTCTACTAATATATAAAAATACTGTATATCCTTTTATAGGGAGGTTTTGAACTAGGGGTCTGCTAAACAGCTGGAAATACTTCATAGGAGTATTTGGGAACTCTCTAGGTTTCACCCGGAGACTCCGGGTGAACTGCCACTTCTCTGGGTCACTATGGGGAAACTCTGCGTTGTGAGAGTGGTGTTGCAGCAACAATAGCGTGTGTCCTGCAACATTAACGGACCGCCCACTGACATCAGCGGGCCGCCCACAACATCATCAGTACCGCCAACTGACAACCCTCTGGGTAGCCGGCATACCTGGGAACTTCTTTACTCCGGCTACCTGGTGCCTTCCCTTGTAGGACGTGGCCAGGACTGCCCACTGACTTCAGCAGGGCAAATGGGCGGGGATCGGGGCGTGTCAGGACCCCGCTCCTGCGACCCGGAGCATTCGGGTATTGATCCAGAGAACCAGAGAGTTCCCAGGTATGGTAGCCAGAGCCAGAAAGTTCCCAGCTATGATCATAAGCCTCATAACATACCCTAAGCCAATATGCAGGAACCTTCCAATATGGGCCAATAATGTCCATAAAAACTAAATAACCTATGCATAACCTATGGGGTATTTCCTTAATCTGGAGATGCCTCTGAATAGGATTGGCTGGATTTCTTTGCCACTGCACATAACTTGTAAATAACGCTAAGCAACACAGAAGCATTGTTGAAAAAAGCACAGAGACTGAAGGGGTATATATATATATATTTTTTTTTTTCTTCATTGTACTGTTCGACTTCATTAATTTACAGATATCCTATACTCCCAGTTCCTGTACCAACTATCTAGCAGAACAACAGCACAACCCAAACACATTTCCTCAATTGCTTTATTGATTACACATCATATGCTATTGCCCTTGACTCTCATCTCTCTAAGAGCCGCTAGGCAACCAGAGTTTGACTATTTCCACACCCTGTTACGTTTTATTACTATACCATTGTATCTGGCAGTTTACAATTCACTTACAAAAACACAAGCGCCTCATTAAAGGGATTAATGGATTTATACCTTTTAAACAGTTACATCTGCCTTCCAGGAGAAGTCAGTGGCATTCAGCGGTAGAGTGTGGGAATGGGGCTGGCGTTCTGACCTTTTTGCCTTCCCTCCTGCAGTTTGACACTGGACTATTCAAGAAGGTCTGACCTATGTTTTAACACATATTCTGTTCTGTTATTACAAGTCACCCCAGCCTTTCATGACCCATAACTGTGCTAATATATATGACTTTCCCTCAGTCATCTGTCTGATTATTATAGCTTGATTTGTGAGAGGCTTAACTAATCATTATGTTAACATATACCGGTGAACGCTATAAAAATGTAACACTAGGGAAATTCCTGATATAGTCACCATAGGAAAACATTTTTCAGAGGACATGCTCCACTGTGGCCTTTATAATAATAACAATAACAAGGTTTTTCACTAGTACTGTATTATTTCAATCAGGTCACACAATCCTGGTTGCAAAAAGGCATTTTGTATATTTATTTCCCTGAGAATTGGAATCATGCAATTTTCTGTTCTACTGTCCCATACTAATATTTAATTTCTTACTGTGGCACCGGACCTGAATTACATGCATATCACTAATGGGCTTTTCAAAACCATAATGCTTGGTAGAAAAAAAAAATATATTTTTTTCTTTTTTGTTTTCCAAGTCATTTTATTAGAAAAATCTACACTCTGAAACATTCCTTCCAGGTAAGATGATTTAGAGTCTGGTGACGGGGAGACTGCATACCAATGTTATATTTGTATAAGGAGCATATATCATCTCCATGTGTGTCATTAGATGTCTATGTGATATTTAATAACTCTGTGTGAAATTTAGAGGGGACTAAAGATTGTTGAGTGTTTACAGTGCTCCAAACCCTTGTATTCTGCACAGCACCAAAGTCCCTTCATATCAAGGGGCATTTATTTAACCTCAGGGAAAAGATTATACCTGGCTCAGCACCACATTACAAAGATGTGAAAAATATTAGAAAGAAAGGGTATGCTAAAGTGTGTCCTGTAGATTACTACCTTGTAGGAAATATTTCATATGAACTGTTACCCTGCGGTCATCAGATGTAATTAAACTACTATTGTGTTCAGTAAGTACGAACATTCTTGAAAAAAAATATTTCCCCCTTCCCGTTGTCTTCTATGTTTGGTAATTTCTCACACCTTCAGATAATCCAACTAATTTATTATAAGACAAAGACAACATGAGTAAACACAAAATGGAGCTTTTAAATGATCACTTCAAGGTCAATGACCTCAACCCCATCGAACACCTTTGGGATGAACTGGTATGGAAATTGAGCCAGGCCTTCTCGTCCAGCATCAGTGCCTCACCTCACAAATGTTCTACTGGATGAATGGGATGAAATTCCCACAGAAACAATCCAAAATCTTGTGGAAAGTCTTCCCAGAATAGTGGACATTGTTAGAGCAGCAAAAGGGGAACCAACTACACAGTAATCTCTATGTGTTTAGAATACGGTCATAAAAGTCCCTGTTGATGTAAAGTTCAGGTGTCCCAATACTTTTGTCTATATATTGTATAGTATCTACTGCTTACTGCAATGTGGCATTGTGATTCCAGTGAGTCTCTTTTTTCTTCAATACAAGTGTGCATTTTGGAATTAGGGGGGAAGACATGTGAGCAGCAAATAAAGAGCTGGTTATTTATTTCCCAACTTTGTGGTATGATACTATGGTATGAGAGCTCAATTCTTTTTATAGGCCCTGCCTCAAATTAGTAGACTTTTGTAAATCATATTTAGTTTTATGTTCTACAGCATGGAGGTAGCATTGTTAACCTATCACGAGCAGTGGTGTATTCTAGTTGGCCTAGGCCCAGAGCTTCAGAACCTCTGCCGCAAAACAGGATGCCTATTGCCCCGTTGAGTAATCAGGGTTCCTCTAGCACAGGGGCATCCAACATGCGGCCCGCGGGACCTCAAGGTGCGGCCCGCGGGACCTCGAGGTGCGGCTCTGCTACTTACCCGCACTGCAGCTCTCTCAATACCGCTCACAGACTTAAGCAGGGGACGCGGCCTCCCTCTGCATTCTCTTGTACTGCACAGAGGAACCCAGCAAAGTCACGTGAATGTACGTGACATCACATGACTCTGCTCCAGTCCTGCTTCCTCTGTGCAGTACAGGAGAACACAGAGGGAGGCTGCGCCCCCTGCTGAAGTCTGTGAGCGTTGTCGAGAGAGCTGCAGTGCAGGTAAGGGGGTGGGGGAGGGTGTTTGAATGATATGCGTGATTGAGGGAATTAATCTGTGAATGAATGAGTATATGAATGAATGGGTATGTGTGTGTGTGTGATCGCATGGATGTGTAAGTGGGGGGGCATGGTACAGGGTGGTTGTAAGTGGTGGCTGGCAGCATCAATACACAAGGGGGGCAGCTAGCCAGGTTTCAGCATGTACTGGCTGACTTGGCATGATAGGAGTGTGATTGCTAACAGCACAGTCCCATCATGCCTATGTTCCAGCATTTACTGGTTGCCTGGGTATGATAACAGTGTGATTGCTGTTAGCAATCACACTCCTATCATGCCAAGTCATATTGTTGAATTTTTTTTGTCCAATTGTGGTGTGTTACTTACTTTTAGTGAAGGTGTGGTTAACACACCAAAATTGGACAAAAATACAATAACAATATTAATTTATATATGATTGTTGACAGCAATCACACTCCTATCATGCCCAGCCAACCAGTACATGCTGGAATCTTGGTATATATATATATATAACTATTTCATTTTTACTTTTACACAATCCTGAATTGTAGTCAGTGTCATTTCTGTCATTTCATTTTAATCTGCATATCTTATTAAAGGCCATATTTTCTCACTGTGAAAAATGAGTGCTTCCCCGAACATATACAATTCTTATGAAGTGGCCCAATGCAAAAAAAAAGCTTGGACACTCCTGCTCTAGCACTACTGTTTAGTGGTCTAGTTAAAAAGGAGATCTCATACCCGCCCACTAACATTATGAAGGCCTATAAAGCACAAGCCTCCATAGTTCATCCAAAAACAGGCCTGTTTCTGTGTTTCTATCAGGTAAATGCATGAAACCTGTAAAATGAGAAAAGCTCTATTTAGGCATTTCCCACTTTTTGTATCTGCAGAATTGGAATCGGTGGAATTACAGCTGAACTGAAAGCTTTCAAGCCTCCATTATTGTGCAACCACATTGTGCCTAAAAGGCATATTTAACTTTTACTGTAACTGTGTCCCCACTCCCAGTTTATATTATTAATTATTCTGAACAATATGCAGCCCTTACTTTCAAAAGTTAGCCCCGATCAACTGGTTATTTTTAATATGTTACTGATTACATATACAGTATAATATGCATGTATATATATATATATATATATATATATATATATATATATATACATACACATGCATGTATGCACACACATGTATGTGCAAGATTAACTCTGATCTCATAAATACATTTCTGTAATGTTTTTAGATGGTAGCTGACATGAAGGAATGAGTAATAGGGGAGCCTTTGGGACCATTCCCTTTGAGGCAGATTATAAATGTGCATTTAAAAGCAAACACAGAAGTTCTTGGATTCTTCAGTTATTTATACAGAATATTTTCAGCTGACTGATCTTAAACTGTTCCACTAAATCATTTTCAATGTAGAAAATTTTCACTAGCTATGAGTGTCTTGTAATGTTAATATCCCGCAGTCACTGTTAAATTGCATGTCTATTTGTATTATAACATCAACCATGTAAAGTTATGCTGAAATGATTCCTAAATCCCTTGTTCTTGGAAGGTATGGTCCAAATATGTGATATTGTAAATAACTTCAGTAAAGTACAAAATATTTATATTATATATATGTGTGTGTGTTATTATTTGGGTAGTATAAACTGTTTTGATTATATATATATATATATATATATATATATATATATATATATATATATATATATACACACACATACATATATATATATATATATACATACATTAGCCAGAAAGTCATGTTGTGAACATTTTGATATTTTTACAATACATGATGTTTGTATGTCTCAAAAAAGAGGAAACAAATTACCAGTACTTATATAAACATATGGTCAGATGAACTTTATGGTGTGACTGCAGAATGAATATTATGATTAGTTCCTCTTACTGCACCTAGGCAAATATATGATCAAACACAATAAAAACCAGCCTGCATGATTTGATCTGTAAAAATGTTTGTTTTTTTACATTTCTGCTGATTAAATGGTGTGAATATCTATGAATATTGTGGCATTTAAAACAAGGTTTACAACTGAGCAGCAGCAACAGACCGTGGAACTACGAAATCAGCTTTCTAGTAGGTATATTTACAAGAAATCAAGGGAAATCATACATAAGTATAAATCAAGGCTGCAGTTAACGACTAGTTCTAATTCTTTCATGCTTATTATATCTGACAGCAGACGTAATAGCTGATTTTTAAAGGTCTCACTGCTTATGGGTGCCATAATTTTTAAACATTGGTTTACATCATATCTGATGACTCCTATAATATACTGCCATGAGGATTTTGTGACTTCTTTTCATCATCGGTTTAGATGAAATGCCTCTCTCTTCTTAAAAAAAACTCCTCATTAATAGCATAACTATAAAATAGCTTGTAAAATATTGTAACACACTTTAAAAAAATAAAAATGCATATTTTTATATGTATGTGTTTCATCTCTATGCTTAACTGGTGCCTGGTCATTATAAGGACCCGGTAAGAACCCCTCTCCCCAATAAATACATCCACAGCTAAGATACCCCTACAACAATTTGATACAATTTTTAGTCAACATTTAGTATCATTAAAATAATGAAATGATTTGAAAAGAAAAACAATTCTAATATTTTACTAGGATGATGGCCCCCATCCCAATTGACCAAAATACCACAAAATCTATTAATGGAAGTGTCTTGATTTAGAAAGTAACAGGGCACAAAAACATGCCCTTTCCTTTTTCCAAACTTGAACATTTGGACGCGTATCATGCAACCATTTAGTCACCAATCTCTAGCAAATGGGTGCATAATAATAATTTAGGTTGATTTTTTACCAACCTTTCCATGTTTCTTAGGACTATTGTACAGGTTACATGCAAATGCAGGACAACCCACCAAAATGTATTTAACTGCATCTCTAGATTACGGAAATACCCCACGTGCATAGGTTTTTTGGGGTTTTGGGAGTTACGGGGAGCGTGGCTGGAGGTATACCAAAAGTATATATTTTGTGGAGAGAAGATAACGTATGGTATTTCACTAGGAGCATTTGGACACTTATCATGCAGTCATTTATATATGTAACTTTTTTTTATTATTTTCTTTTTACTTTTCTGAGGCTGCTGATCAGTCTCTGAACTCAGAATAGATGAATGGAGCATAGTGTTCATTGTAAACACGTTGTTGTCTATTCATAAAGAAAGTCTTGTGTGATCAGGTCATCTCGCAAGACTTCCGACCTGGGGAGGGTGAACGCTGGTTCCCGAGGACTGCTCCTACAGATGTGAGCACAAATTTCAAAAGGCTAAAAGTATGCTTTGAAATCTATTTCCCCATGCAAATATCTACCATCCCAAATCTAATTAGCTAACTGATTTAAGTTTGGATTCACTACTTGTGGTAATTGACGTGAATGGTTGTGGTTCACCAAGAAAAGTATGACTCTGCTTTGTCGTGCGTTTAATTGAATAATAAATAGTTTATGTTTATTTTAATAGTCATTGATAAGGAATATTTTGCCTAGATACTCTGCATTTGAAGAAAAAAATCTTATTATTCAAGGCGTGGCTGTGTCACTTATGTAATTGTGTTTACAGAATAATTATACTGCACTTAATGTGTTCTTCATCAAGGCCAGATGTTATTAAGTCCTGAGTAGGTTAAGATGGGTGGCCTGTGCCAATTACTGAAGAATAGCATGGAGGAAGTAGGCTGCCTTATCCTTGCCCCTTATTGGTTGTGCTGTGTGAATACATCCATTGTCATTTTGTCTTCAGAAAAAATTTGAATTGGTCCATATATTCCATTTACTGTATGTCCCACTATGGACTGCAGGTTATATGGGATTGCATATCTTCATGTAGTTGCTAATCTAACAGTGCTTTGGGGGAATGGCCAAGGGACACAGAAAATAGGAATAATATCTGGCATCCTGACAGTTGTTGGGCCTTTAGCCAAAACCAAAACCAAATACATAGGAAAAATATATTCTCATCACAGTGGACAACGTCACGCACTACCTGCCCAGGGGCTATGGCCCCGTCCAACACAGTTGCTGGACCAATGACTTATGCCGTTAAAAACATTTTCATAAGCGGGATGACCCACTAATGTCAGCAGAACCACCCACCGGCATCACCGGGACCTTCTACCAGCATATTATTTGGATAATAGAGTGTAAGTTGTATATATAGTTGCTTCAAAACAAAATTCCAAGACATGCAACAAGAGTTATCCTACAAAATGCACAGTTAGGTGCTAATTCTCCCAGTTTCCCAGCAAAATCAATTGGGTCACCAAACATGTCAACCTCCATATCCATTATAATACTTCTCCACCAAGTACAGTATGAAGTGTAAACAGCAACCTTCTGCTGCTGCTGATGCATTTACAGGTTGTCACAATGTTAGGTTAGCAAGTTCACACTAAGATGGAAAACCAATGTTTCTTATATAGATATAAACCTGTTAGTTTCCCAGTAAGGAAATAAAATTGCAATTGTTGCTTACATTATGAAAAGTGTTGGGTACCAGTTTAATATATTAGTATGTGTATAAACTAAACATAAGGTGCAGATGCACCTATGTCATAAATTATATTACAGTTACAATAAATTGAAATTCAGCAAAATAATACATTATAACGGTTTAAGGATTTATTTAGGTTTCTTAGTCATGAATTTTCTCTGTTTTGTAAACCAATCATCAATATGTACTGTTAATTTCTGGAATAGTTTTCATGATTAAAGTATACCCTGTTTAAAAAATAAAACCCATCTGATATGATATTTTTTTATCAAAGTACTCCCCAGCTGGTCAGATGCAGCCCTTGTTCATCAATCAGTACCGAACCATGACCACAAGTTTAAAGAACCCCATGGTAAACCATCACAAACATCTTGGGGGGTGAACTAACGACCTTAAATGAAAAAAATATGCATACAATTATATATATATATATATTAGATACCGCAGGCACAGCTGTAATTGTCCATCAGCTCATATAAATAACAGACTTTCTTTTACTATTTTGGAGAATGCCCATGAACGTCAGAGACACAAGGCTCATAAAATCTAATTGAGTCACCGCACTCATATCTGCAACAATAAGTCTAGAATACAGAATTTGATTTTCTTGTTACCAAAATAAAATCTTGTCTTTTATTTAATCAAAACACACTCACAACTTTGTAAGCTTAACGCCGAATCAGTGCTTACATCACAAAAGTGGAAAAATACATTCTGGTGCCCTAATATTCTGTCAGTTAACCATTTATGTTTAATTAGCTCAAAGGCATATTCTAAAATTATCAAAGTGTATTTTACATTTTTGCAGAATGAGTACAACTATTAGCAAGATATTTAAAGAGACATGCATTCAACTGTATTATTTACACCGTGACTTAACATTTACATTTTCTTATTGTTTAGAATCCATAATAACCCGAACTAGTTTTACGTAATGTAACATAGCTGGTAACATAAAACATGTTTGAGATTTAGCTTTTCATTTGTAATAATAATTATGATTTCAAACCTGTGTTTCAGAAAAGAATTGAATAGAATGGAATGTCCACCATAACCTTTTGAATAAAATATATTTATATAATTTTTATTTTCACAGCTTTATTGCTTTGAGATTGAGAAAAACTGCCTTAAATAAAATGTCTGTTGATTACACACTTGCTGGTAATAAAACATTTCATTGCATAGTTGTTCCCTTAAAGGTCTTTCTCTAACAAGAGCTGAAACTATGATATAAAGATTTTAAAAAGTAATGAAACTCCAATAGCTTCTTTTAAATAAACTTTCCGGTAAAAAAAAAACATTCTGAATATATTTCATTTTCATTGGTCACGTCTTTTTAATTTTGTTTGCTCAGATTACTTTTAAATAAGTTGAGCTGGTATCTGTGCCAAGGGGGTTCTTGGCTATACATTTGTACATTCCTGTATCAGAATATCGTGGATTTTGAATAACTAGTGTGCCTTGTGGATGAAGAAGTTCTGTACCAGTGGGACGTCCTTTGCTAGCTGTCGACAAGAGAGATAAATCTGGAAGCTCCCATGTTATTTCAGGCTTTGGTATGCCAATGGCCATGCAGTTTAGATGCACAGGAGATCCTGCTCTTATATGAATATGTTGGGGAGCTTTATTTGTAATCCTAGGTGGGTATGCAACAACCATGACAGGTACACTTATAGATGCCTCACCTGCATTATTTTTGGCTTTACAAAGATAATTTCCTCGGTCATGTATGGTTGTTTCTTGGATGACCAAGGTCCCATTGTCAAGCAACATGTATTTTCCATTTACGTAAGGTTTATCTACTATATATCCACTTGGGAGGGTCCATGTAACACTTGGTCTTGGTATTCCATCAGAAAGACAATGTAAAGAAAGCGTCTCTCCAATTATACTCTTTATAGGCCCTCTTGGATGTGTAAAAATTGTAGGGCTCTGTCCAACTTCCAAAATGATTAGCTTTTCAATATAGCCAATTTTGTTTCGTGCAGCACATCGATATTTGCCTGCATCATCTTTTGAAGGACTGTAAATAATTAAGGTACCATTGTTTCCTGCATAATATTTAGAGAACTTTTGTCCATTGAAAAATCGTGTGCCGTTAGGCAAAAGCCACATTATCTCTGGAGTAGGATTCCCATCCGCAAAACAATTTAATATTACCATTTTGCCTGGTTTAGCAATTATTTTTTCATTGAATGGATTCTTAAACATTGGCCTTCTCAGCACGTCGACTACTTCCAGCTGCACCACTAACATACTTTCCCCTCCATCATTCCGAGCAACACAAGTGAATTCAGCTGTGTCAGAGGGTCGTATATTTCGAATTTCCAATGTCCCATTCTGGTGCACTATTATCCTGCTTCCATGGTATGGCGCTGTTAGATAAATATTATCTGGCATGATCCACATAATCTGAAGAGGTGCTGTCCCTTCTGCTCTACAGTTGATCAGTTTTCTAGAGTGTTTTAAGGCAGTGTCCTTAATTATTGTCTTGTTTGTATATAAACCATTAATAATAGGTGGCTTGGGTTGTACATCTAATTTTAGGAGTTTTGTGTCATCCCCTGCTGGGTTCCTTGCCACACACATGTACTCCCCTGCATCTAACAGCTTAATCTGATTAATTGTCAATGATCCATTATCATGCAGCACATATCTCTCATGGGATGTTGCTATCATATCACTTGATGGGAGGAGCCAGAAGATTTTGGGCTTGGGTTCTCCAATGGCCTCGCAGTGCAACACAGCACTTTCTCCAGCTCCGGCCACAATGTACGTCTTGTGGTTCACCTGTATGCGTGGTGCTGCTGCCACCACTGTTATATGTACTTTCATTTCATCTTTACCAAGTGTGTTTTCAGCATAGCATGTATAATCTCCTTCCTCAGCCATGCCTACTTTGTTAAGATACAAAGTTCCGTTGTCGAAAAGGATGTATCTGCGCTTTCGTTTTCCACTATAATCAGCTTGGAATACATTATTTATAACTGTGCCATCTGGTAAGCTCCATGATATTTCTGGTAAGGGAGATCCTGAAGCCTTGCAGTCAACTTTGAAATCCTTCCCATAAGGAACTTGCTTTGTCAGGTGCTGCTTATGAATGATTTTTGCTGGTTTCATGCTCACACTGACTTTCATCAGTATTAAATCATCTCCCATTTTATTTCTTGCTACGCACAAATAATCTCCTGCGTCTTTGTCAGTCACAGACTCAACGAGAAGAGAACCGTTTGGAAACACATGAATCCGACTTCCCATTCTGGAAAGAAAAGTGAAAAATAATATTTTAATGATGACATTGCTGTTCAATGATAAAGAACAGCGTAAAACATAGAATAAAAAAAGTACTTGTCACGTAAAAGTTCGTAATGTCCCTGGCCAAGAACATCTCCAATAGTAAAGGTTACGAACGCAAATGACTAATTTGCAGAATAATGGAATCTACTTTTCTGTATGGATAGCCTTAACCCTTAAGTGCTAAATGGTTCTCCCATCATGAGGGAGATAGTTATCATCTGATCTAAGTTAATTAGTGGCCATGGGTTATATTGCCTGGGTTACTGCCCTATATGGAGTAAGTGAATTGTATAGCTATCATTGGTCTTTTGTGACATGATATATGCTGCAATATCCAACAAATAATTCACAGTTCTATAAATTCTTTGAAACATTGTCGAATAAAATACACACAAGTGTGTCGCGAACATTTTATCCCAATGCAGGAAATAATCATATAAGAAAATAAACCAGAGACAATGCAAATAGATTGGTTAATGTATGTGGTTTTATAAGACATACCGCATATAATGCTTGGCTTGGGTCGTATAGGTTAGTATGATATGATGATTTGTTTCAGGTCTGGGTCCCTGGTGAGTGGCAAGCAGTATAGCCACCATTCAGGGGATGTCATGCTAATGACTACACCTATGTCAGTATTCTCAGGGACCCCAGCCAGTCATCAAGATCTCATCAGTTAGCAAGTTTAAGCCCCCCAAAAATGGATAAGTTGATAAATATATTTTATTACAGTTTGTTTGTCTTAAAACAAATTGTCACACTGTTTAATGTCCATACCTCTGTGTGTTTTTAATTTAATGATTGACATTGCAACCGTCATGGAGTCTCAAACAGGATTAGTTGTCCTACCGCCTCAGAGCCACTTTTAATTCACCAAATTAACAAACATAAATTTTAATGTTATTAGCAAAATAAAAAATGTTGGTTTTTTTAACCTTTAAAAGCTAAAGAATTAAAAGGTGTGACGCATTTCACATCATGTAGCACTCTGGCTGGGGTATGCAAGCACTCTGTATCAATATCTGTACAATTGTATGTGAAAGCAAACCAACCTTATCTTCCCTCATCTCTTGTGTAAACAGGGTCTATTAATACCCCCTTAGCTATTTACTGAATACACAGGGGGTAGAATACCCTCTGACCCGTAAAAATGGAGGTCATGCCCAGAGTACTTATTCCACAGTCTCCTGCTGTGATACAGAGTCAATTAGATTAATATCCGGAGGACTATTGGTCAGTGAGCAAGTTAAATTATTTCCACTAGCACAACAAACATACTTTTTATGATCTACTTCTTACTATAAAATGTCATATTAAAGGCTTACTGGCGTCTAGTGTTCCCTTCTCTTTTTCTAGGTGCATGTTAAGATTTCAAATGTTTGCCAGCCACAATGTGAAAACAGCTAGCGACCACTCTATACATTTTATTTTATCAAACACATTTGTATTACTGGGGATTCATAAAGCACTCACCAATATTTTCTGTTATGTGCATGTTAACCAATCGTGTAAACCTTCCTTTTCATAGAAGGAATTGTATAAATTGGGGAATTTCTAAATCTAATTGGAAATGTGCTATGACAAATAATGCTTTAAGTGGATTAAAGACAAGCTAGCTAATGCTGTCAGCAGAATACAAACCCTCATATTGTAGTATTTCTCATAGTGCATGTTTTATGGTTTTATGAAAAAAAAAATGCTGTCACCTGTGCCACTGATCAACCACTGCTTTTGAAGGCAGCCTCCATATAATCCTTGGCTTTGGTTGCCCAGTTGCTGTACAGTTCAGCATCAGCTTGTCACCATAACTCATCTCCGTAGTCTGTGGTGATGCATAGACTATTTTAGGAACTGTTTCACTTTGCCGCACCGTGAGACTGATCACTCTTCGCTCGGAACCAGTAGAACTGGTTGCAATGCACTCATAATTTCCACTGTCTGTTAAGGCTATGTTTCTTATATAAAGGGTCCCGTTAGAGAAAAGGAAGAGCTTTGGGTTAACATATTGCAGAGGTTTAACTTTTGTACCATCAGACGCTACCCAGTAAACAGTAGGGTGAGGATTCCCTTTAGCTGTGCAGTGGAGCTTTATCGTCTCTCCAGAAGCTGCTACAACCATTTGCCTTTTATCCTCCAGAATTACGGGAGGAGCAGCAATCACTTGTATCCGTACTATAGAAGTATCAGTTCCTGCGATATTGGTAGCCAAACACTTATAAATCCCACGATCATATATTGTGACGTCTTTCATTGTAAGGGTTCCATCTGGCTGTACAAGAACTTTATGGTTACTTGTGTGTGATTCTGATGCAATGGTTTCATTAGCCAATATCCAGGTAATGGTAGGGAAAGGCCTGCCTTCAGCCTCGCATTTTACATCTACAGAACTCCCAGAATGCACTGTAATCTCTCTTGACTTGGCCTGCAAGATCTTTGGAGGATACGTGATAACAGAAAGTGTGACCAGTAACCTGTCTGATCCATACTGATTGGTGGCCACACAAAGATACTGCCCTCGATCCTCTATGCCAACACTTGAGATGGAGAGGGTGCCATTGGTAAAAACCTCCATTTTGTTTCCCCGCCTTGTCTTGGATGCAAAAGTTCCTGGTAAAAAAAATGATAATCAAATTATTGCTTTTAGTTATTTTTTCATTTTGGTCATAACAGACCTTTATTAAGTTTCTATGGGAAGTAATGCATATCAGGAGAAGTTACATAAAAATCGCATGTGTCATCAGAGTAATTACATTTAAGTGTATGTGGATATATATATATACACCAGTAAGTAGATTGTGGGATTTGATAGTGACAATCAATCCTTAAATTAATAAATGTTGAGTCAAGTTTTGCTCTCGGTCTTAAAGATACTCCATTAAATTATTTTAAAGTAGGTAAAATATGCAACAAAAAAGTTCCAATAATAATAAACTAAACACTTTCTTTTTTAATCTGATAATAAAGATTCAACAAACTAAGACAGCATTATTTCTCCAAGGTCACAGCAGCTTCCGTTAAAAATTACAAATGTGAAAATTATAAATGATTTTAGATAGAATAGCATGACATTCTGGAATGAAAGCAATTTCAAATGTATATCTCGGATATACAATTTTGACATATACTAGGCCTACCTGATGACACTTTTGTCCAAAGTACTGTTGGTGTTGGATTTCCAGTGGCTTCACAGGGAATGAAAGCGTCTGAGTTAGCCAGGACGGTGAAACTTGCAGCTTTTCCACCAATAATTTTAGGCTTTGATTGTATATTGTGTGATGTCTGCTCTACATTTTGAACATTCATTGTAGTTGTTTCCTGAATACTTTTTTCCGTCTTATCAATATTCTTTCCATAATGTGTTGGTAGATGCAGCAAGTTATTTTTATAGGGTCTTACTATGTGTGGAGGCTTTGTTGTCATTCTTAAGTTTTTTTGTGTGAAATCTGATGTTTTGGCATGTGGCCTACTTTGTAAAGTATTTATAGTTGCTTTTTTAATGGACGTGGTCTGGGGTTTAACTGTTACTGCGGTTACCATGGTAAATGAATTAGACTTTCTTGTGGCTTTATAAGGTGATAAAGTTGGAGATGCACTGGTCCCTGGATTCAAAGTTGTTGATTTTAGAAAAGTCTCTGGATTTGAAGTTGTTGATTCTATAAAGGGACCTGGTTTTAAAGTTGTTGTTTTAAATCGAGTGGCCGTGACTGTACGTCTTAAGTAGGTACCTTCACTTGGTAGGTGATGAGGAGTTGTAATATAATTATTTTGAGGAGGTACCAAGTATGGAGTAGGTAATGGTTTTGTGAGCATCACTGTTTTATTCGGTGGAAGTGATGATGTTTTGGCATCTGGAGTTTTTTCTGAGGACACCAGGATATTGTTGACTATGTTTGACAGTGGTGCAGTTTTCTTATCCGCAACAGTACCAACAAAAAGTTGTGGATGTTGAGTAATTGCATACATTTTGGTATTCCTCTCCAAAGTATTCACTGTACTTGACTTTAGAACAGTTGTTTGGAAGATAGATGGAGTAAGTGTTGACATGTTGGTTTTCAATAATGACTTACTAGTGTTCAAGGATACCAAAGTCTTCTTGCGTGGTTGTTTTCTTTTTAAGAATCTATGTTTTGCTGTAATGCCTGAAGTAATGAAAGATGTGGGTGCTTCTGAAGTAGACACAATTTTAGTAGGTACAATAGTTGTTGCTTCTGAAGTTGCCATTGGGCTAGATAGTGTGGGATGGATCACATCAGTGGCCGTCTGTCTTATAGTACTCTCCGTCACTATTGGTTCTTTTGCCACTGATGTATGTATGGGGTCTATTTGGTTGCTAGCCTTAGTGGGAAATAATGCATTTCCAATCATTTTGGGACTTGAGAGTAATGAAATGGTTGGCATAGCAACTGTTGACGTATGTTGGCTGTTTTTTCGAAGCTTCCTAAATATCTCGCTTTGCCTTATCTTGTTATTTCCAAACAATCTGTGCCAAGGTATTTTCCTTCTTAACATTCTAGAGGCAGTTCTAGATTTTACAGTGGTTTTGGGAGATGGTGTGCTAATATATTCCCTGTTTTGTTCATCTATGATCTTGTTTTGGGGAGTATCCAAAACCTCCATTTTTTTGTCATGTATTCCTAGAGTAGCAGGCTGGTATGGTGTAAAAGAATTGCTGTTTGTGGAAATGCCTACATTTTCTTGAGACGTACTGACTGATTGTGAGGAGATGGTATAATTACTGGTGGAGGCATATTCTGTATTTACTGTAGGAGTTGTAGCAGATAATGAATAAGATATATAATTATTGGATGAGGGAGGATTTGTATTTTCTAATGTTAACCCAATTGAAAGTGGAGTTCCTTTACCATACATAGTGTTAAAAGTTATAGTTGGAGAGACATGATGAGTTGTAGGAAGGACAGCTATAGCAGTAGGAGAAGAATTCTTTGAAAAGAGCCCCTGTGTAGTGAACGCGGGAATGTTTTTTTGTGCCGTAGTGCTTTCAGCATATTCTTTAAATTTCCCAAATTTAAGCTTGTGCATATTTGTAATCCGATCTGGCCTAATGATTCGTCTTTTGCCGGATATCCTTCTTCTTCCATAACGTCTCATAGTTGGTACAAAAGGCGTTACATTTTTTACAATTTGAATCTGTTGCTGGGTAATGATTGTGGATCCTTCTGGAAGCCCAGATGAGATTATTTTTTGAGTACTATGAATGTAGATAGGACTAGTGTCAGTTTGTGACAGAAACATTGACTTTGTTGATGAATCAATACTGACTACCTTTGCTTCTTCAGGTTTGTCTTTGGATACTGAAACTTCCTGGACTTTTGCTATCTGGTTTTGTGTTTGTTGAGGAGGGTTGTATTGTGAAAATAGCTCATTTGTCCAAGGTGGATTAGAGGTAGTCGCTGACATAATATCTGCCTCACTCTGAACAGTATTTAGAGAATTTGTTTCAATACTGTTTGATAAAGAAGGACTAGTCTTTGGAGACACATGCACAAATTGTGTTGTAAGGCTGGGTGTAATAACAGATATTTCAGATTTTGAAATGTCCATTTTTACTAACTCTTTTCTAGCTGCTGGTGTATTTGACATCCTGTCTTCTTGTATAACAGCTGACTTGGTAACAGTTTCTTTGGAAATTAATGGTTTATATGATGTTGGAGTTTCAGACGGAATTATTGTTGTTCTAAATTGAGAAATGGAATTATCATGAAGTTTATCTGGAATAATTTGAGTTACCACCAAATTCCTAGAACTGGCTGGTTGACTAGTAAAATCATTGGGTGGTGAAATAAATAGGTCAGTGGGTACAGGTGTTGGGTTAATGTTGGTTTTTTGAGGTGAACTAGTGGAATGGGTCATATCTGAAAAGGGGTATGTTACAACATTTTCTGATGAAATATTCAAATAGTTAGATGTAGTTACTGGGGTATTTAGAATGTTCTTGGGAGGTTCATGCAGCTTGTTTACTGAAGTTGTTGAGTCTGAGATAAAAGCTTGAGGCGTGGTATGCACATAACCAGCTGTTGTTGGTGGAATTGTTACAGTATTCTGTGAAGCAGTGTCAGTATAACCAATTGTGGTTAATGGACTAGTAATAACAATTTGAGGTGTACCAGTTAATGAATTAAAGGGAGTTGTTAAGTCACTCTTGACATTCAGACTACTCAGTGTGGATGGCAATTGAGAGTTGGTTGTTGTATAAAGGGTCCTGGAAGTAGTTGTTGGCTGTGCAATTACATCTATTGAAGTGCTGTTCAAAAAACTGTGTGTTGTTGGTTCTTCATTATAATTCTCATTTGTAGTATGTGTAAGTGTATCAAGATAATGATGACTTTTTGGATCACTTGTTCCGAGGGGAAGATCAAAAGTTTGCTCTTCCTCTTTAGCGGTCCATACAGGTGTTGTATTTACATCAGTGACTGCTTTGGCTGTAACTGTTGCATTTGATATTAATACAGCTGACGGTTTAGTAGTTAGTATCAAAAAATGTTCTTCTACTGGAAGCAGTTCTTCACCAGATGATTCTGCTACCTCACCAGATGACCTTTCTAGTTCCTGTTTTTCTTTTACCGGTCCTTCCACTCCCTCTTTTTCTTTTTTGCTATTCATGGCATTCTGCTTTGTTTTTTCAAAAATCTCCGACCAGCGCTGGGGATCAATTTTTCTTGTGGTGTGAGTAAACTGACGTCTGTGTCCTCTAATGCGTTTGTTTATTTTAGTTCGCTTTTCAACCCCAATGTTCCTGTTTCTTGTTCGATCAAATTCTTTTGCTAGATTACCAAACCTATTTGGAGCCAAAATGGTCTTACGTTCGATGGCCTTTGCTGAGTTACTGTTTTCTTCAAAATCTTCATTTCCAGATGCTTCTTCATTTCCATCATCATTGGGATGTAACTTTTGTGTTTTGTGTAGTATGCTGACTTTCTTTTCTTTAACCAATACTTTGTGGGTAAGGATGTCAAGACCATACTGATTAGCTGCTAAGCACCTGAAATTTCCCCTGTCCCTTTGTGTTATATCTTGTATTTTTAAAGTGCCATTGGAGTAAATTATTTTGTTCCTAGATGATTCATGTAATATTGAGCGATCCGGTAAAATCCAGCTGATGGATGCATCTGGGATACCATGTGATCCACAAGGAAGATAAAGTGCATCCCCGTTACTGACTGTAAGCTCTGCACCATTCACATTGTCTTCTTCCACATCAGCACTGAGTACTGTAATTCGAAAGGAAAGGATATCAGCATCAATGTAATTTGTAGCCATGCAATGATAAATCCCTGTGTCAAAGCTGTCAGCTGCCTTGAGAATGAATTTTCCATCCTTTGTTAACGTTATCCTTCCTTCTTCACTTACATAGGGAGCCCTGATCTTTGTTCCATCAGGAAGAACCCAGTCAATTGAAGGAGTGGGTTCACCCAAAACCTGACAATCCATTTCCACTGTCCCACCAATAAGCGCAGAAAATTCAGTCTTTGTCTGGTTACTTTTAAGAATCATGGCCCAGTTTGCTTTCAAAGGCTTTTCAGTGCTGTTTGGTATTGTAAGAAGGATATCGGCAAAATACCTAATATGCAGCATACTGAGAGACGTAGCTGACCTATCCAACTGTAATGTCACGGTGTCCTGCATCAGCCAGTTGGGTTCAGCTCGCAGTTCTGCTTCAATGTCTGTAAATACATCATCGTCTGATGCAGACTGTCTATATTTGTAGCTAATGAAAGGTGTCTTTGTAAGCAAGAGTTCTCTTTTGAGTTTCATTGGGGAATCACTGTACATTGCAAGAATGCCCCACAACTTTTGAATATTGTCATAGTCAATGTTGCATACAAGAAAAGAAGAGAATGCAGTTCTTAATGTTGTGTGATCTGGTTTTATATCCAATGTTATTTGAGACATTTTTGTAGGTCTTTGAACACTGCAGGCTAAATTTGCTTCGTTTCCAGAATTATCAGTCATATTCAGGATAAGAGTACCCATGGGAACCACAAAATCCTTGGGAGATATAACAGTAAAGCCTTCTCCTTCTTCTGTAATGGTAGCATTCTTGGTTTTAAAGATGTTATCTATTGTTGGTTTTGCACAAACAAGGTCTTGTGGCGAGATGTCACTTAAGGACTTTCCTTTGTTTTTTCTAGGAGATGCACATATGGGACACTGTTGGCCACCACGGTCCCTTTTACATTTTATTAGCTCTGTAAAGAAGAAATATAAGCATTGTCATTATTTACAGTGTCAATAAAAATGTCAATTATCATAATTAACAAAAGTTACATGGTCATTTACCATCTTAACCCCTTCATTCCCTTATAGACGTACCGGGACGTCCAAAAAACGCCTATTAAGAAACCCCTTTGGACGTCCCGGTACGCCCAGCCTTTCTTGCAGCGTCAGGGACACATCCCTGCCGCTGCACGGGAGACCAGGCATTGCTGGCTTTCTGCTGTCCGATCTGCTGTAACAGCTTCCGGCATGAAAGCCGGTAAGCTGTTACATTTCAAACTGCCCGTTCGTGCGGGATATCCTGCCCTCCGATGAGGCACAGAGAATCTGCGATCTCTGTGCAGGTCTGTGAGGACCTGCATAGAGATCACAGTGTGATCGGTGCAGGGGGATCGCGGGGAGGGGAGTGAGAAACCATGTCTCTCACTCCCCCTCCCGTCCTGAACGAGAAAAGCTGGAAAAAAAAAGTTAATTCATTAAAAAAATAATATTAAATAAATCATTAAAATAATAATATAAATAATACTAAAAAAAATATTCAGGATTTGGACGACCTGATCAATTCAAAATCTAAATTAAAAATGTATTACTTTATACAGAAACTTTCAATGCAAATTGACAATGAAAATGTTGCCCTGTGTTAGGCTGGAGAGCATTAGCTGTAGGGACTTTGGCTGGGAGAATGCTTGTCATAATATATTCAACGTTGATATTAGATTCTATTAACTTAAATAATAACAAAATAAGTTCAGTAATAAAAGTTATCAGGAAATAAAAAATGATCTTAACAATGAAATGATGAGGGAAGAGTCCAAGTGGGATACTCATTTTAAATACAAAAAGGACAGTGCAGGTGGAAAGTATATTTGAAAAGAACAGAAATGGAATGTCAAGAGGTCATAGTCTAAAATTAGTGGGTTAGAGGTTTAGATGGTATGTAAGCAGCTATTTCTTCACTGAAGAGGTCACGGTTCAATGGAATAGCTCTATTTACAAAGTATGAGTCACTGTTCCATGATTGTCCATCAGGTTAACACAGACATTCAAAGGCTTTACACTATAGTAATTGGAGCCTATACATCCTTATTAATGCATTTGTATTGTGTATCAGGTCCTATTCTATTTTACACTGTTAGGGAACAGGACCCTGCATATCTTAAGTTTTTGTCTGTTTCAAAACAATGGTGTATAATTTCCAATAACATAAGGCTGTGGAATCTATTGACCTTCTATAAACACAGGATAATAGTAAAAATGGATTGATTTACAAATAAAAAATATACAAGATACACAGTACCTCTAAATTGCTGTGATCCTTCTATAAGCCAAAGTAAGTTACAATCACAGGACCACGGGTTGTCATGAAGATAAAGTCCCTCCAGTTCTGTCATATATAAAAGCATATCTTTGGGTAGGGAAGATAATTGATTGCCGGACAAATAAACATGCTTTATAGATGATGTTTTAAATATCTGTATGTATCGGAGGGTAACAAAGGTGTCTGTATGGAGTTGTCTTAGCGAATTTCCTTCTAGGTGGACCAGTTTTAGAGATGTGAGACCATAGAATGATTCAGGATGTAGGAATTCCAGTTTGTTGTGGTCCATGTGAAGCCTGACCATACTTTTAAGTCCAAGGAATGTGTTCTTATGAAGTGACTTTATTTTATTGTAGCTCATTTTTAAGACCTAAGAAGCAAACACAAAACAGACATAATGGCGTTAATTTACATTTACACACAAAAGCACCATGTGATGGTAATGCAAACCATTAAAATCCTGTGACTGTTATGTCAACTTCCTTTTCTGAGGTACGATTTTCTAAAGTTTTCTTTAAATCTATTATCTTATGGACATACCTGCCAAATTCCCATCTACTTGAGGAATGGCTTCCTAAGGGGTGGGACTAGTCACAGATCGAGGAGGGCTAGTCCCACACAGGGGCAGGGATACCTCCAGACATCCTCCATCTGGGATGGAGAGGATGAGCGGTGTAGGGGAAATAGACTAGAAGTGTGCATGGCATATTTCCCAACAGTTCCAGTTTTTGTTTTCAGGCACTGTCCCACTGTCCCAGATAGTTGCCAGTGGGACACTATGTAAATTCAGCTCGTTGGTGACATCTTCTGATCTAAAGAGTTGAGCAATCAATGAGGCTCTGTGCTATTCTCCATTGCAGCTCCCCCTTTGTGCCTTGGTGACCTCAAGGTAGCTATTCAGGTAAGATAAGAGGTCAGGTAGAGTAGCCTCTTGTCCCACCCATTACTGAGGCTGGTCCTGCCCTCTTTTCAAACCCCAAGCACATGAAATTTTGGGGTTCCTAGGTTTCTTATGGGCATGATCTCTTAATGCTTTTCTACGGAATATGGATGCATTGTAGTATTTATTTCTTTTTCTTACAAAGACAGTTAAACATTATATTTAACTTTCAGCCATGGGACATATACACAATTATTTGGATATTTCGCTAACCCTTTTCATTTATAGATTTGAGGATTACAATAAAAGTGCAAAGCTCTATGCTCAATGTGGCTGGACCCTATTCTTTGCCTTGTGGTTAATTCCCCTATTGTAGTAACAAAATCCAGGTCAGTTAAATAAAATAAATAAATATTTGTTTGATGGGGGTATTAAATGTAAATCATCCCATTTTACCTACAAAGCGTTGGAGGTTTAAGTCCACAGGATAAACTACTTACAATACACAATGCCTTAGATATGGTAATAATCCACACTGCCTAATGATGACCCTTATCTTCCAAACATACATGCTTTAATATTGCCCAGACGACACATGATAATGTATGTTGTCTTATCTGACTCTCCCATGAATTACTTTGCTAGAACAAGACTTTACAAAATGTATATTTAACACCAAAGACAAACAATATCTACACATCAATAAATATAAACACACCAAAGCTCTTAGACAATCTAGGGGATGCAAAAAAGAAAAAAAAAAGCACAAAACAGGGGTCCATGTGAGATCCTCGCACCAATGCTTCACCCAATAAACACTAGATTGAAATCTATTGTTGTGGACAATATAACCCCATAGGACTTATTCAGAGGTCTTACCTGCAAAGAGGATAAATCATTAAAAGTGCTTTCATGAATTGTCTGGATCTCATTACTGTGTAACATCAGCAACTCCAGCTTCTGCAAACCCGAGAAGTCATGTTCCATGAGCCTACTCAAACTGTTGTACCTATGAATAAGCACGCCAATTAAATGGTGTTCACCATTTTGCTTTTACAAACATAATGAATTACTGAAATATATATACTGAATTGCAAAAGAGGGAAACGGTTTATGATTTCAGTAATACCATGCTTTGGACATGTTTGATGAATACATCTGTTTTGGTACTGGCAGACATAGCATGTGCGCTCAATCCCAATTTACTGGATGGCAGCATTGACTTGGAATTAAGCCATATTTAATAAACATAGAAGAACAAATTACCAGTTTTTCAACCCAAAGAGGCAAATACATACATTTAGCGAACATGGGTCTTTAATATTGTAAGCTCGCTTGCCATGTGATCAGCCACACAATATTGTTTTTCAGTTAGTGCTCACTTTCCATTGATGCTTTGACACAGACAACAAGTTCACATGCTTTACCCAAAATGCGGTATTTAAGCCTCATTCAAGACATATGTCTCTAAACCCGTTCCACTTATGTACCATCCTTGCCAGTAAAGTAAAACTTCCTTACGCTAACTTCCTAAGCGTTTCGACCTTCTAGTTTTAGATTATGGCCTCTTCTTTTAACATTTCTCCTTTGAAATAAACTTCTCTCCTGTACTTTGTCAAAACCCTTTAAATGTTTCTATCATATCCCCTCTCTCTTCTCTGCTCCACAGCTGGGCTACAATTAGAGACGTTTTGCCTACATATTAATTTATTGCTTTCTGGGAAATGATTGCAAAATCATGTATGATTTCCCTAGTGGAATGTTTGTTGCATTAACCTCAGATTTTACAATTCCACTGCATGTGCCCAAAAGAATGCTTGAGTTCTGCTTTCAGTTTTCAGAGAGACAAGATAGAATTATTTCAACAAGATAAACCGCCATATGTACAATAAAACATTTTTTACACTTTCACATACTTGGCACAGATCTCATTATTACATTTGCTTTATATTACAGAAAGTAGTTGAAACTCGTCTTCACATCCTTGGGACGTAACAAAAATGACATTATCGGAATTTGTTTTGCCAATACCCCTGCTAATTCAGAAACCTGCTAACTGTAAGATGTTAACGAGCATACACTGTTAGAACTTGGTACAGGAAAGAACATACTGACACCCCCCAATTATGTCATGTGCAGCAGGGAATATGAAATCGAAACATATGGAGATTATTAGGTCATATTCACGTTACAGAATTTGCTTTTTTTAACAGAGAAGTCATTGTTCACATTGGTCGCTATTTTTTACAGGGATGTTTACACTGGGCATATTAATACAAACTTTTTGATATGTATTTTTTTTAATCAAATTTCTATTATAGCATTGTTAAAAAAAACTAAAGAATTTGAGTGTCTGCCATGGTCGGTTGACCTTTGCCAAGCAAGGTGTCAAAAAATGTGACCATTTTTTTTTAAAAAAAATGCTCTTTTGATGCAGTAATGGTTCCTGATTTGTTCTTAAATCTTTTACACGGTCATGATTGATTACCGAGAAGTAATGTTATAACTGACTGTACTGTAATCATTATTTAAAGGGACTTGTTTATGTTTATTTATATGTTTATTTATATACTATGATGCTTTAGCTGAGAAGTCCACTTACATGTTTGTGGTGTTCCCCCTTAGCAAAATCCCCCTATATGAATTTGCCTCTTCCTCCCAGCTATTTTCCATGAAGGAGTTGAACACGTCTCACTGCGCGTGATGTACTTACTGTTCCTCCAGTTACCCCCAGTGCTGGCTCGTGAACTCTGCAGCCAAGGTCTACTCAGACCTTTGTGTGCATGTGCTGATTGGAGCAATTGTCCGCTATTGTCTTGCTTCTTGAAGAATCATTGGCTACAGGTTTGTTTTTTTGCTGTTCTTTAAATAATTCATAAAGTAATGCATGACTCGTTACTGGGACTGACAGCGACATTAAACTGTCCCTTTAAAGGCACTTTAATGCATATGATAGCTGTGTGGTCCTGTTAAATTTTCATAGTGTCCCTCCTACAAATGCATGTAGGAGTCTGCTGATGTTTTGATGCAGGATACGTGTTTTGCTGGACACATCTCCGTGCACTTACCGGACATTGGCATATTAACTTTAATATGCATTCTTCTTTTGTGGGGCTATCAGGGACAGGAAGCTGATACTTTATTAAACACCTTATTTAAGTTGTCCCATTGTAAACACCCAATGCTTGTGTTGCCTGTATACATACCCCACTATATACACTGTGGTCATCATGATCAGTAATTGTTTTAGAAAAATAAAGACAACAGTAAACAAAACAAATGCAATCGATAAGTTGTTCAATACTAGTATATGCACATTACATAAAGTAAATGTAAAAAAAAGAACAAAAAGGTATCTTTGTACAACATACCCTAAATTGATGCGTTCCACGTTAGCCTGGATGTGCCTGGGGATTAGAGTGAGGTACCGAAAAGTACAGTGAACCTCTGTCGGAACGTAACAGGCACATGATTTGGGACACGCTGCGCTTCTGTTAGGAAGAATTGTAAGCCATAGGATCATAAGGAAACCAAGATGACAAGGATGAGTTCCACACAGTGCTTCCATCCTTATGGGCTGTCTTAGAGGACCATCCCCCAGTAGAATCTACAAAGCAACAGACCAAACATAACACTGTCTTCTGTTACCTAAAAATAACAACTCATTATATAATACATAAAAAAATAGCAAAAAAAAGGCATTTTTATCTTAAACTATGTGCGGGGGGGGTTGTGGACATATCGATAGTGTATTGGGATCTTCTAAAATATTTGATAATCTGTCTACAGTACTGCACATTGTAAGTAGAGGTAGGAGAGATGACTGTAGTGGGGTACAAGTTGAGCCAGGGCAGAGCCAAACTCAGCTTGACTTGTCAAGTCGGCCAATGCTCTGATTGTCACACCATAACAGCTGGACTAAAACTACAGCACTTCTCGTTTTGATGAGCCAATGCTCGCCTTGGTTCTTGAAGTCTAATGCTTGAATTTCCATCTCCAAAAACTACACTCCATGGTGCATTGGTAAAGGCAAATTCTCATCATAACCAGAGAAGATAGTCCAAACAATAACAGTCAAATTGTGACACACACGGTGCTTCTATCTCGTTTATACATCATTCGTGCAACCGATATCTGCAGTAACTATCATACCAGCTACTCGTAACATCTGAAACACGTTTCATCGATTAACGTTCAGAAATTGTGCATGAATCATTTTTTGCCAAAGAACACGTCAACCCTCTTGTAGCCAAGTAACAATTCCAAAGAAAACGAACTGTTTCAAGTGGATGGATAGTGTTGGCAAGTTAAAATTCCAAGAAGAAAATGCTGATATCATTTAATAGCTTTTCCCTTTCCCTTCTCTGCAGAACTGGATTCCAGTAGTGTTTTAAGTTTTTTTCCTCTCTTTTCTGTGGTTTAAGAAAAACATGAAGCATTTGGATGTGTTATGCTGGGACTGGTGGCAGAGAGCCACCACTGAACAGTGTTTTGGTTGGTAACGACTGTCAAGGGAATGTGATTTTGCCAATGCTTACTGTATGTGATAACGTATATAATATGTGACAAATTATTGTGTGTCAACATGGGTTTATAACCTGATTACTCTCAGTAAAGTCATATAAATTGAATACATTGCCAATGATTTACATATTTTAGAATGACCTAATCAGACTTCTGACTTTTCACATTTTCTTGAGTGGCCAACATCCCCTGTATGTTACAGTTGCTGTCTGAGCATGTTGGGAATTATATATCACAACTGATTTTGTGCAAGGGGTTTCCTATTCCCCTTTTAGAGAAGTGTGGAAAGGTAATTGTTAATATTACTTTATTACAATCCTTTCATAAGTTCAGTTATTATTGCTCAGTAGATGCCTTCTATGTTACTTGCACTGTTATCTGTTTAAATAGCACATGTGGAATAGCTTACTGATGATACCTTAAAAGAAACCAAAATCCTTGCTTTGTAATTTAATGGAACCTGACAGTGTTTACAGCATAAAGTATATTATGGTAGCAGACATGGCATACATGAAACAAACAAGTTATGTGTTGAAATTGCACCTTAACTGTTATAGATTACCCACTCCAATGAAGAATAATTAGTTTTGCTTGCAAATATACTATTTATATAAACTCTTTAAAATGCCTAAAATGCATTGTTTAAAAATGTTGCTTTGAAAACAAATAAACATGCACATCATTAAGATGAAGATCCAGCAATGCAGTACCAACAGTAGTTAATACATGGATATACTTCCTTATTAATGCTTGTTGCTACTCAATGATCAATGGATTTTCAAATGCTATTAAGGGATACACACTCATGTAAGACATGCATTTATAATGTGGGATATAGGGATGTTACAAAGCAATAATACACCTTGTGGTTTAAGCAAAAGCAAAAGATACCTGCACTTGTCCTTTGAAGGTCCCTTCTTCTCACAGTGTCCTTGCAACCAAGCACCAATGCAATGTGCACAGGTCAGGTACTTAGTCCTCACATATGATCCATAAAAAGAGGTTAAGTGAATCAAGAAAGCAGTAATGAGTCCTGTCTGTTACAATAGATACAGAAATCCTTATCTTGCTGGTGATGTCCACACCACATTAATTCATAAATGAATTAAAGTCCCTAAAATGTGCAACTTGTGAGTCATTCATGCGCAGTTTGAATTTATCCAGGATTTGTTATAGTATTTGGCAAATGCATAACATCTGGCTCCTTCAGCGTATCCACAGTCTTTTGCTATAAGCAACATGCATTCAAAAGTCTCTTGCAGAGTTTCTTCTGTTGCTTGGGGCAGTTCTGCTCCTTACAGGTCTTTCTCCATCTGTTCCTAGTCAAAAGTAGAAGTTGCTTTCTATCTCTTTATATATTTTAGGAATTCCTTTCCTGAGTCATCTGTCTGTGTCTCCCCTCTGCCCCCTGCAGTCTCACTGAACATTAAATAGAGCTACTGAGTGGCTTGAATGGAGCAGCAGTGAAAAAAGTGTGCACTATCCTTCCCAGCGTGAAAAAGAATAACAGAGTTAAAACAGCATAGCACAGCATGTCATCCATATCCAACTGACCAAATTTCACTAGTCCATTTTATTAAAATTCTCAATATCACCGGAACTTAAAATACAAAAGACACATCAGTTTATAAATAGATATTTGTTCTGATTTACTAAAAAATTTTGTCTACCCAGTAACATCAGTTCTTTTTTTAGATTATGGTGGTATGATAATGAATGGTAGCTCCTAAACGTGTCTAAAATAGCTGTTAACTTAAAGGATTTATCTTCTAAGTCCCCTGGCTTTACATGCCAACTATGTTTTTTTTCCCACTAATAATTCACCTTTTGCCCTTATTTACCCAATATTAGTTTGCGATATCTTAATGGAAACCATCAGTCTGTGGACATACATGTAGGATAACAATAAAAACTGTAGATATTATCAGCACTATGTATGTGTTTTTAACATTGTGACTATTAATTACCCAGCTACCATTGAAATATCCACTGATAGGTGGGGTGAAGACGGAGTGAGATTAATGTGATGGATCCACATGGTAGCCTTACGCTGTAAATCTCTTGTGAGCTGAGTAGTGAGTATGAAAATGGCAAGTGACTGCTACCTCCACTGAAATGAACAGCTGTGGGGTGCTTCCCACGCCACCCGTGCAGCCTAATAAATCTCTCATTTGTTTCACTAGGAAAGTGTATATATACTATTTCAATTCAAGTACTTGTATGCTATTTAAATACTCTCGCTATGGGCATTATTATTTATCGTTTTATATAGCACCATCAGATTCCGCAGCACTTTACAAAGGGTAGACAGGGCATAACAATTAGTATATAACATATCAAGATGACAAACAGAAACAACAGGTCAGGAGGGCCCTGCTCAAATGAGCTTACACTCCAGAGGGAGTTAGGGTGTATTACACAAGAGGTAAGTGTGTTGCTAAGGATGGACCAGCCACACTAGTAAAAAGTATTGCCGGTAAGGGACATGCTATGGTTTTGGTTTACTTGCTTACATATTTGGGAAAACAAATTGCAAATGCACCTGCATTAGGGCCACCTTTATCTAAGTAAGAGATACAGACACACCAATGTTTGTTCTCCTCCAAACCCATTAGTTGAACATATGCCACCCGCACTGTTTTTGCACTTAGTGTGGTGCCAGAGCTAGACACATATGCATAATGGATAATCACACCAGTTCCATGCTTGGGCAGGGTAATGGCTGTGCCCCAGACTTAGGAGGGACTCCATAGTGCCACGGCTTACTGCTCAGTGTCTCTTAGTGTCTTCAGTGCAGCTAATAAACTAGAAAAATGTAACACATTTTACTCATCCAAAGTTCAGTCTGCATCTGGAAACATCTGGCTAACCCTCAACAGAAATTGTATGGCAGCGCATACAGGCCATAAGAAACTTCCACCTGCTTCATGTCTGCGCACATGTAATGTAAATCATACAGTGGTAAAACGCTACTCATCCTCTGGTTATGGTTGTTCCTAAGATTGTGCAGTCACCCCTTGTTGGCCTCTCATGGATGGGAAGGTTTTACCAAGGGAATGTGAGATCTCAGTGCTATATCACAATGATAAGTCGTTTGAACAGGGGCTGCTGTGTAATATTAAGCCAGCAGCCCCACCATGAACTGAGATCCTGATGTAACACTACAGACAGCTGCCAGACTGGTGGAATAGAGTGCAGATGTTACAGCTTGCAGTGTCCATAGGGTCCTGCCTCTGGCGCTCAAAAATTAAAGGTATACATATTTTAATGCTTTTCACTGCTTAGTAACATGCTGTACTCAACCTCCTGGAACTAAAAAGAATGAAACTTTTCTAACTCCCTTTGGCAGGGGGACAATTGCCCACTTTGTGGGTATTTAGACAACTGTAGCATGTACATAGCTTTCACATGAGGTGTGCTATTGTTTGTTTGGCCTTTACCTAATGTAATCTTTAGTGGTCAAGGTGTGGCGGCTTGGGACCTCTCATACAATTATCTGTGCTATTGGAGATGCAAATGGATATTGGCTTGTGGGACATAACAATACCTGGATGAAACCAGATAGCTGGAAACATAGTTTTTATTTTACTTCATCTATTCTTACTCTCCCAAATGATTTGTGAAAAAGACTTAATTCCCAAATAATTAATTTTGTACAACAAATTGGTCCAGTCAGCTATAAGTGTCCAGGAGGGAGTAAACTATTAAACTATGATGAGCGTTTCTTCTTCAATATGTTGATCTACCGCACCAAAAGCTTTATTAGAATG
Source organism: Spea bombifrons (assembly GCF_027358695.1). NCBI lineage: Eukaryota > Metazoa > Chordata > Amphibia > Anura > Pelobatidae > Spea > Spea bombifrons. Next base: position 94,568,210 of record NC_071089.1, on the reverse strand, counting down.
TTTGATTTACGATTGTCTATTAGGTCTATTTTACTGTTGTATTTGAGCCTGCTTTCTCCAGTAAGTCATACATGTGTGTCTGATGATGGGACATAGTCTCGCTTTGATTATGTTTCACAGAAGTGACATTTACAATGATATAAAGACTTGTCAGCTTTCTGATGTGGTTTTTAAAAGCTTTTTGTATGGTTTCACATATGGCTTTTTCCTCTTACATACCAAACTGTTTTAATCATAGAAGAGCAGTCTGTTTGTATTCCTTAGATTAAAATATGCGGTAGTAGACTTTAACTAAAAGTGATCTATGTTATTTGAAATTAGTTGATCGTTCTATAAAAAGTATTGTAAATCATGAAATAAAGAGAGAAGAAAATATTAGACTTGTGCATTCGGGTTTGTACACATTTTAATTTTAAGAAAAGTTGCCAATTTTGTTAATTCGTACAAATGTCCAAAAACAAGGAGGAACCTCCAACGAAACAAACAAAAACAAAGCAGAGAGCTCCGAATTTTAGTTTGCATTTTGTTGTTTTTTTCCACTCAGTTTGTTGACAGAAAAATGAATGGACCAAAAACAAAACAAAAAAATTGTCTGAATCGTTTTTGGTCTTTGTGCACAATGTGGACAATACGCATCAGCAGATCCATAATTTTATCCCCTCCAAAGGCTTAATATCAAAAGAAAACTTAAATCTCTTCAGTTTCTGTGGTAAAAAAAACTGCAAGTGTCTGCTTTTGTGTCACATGACAAATTAGTGGTGCCAATTAATTTTTAGACATGATTAATAAAAGTTTTGAGCATTCAATATAGTACCAGAAATTATACTTCTTGTGCTGCATTTAGTTATTCAAATAATGCATTCAGGTGGAACAGAACCTTTAAAGGGACATTCCAGGACTTCCATCTCGGCAACATGCTCCCTTCAAACGCTCCTATCCTTCAGGCTCAATTCACAACAGAATTATGTCAAGGATAAAGCCCTGTATCCAATAGTGGGCTCATTTCTGTGATTTCATGCTGCCAAGGCGTGGTCCTGGCGGCCACCAGCCATAGTCCTGTAGCCTAACTGGGGCTTTTGGCACAATAGCAGTGAGAGCTATCGGACCCCTTAGAGTCTCGTGTGAGGCACCCGGGTAGTTGTAGACCTACAACTACAAATCATGAGTCCTCTACAGCTTTTGTACAGCTAAACCTCCAAACCTCCAGCAATCCACAGATCCCTTATCTCTCTCCTGTGCTGGTTCACCGGATGATGCCTCCAATTTTTGATCTGCTGATCTATCCGACATATAATACCTGCCTTGGCTCGGTCGACATAGTTTTGGTCACTGCAGTTTAGTTTTGACACAGTTGTGTTACTACTTTGTATTTTATCACAATACTTAACCCAGCTGTGCTTTTCTATACCTTTGTTGAAGAAGAATACATCCAGGCAGTGGACACAACACCCACATAGCTTTCAAAGCGTATATGTTATCACAGCTCTCTACTCATAACCTACTTTTTTGGTGTACTGACTTTAGTCAATGATGGAGTAGTCATACCTCCAGCTAAAACTCTTTGTCAAACTCAATTTGCTAATGTGTCAAGGACAATCCAAGGACACAACACACATACAAATCCAACAAGACAGCAACATATATGAATGATCTCAGTTTATATCATGTTTAAAGGAAATCCTTATCAAGCTCATTTAAAACATGCTAGAACAAGCTCAGATGTAAGCTGGACAAGTAGCAAAACATTTTGCATCGATATTACATTTTTAAAGTCATTAACACACATCATTCTACCTTTTGTATTCTATCCATAATAAAAATGCAATAAATAAGTAATTAAACTAGGAAAGGTTTTATTTCTAGAGTACTCTTGTAATATTTATATACAGCATGGCACATTGGTTCTGGTAATTAAATCAGAGTTTAACAGATGGTAATGCTCTAATATGCAATGGCTATTAACTGGCCGTTTAAAGATGGATGAGTCATACTAGCGACTAATAAAACAGGAATAGGCTCTGGTCATGGCTAATTTGTAATCACTTTGTGATAATTGATGAGGGTACTTTTTTGTACTTTAATACAATATTTACAAAAAACTGAGATTTAACAATTAGGAATGGAAATTATAAACCTTTAGCCCTATTCAAGTACAATAGAGCCATTTCCTCAGAACTCCTGTGCTTCTGGTTAAAACAAAGTCTGTTTTGAATGAGTGCATTTCTTCTGTCCATATCTCAGCCACTAACTTTCGAGTATGGAAATACCTTAAATTAATTGAAATGGCACTGGGCTCTGTAATGTTTAACCACTTAAGGACAATGGGCGGTCCCTAAACCCATTGAAAACAGTGCATTTTGAGCCCGTACATGTACGGGCTTTGTCATTAAGGGGTTAAACACACTTATATACGTAAAAAGCAGTAACAGAAGGCAAACAAATAGGGCTGAACTGGACATGACTAGGTTACCCTAGAATAAAAACCCTGGAATAAAATTATCTATTTTAACCAAATCTGTTTCTAGTTTCTAAAAAACAATAGTTAGTAGTGAAAGGCAAATACAAATAATTAAAAAAAACAATGAAGATGTTGTCAGGAGAGTGGCCATTGCTTATACAAAATTACTAACAAACTGTCTAATATGGGTGCAAATATTATATTACACTTTTGCCTTATTTACTACTCTTTTAAATTATATTATTGTTTAAATGTTTGGTTGTTTTTTTTTAATTATACACAGATGTTGCTAACTTGTGAGAGGTTTAATTAGGCTAAAAGGTTGCATGGGCATGTACAAAGAACAGATGATAGCAAAAAAGGTATGAACTATGACCTCCATAAATCTTGGTCAACTAAGGCGTGTCACAAGTGTAATATTTGCCGTTATGCAATATATTTTTTTGATCTCGACATCTCTTTAAGGTGTGGATCATGGAATAAATGGCACCTTTTAAATAATGGCTTTCTACATGCTCTATGACAGTGGGGGCAAGAGAAATACATAGTATTCAAAGTACTAGTGTCCAAAAGCAAATAAATGTTAAAAGTAATAAAGCTATTGACAACATTCTGCCACTGGGTATTCACAAGTGTACAAAAAATAACACAACTTTCCCTCAGTGAACAAATAGCTTCGGTGGGTAGGCCGTGAAATTGTTTGGATAGATTAACTCGACTCTGAATGTTTAGTATGCACTTTATTGCTGGTATCACTGTTCTGTTGGCAACAAAAATGGCGAGGTGAAAGGTGAAATTAGATCCCAGTCCAGTTAAACTACATGGTTACTCAAATCTAAGGAATATATCAAGCCTAGGAGCCTATAGGTGACCCTCAGCTCAATCTTCTCAACAAACTGAATCCTTATATTTCTGCCTGTAGTAAACAATAGAATGACTCATTATTAATCACCTAGCTGTCATGCTGACTAATTCTATATATATATATATGGCGGTAATATTGCAGTAAGTGGTAGTGAAAAAAAATGACAATAAGCTTGTGATATATATATATATATATATATTCCTGCTTTATCAGTGGTGAGATGTGGCAGACAATGCCAAGTAGAAACCCATAGCAAAGTAGTTGTTAAAATATAGCTTGGGGTTACATATAGAATTGCATATAAAATCAATTCACCTTAAATCAGTCAAGAGATAAGACGGGAGAAAATATCCAAAGAAGACATGTTCTATAAAGTAGATACCTAAAGTTCTATAATTTCAACTAGACCTACGCTAAAAGAAGACACCATCAAGAAAAAAAAAACATCAGCAAGTACATTTAACCGGTGCTGACACAGTAACTGTTTTAAGTTGTGTGAACAATATACTTCAATCAACAGAAGAGATTCTTGTTTCTAGTTTGAGTTGGCTGAGATCCTAGACTTAATCTGGGATCTCAGCCAACTCAAATTAGAAACACTAGTCACAGTTTATGAAAGAAATCCAGTGAGCTGCAAGACAATATAACTAAATGTTTCTTAGGTATCTGAAAAGTATTTATTGCCTCTCAGGAAGTCTGGTTTGAGTTCACAGAGATAAAAGATTCCATCAGTAAGTCAACCCATATTCTGCTGATTCCAGGATCAAACTGGAAAGTCCAAAATAAAATAGAATAAACTAAATTAAGATAAAAAGACCATACACTGTTTGGTACATAAGATACATTTATGGCTGTTAAAATGGAGAAATGTTGCATTAGGTAAAAACCAACTTGATTAAACTAAAAACAATGGAAATTAATGATACGTGCTCTAATACATGTTTAAGGCTCAGCTTTGGTAACACTAATTGGGGAATAATGTATATTTATTAATCTTGAACATTCTGGCCAAACTTTAAAGAGGACAAAGATGCACAATAAATTTAGTTTACCTTTTTAATATTGCTAAAGTAAAGGGTACCATGGCACAGTTTATGAATATATTATTTAGATTTCATATATATTTTTTTATTACAGTAAAGATCTAGGCTGTCTCTCTAGTGTTATAAATATCTTCTAACTAAAAAATAGTCCACTGAGGGATTATGTTAAACAACACACATGGATCCCTTTTTTCTTTCCATAAAATATTTATGCAACCAAATTTAATGAAAACCAGACTTTCAGAGAACATATCAAAAGAGGTGTATTTCTTTTCTCAGATTCCTATTCGATGATATAATTTTGTAACACATAAAAAACATGCAGTTGGAGATTTTATGTGCACTTTTGCTTTTAAGGAGTATTCCACCTAAACAACAATTTATTTTAATTTCCATTATTCTCAGGTCTCCTCATGTGCATGAACATATTTTTATGAATGGAGATACTGCTTCATATTCTAGTTGATTTTCACTGGTACTTAGCGGCACGCTAATGTGAATCTCCGCCAAAATTGCGGTGCTTTCGGTTATGTTCTCTGCCTCAATTGGAGAGGTGCGTCACACAAAGCATTTTGTTCGAAGTTCGCTCTAAGTTATATCCAGTTTTCCAATTGGGTGTGAGGACGTCAACGAAAGCACCGCAATTTTGCCATAAAAGTGGCACTTGTGATGACCCCCCCAATGAAAGACAAAAGATAAAACAGAGAAGATGAAACAAATAAAAGAACAAGAAGATGCGAAAGTGGAAGCAAAAGCGGGAGGCAGAAAAGTAGGGAAACATTTAGAGAGAGTGTAACAGAGTGACTGAAAAGGCTCGTAAATTTCAGACAAAAATGTGGAGCTCTTTGCTTGAATTTCATCTAAGATAAATATACACATATTGTACCACAGCACTAAAGGGGTTAAAAATATGCACACAACAACCTTGCTCTTAAGCATTGAAAGAGTTAAACATACACAGAAGTTTTTCACTGTGGTATTGAAGAGGTTAAACCCACACACATATACACACACTAAAGCCGTCTGACCTTTGCTTTTGAAGCTTAGCCTTACCAGCATCCCTCTATGATTATGGGAAAGCCTCCAGGGACTGTGGAAGCCCCAGTTATACCCCTGGTTAAAATTGCAACTCTCATGCCATCTCTCACTTGAGATAAGAATAAATCCTTCTTGGAATTCACTTGGTAATAAAAGAAGTACTAAGAAGAGATATTACAACATTATAGCATTGCTTTGAATGAACTCTAAATTGCTCTTCTTTGTGGTTTCGCTAAATAGTTTGTGATTCTGCTTTGTGCCAACATTGTATTTTGTGTTACTTAGTTCTTCTTGTTGAAAGAGATATCGCTACAGTGTACTTGGCCATTGCACATTAATTCCATAATCTGTAATTGAAATACTGTAACCTTTTTTAACTAATTCACTGCTTAACAAATAACCATCATATCCATAAAATCTTTTAGGCTGGGGATGGGATTGTGTTAGATCTAAATTATAAACACAGAAATTCCCTGAATACTACAGTACAGATATTTCAGAATGTGTTAGAATGAAACATGCTAAAAAAAAAATGAATAATAGTTTTTTTTATTCATTGACAGTTGGGCCTGGAAGACAATCAGGCTTGATTCAGTCACCCATTTACAAGCTTTGCAGAAAATGAACATTACATGCTAAAGTTACACTTTACCAAGCAATAGAATTTGGGCATACATTCAGAACATGATCACTAACTGCATATTTACACTTTTTACATTTAGAAAGCGAATCTCATAATCACAGCCCTGCCCAGTGTGTTCTTTACACTTCCAAACTACTGTAGGTGTAATAGGATAAAAGGAAAACTTGTAATTGATGTTAGAGCAGGTGGTTGCCACGGTAGAAGCTCATTAAAGCCGAAATGAGACAGTTCTGACTACTTTAATGTTTTCTGATGTTTGCTGTTTACTTCTCAACTGATATAGTTAAATGCTTAAAAGGGACTAAATTATCACCGATATACAGTAATTTGCCTGTCTACATATGTGTACGGTGTTCAGCTTTCTACAGTGAGTTAAGCTTCTTTAAAATGCATTGTAGATTGTAAACAATAGGCATGAAACAAATCTATCAATTAAATAGGGTGTGCAGTACATCCTATATGTGACAAGAACTTGTATTTTTGCTGATTTTAATTAGAGAAAAATACATTGTTACAGTAATGGTGTCCAAAATATAAAAAGTCAGGGATCAAATTAAATATTGTGGTCTGGAAGCAGGAATTTCAACTAAGGGGGCTATTGACTGAACCATGGTGTGTGAATTAATTGAAACTAAACCCATGAACAATTTGTGACTTGAATTTAATTAATGGTATTGTTTTCCATGCTTCCATGTTTTCATGGGCATATGTTTTCACACATTCCAGATATTTTTAAAGCAGCCAACTATATTTCTGATATCCCTCATCACTCTCTGTTTAGCCCAATTCTCCAAAGGTCTACAGCCAAGTTTTTGTGTGTGTTAAATCTAGTAATCTGGACACAATTCTATTGAAAATATATTGGAGGTTTGCAAATTTAAGACCTATCACACTTTTTGGGCCAAGAAGCAAACAATGTGACTTGGCAACTTTTTTCCCCATATAAAGATAGAATTTCACATTTTACCTCCTTTAATTAAATCTTCTGCTTTCTCATTATGATGCCAATAACCTGTGTTTTATTTTTTCATGTTTATATGTTGCAGATGTTACTTTCATGATTACATCTATGACTGCAATTTTTGCCAGGGGAAACTAGAATATCTAGAATATTTCCTTTGATTTTAACATAGAAATGCCTAAATAGCAGTATGTTCATGTTTTCCCCTCGTCTTATAATCGGGGTCGTCTTCTAATCAGACCTCAAATAGAGGTCTGATTAGGAGACTAAGATCCAGATCCCCCGCACCGCTGCAGGGGACCTGGATCCTCCTGTCGTCGCCCCCCCCACACACACACACTTACCGGTGCTTCCGGAGGTGAAGTTGGCAGCGGGGGTTTGTATGCGTCCGTCGCAAATACCTTCCCCGACTGTCAGAGATCAGAGTTCAAGAGTTCCTGATCTCTGACAGCCGGGGAAGGTATTTGCGACGGACGCATACAAACCCCCGCTGCCAACTCCACCTCCTTCCGGCTGCCGCGGAATGAGACGTCAACCCGCTGCCCCGGCAATACAGCAGGAAATTGAAAGCACCGGTAAGTAAGTAAGTAAGTAAGTGTGTGTGTGTGTGTGTGTGTGTGTGTGTGTAGGGCATTTCTGGAATGCCTTACACCCCTATATGCCACTCTGGCACTTAGGGGGTTAAAAGGCATATTATGGGGCAGAGTGGCATATAGGGAGGTATAAGGCATTTCAGGAGGCAGAGTGGCGTTAAGGGGGCATTTAATAGAGCACTCTGCCTCCTGAAATGCCTTATACCTCCCTATATGCCACTCTGCCCCATAATATGCCTTTTAACCCCCTAAATGCCAGAGTGGCATATAGGGGTATAAGGCATTTCTGGAGGCAGAGTGCTCTATATAATGCCTTTTAACTCCCTTAATGCCACTCTGCCTCCTGAAATGCCTTATACCTCCCTATATGCCACTCTGCCCCATAATATGCCTTTTAACCCCCTAAATGCCAGAGTGGCATATAGGGGTATAAGGCATTTCTGGAGGCAGAGTGCTCTATATAATGCCTTTTAACTCCCTTAATGCCACTCTGCCTCCTGGAATGCCTTATACCTCCCTATATGCCACTCTGCCCCATAATATGCATTTTAACCCCCTAAATGCCAGAGTGGGATATAGGGGTATAAGGCATTTCTGGAGGCAGAGTGGCACATAGGGGGTCAAAAGGCATACCATGGGGCACAGTGGCATATAGAGGGTTAAAAGGCATATCATGGGCCACAGTGCCATATTGGTGTGGCAAGCCTGGGGGCAGATGTGCGTAACTGGGGGACAGGTTGGAAAATACAAGAAATAAAAACAAAAAAAATATATTTTTCTCAATCATAGCTTTTATTAAAAAAAATAGTTTACATGAATTAACATTTACTGGTAAAACTTTTTTCCTTTAGGGTCGTCTTATATTCAGGCTTTTTCTTTTTTTCCTAAGTTAATATTCAGATTTTGGGGGGTCGTCTTATAATCAGGGTCGTCTTATAATCGAGCAAATACGGTATTCTTGTTGTGGTGTTGTTTCCACTTGCAGCCTCTAGTGGCCACTCTTCTGGGTGTGGGACTCTGTCTTCATTAATATTGTCAACTGGGCCTTGTTATCTGGTGCAGCCTGTGTGAGTTGTAGCAACAGCACCCTGTCTGTGGGCTATCCAGCCTGTGTTATCCACCTGGCCTAGTCGCAGTCCTTTCTATCCCCTGTATCTATGCTACTCCCTGTGACAATTATGCAGCGCACTATTAGAACTTGTTTTTATTTTTCCTTATTTTTAAAACAATTGATCTTCCCTCATTACGCTTTCCACTATACTAACAAAACAACTAAAACACAAGAAGCTTTAATGAGCCTTTTAGTCCATAACAGTAGAAGCTCTTGGGCTTATTTGCTAAAGTCATATGCGTGACTTTAAAACATTGACAGCAAATGTTCATACTTTGCAGTTTTCACTGGATGTGTCATGGAACTGCTCATATAAATGAGATTTTAGACTAAATAGCTTATACTGATAAGGCTAATGATATCAGCATTAACTATCTGCTACTTAATTGCAACAGGTATCTACTTAAGGCATTTCTTAAGGCCACGCTTACCAACTGTGCTCCAGATTAAGTATCCAATCATATCACCCTATGAAAAACATTTGAAAGAGCAACTAAACAGGAAGAAAAGGTCAAGGGGTCCTTTACCATGGTGGGCAAGTCTAGAGAAAAATATATACTTCTTTTCAACAGTTAGGGCTAGTAGATTGATCTGGTCACATGAGTTTATAAAAAAAATCCAATGTGGTTTTATGTGAAACTGTAAAATTATATTTTCTTGGTAATAGAATCAAGATCAAGCCTCAAACTGATTTTCCATAACAAAAATATTTCATTTATCACATTATGCATTCAAGGACTGCGTGGATCAAATACTCCCACTAAGAAAGTATATGGTTTTGGAATTTAAGGAAACAGAATAACTTTCAGTCTCCAAATGTAAGATTAGACAGTATCTAGGGTTACATTAAAAGTCTAAAATCAACTTTTATTTTTTTGTCACTGGGTGTCCATTTGCTCTTGTAGTCAACATCATATGGAAGGCCTTTAACCCATGGTGCATTTCTGTTATAACATAGACATGTTTCTCGTCTCCAAAACACAGCTATACTTTGCCTCTGTAGGGAAGGATCTGTAATTTTGTACTAAATAGATTGCAGATGCGTTACCATGGCTACCATTAGTGGGTCTTCTATTTAACCCTGAAGTAACAGCAGTATCCAAGGTTCTGGTTGAGATAAAGTTTAAAATATAAAAGGGATTTATGTATTAAAACATTAGAGCTTTATTAACTGTTTAACTATCCAGCAGTTTTTGTGGTAACTGGAAAAGGCCTGTACGCGTTGTGACAAAATGTAATTTAGAACCTACAAAAACATCTAGGATAAAACATCTAGGATAAAATGTAAGCACAGAAAACATGTAATAGCAGAATTTAAAATCATGGTACTAACATATAAGGCCCTCCATAACACTGCTCCTCCATACATTTCTGCCCTCATAAGCATATACTCTCCTACTCCATCCTTACGTTCTTCCCATGCTCTCCTCCTCACTTATCACCTCTTCCTTTTCCCGTCTACAAGATTTCACTCGGGCTGCCCCATATCTCTGAAACCTACTTCCACCGAACCTTCAGCATTCACCCTCCCTCCCAACATTCAAGAAACATCCCAAAATTCACTTCTTCAGAGAAGCCGCACCAGCTTAGCTGCTAGAACTTCCTTGTCATCGATACAACCACCACACTACCTCTCACTCTTTCTCTGTGCCTTATGTTTGTCCCCTCATTCCCTCAAGATTGTAAGCTTGCGAGCAGGGCTCTCTCCACCTAAAGTATCGGTTTGTCTTAGTCTGTCAATTCTTGTCTTGTCATATCCCTTGAATATATGTATTGTATTGCTACGTGAATTGTTTGCGCTATATAAATAAAAGATAATAATAATAAAATAATAATAAAAAAAATAATAATAAAAAATAACCGGACCAGCCTAGTCCTTTTAAACATTCATGATTAGACCAGGTTCACCTGCAGGAGTTTCACCGATTAGTAAAAATCTTGGTCTGGACAGAGTTGTCGAAAACATCCCCCTGCTCTCCGACAACTCTGCCCCAGGGACCCATAAAAACAATTTGCAAGTCTCATTAGCCATGCTTTAATTAACTTGAATAGCAACTATCCCTCCCTGGGGTTTTAATTTTCTTGGTAAAGGCAAATAGAATTTGCCAAAGCCGGCCTTACAGCCTTTCCATCCGCCGCTATACCACACTTTTTTGTCAATATTTTTTGTCTTCGTGATACGCCACTTTACCATCTGTCCACTTTATTATCATTTGGTTGATGTAACGATCTTGTATGGGTGATTTTAGGTAAATGTTATATTCTCCCTGAAATGCTATGATGAGCTAAGAATATAATAAGCCACATTTGGAAACGCATTTTCTTCCTGTAGGAGCTGTACTCAAAAGTGTAATTATGTTAATACTTGATATCCAAGATAATCGTCAGGTCTTGCGTTTTATTTCTGGGAGCAGACTTCTTTTTTAATTTGGGAAAATTATTATCTAATCAGAGAATGATTGCCTAGATTTATGTGTGCGCTGTAAAGCTAAACACATAGCAAATGATATAGCAATGTGGGAGATTCTGGAAGTTGCATTCCAAACATAATCAATGAGAAACCAAGAAAGGTGTCTCCTTTAATTGGTGGAATGTTAATGTATATTTACGAAGATTGATTTGGCTCTTAAACAAAAAACCATCTGGCCATATGAAAATATATGAAAAAAGCAGAGTGCTAAATGTTTCAGTATGGTGAAAATCTAATCAATGGAAACCAGAGGGAAATTGTTACTAAATAATAATAATCCTCGACATTTCTGAAATACCACCCCTTATTACATCTACTACTGTATGTCAGCATGCTTGAGACGGAAATGAAAAGATGGTATAAGAAATTATTTCAATATGCCTATTCTTAAAGTAAGAATTCACAATGCTCACCTCTAATGCAAACCCCCAGGTATATAACCTTGCGGCTGGTATATAACCATATTTATATTATGTATTTCTCTATTATAAAATTAGACTCAAATCACTTTAACAAACATCACTTTTTCCTGGAACATAACCTGATGCTAGCGTGTGGATGCTCTAGATACATTGCATAAATGAAGTTCATCACGGTACGACAATTGTTAAAATACAAATAAATAAATAAAACCAATCAGCATTGTTTCTCCTCGACATACAGGGATGTGTAACGCACTTTGCAAACATCTGGATCAATGGCATGCTTAAATGTATAATTTACTGTTTGGCTCCACAGTGTTAGCGGATTAATAGGGTTTCTATGCAACCATACTTTCTTCACCAAACAGTCTGAAATTCTGAGCCACTCCGATTTGTTAGCTGAAAGGCTCCACCAATAAACATTTCCTTTATTTGTAGACATTATTGTACTTAAAAGCCTAATAGCATTAAAATCCACATGTGAGCGCTTGTGTTATTCTCATTATTTTCCAATAAATGTGTGGAGGTCTCTTTAAACATATTCCATATGTTTTGGATTTTGTATGTCAATTGGGAACACATATTGTTTTGTCTGCTGTGCATTTTTGTTACCAACATATGTCAGACTTATAATGATGAAAAGTATTTTGGAAAATAAATTAATATGACCAGTTTAATGTTGGGGTATATCCATGACACATACTAAATGTGGCTTTCTAGTAGAATGTATGTAGTAGTGCTATGGCTTAGCATTTTTCATGTATATTATTAGAATAGCCCTTAGGGCCCAGGAAAGATGGAAATCCACAGATTGAGATTCAGCTGTGACATTCATTAAGTTGTATGGCTTCCTGGTTCCTACAGATTATTGAGGACCCACCAACAATATCCTAAGCATTCACACTACATAAAAGTTGTAATAAAGCTACAGTATATTCTGATAATAGGCTGTTGAATATAAATAGCATTCCATATAAGTAGCTAAATGATGAAAGCCAAATGCAGTTGAGTGAATACTGGCTACTGCAATTTTACCAAAGCTGAGCTGAGACTTGAAATTGTAATGTGCTTCCTGCTCATAGAACAGCGAGATGATCAGGTATCATCCTGAACTCCAAATGCTCAGTAGCCAAATAAGCTTAATGAATACCTAATTGCTACACGTCAAGGTAAGGGATTTAGATGTTTTGTTGTTGTTTTTTGTTTCCATATATTTCTTTACTTTGGTAGAAATTCTAAATGTTGCTGCTAAAATGCTTTGAGTTAGCTCGAAAAACAAATACATACCGTATATTAAGATTTTTGGTAAATAGTAAGACGTCCACATTAATTGAATCATTCAGACTTGCATTCAAGCTAATGCACATACACATCAACTGGGTCTATTCACTAAACTGCCTGCAAGTTGGCAACAGAAGTTAAAAAACTGTGACTTTCAAATTCATTAAGCTTGCATTACCACTTGAGAAAGAAATAACTCTTAACTCACAAACACTCGCCTGTAGGAAGGCCTAGAGCATGCGAGTTAAAAAAGCAACCATTTCACAGATTCAATACCCTGTGAGATGACATATGAGATGCCACCATTCAGTTGGTTGCAAGATGACTTGGGAACCCCCAGTCCACTCCTGCACATTCCACTCACTTGTGAAGGACCATAAAGATGGATAGATGTGTTATACATGTAGATAAGTCAAGCCAAGACATATTTGATTTCTTGATATTTGATGGGCTGTACCCTTATATCACCTGCATTTAATAAGTTATACATTTAAGTGCTTTGTTAAGAGTGTTCTTTGGGCAAGAAAAGGGTTAATGCCTCTTGCAACTTGGAGTACCATAGTCTTAACATCAGGACAGAAGTTGTAGCACCAATTTTACTTCTCGGTGCTATGTTAAATTTCTTCAGCTACGGATTCGAGACAGATTTTTCCATGGTCTGGAACATAAGCATAAAATATATCCATTTAATCTGGTTTAGTACTCTGTGGACATTCACTGAATAGCATTGTAGTTGTTTTCTGCTGGTTTAAACCTAGTTTGTTAGCGGTCAGGGTCTAGAACCTATAACTGCATTTTTGGGTTGAGAGAGTCAACCTCAGTAAACACCAATTAAGGTTTAGGTCATTGGATTGAGCCATAGGTTTTTAGCACCCCCAATGGCCTCTTTCCTTTCCCAAGTAGGTGCACAATGGTATTAAAGTGTGTCTGTGAGGCTCCACGGTAGTTGCAAAATGCGTTTTACAGCATTTTGGCTCTTTGTTCATAATGTGTTACATGTCTCTTATACTTCCCATCTGTGATTGATCTGTGCCTTGCTTAGAACTTTATGGAAAAGACACGTACCAGCCAAACCACAGGCTTTATTTTGACTAGAAGACCTACTGCATAATAGGAAGACTAAAAGACAGCAGAAATCACTTCATAAAAGTAATCACATTATTTCCATGCCACTAGACTCATTATTATCATATGTTTGACTATGCTTCTTCATCCCAAGACAACTTATTTTATAACTATATCAAGTTCTTCTACCTTGGTGTTCTTAGCTCTGGCAATTGAGATGAAAACCAATTAATTAATCCACTGGAAAATGTTGGTTTGGTTCTCATTTCAGACAGAATTTTTTAAATAATTAATCCATAAAATGTTTTGGAAAATTTTCAGTAGTTCTCCCTTTACAGCATCCAAGAGAAACCATGTTTCATTTGCTAATAAATCATAAAAAATAACATTTGTTAGAAAATAAAGAAATATACCCCATTGTTAAATATATTTTGGCATAACCCTTTTTATCTATAACACATGGACAGAATTATTTTTTTTGCAATATCTGCTTTATTATTGCTTAATCATTTCTGCAGTAGTTTCGTGGTTGAGGTACAGGAATTTTTTAATAAATGTCCATTGTAAAGGAAGCCTGTGATCTCGGCCACATGATTTGTTCAGCTGCTGGTCCCTCCAGCAAATTCACATGAAACAGCTTTTGTACTGTTTAATGGGTGTTTCTTTAAATAAAATATTTTTTAATAATTGTTTGCTATATTATCTTTTATTTGCTGTTGGTACAGAAAGTGGATGTGCATAAAGTTCTCTTGAAAGGAATGTACATCTTCCACGTACTTTCATAAAGTAAAAATTCTATATTAAATAAACATTCTCAATTAGAACACTGTGAACAAAAAGCTCTCCAACAGGTAACAAATACCTGTTATTATTTATATGATCTTACATGAAAAATCATGATGAGCCAAAGAACTAGATTATTACAAGGCTACAGCTTGTATAAAAATTTTGTGCTATTTAATCCATTTTATGGCAGTTCTATTTACTACCAAATGTTCAACTACTGAGTTTTGAACCACAATGGCTGTCACCTACGTTTGCCAGTACATTCATATGTCTAAAATCGGAAAAAAACACATCTACTTGCGTATGTCTTTGAAATCAATGAGCACTCATTATGGAGTTTTTTCTTAAGTTGTATGGCTTCACTCTGAGTTTGGGCCTCCTGATGGTTCTCATGGGTATGCAAGTATTTGTAAATTAGGTGGCTTTTTCATCACCTGAATTTCTCAGGGGGTAACAAGCAGAAGATGTGTATTGTTCCTTGTTCTCGCATTGACTAATTTCCTTTGGCTGTTTGGAAAAGATTGAGGTCGTCATCAGTCATCATTACACCCACACCATAGCAAACGTCATTTCCATTTTCATTTTTGACATAAACATATTGGGGTTATGGATCAATTCTGGTACAAACTGGTAAAATTGCAACATTCATGGTAACATAAAAAGATCTTAACACTTTGCACTAAAATGTTCCTTGTATATAAACCACTTCACCATATTTGTAATTCAGTTTAATGAAACGACAGTGCTTGTACCGAGAAAGTTGTTCAATGGAGAGGAAAGGAACATTAAGAAGATTGTTTTTATTGGAGGAATTCGGGGTTGCCACCTTTGGGTAAAAAATGCTGTCACTCCAAATTAGTGTGGTATTAAAAAAACAAAGTGAACTTGATTACTCCAGAAAAAGCTATTTCACAATAGGTTGTGGAAGAAATATTGAAACATGAACATTTAGAACATGACATTCCACTATTATTGGAATTACCGTAATACAAATATGCTAAAAGAACATTACCTAAAACCCAGATTCCATAACTACCAAATCATCTTGGAATACATTGGTTATTCTCTGGAATTAAAATGAGCCTCTGCACAGATTAAGCTTCTTCTTCTAATGGACTAATACAGCTACTTCTAACTACATTCCTATACTGCACGCATCAATCATGTAAGAGAACAACAAGAAGTACTAGAAAAAAACAGTGTAATGATGTCTGACTTATTTAAAAGGATTGTAAACAGCATTATCTCAGATACCATCAAATACTTAGTCTGTAAATCGTAGCTCTTTCTGTTTGTTTGTGTTGCCATAGAATCACGATCCAAGAACCAAACACATTGACTTAATATTTCTGGTATTCCATCAGGAGGTTTACAAATAGCTTCCATGGCGTTGGGTTTTCTAATATTAGCATATGGTTACAAATTACTTTTTGTAATATGTATGGACCAGAAGCATGATTTGGAGCAGTAGTGGGGGATTGCATCCTAAATATTTAGAGGCCACTGGAACCCAATCCCTATCATTTACTTGAATATCAGGGGGGGGCAGGAATATGTATCCTTCCTTGACCACAAAATGATCACCTCTACTCTGGTGCCCATGAACAGAAAAGGACAGAGGATGGGGTTAAGGCATCACAAGTCAAGTCTTTCAATTTATGTGGAATGGTAAAATCACAACCAGGTAGAAGGGATGAAGTTGATGCTGAGCAGCTGAGTGCATTCCTCAGAACTTGATTTATGATAATAGGTGAACCTGTCAACCATGTATTCTTACTCTGGTGATTAAAGGGATTTTATTGACCAAGGCACCTAATCAAGGTAGTTTTATCCACACTGGAAATATCAATCATGGTTGCATGAATATTAAGCTTTATGAGAAACTTTATGAGAAGAAATCACAAGAAGACAAACATACTTACTATCTCCCTGGGTGTTACAGCTGATCAGCAGGACTGTGGGACAATACTTAATTCTGGCGAGTGCCACCTGCTCCAAGGTAGCTCTGTCCCCGGGTGTGACATCCTCATAACTTTAATCCAGATCCTACGTGGAACCGGAGAGGAAGTGTTACGGGTAGATGAAACACAGAAGTTTCTTGGTTGAGATGATGTCACATATCCAAGTGAATAACTAAATTAAGCGAAACTTGAATGTGGTATAACAGGTGCGAATATGTTACTATATATATTAAGCTGCAAATGTTAAAAACGTTGTTCTTCCTACCGCCAATCAACCAGTAAACAGGAATTTGAAATGTGTTGTCTGCTCCTATAGCTCATTTCACAAGGAAATACACTTGGATATTCTGTATCTTATGAAGTTACATTTTCCATTTCTTGCAAGTGGTTTAGTTTTATGACATCAGCACCTGTCCGTTTCTTGTTTTAGTCTTTAACATTATGTATTGTAAATACTGTTGCGCTGACAGAATTAGTTCTGACCTCATAATAAAATTACACAAATGTCAAGCCAATGATCAAAGGAAAGAACAAATGGAACTGTTAACCTTAAGATCAGCGCTAGACATGTAACACTGTAGTTGTTGTTAAACTACAGTTCTTGTTATTCTCTGGGCGGTTTAGTATTTTGAGGGTGGTAATTTATGTCTTCTTTAACTGTGGTCCCTAAATTGACATTAGTCACCACTGAGTTGTGATGATCCAGGCTAGCAGCTGAGATCTGTAGTAGCCAGGCTCGTAAAGAGTGAAAATGATAGGATACATGAGGTCTAGCGGTCCCAACACTCTGTCTAAAACTCTGTAGCTATACTGTATGCTCTCTGAGTGTAACAAGCTATTTAACAGGTCTTCTGGGCAGTCTATTGATCTCCAGAAAGGGGATAGTGACTTCTAGTCTTTCCCATGAATTATCTAGTCCCACTCTGCCCCCCCAATTCAATGTATAATAATACATTTTATTTGTTTTAACTTTTGTTCTGTAGAATGTTCATGATATAATCAGGCACCTAATTGTGTTCAATTTTAAATACCATAGCTGTGGACCTTATTTATTGCAATGTTTTATATATTCTAGCAGCTTTTCCTAATTGTTCTAATTGGTTTTGTACTGAGGGTTATGAGATCATTTTTTGCCCAGAGCAATGCATAAACATATGTGATATTCAAACTATTTTTTGTTTTTTTTTGGTGTTTTTTGATTGAGGGATGGACTAGTGCTGCCTAGGGCATAAATCCTTAATAACAAGTTTAATGGGTATCTGGGAACCTACACAGAAACATCTCTGAAGCAGACAGTGAGGCTAACCCTGGAGACTCAGCTTCCCCAGTACATTCTAACAGGAGCTCACTGGCAGGACACTCTGGTGCTTGGTGCCATTTTTAGCCACAGTTTGATCTGAATGTTGAATTTCCAGGCTCTGTTATATGGAATTTCTGAAGAGTCTGGAATTTTTTTCTGTGGTCAGAATACCAAGGCAAAGAAACTTAAGCAATTTTTCAATGTTCAAAGACAATGTTTAAAAGCCACAATTTTGTTAGATATCTGTATCATACTTTATTTTTTAGTTTATATATATATATATATATATATATATATATATATATATACACACACATATTATATAAATGCCATAAAGTATAGTATTTGAAGCAAACTGTGACTATTGGTTAAAGAATACAATCCTAAAACAAGCAAAAGCTAAAGTAAATTGGAAACCTTATACAGTACAATGCTGGCCTATGCTGAGCAGCCTACATACTTTATACCCAGAGACATATCCTGGTCCAGAGAGGCCGGAGTATCCACAACATATCCCCGGGGCAGTACGATGTCTTATATATATATACACACACATACACAAGAGGAGCAAGTCTAGAGTTAGTGGCACCTGGGTGCAGTATTTCTACCCTCCCCTGCCCCCCACAACTAACACAGCTATACTAACACACATTCATTCTAACGCCTTACACTAACACACACACTCACTCGAACACCATGCACTTACACATTCATGCACACGCTCTCTGTTATTGATAATTAATAAAATAGCACATCCAAACCAAGTTAATCACATGCTCACGATATAAGAGGAAAATTATTGGCAACAAATTATAGGCAACAACTTGTGGTTTCGTTACTACAAAATTGTCATCTTAGACATTAGCTTTTTTTCTTAAAAACAGCCGCTGCCAGAAAAGAACTCTTAAGAAATGTTAAATGGATATAGGTTAGATATGAGACCATACTTATGATTCAGAGTTTAATATAATGCATGTGCAATGTTAAAAATAAATAATACACTTTTTGTAAAGCCCTAGTCATTGTGATTCCCAAAACACATCATTACTTTTCTTTGGTAAATCCTATGTTGATAAATTCCACGATTATCAACTCTCCTACACTCTACAGCTAAGCATTAACATACTTAGTTGTTTAGTCCCCTCGCAGGCCTGTATAATTCAGTTTATTGATAGCACTTTGAATTATAAGAGGTCAGCACCAGCTGAGGTCATCAGAAGTTCTTTAGGGTTGGTCCTTTATAATTCATAGTGAAGTCACACTGTTGACATTTTCTACTCAACTACAAATACCTGGGTTTGGGAATGCAATATATCCTAATTTAACATAATATACAAGTAATCATACACATATGCTACTAAACGCTACACTTCAGAATAAAATGTTGTAAGACATCCAGCTCTACTAGTACTAGTGATCACAGACATGCCATTCGCTAACACTGTAGCCGTTTTATATCCAAGTTATTAAATCCAAGAATTGTTCACACTTGACTGCTGCTAAGCACATTGCTTCCCTCATTTTTATTCCCACAATACATCTGAGATCTTCCAAAAGGTAGCCATGTAGTATTAGAACGATATACTCTACTGCAGACACCCCACACTGTTACATGATTTATGTACCTTTTGCAGACCGTTAATTTGTTACATAAACATAGATTTTAGTGACTCACAAATCTACAATATTGTTAAATGCTTCATGACTTAGCTCATATTCATCACCTTTATGGTCCACTGCAGTTTAACCAGAATGGCTCCTGAACTTTTGCATAACCCCATGCATGTTATTCCAAGTCACAAACCCATGAGAGGTATACAGTAGCACTGTTTTATGAAAAAATGAAATGAAGCAGCCACTGCTTCTAAAGTGCATTAATTTCTGAGAGCAAATCTACAGCCGTTCAGTCAAGTGCTTGGTTTGTGTTTCCAGAGACCAAAAACCATTCACATTTTGAGTACATGTTTATCTGAGATATGCAAGATTCCTCTAAGTGCCTATGTGGGAGTCTAGCTGCAATTAAAGAATTCAAGACAAATGTACTACTGGAGAACTAGAAACATCCTGTATAAAATATTTTAGAAAACAAATTATATTTAACGGTTTTATTTTCAGTTTCATTGTCTTTGTAACCCTGGGAACATTTTGATTCAGAACTGCAAATATTCAGTTACAGTATAAAATATATATATATATATATATGCAAGAACAAAATATATATTTTTAATTAATAATAGCCTAAAAATCTCAATATGTAGCCCATATTTTTTGATTGTATAAATATATACGGTAAATAAAGAAATGTGATTAAAAATTGTCCTTAATCTTATTTGTAGGAATTAGGAGTTTTAGTAATCTGCTCCACTGAATGTTCTTGTTTTATTATTGAATTTAATTTTTGTTTTTTGTTTTGGAAAGATTGATTTTGTTTAGTATGAAGCGCTGCTATAAATGTGTTGTTTTCGTGTAAGGTTTTAGGGCAGAGATAAAACAACTTCCAAAGATCAAAAGAAGGGAAACGATGGACATCCCATATGGTTTTAAGCCTTATAATATGTGTATCCTACACCCATGAAAGCATTGATGGAAAGATGCTGACATCTGTAGAATCTATTTATACCAGGGGTATACCTTCCTGAGGAAAGAAATATGGAGTTAAATGAGAGTGGAGAGGTTCTGCTTGTCATCTCATACATCAGGAGCATAGCACGTTCTGTCAGTGATTCATTAACCTATAATTTCTATAAAAGTTGTGACCTACTGCTGTTGTATCTGGATGAGCACCATTAACACATTGTAATGATGATCAGTCATTCCCATAGTGTCAAATACTTTACAGAATTTATGAAAAACCCCCACCTTCCAGTTTGTATACTAATCAAACGGCTTAGGAATGTAGCGTTCCAATAACATAAACCTTTACATCCTCTGGCATTGTTAAGGCAAACTAACTAGTCATGCCTAATTCCCATAAGGCCGAATTTATTCAGCCCTACAAAAAAGTCTAAAATATTGTTTATAAAAATTGTTGTATAAATACATACACATCAAGTCCCTGTTGTTGAAGAATGCACATACTGCAGAGGGGTTGATTCATAAAACATTAAGCTGCCAGTTATTTTTAATGGTTAACTTAACTAATATGATGCCAAATAAGTCAAAAGTTAAACTCAACATCCAACTTGGATGCCTTGACTGCCACTCATAACTCCTTGCCATTAACAAATGTTGTCATAGGATGGACCCACAGTGAGGCGGAAACTATTAGCAAAGCCTGTCTCTTTACCTGCCCCTTTTCCCCAGATGTTGAACCCGTGGATATTCTGCAGCCACCAAGATTGGATATCTAAGGGTGGTGCCAAAAAGTAAACAAAATCAAACCAGGAGGGTTGGTTAAGGAATGTATTAGTGAAAGTTAGCCAACGTAACCAATGGACATGTATTGACAAAGTATAGCAAATGAGCTCATTGAATGAACAGTGACACATTGGCTAGACAGACCAAGGCAAAGTCACCTTTGGCATGAGTTGCATAATGCATCAGATGCATGACAAACATAAAAGGCACAATATACAGTATAACGTATGTCTGACAAATATAAAAGACATGAAATCCATAATAGAATCCCAATCAACTAGTAGCATGGGAGGAGAGGATGAGAAACAATATATCTATGGTGCCAGGGTCCAGGTAATGACATAAGGACATAACACCGCCTAATCCTCACAAGGTTGAATTTACACGTCCTTTTGATCAATGAGGGCTGGAATGCTCCCCTCCTCCCCACAATTTGTGCAGAGGGTTAAAAAATCAACTTTGATGTAGGACAAGTATAATAAATAAATACATTTAACCTTGGGGGCATGGTACCCACCTATACCCCCTATTCCCTATGCCATAAATTTATGGGGGTTAAAAACCTTTTTTATGGTCACTTTTCCTGTAGGAGGCGACAGTCAACAACCAACATTACATATGGTCATATGAACCAATCTGTGCTTGACAAAACATGTGGCTACTACATATGCCAGATTCGGTACTCTACTACACTGGTGTGTCCTTTAAACTCCTTTTACTATATGCATTGCAGTGTGTGAATATTTATGTATGAATTCATGCTAGAATTGAGAAACTGTATCTGGAGAAATTGGGCTCTGAACTTATCTGTGGAGACTAAAGCAAGGAAACCTGCATCAAATTGTGTGGTGTTTATAAATTTACTCCACACCCAACACCTACATGAACGTATTTTCCTTATTTTTGTATGACTATCCTGCATTTTCTAGCATCATACTGATAATGATGTAGGAATGTAGTTCCAGTTCTGTTTTACAAATTCTACCATGTGCTTACGGAAAGGAAGCAGTTAATCACACCAGGGGTTTTGCAGCAATCATCACGACTGATGAATTGATTCTTTTTTTCTAAGCATATGGATGTTATAGATTGCTGGTTATCCCCATGTGTTGGTGAGCGTGATGAAAAACGTATATACATCTGGTAGGAAAATAGGGTGGATCACAGTTGGGAGAAAAAGAGAACATAATATTGAAGGGAGTGAGTGGATGTATTGGAGATGAGAGTAAGGGAAGGACTGAACAATTAGCCATAATCATTTTGGTTAGTTTTATGAAGGGCAACTGCAGTAACGCATACACACACATATACAATTACACATACACACTGACACTCAGGCCCGGACTGGCCATCGGGCACACCGGGCGTTTGCCCGGTGGGCCGGGCCACGGCAGGGCCGTATTGATTTAGGGGCTGATGGAGCTGCAGCTCCAGGCCCCTACCCTACCTACCGGGTCCGCCACTCTAAGGGGCCGGGAAGTCCCCATCAAGGCCGGCCTTACGGGTCTGCGGCCGCACAGGGTTTAAATTAAAACATCGGGGTTTTTTTTTAACTTTATTTAACATCCTCCTTGTTAAATAAAGTTTTTTTAACTTTATTTAACATTGAGGATGTTAAATAAAGTTGAAAAAAAAACCCTCGATGTTTTAATTTAAACCCTGTGCGGCCGCAGACCCCTAAGGCCGGCCCTGGTGGGGCTTCCCGGCCCCTTAGAGCAGGGCCGACCTTTAGGGTGTGCGACCGCACAGGGCGGCGGGGGGCGGTCCGCACCGGGTGCCGCTGATCAGAGGGTGCCAACTTGCGGCACCCGGCACCCCTCCAGAGACGGACAGTAATGTCCGCCGCTGGAGGAACAGGCTCGCAAGGGAGCGGTATCGGAGGTCTTTAACAGACCTCCGGTTCCCTTGAGTGATTTTAAGCCGGGTTCAACCCGGCTTAAAATCACTCAAGGGAGCCGGAGGTCTGTTAAAGACCTCCGATACCGCTCCCTTGTGATCCGCCCGGCAACAGCTGCTGTGCGCCGGGGTTTGTTGTCAGATCCCGGCGCACAGCACTGAAGCCGCGCCCACCGCTGTCCGTGCACTCTGACCCGGAAGAAGACAGAAGAATTGAAGAAGAGGAAAAGAAGCTGAAAGAAGAAAGGAAAGGTAGGAAAGCATTAAGTGAGAGTGGATTGGTATATGTGTGGATTAGTATATATGTGTGGATTGGTATATATGTGTGTGGATTGGTATATATGTGTGTGGTTTGGTAAATATGTGTGGATTGGTGTATGTGTGTGGATTGGTGTATGTGTGTGGATTGGTGTATGTGTGTGGATTGGTGTATGTGTGTGGATTGGTGTATGTGTGTGGATTGGTGTATGTGTGTGGATTGGTGTATGTGTGTGGATTGGTGTATGTGTGTGGATTGGTGTATGTGTGTGGATTGGTATATATGCGTGGATTGGTATATATGCGTGGATTGGTATATATGCGTGGATTGGTATATGTGTGTGGATTGGTATATATGTGTGGATTGGTATACGTGTGGATTGGTATACGTGTGGATTGGTATACGTGTGGATTGGTATATATGCGTGGATTGGTATATGTGTGTGGTTTGGTATATATGTGTGGTTTGGTGTATATGTGTGGATTGGTATATATGTGTGGATTGGTATATACGTGTGGATTGGTATATGTGTGTGGATTGGTATATGTGTGGATTGGTATATGTGTGGATTGGTATACGTGTGGATTGGTATACGTGTGGATTGGTATATATGTGTGGATTGGTATGCGTGTGGATTGGTATATGTGTGGATTGGTAAGTGTGTGAGAGTGATGGGTGTTATGCTGTACCATTTCCAATGTCTTTTTCATGATCTAATTATGCTCTAAAAGTACATCATAACTCCCATCACTCTATACTGTTCCATACAGTGGCAGAGCTGGGAGGCAGAGGCCTTGCACCCCCACCGCAGGACTCCTGAAAGGTAAGTGAACTTCAAAGAGGGAGAGGGTAGATAGTTAGGAGGGGGTAGCTGCGGCGGGCTTAAGGGGCTCTGCGTTAATGCGGCCATATAGGACCAGTCAGTCCGGTCCTGACTGGACCTATTTTAAGGTGGGGGCCTGGAGCTGCAGCTCCATCAGCCCCTAAGTCAATCCTGCCCTGCCACAGGCGCAGTCGCAGTTGCTTCTTGCTCCGGCAACAAGGTAAGTAGGGTGAGGGAGGGGGGTGCAGTGAGAAGGGGCAGAGGGGGGTTAGATAGTGAGAAAGGGGGAGAGGGGATAGATAGAGGCGGTACATATTGAGAAGTGGGGAAGGGGATTACATAGTGAGAAGGGGCAGATAAGATGAAGAGAGGGGGTAGTGTGAATGCGTATGACAGTGAATTCATGTGAGGATGAATTGCTTGAATGATTTGTGAGACTGCATTAATGAATGTGTTAATGATTTGTCTGAATGATTAAATGCAAAGATGGTACATGAAGGGTGGGCTTTAACAATAAATAAGGGCTGCTCAGGCTTAAATGCCCGGGCCTATTTTTTGTCCCAGTCCGGGCCTGCTGACACTAAAACATCCAAACTCGCACCATCACATAATCACACCTCCACAGACCTACCTTGCCAAGAGCCTTTTTTTATAGCTGCTTGCACATAGTGTGAGTGACTACTCTATTAAAATTGCCTTGCATGGCCCCACCTAATTCCCACCTCCACGTGTTTGGATGTTCCAACCTCATGTGTAGCATGTCCCTTTAATTTCGGAACATGCCCATTTGCTGTTATATACAATAGATTTTTTTTTTTATCAGTAGACTCTTGTTATTATTCTTGGTTGTTCCTAGTTTTGCACAGTGAAAAAATATCGGATGTGTTTATAATCTCCTGGACAGAAACTGTAAAAAGGACAGCGAAAAGTCACACTGATTCATTGCAGTTTATTTGAAATCCGAAATTGAAGGGCAACTGCTTAAAGGGTCACTCCAACCATACACATCAATATATAATTCATTTAATCGCATAATAGTTTTATATTTTATTCTTACGTATCATGCGAGTACTCATCTGCTCAAGCCCTTTGCTACTTTTTTCAACCTAGAAGCCTCTTGGAGATCAGAACACAGCACCAAATATGTTACACATGACATGGTGTGCAATGCTATCCTGTACATACTTACAAGTGGTATCAAATGCCACGTTGGCAGCATGTGTGTTTATTGTCTGCAATACTCTGGCTTCTCTAACAATGCCTCTGATGTCTGCCCAGAACATAATTGCCCCTTAGTGTCTAGAGTCCATCTAGAGCAGGCATGTCCAAACTTTTTTCGAAGAGTGCCAGATTTGATGAAGTGAACATGTGCAAGGGCCGACCATTTTGCCTGACATTTTCTGAACCATTAAAATTAAATACAAATTAACTATTTTATGCAAAGTTTATTGAAAACGGCATACCACATCTATCCCTTTCTCACTATCTCCCCTCCCTACCCCCCTTCTCACAATCTCCCCTCTCCCTCCCTACCCCCCTTCTCACAATCTCCCCTCTCCCTCCCCTTCTCACAATATCCCCTCTCTCCCCCCCTTCTCACAATCCCCCCTCTCCCTCCCTACCCCCTTCTCACAATCTCCCCTCTCCCTCCCTACCCCCCTTCTCACAATCTCCCCTCTCCCTCGCTACCCCCTTCTCACAATCTCCCCTCTTCCTCCCTACCCCTCCTTCTCACAATCTCCCCTCTTCCTCCCTACCCCTCCTTCTCACAATCTCCCCTCTCCCTCCCTACCCCCTTCTCACAATCTCCCCTCTCCCTCCCCCTTCTCACAATCCCCCCTCTCCCTCACTACCCCCCTTCTCACAATCTCCCCTCTCCTTCCCTACCCCCTTCTCACAATCTCCCCTCTCCCTCGCTACCCCCCTTCTCACAATCTCCCCTCTTCCTCCCTACCCCTCCTTCTCACAATCTCCCCTCCTTCTCACAATCTCCCCTCTCCCTCCCCCCTTCTCACAATCTCCCCTCTCCCTCCCTACCCCCCTTCTCACAATCTCCCCTCTCCCTCCCTACCCTTCTCACGATTTCCCCTCTCAATCCCTTCCCCCCCTCTTAACCATCTACCCTCTCCCTCCCTACCCCCCCTTCTCACGATCTACCCACTCCCTCCCTAGGTCACTTACCGTCAACTCCTGTGTTGGGAGCGTGAGGCGTTTGTCTCGGGTGCCGGCGCTTCACAGCGCGTGAAGCGCCGGCACCCGAGACAAACGCCTCACGCTTCCAACACTGCACTTTGGGCAGCGCAGAGGCAGGCGGCGGCGGCGGCAAGCAGAGGAGTCCTGGATTTCTGTCAGTCAGGGGGGCCCAAGAGGTGCCGAGCGGTCGTTTTCAGCAACCGCTCGGCACCCCTTGGGCCCCCCTGACTGGCAGAACTCCAGGGCCCGGTCGCAGTCGCGACCCCGGTAGTTCCGCCACTGCCTACAATTTCTTTATCAGATGCCCTTGTGGCTGTGTGTGCCGGCGCAGGGAGAAGGAAAGCCCAAATCTAGCGACGTCCGAGATTGCAAGATTTGGGCTTTCCTTCTCCCTGCGCCGGCACACACAGCCACAAGGGCATCTGATGAAGAAATTGTGTAGGGGAGGGTTAGATTTCAACCCTCGTCTACAGTCAAACATGAACCCTGTTTAAAGTTACTGTAGACGAGGGTTGAAATCTAACCCTCCCCTACACAATTTCTTCATCAGATGCCCTTGTGGCTGTGTGTGCCGGCGCAGGGAGAAGGAAAGCCCAAATCTCGTGCTTTCCTTCTCCCTGCGCCGGCTGATGACGCCAAGTCCCGTGGCTCACTTGGGGGGCCGTATCAGTCCGGAACGCGGGCCGCAATTGGCCTGCGGGCCGGACTTTGGACATGCCTGATCTAGAGCATGCAAACTTTTATGTAAGCTTTTCTGCGCTTCTGCAGTAACCTACTTAGCAAACATTGATAATTACGCTACCACCAATATGATACATACAAAAATAAAATCAATGGGAGTTCCCCTTTAAAGGTGCTGCTTCACCTAGGGGCCTATTAAAATACCCCCAGATAAGTTCTGCATCATGTAGAAAGAAGTAAAAGAACGCTATCAGTCAGAAACTTTTTTAAATACTATGGACACCTGATCACCTACAGCCCCCGCTCCTGCCATTCAATGCTCATCCATGTGAAACAGCAAAGTTGTACAGATCCTATTACACTTGGAGCTTTTTGTTATAGGTGTAATGGGAGTTATGTGTGATGAGAGTAAGCTTCTTTTAAACTAGAAGACCTTAAAGCTATTGCCCATTCTATGATGTCAGAGATGGGAAGGGGGAGTAGTGAAGACCACAATATTACCTTTATTACTTAGTATCTTCTGATAAGCGTTGGAACATGCTTGTTGAAACTTTTTATTCTACTCTCTGACTTTCTATTTCCCTACCAAATATTACATTTGAGCAGCGAAGACAGACAGGAATAAGAGTCCCCGCTTCTTTTCAACAAGAAAATACAGCAAAAGTATATATATATATGTTTTTAAAGGAATCCGCTTAAGATGTATACCATAGAATAAATATCTAGGAAAGCTGTGAAAAAACCTCTATATAACACTTTTAACACATAATATTTAATTTTTAATTTGTGCACGATTATAGAATGACTTCCTATAGTTTTTGTAACTAATATAGTGCCAGATTGTTTAGAATTTCATTTTGATAAATCGATCTGGGACAATTACACTTGTGGAAGATGGAAATGTTATACATTCACTGACAAAATAATTATATTTCAGTAAGTAAATGTGTGGCAAATGAACACAGGAGTATGTGTTCTCCTCAAGTCCAAGTTTCCATTCCCTTAGTTCTTGGTAACAGTCTATTTTATGTCCTGTGGTTTCAGAATATATTGATGGAAAAGATGTTTTTGTAACATATTTTCTGTTAATTTGTGGTTTAATTAAGTAACCCTTTTGCAGACTCAAAAATAACACTGCAAACTGATATTCATGCTCAGGCAAATGAAAATATAGATTTACATTTTCCTATTCACCTATGACATGTAGTTAATTTTAAAAATAAACCATCAGTTCATATATACTCAAGAGATTTTACTTGTTAGAGGGTAGGAGAACTTCAAAAATTGTAGGAAAAGGGAAACTGCAGCGTTGCATTTCTTTATTTTTTAAAAACAGAAAGCCATTCATGAAAAGTTTAACAAGTAGTATTGGGATAAAAGCCAAGAAAAATATAACATTTGGACAGGCGATAATAGACAATATTTTTAGCTAATCATAAAACATTGAGTGACTGTTGGATAGGGTTATAAAACAAATAGTTGTCAGCTAGCCAGAACAAAAAAAAACATGTTTAAAACAATTTGTTTTAAGTAACATTTATCAAAGGATTTAGTAAAATAGAAATTGAATATTTGAAAAGTAATTCAGTTTCATGAGTAGCTTCTTGGCCAGCACCCAAATTTGGGGTTTATCTAATAAAGCTACTGTTTGCAGTTAGGTGCTTTGCATAATGCATTGTGACACAGAAAACAACCTAGAAACTCATGATTTAGTGGGTAACCCACAGCCATACGACTTGACAAATAGATGAAGAAGATTAAGAAACGATGCTGTATATTCTATAAAATGATGATACTCTTTCCAGGCATCAGAGAATGAGCAGTAGTGATGTAAGCATTATTTGCCATCATATGCAACTTAATGCATATGTTAGGGGTGTGGCTCTATTTTGCAAATATATTTGCATTTTTCCCCACCACCGACTAAATGTCTTGCAGGAAATGCATGCAGCCAAATACTCTCTTCACGTGAATTATTCGTCTCATCAGATCCAGCTGTGGCCCTGCTTAACACTGCATGCAGGAGTCGGTTTAGACCGCAGCCGCATGTGTGAAGTCTTCCCATTGATTTCAAAGGGAGCACTTTCCTTTCACTGATTGGCTGTGTAAGCTGTCAGTCAGTGGCAAGACATTTGGGATCGTAAACAAAGAAGAAAAGATTTTGAAGAATGACTGCTAATTCTGTGTCAGGTAAAAGGTTTTTGTTGTTGTTTGTTTTCGTTTTAGAAGAATGCATATTAAAGGACTCCCACACTACTTGTATATGTATTCTTCTTTAGTAGGGGTGTCGGGGACATTAGAGTTTAGATATTAGCCTTTAACAAGGAACAGCAACAAGGAAAGATATCCAGTAACAAATCCAATTGAAAGTCTCATGAGGGGCTCATTTAAGTAATGGAGTATCCAATAGATCCTTTAAACCCATGAGGTTGCACAGGAAGATATATACATGGTCCCAGACAACCAGAAACCTTTGGACAGGGTAAGGGATTTTTTTTTGTCTGTCTTTTTTTCCCTTATTTTGTTTTTGCAATGAACCCTTTTCCTAGGCCAAAGATAAGTACTTGATGGCTGTATTGAACATTCTGATGAATCTCTCCATTTGTTTGCAAAGTTAAGAAAAATACATTATTTTAAAAGGGACACGGCTCTCGTACTTTAACTGATAATATACACTTGAAAACCATGAAAACCACACAGTGTTAAAGGCATTCAGCATCTTACAGATGACTAATAAGTTATGGATATTCACAAGGAATAATTTCTCCACTTTTTGTATCAATAAGTTTATTAGAGTTTTATTTTAAAATCAGAAGCTTAATTAACTAGTGTATTGAAGGTAAAAATCAAACTGGAAATTTAGCTCCTGTGATAACATACTTTTCTACTTGGCTCCTCAAAGTAATTTCCCAGAACCATAACTGTAACAGGGGAAAGCTGCCACATATAATTAAGTGGCATTGACCGATTCTATCCATATATTTTCTTTGCAAAGAAAATATGTAACAAAATCAAAGCATAACATGGCATGTGAAATTTGAACCACTTTACCCACTTACATATACAGGCAGGGATTGAAAAATATCCCTGAGGGTAACCAGTTAGTGGAAATTGTAACAAGGTAACCCAATATTATCTTGTTGGGTCATAATAATTTTTGAGTTTTATGCTGTATTTTTCTAATTCAATGATATCTCACTGATCAACATGCAAATGCATCCATGTTTTTCAGAGCATAAGTGAAAAATATGTTAATGTACGTTAGCTTCATTATTTAAGATAAATACAATAAAATCTTTAGTAATAGAATTATTCTTACTTATTCTTATTATTATTATTATACAATGATGGAGAGAAGTCCTAATATTTTTTACCACCAAGACAGGCTCTGCCACACAGACATTTTTTACAACACTGTTTCTAAATTCCTGCACAATGGCTAATTACTAGCAGAGGCTGAGCCTGTCCTGTAAGTGTTTGGTGTGTCGGTGTTGCAGAGCCTGTTCTGATGTGTGTGTTTGGGGGTCAGTGTTGCAGAGCCTGTTCTGATGTGTGTGTTTGGGTGCTGGTGTGGCAGAGCCTGTCCTGGTGTGTGTGTTTGGGTGTCTGTGTGGCAGAGCCTGTACTGGTGTGTGTGTTTGGATGTCAGTGTGGCAGAGACGGTCCTGGTGTGTGTGTGTTTGGGTATCGGTGTGGAAGAGTCTGTCCTCGTGTGTATTTGGTTGTCTGTTTCCTGGCACTTTACTTACTGTAGGAATACATAGAACTATGTAATTTTTACTTATCCAGAGATAAAACGGCCTCCTGAATTTGTAGTCACTTCAGAGGACAAAACTTTCTTGGCCCAGAAATCAGTGAGAGGAAAAGTAAAGTTTCTGTGTTCGGTATATTTTATTAAAAATGATTAGTGGGACTAAATTGTGGCTTCAGTTGTCCCTTATGATGACTTTTTTTGTGTACTGATTAATCCCAGTCCCATCACATAAGATTCTATCCTATATTATCTGCCGAGGAATGATGTAATCTTTATCCAATACACATCAATGCTGAGGAGTTGAGATTCTGTCTACTTTATTTAGTACCATAAAATGGGCACCAAAATCCTCAGCACCAGGCCTGTGATGCTGTTAACCCGGCCCTACCTCCAGTGTGCGTCAGCCAGCTTAAATCCAGCTTGTTCCCACAGTGTGCTCCAGCCTTGTGCAGTTTTATTTGGCTAAACTTGTTTTAAATGGACTGACTTTGTTTTACTGTTTTAGTAATATAGTATTGATAGAATGACATATAAAAGTTTTTTCACAGTTTTTTTCATTATCGCCAAATTAACCCTGTATTAATATAGATTATAACGCTAAAAGACCATATTTTCTCTAAGTGAAAAATGAGCGCGGCCCACGCACACATACATTTCTGATGAAGTGGCCCACTGCAGAAAAAACTTGGACACCCCTGGCTTAGATGACTTATTCACAGTGGCGGAACATCCAGGGTTACAGGGGTCGTGACTGCGACCGGGTCCTGGAGTTCTGCCAGTCAGGGGGGCCCAAGGGGTGGCGAGCGGTCGTTTTCAGCAACCGCTCGGCATCCTTCTGTCTCCTCTGCTCCCTGCCGCCACCTGCCTCAGCGATGCCCCGACTGCAGTGGTGGGAGCGAGAGGCGTCTGTCTTGGTGCCGGTGTCTCTGTGCCTCGTGCTCCCACCACAGGACTGCATGGTAAGTGACCTACAAAGGGGGGTAGGGAGGGGGTATATAGTAAGAAGGGAGGGGGGTAGGGAGAGGGTAGATAGTGAGATTCTCGCACCGGGGCCCTGAGGCTTCTAGTTACGCCGCTGCTTATTCACTTATTTTCATTATAAAATTCCTCAACTAGTTATACTCTATTATTTTATGGATGTATTTTCTGTTCAGTAAACATTTAATGGAATTTAAATAGTATAGCCATATTATCCACTAAATGGTGAACCACTTAACATGTCTAGACTAAAGCACGTTTACTGTTTAAGTCAAATGTATTAAGTATTCATTGTGCTTTTTACACAACTGTAGAATTCCCTGAGGGAAATAATCCTTATCTTTTAAAACCATTGCAGATTATTTTTTTTCAGATAGATTGGCTGCTACTCAAAGAATAACAGATTAAGACTGATAGTTGTCATGATCTTTATCTGGTTGTAACACATTCTTTTTAATCTTTGAATACTCCATCTGCTTTATGGCTGTAAAATTCCTGTATTTTGCAAGACATTTGGGACCAAGCAGAAGACATTCCAGAACCACGACACAATATAATATATATATGTTTTCTGAAACATATCTTCGTTTTTGTAAGATAATTGAAGGGAAAAGTAATTTTCTAATGTTATCCCCCTGGAGAGATTTAATGCATATTAATCTGGTACCCGTGGAAGATAACTTCCTACCTTTCTCCCACAGCACACTGCATGTACTTGGGGAACCTGACACTAAATCATACATAAACGCTATTCTGGGTCAGAGCTTTGTGTGTAGCAAAGCAGCCACCACACCAGAATCAATTAATAGTTATCCTGAGTAGCTTGCCATTTAGGCATTAACCAGCCCCGCCTAGCACACCCATGTCTCCCTGGTATACTATTTGACATATCCATAAACATTGGTAGTATAATGAGACATACTGAAGATACTCAGTGACTTTAAAAGTGTCACAGGATGTCATCTTTGCCACAAGTCAGTTTGTGAAATTTCTGCTCTGCTAGATCTGTCCTAGTCTACTGTACATCAGCAAAATCAGCACAAGCACTATGCATCAGGAACTTTATGAAATGGGTATCCATGGCAGCTGCACGCATGCCAAAGACACCTATGTGCAATGGCAAGCTTCTGCTTAAGTGGTATAAAGCACACCGCCACTGGTCTCCGAAGCAGTAGAAATGTGTTTCCTGGAGCAATGAATCACATTTCACTATTTGAAAGCTTGATGGTCGAATCTGGATTTGGTGGATGCCAGGAGAAAGCTACCTATCAGAATGCATAGTGTCTATGATGAAGGTTGGTGGAGGAAGGATAAAGGTCAGGGGCGATTTTTCAAGGTCTGTCCACATATTTTTGGTTATATAGTACGCTTCAAATAACTGGGGGAAACCTAGATAACCGTAGCCACACCTCCAAGGTATTGTAAGGATGCCCCAAAAGAGTAATTATTTAGCGTGTTATTATGTTAAAACCCCCTATGCCCCCCTACTCAGAGGATTGGAGTTAGGGGTATTAGAATATTCTTTGCATTGAATATCTAAACTTCTCCAGTGACCAAACAGCAATCAAGACCACAGCTTCTATGCCTTATTAAGCAGGTTTGTTCGATAACAAAGTATCAATACATACAGACTGGTTGCTGGAACAAATGGTGGTATTTGGTACTGTAGACCCAGTACTCTTGGTGAGATACAGGTGAAAGAGCATACAAAGAGACCTTGCCCTTGTAACCATGCCTATTTATACCCCTTTACATTTGGAGGAATCCTATTGGAGCAGTCATAGGATACACTGGCATTCCACAGAAGACCCTCTAAGCTACGTCACCTAATTGATAACATATGTTCCTAGCACTCAAGTTGCATTCAGGCCTAAAATGTGCAGAACAAAATAAAAGTATAAAAATGATTTCTTACAGGGAGTATATATGGGAAATATACCCCATGTTTAATTTCACCCAATCTCACAGCTTATAGAGCTGGGGAATCGTCACACCCCCTGGTTCATAAGGAGACCCCTGCCTTTTTTTAACTTGTGGGGGTTCATCTTGTGGGTTTTATACAAAGCCATGCAAATTCTCATTGAACTCGCCAAATTTAAAGTTAATGCCCTTGCCAAAAACGTACAAGTTTTTTATGTTAGAATGTGAGGGCATGCAACCTCTTACAAGTTAACCCATAACTAATTAATTTTTTAGTGAATAGACCCCATTGTCCCTCTAGGATGAAAAGCTCAGTCAACAAGGTCATTTTTAAGAAATCTCATTTATTTAAGAATTAATTATATAGAGCCAGTCAAAATAATCCTGCAGTACAAGTTTGCCGGTCTTGGCCCTTCATAATACATAATTAAAATGGAAAATTAAATGTAACCCTCACCACTCCTCTATTTCAAATTCACACTTTGATAAATAAACATCAAATAAGCACCACTATGTTCTAGTACAGAAGTGGCCATGATGTCAGCACAGTTGTAAAATGCGACTATTCATTTTTGTACATCTCCTTGCTGACTGAGGATGTTTAAGACTACAGAATCCTACATTTACTAATTGAAATTTATTAAAATTAATAAAATATTTAAATCTGCATTTTATTAACCATCTTCCTTTTTGTTGTCTCAAAGTAATGAAAATAGAAGTTTCAGGAAAAGATGGAAATCATTGAAAATCAGCAGCATAGACTGATTTTTTTAACTTTTCTAATAGAAATATTTACTGCAGATTAGTTACAGAAGTTTGGCCAATGTTCCCCTTGCATAAGCAAATGTCTCCAATGGGTTGTCTGCTGGTGGTTTAAGCAGCTGTTGAATATTATGCTTGATTGTTTTCCCCTTCTGTCCGACTATCACAGTGAGATAGAGTTAAGCAAAAATAAAAAAGTTAAGTATTTGGAAATATGAAAACTAAGAACCCATTCATAAAAAATGCTTTGGTGCCCATGGGAAAATGTGCACATTTTTGTTCCATGGTCAAGCCATTCCTTTAATTTAAGAAAAAAAAGAAAACATTCTGCTCAATAATTCTAGTATGTAATGTGTCCTATGGCTGAGTAAGAGGCCCTGAAGAAGCTATAGGGTAGGCAACCTTAATTATTTTTAGATGTAAAAGATTGTTATGCAAAAATCAGTAGCACCAAATTTTCTGAAAGCCTCACATTTTTAATCTAGGTTTATAAGAAAAATGTAATGCATTTTGTATTGAACTTGGCAGGAACTCAGGGCAGAGCCTGGGGTCACTGATGCCTGAGTACAAGAATTTTTTGGTGGCTATATCAATAACTCCTCCCCTTAACAACCATAACCCTTCTTACCACACCTATTTTATATGGCAACCACTCCACCTCATTGGGCCCCCTGACTTCACCAAGTAACATATCACACTTCTCACAATGCCAGCTGTGCTCCCAAACAGCTTCTCTTTGCCATCTTTACCCCCCAAACAACTTACCAGTGTCATCTTTGCACTCAAGCAAACCAGTGCCATGTTTGTCCTTAAAACTTACCAGTGCCATCTTTGTTCCCAAACAGTTTGTTAGTGCCATCTTTGTTCCCAAACAGCTTGTCAGTGCCATCTTTATGCCCAAACAGCTTATTAGTGGCATT
The DNA here is from genome assembly GCF_027358695.1 of Spea bombifrons. Classification (NCBI taxonomy): domain Eukaryota; kingdom Metazoa; phylum Chordata; class Amphibia; order Anura; family Pelobatidae; genus Spea; species Spea bombifrons. The sequence goes on along the minus strand of NC_071089.1, from coordinate 94,532,670 downwards.
TTTGGGCCCTAATAGGTGAACAGTGACATCTTTGCTACCCCAAACAGCATTACACTGAATATGTCAGTGAGATCTGAAGCTCTGATTTTAAAGAAGCTGCCGAGTGAGAGTGGCAAACCGTAGCAAGCTCCTTTTGTGCAAGAACAGAAAACGATGTTTTTACAGAGGTTTTTTTAGAGGAAAGTAGATAAACAACAAAAAGAACAACAGATAATTAAGAACTAATTATAAGTAAAACAAATCTCCAAACTCAGAGATGTATTGACATTTTGAAACGGAGGGTGGTACAGCATTCCTCCCGTTAGTATATACTGAGCCTGACAGTGGTATACCACAAATTCCATCATTATATAGTGATCCAGACACTAAAGGGGGTAAGGTATAACTCCTACCTTTATACAGTGATCCAGACACAGATGGTAGTAGTGCATGACTCCTACCATTATACAATGATTCAGACACAGACCTTATATAGTAATCCAGACACTGAGGGTAGTACAGTATAACTCCCCTCATTATATAGTGATCCAGACACTGAGAGTAGTATGGTGTATCACTTATTATATAGCAAGCCAGACTAAGATGGTGGTAATGCATAACTCTCACTACTATATACTGAGCCAGACATTGACAGTGGCACAGCCTAACTCTACACTACACTAATTAGTATACTTGCAGGGTGACAGGCGGGGTCACGTCACATGTGCACCCCTGCGTTGATGTCCCGGGCAGTAAATAATAATAAAAAAGGAGGTATCTAAGTGACACATAGCAAGGTAAGCAAGCATCATTGCTCAGCCTCCGCTCGCTCAGGGGTGGTACAAGGAATTTTGTCACTTTAGGCAAAACCTCATTTTGCTGCCCCTTGTATCCTAACCTTTGGACAGGGCCGGACTGGCCCACCGGGATACCGGGAAATTTCCCGGTGGGCCGGCAGGTCCGTGGGCTGGGACCAGGGGCGGGCTGGGACCTGAGCGGCTGCTGGGTGTCGATGCGGCCGGCCGGCCGGCGCTACTATAATACTTTTTTCTTAATTTAATATGGCAAGCTGGTCCGGCTTGCCATATTAAATTTTAAAAATGTATTACAGTAACGCCGGCCGGCCGCATCGGCACCCAGCAGCCGTGTGCGATGGCCGCTTAGTGATGGGAGCAGCGTGAGGGGTGAAAGCTCCGCCCCCTCGCACTGACCTTTCACCCCTCACGCTGCTCCCATCACTATGCGGCCATCAGATTGCTGGGAATGTAATCTAAACGGCCGGTGCGTGCTGATGCCGCCGGCCGGCTCTGCTTTAATACTTTTTTTTTTTACTTTATATGGCGAGCCGATCCTGCTTACCATATAAATTAAAAAAAAGTGTTAAAGTAGCTCCGGCCGGGGGCATCAGCACGCACCGGCCGTTTAGATTACATTCCAAGCAGTCTGATGGCTGCATAGCGATGGGAGCAGCGTGAGGGGTGGAAGCTCCACCCCTCGCAATCAGACTGCTGCAGCACCGGAAGTCAAGAGAAGTAGAAGGTGAGTAAAGTAACGTATTTTTTTGTACAAAATGTATAATATTTTTTTGAATGTGTTAAAAACAAAAAAAATCGGTGTGTGTATGTAAGTGTGTATGTAAGTGTGTATGTAAGTGTGTGTGTGTATGTAAGTGTGTCCCCCTATATGCCACTCTGCCTCCAGAAATGCCTTTTACCCCCCTATATGCCACTCTGTCCCATGACATGCCTTTTAACCCCCTATATGCCAGAGTGGCATATATGGGTATAAGGCATTTCTGGATGCAGAGTGACATATAGGGGATTAAAAGGCATATGATGGGACAGAGTGGCATATAGGGGAACATAAGGCTTTTTTGGAGGCAGAGTGCCCCATGGTATGCCTTTTAACCCCCTTTATGCCACTCTGCCTCCAGAAATGCCTTATACCCATATATGCCACTCTGTCCCATGATATGCCTTCTAACCCCCTATATGCCACTCTGCCATATAGGGGGTTAAAAGGCATATCATGGGACAGAGTGGCATATAGGGGTATAAGGCATTTCTGGATGCAGAGTGACATATAGGAGGTCAAAAGGCATTTCTGGAGGTATAGTGGCAAAAAGGGGGTTAAAGGCATATCACGGGGCAGAGGGGCATATAGGAGGGTTGAGGCATATCAGGGAGGCAGAGTGGCATATGGGGGTTAAAAGGCATATCATGGGACAGAGTGGCATATAGGGGGGCATAAGGCTTTTCTGGAGGCAGAGTGCCCCATGATATGCCTTTTAACCCCCTTTATGCCACTCTGCCTCCAGAAATGCCTTATACCCCCCTATATGCCACTCTGTCCCATGATATGCCTTTTAACCCCCTATATGGCAGAGTGGCATATAGGAGGTTAGAAGGCATATCATGAGACAGAGTGGCATATAGGGGTATAAGGCATTTCTGGAGGCAGAGTGACATAGAGGAGGTCAAAAGGCATATCTGGAGGTATAGTGGCAAAAAGGGGGGTTAAAAGGCATATCACGGGGCAGAGTGGCATATAGGAGGGTATAAAGCATATCGGGGAGGCAGAGTGGCATATAGGAGGGCATAAGGCTTTTCTAGAGGCAGAGTGCCCCATGATATGCCTTTTAACCCCCTTTATGCCACTCTGCCTCCAGGAATGCCTTATACCCCCTATATGCCGCTCTGTCCCATGATATGCCTTTTGACCCCTATATGGCAGAGTGGCATACAGGGGGTTAAAATGCATATCATGGGACAGAGTGGCATATAGGGGGTATAAGGCATTTCTGGAGGCAGAGTGGCATATAGGGGTTAGAAGGCATATCAGGGGGCAGAGTGGCAAGCCTGGTGGCAGAGGTGCATAACTCGGGGGTAGGTTGGCAAATAAAAGGAAAAAAAACAAAACATATCTCAATCATAGCTTATATTAAATATGAAAAAAAATAGTCTACATGAATTAATAAAGAAACAAAAGTTTCTTACCAGAATATCGTGAAGAATAATGTGATCACTGTTTTGTTCCACTGAACTTTTTCATCTAAAATGTTCGCAGTAGTAAATGTTTTGATCCCATTATGTGTAATGTATTTAATTTATTAGGGCCTTTTAACACTTTTGCTTTCTGGCATTTTAATACAAATAATGAGATAAAAAGAATGGCACATAGTGTGACTCGGGTGTTTATAACGGGTGCGTGTGGGTATAAGAGCTTCACCGTGAGATAAACTAAATGGGGCTGGTCTCCAAATTTTTCCAGGGCTGCTTTTCAGTCCCAGTCCGGCCCTGCCTTTGGATGGAGTCATGTGACTGCATGACTTTCAAAAAACACATTTAAAACATAAACACTGTCTCTTGGATTAGACTGAGCTATTTTTAGTGCATTTCCAGGGTTAATGATCCATCTGTGTTTTTTTTAACCTTGGATAAATAGATTAATCCTGATGCAGCAACAAGGAATCTGTGCATTATTAAACTGTATTTTCTTTTTTTCTCAACATTGTATTTAAAATATAAGAGCATCTCATGCAGATTTTACAATTTTAACAAAAAAGCTTTTGTTAGGGGTATAGATTTAATTTAAATGAAGGTAGAAACAGAAGGCGTTGCATAAAGACATCTATGAACTATAACAATGGACTGTTTATTTTCTGCTGACTGATTGGCAACCAATGAATGTCAGACCATCTCTTATATTTATTTTGGAGACACTTCAGTGTGTTATTTCAAAATGTTCCCTGAATTCTAATTGGATTCTTCATGTATTTGTATAACAAAAACAATTTTTACTTTCTCTACAAGTCTCCTTGCATAACCTTCTTTTAGTATTAGAATGTAAGAATGTACCCATGCCATTCCAAAAACAATGGTCCTTGAGGACCGTAAGTACAGCATGGTATGACATGTCGATTTTGCATAAGCAGGGCTATGTGTCTGATGGTACAGAGGAGATCAAACTGCCTGCCAATACTTCTCAATGTCAGCTGGAATCACACTTGCAGAATGGGTTCAGTGAACACTCATACTTTTTACAATTAAATGCCTAAATGCATGGGCTTAGGGACCCCTCAATGATGTCATCACAGACATCACTCGGGTTTGCTGTAAAGTTGAAGAGATCTATAGGTTTCACTGCAGATCTCTCTGGACACTAATGCCACAGACCTATGTGCTCATCTTAAATAAAATAGCCTTTTTAATTTCGTCCTCTAAAACAAGCTTTAATCAAAGTAAAAAAAAAAAGCCCACTAATAACAAAAGATTATATTTTGTCGTTCCTTTGTTGACCTTGATAAAGATGTTAAATTCTACCAAATTTATTTTGTTTATTTGGTGACTTTATTGTTAATTCTGCACTGAATAAAAATTGTTATTGGGTATTTTTTTCAATAAAAAATGGATATAAGTTTGTTCCTTTTATTGGGCCAACACACAAACAGATGTAAAGTTACATAAACTTATGGGACCTCGGATGTCTCTTCTTCAGATGGAATGATAAACTACTGAGTGGGGACTCCTAAATGCATTGAATGATAGAAATTGAGAGTGGTGCAGGGGATAAATGTAAACTGACAATTCCTAGGAAGTATGGGCCCTTAATATAAACTGACACATGGGGTTAATGGAGACAAGAAAACCAGGATGTGGCACAATGTTACATAAAACCACAATCTTGGTATACATATATATATATATATATATATATATATATATATTTGAGTATGTTAATGAAGTTGTCCTTTGTTGTTAATACAGTGAGGTCCAAGTGATAAGAAATGTTAGCCACCTCTAGTTCTCCTATCTTTGTTGGATATAAAACGTACGGATCTCCGAAAACAAGGCAAGCCCCCCTAAGGAAACAAATGAAAACAAAGCAAAAGAAGCTTTCATACACTCTCTCTTAAGCTCTCTGAATGTCTCCTTGCCGTCTCCACTGACTGTTTCCGTCTTGCATCTTCACTTCTCCAGCATCTTCTTCTCTCTTCTTTATATTTTTTACCATATTTTATCCATATTCTTAAGTTTAAAATGAAGCTGTCTTAGAAGTGGTTTCCTTTTATTGGAAATATAGGAACTCTTCCACACTCAAGACACCTTGTTTATTTTAAGGTGCTAGGTACTATACAAACATTTTTAAGATCATGGGATTTTAATAACTACTCACTTTTCAGAAGCCAGACTATAAGGAAGCTAAGTATTTCCACCTGGTTTCTAGAGAAAAAAGCTTGTGCTTTGGGGCCCTTCATGTTATTTTAGGCTTAACAATAAAAACTGGAAGTGCAAATATATTTCTTTGCATGTGAGGTATAATCTGTGTATAGTTGGTTTATCACATTTCTTATACAAGTGTTAAAATATGGTTTATTTTATATTAATAATAAATAAAATTAAAAAATGAATACATTTTGTCAATGAAGCCGGAAAAACTTCCAAGAAATGGATTTTACAACAAAGTTCTTCACAGAGCAACATTGCTTATACAGCTTCCTCACTCAAGAAGGTCTGGTGTGTCTCATCTATGGCTCGCATGCTAAGATACATATATATAGATATGAGAGAAGAGTGAGTAGTGGACAATTTATTTTGAATTCTATTTTTTGTGTTATCATTGGTTAAGTTACTCTTATGTTTAATCATGGACTAAACCTTAAAATACCCCAAAAGCTTGACAATATGTTGCATACCTCCCATGTCACCACCTTGAAAAGGTGAGCAGGACAACCCTGGTGCAGCACACCTGGGTCAGTGGTAAGCCAAAAACCACACTGCCTTTCACAGCTATATATACCCAGCACAAGACATATTCTGGACTGTCTGCCAATTATTAATGTAATTACACACAATGGGGATTTATGAATAACAAGTCATTTGTGAATGACCCACCTATCCCTATTATTGCCATAAATTACAGGAGAATCACTGTAGAAAAATCAATGCCCACTGTAAACATTGCACAGATTTTTAATTAAATGAAATATAAATCCCTTGCTTTATGCGTTATCTTTTGCCACTTAATAAAATGAAATTACTTTTTCGCACAAGCACTGCATTAAAAATTCTACTAAAAGGGAACACTTTAGAATACTTTGGTGGAAATTTGGGACATGCCCATATTATAGTTTCTTAAATGTTATGGAGTCCAGCTAAGTTAGAAAAATAATTTGATACTGCCAAAAGACCGGTTTATTGACTTCTTCACTATCCAATACATATGATGCCAGATCATCTAAACTACTAGACTTAATATGAACCAAGAAAACAAGTAATTGAACTTGGGTCAATAGCCCCATTTAATTGGTAATTATTAGTACCTGAGCATGGATATCACAAAAAACAACACAAGAGAGGCCAGAACACCAAAAGTTGTGTTCCTCCTCCATCTGGTGTTTGAAATCCAGCATTTGAAAGTATAGTTTCCCTGGTATCCTAATCAAGAAAATGTAGGAGTAAGAATTTACTTAGAATGGCCAGAAAGAGGCAAAGGAAGGCTTAAAGTTGTGCCTGGTTTCCTCCTAGGAAGCATTGTGTGTTAGGGAGGCAGTACCAAGGTTTGCTGCCTCTATTCGCTTAACTGCAAGTGCTTACAAGTTGGTAAATTCACTAAAGCCAACTTAAAATAAGTTAAACTAAAGAATATACCCTTTGTGGGCATCGTTAGTGATAAAATATCTAAATGCCCCTTTGGACCCCAGCCTGTTTGTACTTATATGTGTCTTCTAGTGGATATTCTAAATAGTCTGCAGGGAGATAATTGGCAACTTATCAAAGTGCAAGTACCCTTAGGTAATGTTAGCTGCCACAGGAACTATCTCTCCATGCCACAACATCATATCTACAGGAACCAAATCTGAGTGCTTTTCAAATGCAATCAACTTTTGCAGCTATGATTACAAAAGAAACAGGAAAAAAGTGAGAAGGGAACAAGCAGACTTATGTCCAGGACCACCAGAGGACGACAAGGAAGGTCTGGAGGTGAAAAAGGTTAGTGCACCAAATAAACCAGTTATGCGAAATGGGTAAAAAGGTCAGATAGTAGCTATGATTTCTTCCTCATTGGTCCAGTATTACATTCAGCACAGTTTAGTATATATTTTTTTTTACAGGATATATTTTTAAAAAATAACTATAAATAACACCAACAAATGGAGATTCAACAAGAATTTGGAGTTTGAGAGATGGCCGAATTTGTAAAGTCATTTTAATAAGACTGAAAGCTGAAAAATACCAGATTAGTTTGACAGCCACTAACTAACACTTCCAAATAAGCTTTAAAACAATGAATGGAATAACAGTCCAAAACATTGGCTTTTTATCCCCTTCTATATTTTATATACATGAGATAACATCTGTTATCTATTACTTCAGATCTATGACCCCTGTACCAGAATCTAAGAATTACTAGTGGCATTTCCATCTGGTGTGCATTATTCTTTGACACGGTAACCTGTCAAATGTAATCATACTTTCAATTTTTACTCAAACTATTGTATATTTTATCTACAGTACAGTGTAATTATGAGCTTTCAAGAATTGCTTACACATTTTGCTAATGAAAATAATGGGATCCATAGATGCTTTATGCTATTTGATAAAGAAGCAGGACTTTTTAAAGATTATTAATTGTCCCTTTCCTACCTGTAATGTATCTAGGAAGTACATGTGTTTTTGCTGTCTATTTATTTAGTTGGACATCTTTAGGAGGTGTCAAGTTTCTAAACTCAAGAAATTATATACCGTATATATATGAGCCAGTTTTGACAATAATATTTAGTGTCTACATGCGCACTTCACCAGGTCACTCTATGTCAATGTCCAATGAAATTCTAATATATCAAATAGCTGGGAAGGCTATCAGCACCCCCTCTAGTGGCAGGCCAGCACATTGCAAGAAGCACGGCAGGAATGAGAAGAAAAGTAACAATACTAAAACTAATCAGAAGCACAAAAATGTAATGTCATCTGCATTGTTGAAGACAGAATCAGGATTAAAATGAACACAGATTTTTGTAATTTCATTAATAAACATGGATGTCATTTTTTCAGTTTTTTTGTATTGTGTGTGAGATATTAATTTTGCAGTGTCCATTCTTGTTTCTTATTATGTATATTAAATGAATAACTGCAGATTGAAAAGAGTATGTTATCACTTTATAAAGGCATTTATTACGAATGGGACATTGTCGTAGAGTTTTATAGGAGTACATAAGTTAGAAAATCACTTATATCTAGGAGGAATAGTGTAGGCTCTGTTTATATGAAATAGAACATTACAGAAGTGGCTCAATTCAATTGATCTAGCTAAATCTAGTAAAAAAAAAAAAAAAAAAAGAACAGTCCTCAATGGGCCTGACTAAAAGCAAATGAACGTCTGTTCCCATAAAAAATGCACATAAGCAACTTATCACATAATCACACCACAACGTGGTATTTGACAGTGGATATAGGAGGAGAACATTACACAGTAAATTACACATAATACACCTTAGCACAAACACTGCATCCATTAACATTACCAAACACCACATTTTTCTTTTAACAAATTAGATAGTTGGATCTTTTATTTGAACAGTGTGATTGGTGGTATGAAATGTAGTCCTATTTCTTTAAATATGTAAATGTGAAGTGGTGAGCGAATAGGTTACATAAGGGAAGAACGCTAGACTACCGTATTTGCTTTTCATTGTTCATTAGACTTGTGCATTTCAATGAATCTTAATTTTAACAAAATTTGCAATTTCATTAATCCAATAATGCTCGATGAGTAGGAGGAACCCCAATGAAATAAAAACAAAGCACCAAGACAAAAAAAAATTGGAATAATTTTTGGTCCATTTTCACAAGTCTGCTGTTAGTGTCTTACAAATGTATGTAAGCATGAGGTTGAAAGATGTTTTTCATGTACGTATGGCAGTCAGCAAGTGGAATGTGTCTGGTTAGGTTAGGAACGATGTAAAGAACCTCTAGCTGTATATGTGAAAAATATGTTTCAGGGATACATCGGCTTTCATTTTGTAACAAAAAAATATGCTTTGTGACATACCTGAAGATGAGACCTACTTTGTCTTGAACGCTTGCAATCGATTTCTACTCAGTTAATCTTTACATGTTTTCTTGGAGATCACTATACTACCCTCTTTACAGAAGTTCAAAAACTAGAGCGGTAGTGTCAGAGAGACACATAGGTGAAGTGTGAAATAGATTCCAAAAATACAAATGGAATAGAGAAGAACGAGAAGGGATAGAAATGTTTAAATAATTGGAAAAAAAGACATTTAACAATGTACAAAATTGAAGTTTATTTCAAAGGAGAAACAATGTAAGAACAAAAGGTCATAATCTTAATAAATGGAACACCCTTTCACCAGATGTTTTAGTTTTACCAATATAGTAAGGGAATTTAAACATGCATGATATAGCCATATGACTGTCCTGAATCTAACATGAGACCAAGGACAGATTAAGGTTTGAGTGTTTACATCAGGAAAAATGGGTACACTAGTCAGTCAAATTCAATGTTTAAATGGTTTAAAATTATAGTAGTAATGGTAAAAAATGGTATCAGAGTTAAGTCAGGTCAGATTACATACCAGTTTCGAGCACATTAGCACTAAAATATGTACTCATACAGTCAAACTATCTTCTAATGAAGCCAAAATGAAAAAAATAGCGTTGCACTGCCTCTTACTGGTGTGTATACAAATTGCAGTAATTCTATATTTTTTTGTATTTCATAAGATAAAATCCCAAAAATGATATTTATCCAGCATTCCTATACTTTGTGTGCTTGTGTTATTATTTTATGTTTTTTATGCTGTAAAACATTAATGTATCTAGTTAAACTCTATTGATTACAGACTGTTTCCAGTTGCTCAAAGAAACTTAAAAATATCTGATTGTTATCTGATTGTTATACCAGTGCAATTAAAAGTTATGAGAACACCAGGAATTGCTTGGTCAGTCCAGCCATTTAACTTTTTGGAGTCTGCGGTGATAGAATGTGCTCACATCAATGGCTCATCTAAAATTCAGACTTTTGCAGATAATAAACATTATAATCATAGTCACAAGTTATAAATTTATTTGCCAGGTCACATATCAAAAGAAATGATTGCTAATTGATTCTGTAAATGTGCAGATTTAGCAAGCATATTCTATAATCACAGACCAACATGACTAAGTCCATGCCTAAACCACTGCAGGTCATTTCCACAGCAGAAGCTCATTGCAGCAAATGTGATATAGCTAGCGGTATGAGTGCTTTTATGTTTGTGATGTTTTTTCACTTTTGTGTTAAATTGTTGTTTTTTTGCTTTCACCTAATAATATTAGTATGAATAATAATTATAATTATGATTATTTTAATCAGAAATATTGATATACTTAATTATATAAAAATATAATGCAATTATATTTAAAAATCAAATATTAGGATCTAAAGTGAGAGTACTTCTAAAGAATATTTACTTGGGGCTGCTGAGTATTATATACAGCATTGTGTTTATGTTCGGCGATGCACTTGGTCAGCCCCACTCTGCTGAGTGCAGAAGTATGATGCCATATGCCAGTGTCTCACCTCAGAAGGAAAACTACTTTGCTGCACTGTAAGTTATTTGCTGTAGCATGGGCTCCACCACTTCCATTGTATACTATACTCTCCAGATAAACACTCCAATTTATGTAAAAAGGAGGTCTTTGTTGCAACACAGGTGGCAATTTTTTAACTCACCAAGATTCTTCGTTGAGATATGTTCAGGACTCCTAGTGGTTTAAAACAGTGCCACCTGTGTTTCAATAAACTCTTCCTTGCTACATAATTTGAAGTGCGAAATTGAATCACCAAACTGATCACAGCACACTATGCTGGCTAGGCATGGTCGTACATAGCGTAAATGCTTATACTCCAGCAACCCCATTACAGCGCAGAAGTATTAGAAAAACTTAAATTGAGACAATTGTACTTGTACATTCCAAACTATAAAAAGAACATTCTTGATCCCACACAGCTTATCAGTACAAATGTAACCTTTTAAATGCCAACACTCGGATTCACATTTGTAGCCTGCTTCTAATTCATCGCTTTTTGGAGATTAGTCAGGGAATGGAATTGCAAACCAGGCATTAAAGAGACTTAGTATACAAAACACAAATAACTAAATTCATGAGAATCTAGCAGAACTGAAATGGTTAACTGATTAAATGGTGCATGACAAATTTCTGGCAATAGATGGCAAATGAAACTAATACAAGGTGTGGATCACGACCTAAACATGGATCTTGGCAATGTTAGAAGTCATGCACAAGCAAATACAGATAATAGTTGCAGTAAAAGGTGTGTACGTTGTAGGTGAAAATCACTTACACTTGTGGATAATTTAGGTAAAGTATAAGGAATGCTTAGTGGTGTACGGGGCATACAGGTGTATAGTCTCTGTGATTCATAGGGATAAACTGCAAAGCCTGTGGTCGTGGGGGTTCTTGGAAAATGGAATTTTGAAACTTATGAGGTATCTCTTCTGCTAGTTAGAAAGTATTTTTTCCCCTCCCTTCCTTGCTTCTATAATGCCTATGATTACATTTAGGTTGCTGGATGTAAGGTATTCCTGAAAAAAAAAATATTAAATAGTGTGCTTTTATCAGTCTTATTCACTTTATTAACCCATATAATGGTGTTTACAGAATCACAATATCCTTCTGGAGATTGGGGTCTCCAGAACTTTAAGACCTAAGTGAGATATATAAAGAGCATAATCCCCTCGCTTTTTTTGCTATTAACAGGGGTGTAACTAGAAACCACAGGGCCCTGATGCGAAAATAGCCCGGGCCTCCCCAACAGCTGGTATGTGCCATCATTGTCCCCAAACAACTTGTCTGTGCCTTTTTTGCCCTTTGCCACCCCTTCCAACATACACTCTGGCACATATATATGCAGACACGCTTACACAAATGACACACACTTACTCATACTCACTAACAAATACATTCCCACACACAATTATATATGCATGCTCACACACACGCACACACAATTACACGTACATTCTAACAATCATACATACATGCATACCCCCCACTTACCTCCCACCACTCCTGCAACTGGCTGTCTGGCTGCTTGCACAGTGTGAGAGAAGCCTCGGTCTCCTGTCTCCCCGTGCCGGTTCAAAATAGTTTAGAAAGGGCCCATCCAACCTGGAGCGGTGTGGTCCAGGTCAAAAGGACTGTTTCTAAACTATTTTGAATCGGTACGAGGAGACACGAACAAGGAGTCACAGAAGTCATACTGGCCCCCCTAGAGGCACAGGCCCCGTCACAGCTGCCTGTAGTTATGACAGTGGCTACTGATGTCTCCAGCTGTACAACCTTGCACCCATTTTCCCAACACTTTGTTGCATCGTCTTCTTACATTTAAGTCAGCAGTCCCTCTTTTCCTTTGTCACTGACAGAACAATATGCAATTGCCTTTGAATTTTTTTGTTCCAAGTGCATTATTTAACATTTATTACATTCTTTCTAGTTTAATCATTAGCAAAACAAATGAAAACAAAGCTGAAAGCTACAAACTTTGGTTTGAATTGCATTTTTTTACACTCACATTCTCTCCCTCTCACATTCTCTCTCAATGTCTCCCTACCTTCTGTGTCTCTTTTTTTCACAGCTCTGCTTCTTTTTCTTTCTCTTTTTCTTTCTTCTGCCTTTGTTCCCTTGCATTACCCTGGGCTCCTGGAGCAAATACTCATTAGGGTTTTCCAGTCGTGTGCGTCAAGGTTCCTCCCTGATACAGAATAGCAAACATGATGTAGCGTTGCACGACCCTAGCCCCTTAAACACGTAAGATAATGCAAAAAGGTTATGCTCAGCTGCGGTCCCAATTTTACCTCACCATTGTAATTCTGCTTAATATGCCCATAGTGACCATTTCCTAGCCTCATCGCTCTGACCCAGACTCCCTCCCTGTAACCTGTAACCAGTACCTCCAAATCCTATCATAAGCTTGCACTGATTGTTCTGTAAGCGACACCCAAAGAAGGCCTCATAGTCCTGAAGAGCGATGCTCTACAAAAACAGGGGGGGGGAAGCAAGTTATATATCTCTAAAAGGGCTGCCTCCCGTGCCACCTCCCTGAATCGGTTGAGCTGAAAATGAGACAAGGCATCTGCAATTACATTGTGGACCCCCAGAACATTCCTTGCCATAGCCCAAATATTATACTGAAAACAACAAAAAACAGGCGTTTCAGCAAAGCTAGTACTTGACGCGAGCTAGAAGTTGACTGATTAATTAAATGAATGTATCAACTGCAACTTTGCATCAGGCAGGACCGACTGGGGCTCAGCCTGGATAGAGGCCTTGATATCCTGGCCCTCCAGCTACTTTGCCTCACTGCTCCTTCAGTCGGTAGGTCTACAACCAGCGTGGTGGGCCTGGACGTGGACTGTGCCCTCAACACGATATCCATCAGGGAGACACTTCCATGTCTTGATATGCTACCCCTCATTAAGGACTCTAGCTGTCCAGCTTCTGACATCTTGACACGTTGTCACTCTCTTTTGCAGGTTACTTCATGGATGTGCCCATCTTTGAGATCCAGACAGGGAAAAGGTAGGAGTGGCCCTCACTTTACCTTTTAAAACTTCTACCGCGACATTGTTGCACCCACTCGTCCAATAGGGGAACCGCATGCCCACATTGCGGCCTAGATCGGCAGTCATATTCCCCCTTTCCTAATTATCCAGCCTTAACAAATATGGTAAAGCAAGTGGCTATTGTTTGCAATTAGGTCAAAAGTTTAATTTAGTTTTTCTCTGCCATCCGTCAGTTGTTACCCCTGCAGCCTAGAATGCTAATGCAATATGACAGCAAGCAGAGTGTATCTCATCATTTTTAAAATAAAGGCCACACAATTGTGTTCCATTAATGCAGAGCTATAATGAGCAAAACTTACTGGCTGTTTTATTTCTCTGACATTTGTCAATCCCACCCTTGAATGTTAATTTTTCCTGGCTTACTGTCAGCTATTTTTATTTTACATTTTAGTTTTGGCACCCCGATATAAAAACTGAGAGACAGCCAAAGGACTGATTGAGAGCCTTCTACCTGTCACACAAAATTTTCCCTTAAAGCAAAATTGGAAGCAAATGATGACGGCCAACTGCCTGGGCATGTTTCCTCCCAGCCCTCCTCTCTGTGGTTTCCATGTACTAACAGGTAATGACGCTGGGTGGGTCAAATATCTCTCAGTTAAGCAAAGAGGAGCAGTGACACAGATGACTCTGATGGTATGGCTCTCATTCTTCGTTCACTGGTTCCTCGGTAGAAGTGATGTTATTATAATCACTTCAACAAACCTTGAGAACTAGACTGCAATGTCTAGGGCATCAGAACCAATCATTTTCACTCTGCAGTGGTCCCATCTTCATCCCGGGTAACTCTTGATGCAAGAGTGATATATTATCCCTTAAGGACAATATAGCAAGGAGTGTATATCTGGAGACTGGAGTCCAATCGCAGGCAACACGCAACTACTTTAGGCCCAGCTTCAGCCTACTCCTCGCAAACTAAAAATCAAATAAAGGCATACACTTTTAGATTCCGGGGTACTGCTATACTAATAATGACCAATAATTACATACAACAAAGCAAGAGTTTAGTGTATACACAGCAAACATTAAACCCCCGCCCCCATCTAAGGCATAAGTATTAGGGATTCCACCACACTAGATGGCCATATATTGCTTAGCCCGCCGCAAAATCATAATTTGAATTGTCAATAAAGATAAACAAGGCTACTTTTATGTATCGCTAAATGGACAGATAAACAGTTTATCCTCAGTGTCATATTCAATAAACCTTTCTTTAATATATATATATATATATATATATATATATATATATATATATATATATATATATATATATATACTTCATAATCCCAAACGTGTTTAATAGGCTCCTTGAATGCTTTAAATAAATTGTTTTGCAAGCAAATAATTTCCAACATTAGAAAGGGCTTGGTTAACTTGAATGCCATAAAATGTATTTGTTTCTGGCATTCCCTATTGAGGTTGGTCATGGGTTTTATGTACTTAACTGGGTGTAAGGACAAATCATTTCATATTTTTCTTGAGCATTGTAATCCGATTATTTCTCTAATCCAATTACATAAATCCTATTTTATTCTATTTGTGGAATGATAGATAAAAAGTCCTGCCTAGGGAATTTTAGTGCTGTGATTAACATATATTAATGTTTATATCTTAAACATATATTATTGTCTATGAAGAGATTACACGCCTCCAAGCGTGCATTGGAGTTTACAGCTGCCTGGTATGCCCCCATACAGAAATATGTTGGTTTAGGGTCATGTATTTCTGAAGGAATTAATGGCGGTGCAACAACTGAGGTAAATAAATTATTGTCTTCAATCACATCACAAAATGTTGTTTCATTACCTACAAAACTGTGTCCTTATGGTATATCATAATAAAAGAGAAGGATTAAAGGCCCACCTTGTAACTATAGGACAGCTTTAACACTAGAGAGCGATGGGAAAAAGAAGGAAGAATGAGTAGAGGTAGATGAAAATGGAAGAAAATTATGACGTCTATATGATATACCATGATGATTATGTAACAATGCATGCAACGTTAAAGGAAGAAAATAATCCCTCCTCGCCTGTTGTTTCTGTTAGTCAAATCGTTATGTTATATACTACTTGTTATGTCGTGTTTACCCATTGTACAGCGCTAAAGAATATGATGGTGCTATATAAAACAATAAGTAATAATACCAATACATGAACTGTGACAGTTGGCTTTTTTCTTTGCAGAGAAAAAAAACTAGCAATATTTTTAAGTTGTTTTTGTGCATATTTTATTTTTAATAAGGATACACTGACATTGTTTTTGCACTGAAAAATGTCACAGTCGGGTCCCTGGAAACTCAGATCTTTTGGAGGCGGGTGGGCTGTGCCTTCTGACCACCAGACTTCCTTGAAGACTTCAGTAAGTAGTAGAAGGTATGGCCCTCCTTTGGTTTCGAACGAGGAGGAAAGGAAAGGGCTGAATATCCTACCTGTGGGGATAATGAAACACAATAATTCACTGAAACAGACACAACTGTGTAGGAGGAATAAAACTAAGTGAGGAACCGCCAAACTCACTAACAAGTGGAGGTTGCTGAAGACAGTTTAATGTCAACAGTCATATACTATGGCAAGACACAGCAAGGAGACACAAAGTAGTTATACCGCATCAGCATTGTCTCTCCCAATCTCAAGGTGGACAGGAGCTTCTAGATATTCTGTCCAAGCTCTTTTGAAGAAGCACAAAAAAAAACAGATAATGTGGAGAACCATGGACTCACTCGGCCAAGGGAAACGTATTACAGCATTTGAAAGACACATAACACTTATTTCCATTAACAATTGGAAAATGTCCAGCAGTGTCATCAGCTCAGCATTGGCATTAAACAGTGGGAACCTGATACACCCATCTACTGTCTGAAGACGTTTTTTCAAAAGTGGTCTTTATGGACTCAACTATACATAAAAACATGGCAACTAGCCTTGGGTGCTGGCCACCTCTTCGTGTTCATCTTCGTAGGGAAACAAATCTTTGTATTCCACGAATATTTGCCCGTTCCTGTGTTCGGTTCGGGCAAATTTTCGTGTACATTCTTCGTGTTTTGCTGGGTTTTTTTTTTTTTAGAAAGGGTTAATACAGGGTTAACGAGGTAATGATACGCAGAACTCTGTATGAGTGACTTTACATCAACCAATGAAGGGCAGCTGCATCTGATGTATTTTAAAGCATAACAATGACCTCAAACATACAGCCAAAGTCATTAAGAACAAGGAGTCCTAGAAGTGATGGTACGTCCCTCAGAGAGCCCTGATCTCAACATCATTGAGTCTGTCTGGGATTTCATGAAGAGAAAGAAGGAACCAAGGTTACTTCTCCAAGATGGTTGGAGCAGCCTACCTGCCAAGTCCCTTAAAAAAACCTGTGTGCACCTATACCTAGAAGAATTTATGCTGTTTTCAAAGCAATGGGTGGTCACAACTAACCTTGATTTGATTTTTCTTCTATGCATTCACTTTTTATTTTGTTACATCATTTAAATAAACTATTAACATGTCTATTTTAAAAAGCATTTTTACTTTAAAACATTTTTCACACCTGCACAGTACTGCAATTCATACTTTCAGATTTCCAGTTTAAGCCACATATGTTTTGTTATATTTTTGTTGTAAATTCTAGTTTGCTTATGGTGAAATTAAAACAAAAAACATTAAATAACTTAATGCCAGCATTGTACAGGCTACTTTGAAACCTCTTCTTTTGCTGTCATTTTTTAACTTTCCATGCAGTTTGCTCTGTGAAGTCGTCATTGCAGAAAGCCCTCTTGTAATGTACAAAGATAAATTTGTAGAAAAGTACAATAATAGTTTTTAATCCGGTTATTGTAAGGCATACTTTTGTATCATTGCTGGTACATCTCCTAGAAAACAAATCACAGAACAAACATTATGAAGGTGAAAAGTCAAACGAAAATGTGAACACACCAAAGAATGACTTGAATAATGCTGGCATCGTATTAAGGTGCTGTATTTCTTTAGGTCTCTCATAATTAATATACAAACTCGCTCTAACACCATGCACTTACATACACACACATACACATTCTTTCTCCAGCTCCTTCTCTCCCTCCCTCAGATGCCACTAACCCTAGGTTCACCCTGGACACTAGAACATCACATGCTCCCACACTGTTGATAACACCCAGACAGATACTAATAACAAATACTAACACAGACACATGCTAACACCATACAGTAACACACACACGCTAACATCATATGCTCACAAACACTTAACACCTTACAGTAACACACACTAACACCATACGCTGATGCACAGGGATGATAACACCATACGTCAAAATACACACACTGTACATGATGATATACACAATTAGGCTAATATCATATAGTACACACACAACACTATATGATTTTTCTAGGGGAGAAAGATTGCTGGAAACAAAATGTGTTGGGTTTTTTTTAGACGAAAAAATGAAATAACAATTTTGTCCAAAACATACAAGTCTCATTTATATATGTTATCTCTTTTTACAGTGCATACATTCAGAGGCTATGACAAAACTAATATTGACAACTAAAACAAACCAATAAGGTTTAGAAAGAGGGCCTTTCTTGGAAGCTTACAATCTAGAGGGGTGTAGAGAAACATAAGGTATGGAGAAAGAGGGAGAGATAATGCAATACATGAATATAAGGGTTGTATTAATGACAGATAAGTTCTAGTTGCAATAATTGTACCCTTTTTGAAGAAGTGGGTTTTGAGGTTTTCATTGAATGTTGAGAGGTAAGATGAAAGCTGGAGGTGTGGTGGAAGTGAGTTCTAGAGTTCAAACTGAAAAAGGAAGAGGTCATAAGCGAGGAGGAAAGCCCACAGGAAGAACGCAAGGATCGACTAGAGGAGTATATTGTTATGAGGGCAGAAATGTATGGGAGAGCAGTATTATGGAGGGCTTTGTATGTTAGTAGAAGGATTTTACATTTTATTCTTGAGATTTGTGTAGGGAAGATAAGCCTAGCAGCAGCATTCTGGATATATTGCGGAGAGAGTAGGGACATAAAGATACCAACCAGAAGAGTGTTGTAATAATCTAGATAGGAGATAATAATTTAATAAACCAGGGCTTTTGTGGCTTTTTGGGTAAGGAAAGGATGGGTGCAAGAAATGTGATTTAGGTGCAAGCAGTAGGACCTGGTGAGGGACTGAATGTGATGGATGAACAAGAGGTTTGAGTCAAAGTTGACCGGGCCTGGTTAGTAGAAGTTAATGGAGAATTCAGCTAGGAATAGCAGGCAAATAGTTGGTAATAAGGGACATGAGAGGAGAAGAGCGATCAGAGGAATCTTTATAGTGTTTCTTTTTAGTTGAATTTAGATCTGTTATCACTTTAACTGCTTTTTGCCTCAACCCAATTCAGTGCATATTATGCAGCAGGATTGTGGAGCTTCTAACAGAGAGTTACCTTCAAGAAACACGCCAAATAACTTGCTTTCATTTATTGATTAAGAAGCAAGAAAATGCAGTAAGGGGTAAAGGTTTGAAATACGTGTTACTCTATGGAAAATTATTATGTGACAACTGGTTTTAATAAAACATAGACTTTGGAATGTTACAGATGGTAAATTAATTCTCATTCCTATTAGCACTGAGCTAAACAAACAGGTAAAACAGCTGCTCCAGCTATATTTAAGATCTATGATATGTCATACGTATTTCAGACATTAGAGGCTGAGGGGATTAACATTGGCCGAGTATCTGTCTCACTGTAGTCTAGAAGCTACTCAATAAACTAAAATTAATGAGTGCCATGTTAGAACTTAATGAGTAAGACCGCTTGCGTTCTTGGTAACAGGGCCACGAATGTGAATGTGCTGGTTCATACGCTTAACGGTGTTTTGTTTCCATACTAACATTGAGCTATGCACACTGTATGCACTATGGTTTCATAATGTCACATCATTATTTATTAGGTATTTATGCAGGCCCACTGGGCAAATGCCAAGTGAGACGGTGTCTAGCAGCTCCAACTCGTCTCCATCAGCTCAGGCGACCGATCCCAATCCTTCAGCGTGAGAGGGTTTGTAGCCACAACATGGCAGGCGGCTCCACGTCTGTGTTACCGGTCGCTGCCCTTAAAGATTCAGGTCTGATTTTTCACTGCAAGTCCTGTCCTGCCTTAAAGTGCAGGGACTCGGGAAACATTTTTTTATGCCATTGTGAAGGCAGGCCAATTTTTATCATCCTTTTTTGCTTAAATTAATGGGATTGTAGTCCACAGAATCTTAGCAACGCTTTTTATTTAAAAAAGATACATTTTTTAAGAAACACTTAATTTTTATGGGAAATGTTGCATTTGAAATGTTGCTTCCTCCTTTATGAGATGTCTGGTGTGATTCAAACTGTTTTCCATATAATGCCCTTCCAAACTTAAGACATTTAGTTTAAGAACCATCTGCTCAGGAAATACAATATTACTAACTTAACTTGTAGTATATTTATAGGGATTGCTACGCTTTACTTGATTCAGGGTAATGCACCCACCTGAACCCAGGACCTCCCATGATGAGGAGATCCTCCTTTGCAGGTCTTCTTCCAGCAGAGTGCTGTGATCTGATGTAATGCCCCAGCATGCTATTATTCTTGGATAAGATGGTGCACATGTTTGCAAAGACTTTTATAGTGTATATGAGCCTATTTTTTTATTTTTTCTCACTGTTAATAGCATTATGCATTTTTATACATAGTGACACTCAGCTATCATAAACATTAAAGTCTTTTTTACTAACATTTGCATGCAAACAATTTGCTTTACCAATTAAATGGTACACCTGCACAATGTTAAAACATTATTGCAAAACTAGCCCTGTATTGCATCTGCAGAATTCAGAGCCTAGCAAATTAATTCAAATTGTCTCCCCTTGTAAAGGTATGCCGCAGCTAAATAATAACAGAGATCAAGTACAGTACATAAGGTTGCGACAAGTTCATCTCCATGCTGTTAGAGCACAACAGTCAAAATGTTCATAAAGTCACGATTGCTCTTTGAAGCCTTCACTAACTTTTACCATGTCATTATACAAATATGAAAAAAATCCTAATCAAAATAACCTGGATACTTAACCAAATATAGGGTTTTGTTCCTAGCCAATATACTCTTATGTAAAGTGGTTATTGTTAACATGTTTGTTTTGAACACTAATAGAGTCATGAGCAAAAACGTCTGTTTAACTTGCTAAAGCCTTCCTGAAGTTTGCAATTTGGGAGGGTAACAAACTATCTTTATTCCTTACCCCCAGGGCCGGCCCTACAATGGAGAAGGGGCGGCACTTTGCCACCCCAAGCATTTTTAGAAGGGGCGGCACTTTGCCACCCCAAGCGTTTTTTTTTGGTTGTTTGTTTTGAAGCGGAGGAGAGAGAGAGGGGCGCCGAGTAGTTTTCGCTTACCCGCTCGGCGCCCCTCTCTCTCTCCTCTGCGGCGAGTCTCCCTGTTCAGTCTCGGTGAGGTGGCGTCAATTTCCGGCGCTCAGCATTACAAACTGGCACCGTGGCAGAGCAGGGAGACTCGCCGGCAGGACTCTTTAAAGGTAAGTACCGGGGGGGGGGGATAATGGCGTCAGCGAAGTTTAAAATGCCGCCGCCCCCCCCCCGCGTCAGCGTCGGCGGCGGCGGGGGGGACGGCATTTTAAACTTCGCCCCAGGCGGCGTTAAGTCTTCGGCCGGCCCTGCTTACCCCCTGCAACTCCAATCCTTATTACCATTATGTAGCCCTATTTGTATGTTTAGTACATCTCTCATGCAAAACCCCTCCTTGCGGGGTCATCAGTTTATAATCTCTTACCCTTCTCACAAAAGCTTTTATCAGCAGTCACAAGGACCAATGTTTTTTACAATGTTCTTCTCACATGATTGGGAGTTCTACTGATTCTTTGTACAACTAGTATATGCTTTGGTGGGGGGGACGTTATCTGAACTTTTCTATGGCCTTTTATCTTGGGGTCAGTACAAATCACAAGGAGTCTTATATATTGAAATAAAAAAAAAAATCCTGAATACAACCCAAATTCTATGAATTCCATGAAGGATTACAGTCTGAACATCAAAGTAATGTAAGCAGTAAAGCCAAGCAATGCTCTCAGGAGATTTCCTATGCCATAAACATGGCTGTTTATAGAAGAACTTGCTTTTCATTGATATACTGAGAATTCAAGATGCTAGACATGTTTCTAAATTATGGTTAAAAAATATCAATGTTCTCAATGTACATTTTACACATTCTGTATATTTTCTAACGTTTCATTCACAAGCTTTGTGTGATGTGACTGTTGCTGTATACTTAGATCGTATTTCCATGATCACTATGAATATGATGTGTAGTTCTTGAAATGGAAAACAGATTTTTATGAAATTAAAAAAAAAAGGCTCGAGCAATGAAGACTGACAGCCATCTTACTAAGGGTCATGAAATAGTGTGAATAGCCAGGCATTGTGTAATAGACTTGCAAGACGAATGCATTTTTATGCTGAATTTTACCCTTTCGTCACCACGGCCGCCATTTTAACTACACTAAGAGAAAGAGAATCTCCCCATTTTAATTCAACTTCTTCTACACGTTTATTTCTTGTTTCCATGACAACCAGACGGATGGGATTTCCGAAAAGCCAATCTTCAACGAGTTTCGGCAAATACTAAGACGGACCAGTTTCGTGGAATACGAAGAACATTTTCCCCCTGAAAATGAACACAAAATCGAGCATGAACTTTCTGCCAGCACCCAAGTCTATTGTGTAATATACAGTAGTTGTCATAGTAGCCACTCAGTTACAAGTAAAAGAAAATCTTTATGTAAAGGTACCATTAAATAAACACTCCAGTCATCATATGCACTTATATGCACTTTAATGGTCCCTTTAAATTGTGATGATGTCCTTGTGACCCTAGAGTGTGACATCAAAAAGACGGGCTACACATGGAACCAGCTAGAGAGAGAATGACCCAGGACAGAGCACTCTGAGGATCTGTAGTTGACAGCCATAAAGATGAACATTCAAAAGGGGATTTTACTGAATACCCCTGTATGCATGTGCCCCTTTATTGGTTGATGCCAGAGGAGGACCCTGCCGGCAAACAACAGAGTCACTCTCACGGACCTTTAACTCATGGCATGATCCTCCGGATTTCCGTTCCCATTAACCCCTGCTATGCTACAAATACTTAAGTTAGGCTAGAGGCAGTAACTTGTATATACAATGTAGGTAAGCACTGACAAAAAACTGGCTTTAACTCATTTTGTTCCTTTAAACATTGTTTAGCTGCAGACCTGGGGGCTGTCATTGTTAGTCATGTGATATTTTGGATGACTTTCCCTGCTCATACCCTACAATGAGCTGATTATTTATGGCAATGCTAATTAATTCATTTCTCTATAAGCTTTCATTAGTCATTCTCTTGTCTCGCCAAACTCTCTCTGAGTTTTCTTTTGTAGAACAGATAACTTTAAAACAACAGTGCTAGAACACAACATTTTCAAATCTGATACTAGTGATAAAGAAATGGGGGATTCCATTCACCATCCCCATACAAGTAATGCCACTGAAACTGCTGGTATTCTATAAAAAATGTAATGTAAAATGTCCGTAAAGCACCATGTTTTCACGTCCACTGGCAGAGCTGATTACTAGAGGCCATTAGTTATAACAATGGGGCTATAGGTGGTTCTTGCCCTAAGTGGGTCGTTCTTTACAGTGAGAGTGGTAAAGTTCACTGTAAAGGTAGACTGTTGTAAGAGCAGCATGGAACTATTCTGAAAACAATGTGCATCTACTTACATACATCTTGATTCTAAAATTAGCTTGTCAAAGTATTAATTTGTCTATCTTTTGAATTCTAAAGGAAATGTAACTTTCTTACGCAAAGCAGTCAATTGCCTAAATCAGCTGGTTTAAATGACAGCTTGAGGGACCGTACTCAGAAGGCAACAACTATTTCAGTGGAGTTGCCATACTCCATGGTAAATCAGGGGGTTGCCTTCATCTGGATTATTACTATTGGACATATTTTGGAAAGTTTGAACTGAATGGACTAGTGTATATAAATATTTTAATCACTAGTTGGAAGCCTTAGCAAAGACCCAAGCTCCAAAGAGGTCCTCCCAAGATGAACGTAATCAAGCTGCATTTGATCAAGGACCAAAAATAGTCATTGTTAGAAAACCTAGTCAATTTGTGATCATTTACCACCCGTTGAAAAAGCCCTGCAACACATTATAATGGCTCACTATTATTCAAGTTTAAAGGATTACAAGACCTGCTACATTGTTATTGCCCATGAGTTATATAATGGTTTTATATATTAAAATAGCTATTTTTGCAGGCATCCTTGGCCTTGGTTATGACCACAGACATCATATACACAGTAATGTAATTATTTTATCAGCAAACTAGCTGAGCTGTAAAGTAGTAACACCGAGTATGTGGGAGGAAACTGAACAGATGCAGTATTCTAAGTCTGGTTAACTGGATATGAACAGTATTGATTACAGCAGCTGTTCCTCTTTTATAAGAAAAGCTAGTTGCATAATCAAAATAATCTTCCTTAGTGCACTTATGAAACACATTCTTCTTTTCAACAAGGAGGCAGTTTGGTTTTTTAGTCAACTATGTTGCATATCAATTTAATATAAAATCAAAATATGCATAATCATTTTTTCAATGAAATGTGATATATGATTAGTGTCATGCCACGGTATTTTATTTTACACGTTTTAACATAGGCAGGAATAACATTTTCTCTTAAAATCTAAATTTCTCTACATTTGTAAGTGTCAGTATATGTGAGTATGCGTGTATGTTTGAGTGTGTAAGCGAGTATGTGTGTTAGCTGTTAAATTAATGGTAGAATGTAAAATAATGTAAGTAGACTTGTGCATTCGGATTCGTATGAATACCTAGGAAGCCACGAAAACGAGGTCAGACTCCCCATGAAGCGGACAAAAATGAAGTAAACAGTTCTGAGTTATCGTTCGAAATTCACAGGCCCTTTCACTCATACTCTCTCACAATCTCACTCTCTCTCAGAGACGTCACAACCCGGGTACGAGGTTGTGACGCCGTACCAGGCAGGGGACTCTATGAGAGTGTAATCTGCCTGGGATCATCCTACCATAGCGTGGCCACGGCAGTGCAACCGGAGCGGAGGAGGCAGACCTGGCACTGGCAGATCATCACTGGACGGCGGAGGAGGAATTACGGCACCACGCACGTCGAGGGGGTGACACCGTGTGTCATCGCACCGGGTGACATCAACCCTAGTGACGCCACTGTTCTCTCTCATTCTCGTTCACTTGCGCTCTCTAATTGTTTCCCTACCTTCTCTGCTGAACATTTCCGTTCTTCATCTTTTAACTTCTCTCTTCAATTTTGATCCACATCTCCGTGGACACAACCTGGAGCAAACTTCTGGAAGATCGAGGGTGTCACCAGAAGCACCGTTTTTTTTTCTTTTTGCATAATTTGCAACATGTTATGTCTACAGAGATTCTGACAAATATTTTAAAAAACAAACATATCAAAAATATACATATGTATAGTAACAGATTTATATTCCCATCCTGTGAACGGCGTTTGCATAACTGTGTGTGCATAGATCAGTGTGTGTGCATGTGAATTTTAGTGTGTGTTACTGTGTAAAATAATGTAAGCAAGTGTAAATGAAAGCAGATTCATGTTTCCACCTTATGTACTGAAATTAAGTTGTGTTTAAGGTGTGGTTTCTCCCATCCGTAACTAAACAACATGCACATACTTAAATGAACACTTACTTAATCTAACAGTATACCCATCCAATATATATATAATTGAACATAATTTTTGAGACCCTCAATTTGCAAGTAATTACATTGCTTGCTTATGTTATAGATGGATATACCTTTTCAAATACCATGAACAATGTGACCAAGCTGCCTGTTTTTTTTATTTCTAGGGTTAAAAATGCAAATATCAATTGCAGGACTCTTCGATACTTTGGAATCTTTAACCTGATGTTAGCAGGATCTGTATCTGTTTAAATGTGGTAAATTATTAGACTTTTATGTCCATGTTTGTATTCGCTTATAGCTTTCTAAAGCACTGAAAGAACTAATGGGACACAGTTTTTGGAAACAGACTATATTATGCATACATACCATTGCTTGCTGTTGGCTGGCTCAATCACTCTTATACCGCGCCATGGGTAAACAAAATGCTCTGAACTGGCAATATAAAGTTAATATTTGTTCACAATATATTGAATTGAACATTAAAATTCCCAACACCCTCAGTTTGCAAATAATTAAATCAGTTACTTTTGTTAGAGATGGCTACATCTTTTCATTAAAACCCCTTAAGGTCAATGGGTTGTCCTTAAACCCATTAAAAACAATGCAATGTGAGCCTGTACATGTACGGGCTTTGTCATAAAGGAGTTTTGTATACTCAAAAATAAACGAGTAGGACCACTTTGTATTTATTCCAGGATGCATACATTCACTGCGGAAGGGGGTCTATTTTAAGAATCCATCACACTGCAAATTATCACATTACATATGCTGGTCAGCAACACATAAGTATATGATGGGAAAAAATGGCTTATTTGGTCATCCTAAAATAAATGTATGGTGCCCATATTAGATAGTAAAGGAGAGGGACATATGTAAGTAATATAATTTGAAAAAAATAAACAATACTACAAATGTGTGTATCATGGGGTTTTTTTTGAGATTATAATCATTATTATATAAGTTTTATTGGTCCTTGCTGTTTTCTTAGCTTTTGATGTGCCAAAAAAGTAACAAAAATAATAGCTTAATGGTGATCTTAAATTCCACTATTATTCTACATTATTACACTAGTCTGCAGGCTTATACTTTGTAACTGATACAGGACCTTCTATGGTTCCTAAATAGTTTAATTTAAAATTAACACTTGTTAAAAATAAAATTTAGGAAATAAATCATTTTTAAAAAAACATCAAACATAAATGCAATAACCACAATTTTAATGGCATTCTGATTTGTTTATATAGGGCTATAAACCTTCCAACTGACTGCTAGAAACGGTGTATACTGCAGAGTCGATCAGATGATACATATGGGCTTAGATCCAACAGATTACTTTTGCCCTATCAGTGAGGCTGACTTGTAACAGTCACTGAGAACACCTAATCACACTAGTGAAGTAGGTGCTGTGCAGACATGGCATCAAGGCTGCTGTGCTTGGGGTTGGTGTCTGTGCTGCTGGCATATTACATCTATACCCCACTTCCAGACAACATAGAGGAGAAATGGAAAGCCACTTTGCTGGATGTGACCTTTCGAAGTCTTGGACATGTTGTAAGTTAATATTTTATCATCTCCTTTCTTAGTTATTGCTTGATCTGTCATGCAGACATACCTTGTCCCTTCCCTGCGTATTAGGGATATATTACTTGAATGACCTCTGGGCTTGGATCAGAGGTATTATAAAGTGTAATCTGGATTTAGATGTTATTTCACATGGATCTTGCTGGATCTGTTATGTTTTGGTAAATTTTATAAAAGGCTGCAGTATGAAAATGAATCAACTAGAAGTGTTTGAGAGTGAAAATATATATATATATTTTCAAATATTTAAGGGGTTAAAAATAGCTCTCTCCCATGCTTTGGAATTTTGCCCAGTTTCAAATCTGTTTCTGCTGAAAAGTGGTGGATATTTAACCCTTTGTGTCTGTGTGTGTGTCTGTGCACTGAAAGAGTTAATGGGATAGTAGGATTTTGTTTTGAAACATTGTTTGTTAGGCATACATAGCATTGCTTGCCCTTCCAGAATCTTGGCAGGTTCAAGTGTTCTTATACCACTCCTTATGTAAACAGCATGCCCTGTGTATTTTCTTAAAAAACAAGTTGAAATAGATTTGTCTTAATTAATGGTTTGTTTTTTTCTACTAAGCTTCCTATTAAAAATTAAAGGTTTTTCTTAGCACTCTGTGACTGCTGCAGGTTTATTATTCAATGTAAAATCTAAAACTATGTTTGCCCTCCTGAATCTGTTCAAAGGTTGATTTTAAAGAGTGGGCAGGTTTAACAAATGTTTAGGATATTTAATACATTACGAAAGCTAAACGCTAACAGATTGCATGTTTTTTTGTTTCTCCTTCTTGTATATACTTGGCATTTGCTGTTGGTCTCTGTTGGATAGAGAAGAGCAGTGGGAATTCTGCAAAAGAGAAAAACATGCGAAGCCAGACTATTACTCAGACTAATCAACAGAAATTGCTTTGCTGCTTTTGAAATTTGGACTTTGAAATCTGTTCAATCTTTACTCTCAGATAAATGCAAGGCAATGAATTCTGTAACAAAACATATACGGGAATGTAGTAGTATGTCGTGGTAAAAACTGCTTTTGTTAATATCACAGCCAACACCAACATTTACATACAGTGCAATTGTCACTGTCTAAACAAAAATCACAATTTTTTAATCCTTAATGATGTCACAGTTTCTTAATCCTGCAGATATGACAGTGAAAAAACAGAGCTAGAATGTTACTAGGAAAAGTGTTGATTACTTGCTCACCGTACTCTAATTAAAGTAGCATAGACCTCCATAATTTAGCTGGCTTGGTTACAGAGTGATTCTATAATCTCCCCAACCAGGCCATGGACCAATAAAGCAATTTTATTTTTTGTGGCTGCCATGCTATACCTACTAGTCTAGTCTGCAATATGCTACTGGTGCCAATTTAGTCTAGACTAACTTTCTCTGTGTCAAAGAAGGGACAAGGGTGCAGGTATAAAGTACTGATCTAGAGTACCAGAAAGGATCAAAACATAAGAATACTTGTCAACCATAATCTTCAAAAAATGGCTCAACTAAGCACTTAAACGAGATATAGGACTGTAGTTAGAGTACATTAGAGAAAGAAACCTTATAGATCAAAGTAGTTACCAGTAACATTATTAGACAATATGGTAAATTTGGATCCTAAGAATCAGGAAAAGTACTTGTGGTAGAAATTATTACTTGACTTATTCTGAAACTGGACAACCTCTGATAAAGGTCATTCATTTAAACAACCTGTAGAGCAGAGAGGGTTGGTAGTTTTAAGGAGGTTAAATAGCAGGGGATTTTAGAGAAACAAGGGATTAGGTCAGAAGGAAGTAGGAAAGTAAATTGAAATTGATGCAGATCAGCAGAATATGTATGTTGGTAGCTGCAACTTTTTTGGGTTTATTTACTAAAGAGAGTGTTGGCAAGTGTGTTTGTAGGAGATCTGCAGTTCCACTCACTGACCTTTTTACATTATGAAGGGCCAACTACAGTGAGGTTCTGCTCCAGGAATAGCTTGGATGGTACTATAGAAAACATATTTCAAGAAGCCAGAATCACCCCACTGTCTGAACTATGTAGGGTCAGACTGGCGATGATCAGGCAGACCTGGATCTTTATGCTCACGTAGCGTAAAGCCAGACATATCCAGTCAGACGCAAGTCTGGTGAGTATGGCCCACAGAGCATTTGCCCGGTGTGCCAGTTGGCTAGTCCGTGCCTGCGTGTAGGGCCATATCAGCCCCTCTTGCAGAGAATTTTGCTATGGATGGCCCTTTATAATGAATTATTGCATAGTGAAGACAGAGCTGTCTGGGTCTGATCACTAAAAAGGATGTAAGGGACCAGGAACCAGATGGACATAAAATGTAAAGTGCAAAACACGTTTGTTATAATAACTAAGCAAACAAAGTGAGTGACCCAGGAGCATACACCAAAAGACAAGCCTGAGTGAGGAACCAAGACAGGTACTCAGACAAGCTGGGGTCAGGAATACAGAGATCAGCAATGTCAAGAAGAAGCCAGGAGGGACTTTAGGGAAAGCCGGGTCATGCATAGTTAATCAGGAACACAGGAGAACACACCTGCAGCTAGAAACAACACAAAGTCAAGAATGAAGTAAACCTTAGCTGCTTAAATAGCCTGAAGGTCTGGCTGTGGGCTGGAAAATTAGCTGAGGAGAGTAGCTGTGATAATTCTCATAGGCTGTTAATTAGCCTTCAGCTGAGCAACTCTAGTAGTGGATACAACAGATATAGGGGCGCATGTATAATAGCTACAACAGATATAGGGGCGCATGTAATAAATACAACCGATATAAGGGCGCAGAAAAGCAGCCAGACCATAACAAGGGAGAGCTGACCAGGGTGTTTCAGTTCCTTGACTTCACTATACATTATGAAGGTTCCACCCCAGTGAGCTTCTGTAACAGGAAGCTATGACTGGCCCTGTACTGAGATTTCTTCAGTCTCTTTAACCATTGACTTGCACGTTATGCATGGCCATTCACACTGGAGATTACTACTGAATAGTGATAAAGTAAAAGCAACAGCTCTCCTGCAAAATCTTCTGCAATTATCTCTTTAGTGAATAGTCCCCTCTGAATAAAGTCCACTTGGTTAACCATGGAATCTATTGTATTTTTAAAATAATATTATTGCTGGGTGGATATAATTGTTTTATCTTTATCGTGTAGCAATAAGGTTTTGATTTTGTGTTTTTTTTTCTAAATACAGTCATTTTTTTACAGTAGGGCATTTAGGTAAAGAGAAGTCCTAGAAATGTATATGCCAAGTAATGAATTATGAAGTCACCAGAATTAGGAATCTGCACTCACTCCCCACAGGAACTCAGGTGCTTAGCTGTGCCAGGAAGGGCCAGCTCCCCAGTAAATCAAAAATAGAAGAAGGCTCCAGGCACGCAGGGGTTCCATCAGACAGATTTATTGTAGGAAACAGACAACAACGTTTCGACCTCACAATGAGGTCTTTATCAAGTTAACTTGATAAAGACCTCATTGTGAGGTCGAAACGTTGTTGTCTGTTTCCTACAATAAATCTGTCTGATGGAACCCCTGCGTGCCTGGAGCCTTCTTCTATTTTTGAAGTAATGAATTATGAACCATCTGGTGTTGTATCACACTTTAATATTTCTTTTAACTATTTTTTTTGTCTTACGCAAGTTGCTCCTTGCGTTTGTTTTATCTATAGTAAGATAGAGCAATTTTTAAGTAGACTTTGCATGGTCTTACTATGTTGTGTGGTGTAGTTTTGCAAAACCAATAATTCAGATTTGGTTTTTTTAGATAATTAATACACATGCATTCTAGAATATGTTTCATTTTGGTAAGAGCACCCATTTTGTGCATGGATGTGGTACTTCCATACCATTTTTCAGCTAGGGTGATGGGATGCCTTGATTTAGTAGGTCGACTTGTGTGCTTCGGACAGAATACATGTATATTTAATGTATATAGTTTTAGGTTTTTATTATAATTTTGGTAATTTGTTTTTCTTTAATTCTGAAAGATTGCTGAATAAACATTGTCTCTCCTTAAATAACCTGTTTTCTTTTCCAAATCTGTCATCTGCATTAAATGTATTACCTTGATTCACATATCTGCTTTAACCTGTAGCACCCATCCCATTGTAAACATTTTACATGTACAGGGCAAACATGCAAGGGCAAGTGTTGGTATTGCTTAAAATGCATTTAAGTAAAATCCTATTCTGTATAAACAAAAAGAATTGCAACGTAATATATGTTGGTGTTGCTTTTGCTGCTGAGTTCATAAATCTGCTTTTAAAAGATAATCTCACGTTTTTGAATTTTGGCTTTGTCCTGCGTCCAGGATATTGTTTTCTAATTTTGCTAACTCATTCCCAAGAGAGTGTTTGCCAAAGGAGAAGTTCAGCTTTTTATAACACCCAAATTTATTGCATATGATAGCCAAGTTATTATTATTATTATTATTTATTGTTTTATATAGCGCCATCAGATTCCAGAGCACTGTCAGAGGGCAAACAGGATATAACAATTAGTATATACTGTTACATAACAAGATCGAGGTTGCCCCTTTAAATTTCAATGTGTTCTTTGTAACAAATACAGAATTTGCCCCTTTCCCTGCCCCATGTTGAACTCATCTCCTGCCGTGTGAAATAATAACCACCAGTCAGCTCTGGCTTGGTGAGGAGACCCCGTATAAAAGCGTTCCCATTGAAGTAACCAATCAGTAGTGCAAAATATCAGCTGTATTCTGCTGCAGCTCCAGAGATGCAGCTTCACCAAAGGGTTGTATGTTTAAAACTTTTTAAAGAATGCATATTAAAAGTTTTTATATGCATTCTTCGTTTGTGAGGCTGCACGGCAGACATTAGAAGAATTTGCTTGTGCAGTATGACACGTATGACAGCATATCATAGACATCTCTAAACTTAGTTTTTAGGTTTGAAATAAAATACATAAGGTATGGCTTGCAAGACATTGCTAAGGTTACCTAGCAACAAGAGACCAGTAACGTATATATTTCATGGAGGAAGAAATGCGGACATACGCTTATAATGCAAACAAAAATTTAAGTTTCCACCAGATTACTGTTTTAAAAGGGTATTAATAAATCCAATAAAGCCAAATACCGTATTGGCTCGAATATAAGCCGCAGTTTTTCCCCCCACTTTAAGTCTTTAAAGTGGGGGTGCTTTAAAAAAGCACCAAACTTTTAGGGTGCGGCCTATATACGGGGGCGGCCTATATCCGAGCCAATACGGTATATGGATGTTTATGTAAGCATATTATAATTTCTGCTACTATATCAGAAGTTATTGCCATTGCACTAAAGTTTAATTTTTTTTTATTTTTTTTTATTTCTTAAACTTATAATTTTTTGGAGTATGCTACCAGTACATAAAGCCACATGGAACAGTTATTTAGCTTTATTGGTTCTATCCAGCCTCTTATGGGATAAGAATAAACTCTTTTTTGAATTTATAGTTGTATTGCATGTAAGAACAAAAGGAACTTCTTGCAGTTACAAAATTAATTTTTACAATTACATTTCAGTATATAAGCACCATATATGTTCTCAGTTTTTCATTTTAATGTTCCAACAATAAAATCATGAGGCTCTACGGAAGGGAAAAGAGTAAAATATGCCCCTAAACTCTGGATTAAAAAAGAAAAAAGAAAAGACCAAATAAAGTTGAAACTTGAAAACAGTCTAGCCTTGAAACCCTTTTATAGGCTGCATCCCAGGTTTCAATTACCAGCCTAGTGGTGGGGAATCAATAACTTAATTTGGGGAGCAAGTGTTTGTGAAGACAGATAATCTGGGAACCCATCTGTCCCAGAGCTGAACAGGGGTTTTATTGCCTGCTGTATCTCGGTTTTCTTTACTCCAAAGAGGCTTTAATGTCTTCTGCAAAATGTTTGTTATCTGGGCAGGACTAGTTATTTTAGTTATGTAGTGTGTGAGGTGATTGTACCCACAATTTCCCAGCCAATTGTGAGTCAGCCTACCCTCTCTAATGGATTAATCACATAAAAAACAGAAGAATATTTTAAAGGGACAATCCAGCCATCATATACACTTTAATTCAGATGATAGCTGCATGGAACCTTTTAATTTTTGTGGTGACACGTTCGTAAATACAATACCATTAGCACTTGCACCGTTTCACTCACCAGCTTTAGGAATGTCTCTGGAAACACAGCAGGCAGACGTCTGTTCAGTGCATTTGTTTGCAAGGGTTGCCATTGATATAAATAGGAGAAGTTTCCTGTCCCCTATTGACTGCTTCAAGCAGCCAACCAGTGGCTAGAAATGGCGGACCAGCAGGGCCGCAACTTCTAGGTCAGGTAAGTGCTGTATTTTAATTTTGTCTTTGTTTTGTAAGAATGCATATTAAAGTGCTCACAGAGTATGTATACTTAACTGTCCCTTTAAGAAGCGTTTTCGGTTTGTATGACAACACATCAGTATCTGCCACGTGCTGCTTGCAAAAAATATGAAAGGGGCAACATTTTGCATGGCTTAAAATTACTTCTGGTGAGGAGTTGGACAGTAAACAGCACTAGGAACAATGTTTTTAATGCAACATTTGGTTACAAAAGTGTTAAATTCAGAAGAGTAGGTGGAACAGCACCTTTAAAATTCATTGTATGTGATAAGGAATTCACTGGCTTGACTTAAAATCTGCAATTAGCACACATAAATGTATATTTTCGGGTAGGGCTGAAGTAAGACTCTAGAAATGAAATGATATAAACAAGACATGTTTTGAGGTTGATATATTCCTTGGAGAGAAAGTAGAAATTATGTAGTGAAGAGAAAAATCTACCCACATACAGCTGTTATCAGCGCTGTGTGGGAGTGACTCCTGAGCCAACCTGCTTCCAGATAATAAAGAAGCTGAATGTGAGGAATATCACAGTGTAAAAGGGTTTATTTCATTGTTAAAACGATAATAAATGTCCTATTGTGAGACTGTGATTCCACGAATTCTGGAAATATTTTTTTTTCAAATCGTTATTTGTGAGAATACAGTGGTACATTATTTAAAAAGTGGATATTCTGACCTTGAGATTGTTGTCATATTACATTGTATTTTCAGAAACTGATAATAGTTGCAATGTTGGCCCTCAATGTTGGACCTTTAACCCAGTGTCCTTCAGCCATGCTGTGGGTTAGTTGCAGGTATTGTGTTTGATTTGTTATTTCCGTTCTGGTGCCCTTGGTGATTGTTTTTCTGAGGCTTTTAACCCCTTAAGGACAATGGGCGGTCCCTAAACCCATTGAAAACAATGCATTTTGAGCCCGTATATGTACGGGCTTTGTCATTAAGGGGTTAACTACCCTTCGGCAGCAGTTGGGGACTGGGCCTTGGCAGACAGCCACTTGGCAGATGCACAGCCCCTTTTCCAATATTATATAAATAAATAAATAAAAAATCCATCAAAAGTAACGACAGTGAGAGAGGAGAAGAGGCCACAGCAGGGCACTGGACCCTAGCAGGCAGGCACATGCAGCTCCTTTGTGCAGGACAGAATTATCCTAATATTACTGAAATTCAAATATTTGTTTGCCAGAGTAAGGGCAAAACTGGGTGGTGGATATAGTTCTGCTGCTCTGCATGGCTGCAAGGGACTGAGAACTGGACATGTGGCTGGAATGACTGCACCTGTTTCTCCTGCTCCTCCCTCATCTGTTGACTTGCCTTCATGCTGTGGTAAAAGAGCCCAGAAATCTTATGGCACTTTTCAATCCGTTTCAACAGCCTACACTGCCCGTCAGTTGGAATAGCTGCGCTTACCACCAGGTGTAGTATATGTGCTGCACAACACAAATTTACAATGTCCCCATCTCTTTCCACTATGTTTCCACTATGTTTTCTGTCCCGTCAGTCACCACCATTCAGATTTTTACTGCTTTGCCAGATTGTGGTCCAATCCAGTGCACCAGCATCTTCTTAAGAGCTGCCAAAATGTGAGCTGATGTGTGGTGATCATCCATAACCTCAGCATGGAGTAGGAAGGATCAATAACCCTGCTGCCTTTCTGACTCAGTTCCACCCCTTCTGTCACCCCGTATGTCTACACTAGCTACAGTGGTAGTGTCCTCTAAATATTCTGACATCCACCAATGTGCCATCAGTGCGTTAGTGGCGCTCCATATGCGGTGAAATGGTTTGAGGGCCTTCAACAGCCTGGGACTTTTTGTCCTTCAACAATGACACACAAGACTGGTACCCCGGCTCACTATGTTTCTGATACAACTTGCACATTGCTGTGTGCCCATCTCCTAGTAGTGGTACTAGTAGTTTTTTGTTGTTTTTTTCATAATAGTATTTGTGATGGTTGGAATGAAAAACAGCACTTGAAATGCACACTAGCCTCATATATTTTGCCCACTTGCCACACTAGGGAAGTAACAAGGAGCCACACTGGGGCACCCCAACTTGACAAGCTACATGTCCCACAGTTCCACCTTTGTTCCTAAATAGCTGGTCTGTGCCATGTTTGCACCTAAGCAGTTTATCTGTGCCATCTGTTCCCCCAAACATGTCTGTGCCATCTTTGTCCCAAGCAGCTTGTCTGTGCCCCAAGCAGCTTGTCTGTGCTATGTTTGTCCTTAAACAGTATGTATGTGCTCCTTAACAGCCTGTCTGTGCCTGCTCTGCCCCCTGAACAGCCTTCCCATGCCATCTCTGTTCCTGAAACAGCCTGCCTGTGCCCCGTCTGCCTCTGAACAGACTACCTGTGCCCCTCGTGTCCCTTAAACAGCCTGCCTATGCCACTTATGCCCCATAACAGCCTACTTGTGCCACCTCTGCCCTCTTGCAGAGCTGTCTCACCTCTACCCCTCAACATCCTACTTGTCATTTCTGCCCCTAAACACTTATATATTCATTCAATCACTCATTCATCCATTCACATCTAACAGATAAATTATTATTTGAAGGTGTGTTGCTTTTCCTTCACTTCTTCTGGACCAAAAATAGATCTGCTGCTATCATCTGACAGTGTCTGCCCATCTTTGTTGTGGGATTTCCCATAATTGCTATAGTGGTAGCACCAGGAACGATAGTAGTAGCACCAGGGGCGGGGTGGAGGGTAGCAACATGGAAATTGCTCCTCTCAATATAGACTGAGGCGGAAGGAGGCAGGTTCATGCAACATCACGATGAGTGACTCTGCAGGGATATTGCGGCGGCATGCAGTGATTCAAGCACAAGCTGAAACTTCAAGTGGTACATGACCTGCGTGTATGTGTCTGTCTGTCTGGGTATCTAGGTTGGTTTATGTATGTTAGAGTCTGTCTGCTTGGGTATGCATGTTTGTGTGCCTTGGTGTGTATATGTGTCTGGGTATATTAGCATGTGTCTGCTTGGGTATGTTAGTGTGTGTCTGTCTGGGTATGACAGCATGGCTGGGCATATGAGAGTGTGTGTGTTAATGTCTAGGTCTGGGTTTGTATGTTAGTGTCTGTGTGGGTATGTTGCTGTGTGTGTCTAGGGTATGTTAGTATCTGAACATTAGTCTTTGGGTGTGTTAGAATGGATGTATGGGTATTTTAGTATGTAAGTATGTGTGTGTTAGTGAAAGTGTGTGTGTATGCTAGTATGTGTCTGCATGTTATTGTGTGTTTTTTGTGGGTATTTTAGTTTGTGAACACATGTCTTTGGGTATATTAGTGTGTGTGTATCTTAGTGAAAGTGTGTGTTTGGGTATATTAGTGTGTATGTCTGGGTTTGTTAGAGAAAATGTTGAGAAAAAGTTTCTAGAAAAATTATTCTGGAGTCTTGTCTGTGGATTGATTTCAAAGGGTCTCAAAGACTTTACTAATGTATACAGACGTGAATGGAATAAATGAGAGACTTCCACAAATGTCCAGGTTTAATTGAATCATATGTGTTGTACATGAAAGCATAGCACTTAGTTTTAACTGTTATATTGTGTTTTTAATGTTTTAACAGAGTAATTTTGCTGAGCTGCTGGGAATCAAACATTATATGGATGTTATGATGTTTTTGACGTACGCAGAAAACACAGAACCAACATCAGATGAAAATGTGACTGTCACAGACACATTGTTCAATAATGTTCCAGTGCGGCTATATATTCCTAAAAAATCAACTGAAGCTCTAAAGAGTGGAGTTATCTACATACATGGTGGCGGGTGGTGCCTAGGGAGTGCAGGTAAGTAATAATTGCAATGGTGATTTTTTAATAAAGTTTGGTTTTGGCAACAAAAGTTGCTTTTTGTGCCAATGTGGATGTTGTACATGTTCTGTTTGGGCATAAGCCAATGGCGTATTCTGGCCTAGACCAGTCCATGGAGGCGGCAGCTGCATAACAACCGGTAGCCAGTCATCCATTTTGGAAGATGAGGTTCCCTGTAGCACCACTATTAAATGGGCCAGTTAAAAGGAAAATTACCGATCTTCCTAACAAACCCCATTAACACTGGATGACAGATGGTGCTGAGTCAGCTCAGGTGGAGCGCTGGGATATGACATGATATCCTACCACTTGGCATTAAGAGCTGTGGCACTGAGGGGGCTGCAGTGGTGCTAGGGCAGCTCCTGAGATAAATATGGTACTGATGTAAGCTCTTTAATAAGTGTTCTCTGGCAGTAGTAAAATGGGATTTGTCTAAGGTGTTCTTTGAGAAGTACTTAGACTGAGATATAAACTGTCATAATCAGCCATGATTTTTCCATAAACTGGTCCAGTTTCTGTATGTAAATGATTCTCAGCTTGCATTTGCAATGGTGGCTGAGAATCATAGTAACTGGAGATTAATCTTCCCTCTTTTTGCGAAAAATGTTGTTTATAAGAATCCCTAAACTACTTTCAAAGGTTAATTGTTGTTGGTATGACTGTTGAATCATTTGGACTTTTCCCAGTAACCTTATAGTTTTTTCCTACTGATTGGCTAGGTGGTTAATATTCCTTGTTTTCCAGGAAAAATGTCATTTGTGGGTTGAGTTTTTAAAGGTTGCCAATATTCAATATTTTGTCCCAAATCCGACACAGCCTTTACCACCCAGCAAAAGGGGAAGAATCTGTAGTCATAGGCATGACATTTTCCCCTTTCCATCGTACCATCAACATTCATTGACAAAATACAATCTGACTCTAATGTGGCTCAATGAGCCTAGCCTGAGCTCCCACTTAGAAACAGCTACACTACACTATACTGTGTCAGATTGATAAAAGATCAATTAATATTATGAAGTAATGCATTTTGGTGGTGATTCAAAAGGCTAAAACCACCTGTAGTAGAACAAGTAACTAAACTACTCGTTTCTTCCTTTTCTTGTTACTAAAATTTGTGATTTCTCATTATTAAGTGACATTTACCTTTTTTCCCTCCTAGCTATGAAGCCTTACGATTTGCTGTCAAGACGTACTGCACAAAAGCTCGGTGCTGTGGTTGTGTCAATAGAGTAAGAATCTGTAGTCATTTATTTTAATTAAATATGCTATTCTTGTGATGCACTTCTGAGAATTTATAGCTAGTTACAGGAAGCTACACATTGTTCTCTGTTAATATTCGATTTAACCCCCAAGTTTGGGGTTTATAGCTGGAAACTAGAAATTGTTATACAATGTAAAAGGGTGCAGTTTAAAACATACAGCTTGGAATGTAAAGTCACTTTTTTGCATTAACCCTGTTTTAATTTTTTTGTCTCCCCTGCACGCTTAAGGTACCGTTTAGCACCTAGGTTCCAGTTTCCAACTCAGTTTGATGATGTGTATACTGTAGTAAAGTTCTTCCTAGATAAAACCATTCTTAACAAATACTCAGTGGATCCTGACCGTGTGGCTGTAGCAGGTGACAGTGCAGGAGGAAACTTGGCTGCTGCCGTAGCCCAACAAGTAGGTTAACGTTGTAATGTTAATGTAGTTTATAAAGCTTTTGTAAGACCGATTATTCAAATACAATTAAACGGGATCACAGAAATTAAGTGCAATATACTGTTTCCACCAAAAAAAAAAGTAATCAAAACCCTCTTGGGTTATGGTTCTGTAAACCTGAAATAATTAAAAAGACATATCACCTTCCATAAATGATGCATCAGATAATAACAGACTAGGGTAATGGAAACTAGGACGAAAAAATCCAGGTATCTGTTACATCTATAAAGCACTACTAACATGTAAACCTCAGATATATTCAGTAACCAGAAGGTCAACAAGATCAAGTAGCCCATATTATATTACAGATCATATTGGCATTTAAAAATTCTGAGGCACTCACTAGTCTTAGTGAAAAAGTAGCTTTATAGTAAAGAAAAAAAAAAAAGGGAAAATAAATGTTGCAGTAAACACTACTCATCACTAAACAGAACTGGTAAACATATAACATTGTCCCTTTGTGGAATTCGGTATAAAATGTTTTATATGTTACATACATCCCAATAAAAGGTAAATAAAATGTAGGTCATAATGCAAATCGTGAATGTGTTTAGTAAGAATAACGATGTGCCTATTTTTAAAGATGAATTTAAATTGGGGTTATGCTCAGAAAAAAAAATAGCAAAAGTTATTACCATACCTGCGAAATTTTAGGCTTTGGCTTCCCAGGAGCAGCCCCTTGAAGAACGCGGCCAGGACTACCCGCCGACGGGGCTGCCTAGTTGTCCCCAGTCCAGTCCAGTTTTGTTAATTAAATATATATAAATGAAATCTATATGTGTGTTATTATGCTCATAATTTTTTTCAAGATTTGTCCTCACACGTACGTTACAATATTTTTTAAAGTGGCATGTTTTGGAAATGCAGCCAATAATGTGACTGATAATGAAATAGACTTCTGTTTCTATTTGTTTAGAAAAGAAACATACGTGTTATTTTGTCAATAAAATAAACATTTACTTTCCTAATGTTTTACAATGTTTGCCTATTTACCCTCACAAACACACCTGTTAAAAAACAGTTTATTTATTTATTTATTTCAGCTGTTGAAAGACCCTGAAGTCAACATTAAACTTAAGGTCCAAGCATTAATTTATCCGGTGCTCCAGGATCTTGACCTACATACCCCATCGTATCAAGAAAATGGGAAAATGCCATTGTTATCCTCAAATCTCATGGTCCGTTTCTGGTGTGAATACATTACTACAGACAGAAGATTATGTGAAGCCATGTTGTCGAACAGACACATACCACTAGAAGCTGCTGATTTGTTTAAGTTTGTAAACTGGAGCAGTTTATTGCCTGAAGACCTGAAGAAAAACCATATTTACTCACCACAGTTTGGACACTCAGAATTTGTTAAAAAATATCCAGGAATTTTGGACGAAAGAGTATCTCCTCTGTTGGCCAAAGATGAACAGTTGAAGGGTTTGCCATTAACATACGTCATTACATGTATGTACGATGTGTTAAGAGATGATGGTTTCATGTATGTGTCCAGACTTAAAAAGATGGGCGTGCAGGTAGTGCATCATCATTACGATAATACTTTCCATGGAATACTCTTATTAAACAACTGGCCGCTTGACTTTCAAATAGCACATCACATAGAAGAAAGGTATCTTAACTGGCTCAAGGAAAACCTATGAAAAGTACATTGTATCCACAAAAGTTACAAAGTCAATAAATGTCATAACAGCCAAGAACGGAAAGCCCAACTAAGTGTCCAATAATACAGAAACCACATCATGCAATTCAATGACCTGATGTAGATAAACGTGCCGGCAAAATATCTAAATCACATGATAAGTGAATGGGTGCTTTACTGGCATTTAAATTTAAAGTAGTTATTTGTTCCTGGAGTTTAGTTTTTTTTTAGTTTATGTAAATAATTGCTGCTTTCCGCTGAATGATTTTATGTACAAATGAAATGTTTCTAAAGTAACTTTTTTTTACATATGAAGTTATTGGGCCCCACTTTTGAACAAATACGTTTGAAAATGATTTACACAGCATATCGCAGTTGGTTTTTATTAATGCAGTGGGATACTGTGAATTAAAGCCTTGAAAAATAAAAGCTATCATAATGCAAATTGTGAGTGTGTTTGGTAAGAATAACGATGTGCCTATTTTTAAAGATGAATTTAAATTGGGGTTATGCTTAGAAAAAAAAATAGCAAAAGTTATTAACTTACCTGGGAAATTTTAGGCTTTGGCTACCCGGCGCAGCCTCTTGAAGAACGCAGCCAGGACTACCCGCTGACGTCCAGGGCTGCTTAGTGGTCCCCAGTCCAGTCCAGTTGCGTTAATTAAATATATATAAATCTATATGTGTGTTATTATGCTCATAATTTTTTTCAAGATTTGTCCTCACATGTATCAACATTACAATATTTTTTTTTAAAGTGGCATGTTTTGGAAATGCAGCCAATAAAGTGACTGATAATGAAATAGACTTTTGTTTCTATTTGTTTAGAAAAGAAACATAACAAAAATATGTACAAATATAACACTTTAATGATATAAATTCCAAAGTAAAGTTTAGAGAATTGAGTGGTAGGGATGAAATGAAAAAATAAAATAATAAAGGGAGGGTACAACTTATTGGCATTAGTGGTGACACCTATGGAAGTGGTGACAACTATTGCTTCACAATTTATAATACTGAAACCAATATTTTTTTCCCAACCAAATTAAAAAAAAATATAATGTTGAAATTTCATAATGGCATGTAGACGAGCTAATGGGCCAAAACTGATTTGGACAAATTGTTCGGTTCATTTTTGACCCATTCATTTTAAGGGCATCACATTTTGTTCCCTGCCCATTGATTTTATACACCTGTGGAAATGGGTCTGAGTGATGTGTCCCAATACTTTTGTCCATATAGTGTATATTATTTGAATACTTTGTTGTCTGCTTTCAGACGTTTTGTGGGTTGTCAATAAACTTTGTTCGCTACAACAGTTACAAACCCATCATTCAATAAATAAAATGCTTATACCTTTATCTAAGATTTGTCCTGTAATTCCCTCAAAAAAATGAAAATAGTGTATGTATATATTAGATGGAGTATTGGAAAGTTAAGACTCTTAAGTTAATGTTTAGTGTTTTGTGGCATCTTACATCACTATTATCAGGAAAGTAAAGCATTTTTTTTCGGTCTTGTTCACACTAAATGTTGATCCATAAAAATAAAAATGTTATAGAAAGGGCTATCCTTAGGGGACAAGGATATAATATTTGAGTGGCTTCAGTAAAGGAAATGGAAACCAGCCCAAAATACAGGAAGCACGAGGTTTTCCCCCCCTCCCTCATGATGCTACTGGCAATTGATGCTAAGCGCAGGGATATGACGCCATATCTCGCAGCTCAGCACTGAAGCTGAGCACAGTGCGAGGGAGCAGTAGAATTGGAGAACAGACCTCGTGCTTTACACGTCTAACTATATTCAACATTTGTAACATAGTTTTGCCAAAGGGATAAATGAAACCTTGTAACTATAATTGTCATAGTAGTGTTACGTTTCACATGTTTATCATTAAAAGTGTAAAGTGATAATTCAAGTCATCCTCTTCCTGTTACTAAATGTGAATATTGGCAGCCATCTAATTTAACTTTTTTATCGGCAACATATCTGTGGTAAATAAACCCCTTACACGAACATCAATGCAAAACTTGATGGGATCAGTCTCAATGTTGGCAAAAAAAAAGTTTCTATTGTCCAGAATTTTGTCATTCTGTGTGACATATTTTCTGTTTTCTCTAGACGTGATGTTTATGCATATTTGGCAAATGTCCCTAGGCTACCCTTTTTAGGAAAGCTGTGAGAGGCAAAAGAGGACTTAATGATAGAGAACTCACTCACACATTATTTTAATAATGTTCCCTCCCCTGCCAGAAGGCCTGCTGAAAGTGTTGGATCTTCTTAGCCCCCTCCCAATGTTCATGGTTGAGTTGTACCTGATTAAATGTAATTGAGTATGTCACAGTGGGCCTACAGCTGCTAGAAAAAAAGAAACCTTTTTGAAAAGACTTTAAACATATTTCGACTTTAAAGAAATTATCAACAGAAGATTAAACCTAATCTTGAAAGCATGACTGTTTTGTTCAAAGCACCTCATGGAGTTTGGTGCCAGCCGTTAACTATTACTGAATGCAAGGTGAGGTTACTTCTCATCAAATGTTATCCTTACAATGTCAGCATTTTTGCCATTTTCTTTCTTTAAGGATTTTATTTGTAATGAGCAAGGAATGTGGCCATTTATCAAATTAAAACCTGGAATGGAAAAGGCCTCTTAAATACACAAGGTCAAGTTTAAAAAATGAGACAATGTGTATAAGTGAGAAAAAAACACCTTATGTGCATGCCTGGAGACTGTCCAGGTTTAACCCTGTTAGGTGTGTCTGGGATAGAAGGCTAGGGCGGGAGTTATGGAGCAGGATAATGGTGAACCCCTTCATGTAATAACAAGAAAAGTCCAGTTACAGTCCAAGGGTCAATAGGCAGGTTGCGGTCAAAAGAGTAACCAGTTATGCGCTCCAAGGTTTAAGGAAGGCAGAGGTTCAATAGCATAAACAGGTAACAATCCAGGTAACAATCAAGACAGACAGTGGGCAAAAGGCACAGCAGTAGGTACATACTGTATCAGGTAGGTAGCACCAGAAAATCTGAGCATAGGTAACAGGGACACCTGGGGCTTTATAGGGCTTGTGGGTGTGCCATTCAGTGTGATGACACTAGCACTGCTCCTTAAATACTCCCATAATGAGAGGCCACATAATGAGGTTGTTTTGGAGCTTTAGGGCTTGGCTCTGCCCTCTCGTTTGGTGCCAAGGTCTACTGGCGCCATGTTTCTCTACTCCCTGCAAGGAAGCCCAGAGCAATGCACTGTATTAGGAAGGTCCGGCTGACTGCTGCAAGGACACGCTGCAACCCGCCAGGACTCCGTGTCCCCCAGCCAAATGTGAGTGAACTGGTGTGGAGTACTGTCACGGGACCCTGGCCAGAGTTTCCAGATTAAGCCTCTCCAGGATCTCAAGGTTAGTGAGGAATACTGGTGTGAGTATCATCATTGGAGATGCTTAATACTATAAAAGATCAGTTAAGGAGGCATGCACTTGAAGAAGCCTCATGTGGCAAAACGTGTCAGCACCACGCGACGTGACTGTGCCTCCCCTCCTAGTGCGTGCTATTGAGGTGCGGTGGCAACGAGGTAGGTACATGACAATACCAGAACACGGTA
Source organism: Spea bombifrons (assembly GCF_027358695.1). Lineage (NCBI taxonomy): Eukaryota > Metazoa > Chordata > Amphibia > Anura > Pelobatidae > Spea > Spea bombifrons. The sequence continues at coordinate 94,488,578 of NC_071089.1, read as the reverse complement.
TTGCTATTGAAAAATCAAACAGGTTCCCCATTTTTATGTAAAAAATATACATTTTTATATGTATATGTGGCCCATATAACATATATCTTTCTATATGCATGTTTTTAAGTGGATAGGGGTGTATCAACTTGACTGAGCTGCATTCAATTAAGAATGCTTATTTTACTTAGTGCCTTTTCACATTTTCCTTTATTTTTAAGCAGTTTTATAGATTTAGGCTAAAGCCAGCTTTTCTGAGATTACATGATCCCTTTATTTTAAATCAAATAAATTCAAAGCTATTACACTGGCCAAAACAAACATGGAAAACAGTATTATTATTATTAATACTATTAACAGTTCAATGTTTGCACAGGTGATGTTGCCTCTAAAACAAATGGACCAACAGGTTGCCCAAGAAAACTTGAAAATGCATGTGCCGAGCTGTATCATGTTCTTATTTAACGTGTAATATTAGTTTAACTCCTTCAGGATGTAAGACTTAATAGTATATCCTGATTGAACATCTCATCAGGAAGTATGACATACTATTGTATCCTGCACTACTATCAGCATTGCTACCTCCAAGCTTACATAATAGAGCTTTGTAGAAATGATCCACCGCTTTCTCTAGAATCCCAACTCCTTCCTCTTTTGGTCCCACGCCTTCCTCTTCAGTCTCCACCTCCTCCTCTCTGTACAATACGCATGGCTCGTCTCTGCCATCTTTGTCTCCAAGCAGCTTAACAGTGTCATCTTTGTCCCTAAACTGCTTGTATCTGTCATCTTTGTCCCAAAACAGCTCCCCATTACCAAGTTTGTGCCCAAACGGCTATTCAGTACCATCTTTGTCCACAGCTTCCTAGTACTATTTTTGTCCACAAACAGCTTCTCAGTGCCAGCTTCATCCTCAAATAACTTATCTCAGCTTAACAGCGATATTTTGACCACAAATAGCTTCCTAGTGCCAACTTTGTCCCCAAACAGCTTGCCCCTGCCATCTCTGTCCCCAAACAGCTTCACAGTGCCAGCTTTGTCCCCTAATAGCTGTGTAGTGGCAAGTTTGTCTGCAAAAGTCAAAAGTACATTAAATCCTTGGCACATAAAGTTGGTTTTCTCTTTCTGTGTATATGAGTATTATATATATATATATATATATATATATATATATATATATAGGTATATAGTTTCGAAAGAAAGCCACACTAAATTAAATGCTTGCACGGGTAAACACACAAAAAAATAGGACTGAATATAATATATATAATTTTCCTACATGTAGGGTCAATATTTTTTCTTCCAAACATGTCCTACAATTAAACATTAACTAATATTAAAAATGTTTACAAACTAATAAAGCCCTTTTTTGCAGCTCATTTTAGTTATCAAACTAAATCTTTGTAATGAGTACATATAATTAACTTATATCTAGAATAAATATGGGACTTCAAAACATGTTTAATAAATTAACAGTATGGGTGTATATTAAATAGAACATTGGAAAAGATGGGAAGACTGATGATGATTAAAAGTGGGACAGACTACTATTGAGTCACAGCCCTTTTCCATGAAAACATTGCTTTCAAGGCAAGTGCATAAAGACAAACTTTGTAGGAAATTATTGTTATTAAATAATGTATTAAAACAGATTTCATCATATTAGCTTTCCCTTATACGGTATATTCAATTTTTTGGATGCTTATATTAAAAGCAAGATTTTAACAATTGTTCCTTAAGCATTTAGAAGAAAAAGCCAGCTCACTTATGTGCTGTTGACCTTTTTAGACACAGGTTCCTATATGGTTGGACTAGTGCTTGATTATGGGATTCTTTTAAAAAAAACAATGTGCGGTTGCATGACACTTGGCACTGGGCAGCCGCACTTGTGTTTCAATATGTGGCTACCAGCAGGAAAAATAAAGTGCCCTTCAAAACCCTTTTTCCAACAATTCCTCCCTGGACCCCCTACCCCAACTCATACAACAGCCTACAACTATGAAGTATTGTTGATTTTTAATCCTAGAAAAAAACATTAGTGTGACATGTCCCTATAAGTTCAGTACCTTAACCCCCCTATGTAAATTCAGCCCTGGATCAGAGACCAGCTTTTGAAGTGAAGACCAGGGACAAAGCAGCTGGTTCAAGTGAGTGCTGGCAGGTAAGGTTTTCTTTCTTCAAAATTAAGTAAACTATTCTGTAAACCTTACATTTATTTTAAGTAATGCTTGCTTAATCATTTTGTGAAGAGTCAAAAGAAATGTATCGCCACTTTAGCCCTTTCAGTCCCGTTAAGATGTGCCGGTATGTCCTTGAAACCTGAGCCAAGAAGCCCATTAGGATGTACCTTTACTTGACTTTGTATGTCTGCCACTACACAGGAGATTAATCTGTCAGTTGACAGCCTAGACTCTCCCCTGTCGGCAGAAGCCAGCAACACTACTCATTTCTCTGAGATCCCACTGCTGATCCCATGTATTGCAATCAGTAATGCAGGACTATGGTGACAGCATGATCGGCACAGACAGATCAGGAGGAGGAGAGGCTGCTTCCAAAAAAATGAGTGAAAAATCTAATAAATTAAATTAAATTAAAAAAAGAAAAAATTATTGGGTAGTGATGTCACCATGACCTTCCTCCAAATATACTCCATTGACTACAACCCTCTGTTGTCTGTCACCATCTAATTAATTTAACAATATTGGAACCCACAATCAAGACTACAATTTATTTATAAGTTTTATTTTATTTATAAGCCTTACTGAAATCTAGATATGCAATGTCTACTGCACCACCTTGATAAATTATTTTAGTCACCCAATCAAAAAGCTCAAAAGTTTTAGATGGGCACGATGTTCTTGAGGTAAACCCATGTTATTGAATATCTTGAAACACATATGATATGCTCAATTTCCCTGCTACTGATGTAAGACTTACAGGTCTGTAGTTGCAACATCGCTATTTTCCGATCTTTTGGGACTGCTCCCGCTAAAAATGATTGGTTAAATAAGTTTTGCTAGAACACCACCTAGCTGTGTTAATAACTTATGTTTGTATCCCACCAGGCCCTATTGGCTTATTTGTCTTTACAGTTGAAGTAGAATCTTTTCCTCGATAAACTCGAATGACTCAGTAGTCTTTTTTCCCAACTGAGGTCATTTTCTTTCATTTTCCTCTGTAAAAACGGAACAGAAATATTAATTGAAGTAGTCAGCTAGACCTGTATCCTCTTCTACATAAATTCCTTCTTTCGTTTTTAATCTAACTACTCCTTGTTTTACTTTCCTTTTCTCATTTATATATAAAACAAATCTCCCTTTTTTGCTGACAGGGAAATTCTCTCTTCTGCTTTGCCTCATTCTGCCTAATCTAACTTTTTTGTATTTACTAAATGCGAACTTGGCCAATTCCACAGAGGTTTATTTAATTTTTTGCTCTCACTGACCAGCCTAACGCAATTTTCTGTTGCCTTCAATAATTCAACTTTTAAATAATCCCATTTCTCCTGGACTCCATTTAAATGGCCCCAGTCTGATAGTAACTCAATGACATATATTTTCATTTTAGAACAGTTTTTCTAAAATCTGAAACTTTTGTTTTTGTGTTATGTGATTCAGTCACTGTTCATATATTAATCCCTGCAATGCATTTGTGACAAAGCCTGTACATGTATCCCTGCTTTGCCGCTACCGCTGCATTTTCACCGTGATCAGCAGCTTTGCAGCATCCACGGAAGCCTCACAAGTGAGGCTAGCTGTGGTTCATGGTAGGAAAGCCTCCTCCCAAAAAAAATGGCCGCCGTCGAACCGATCTGCAAAGAAGGCGGCCTGCTAAAACATTTACTCACAAAGTCCATTGCACACCATTCCAAATGTTCCAAGCCTGGTGCTAGTAACCAGCAGTTTCCATACAAAACACTCTCAAAGGATGGTCAGCACTCCAGGTCTTCAACTTTTCTTTATTCAAACAAAAATCAAGTCGACATTTTAGTCATTGCTGACTTTCATCAGGACATATGTCATATGAGATATCACTTCATATTTCTACAGTAAGTTAATAGCATTATAAATGTTTGGTACTTACTTTAATACCATGAGCACCCAAGGGCTCCTACCAACCATCCCAAGATTCCTCAGATTTTAATGCAAATTTCAGTACAGTGCGACAATTGCCAGTTTGGCAACCTGTAGCCGTTTCCTGAGTTTTGCTTATTGGCGCTAATCCAAGAGTTAACTCAGAGCATCTTGGAGAATCTTGACGATCCAAGCTTTACTGTGAGTGACCACTTCACCTTGCTATTCTTAAAAGGTGCTATGCATGTTTGTATGATGAATTTAGTTTTTTGTAAATAAATTCGAAACATCATTCTTAGTACTGATGAATGCCCAAAGCCTTTTGTCTAATAGAGACTTTTTGCGGTAAACACTTAAATGTCATATGAGATATTAGAAAGTACTAAGAGATTATTTTCATTTTTTAAAAGGTTCTATTGTTGTATGTGATTAACCCTTCAGAGGAAAGAATAACATTACATTTATTAATGCTAAGGCAGGGCAGACTTCCTGCTAGTTGGGCGTGGGGATTGGTTTTTACTGTTAGAGTGAGTGTGTGTATGGTGCTAGAGGCTTAGTAGTAGAATGCCAGCTACCTCTACAGTTACTCTTCTCGCAAGGTGTGTGAGTGTTAGAATATGGTGTTTGAAGGTATGTCTGCTAGTGTATGATGTCAGCAGTGGCGACTCTAGAAACAATATATAGGGGGGGCACACAGGATACCGCAGTCAAACTGGGGGGGCATTAATAATTTCCACCATTAAATCATACCACTGAAAACACACACACACACACATATATATATATATATATATATATATATATATATATATATATATATATATATATATATATATCCAAAAGTAATGTGCTATGGAATGATACTTTTGTTACTGGACAATACAATACTTCATTCATACATACTTCCCATAATCATTCAACATGGGAAGCCTGAAGCCACAATTTAGTACGACTAATCCTTGAAATCCTTTAAACAACACAATACCTTAACTTTTGCACTAAATGATTTCAGGGCCTAATATTAGATCCTGCTGCTGATATATATATATATACGCCCCTGCTGCCCAAATATATTAATATTAGTCCCTGCTGCCGATATATATATAAATATTAGACCCTGCTGCCGATAGCAGGTATAGATCAACACATTAACACACAAACCCAGCTTTGTATGTATAGATCAATTGAAATTCACTTGTGATCTCAGCACTGAAGGTATATATCAAATAAACAGAATCAGACATACAAATCCTGTATTTGCAGGTATACAATAATAATATATGAAATGTAGCATTGCAGGTATAGATCAAATAAATACATGGAAACAGCATTGCAGGTATTAATCAACTGAACAAGACATACAAACCCTGTATTTGCAGGTATACATAAATAATGTATGGAAACATAGCATAGCAGAGATGGATCTACAGAAGAACACACAAACCCAGCTTTGCAGGTATAGATCAATTCACATAAAAACACGGCATTAAGGGTATATTTAAAACCCCCTAAATTACAGGGATAGATCACAGGTTGCACACCCAGATAACACACATACGATTTGCCATCTTTGTCCCATATACACCCTGCCTGTGCCATCTTGGTCCCCAAGGCTCAAACATCCTGCTAGTGCCATCTTTGCCCTTCCACAATTATACATCTATGCTACGCACAATCACATTAACTCATGCTCTCCCTCATTCAGACAAATCATCCACATATTAACTCATGCTCTCCCTCATTCAGACAATTCATCCACATATTAACTCATGCTCTCCCTCATTCAGACAATTCATCCACATATTAACTCATGCTCTCCCTCATTCAGACAATTCATCCATTTTAAGAAACTACGCCCCTTGGAGCTTCAAATGAGGGGCTACATGTATTTCTAGGACAAAAGTTGAGTGCACAAATAATGATGGAATATGTCGCTTTTGGCTAGAAAATATGTTTTTTCTAACCATAGCAACATGTTCATTTGTGTCTTGCGCACTCCAGGTTTGTACTAGAAACACATGCAGCCCCTCATTTGATGCGCCAAGGGATGTCGTTTTTGCAAATGTGTACTTTTTGTGCCATAATTTAACTACGTGAGCAGTAATGCCACGTCAAGGCTTCAACCCCAATTACTGACCATTCACACGCCTTTCATATCTCCATTCACTCGCAGAAGCACACACCATACTTTCCATACATTCACTCACAGAAGCACACACCATTCTTTCCCCTTACAATCCCAAAGAAATGATGGTAAAGGGAGAAAAAAAAAATCACTTTTACGGCAAAAATAAGTTTTGCAGTAAAAATGCAAGGCGCTCCAGGGATGATATTTAATAATGTACCGCACAGGCTAAATGGCTGATTTTAATAATATTTGCAGTTCATCTGCAGTTCATCAGGATTTCAAAAATTGCCTCCCTCTACCGTTGGCTAAATTTAACCCCATGATCAAAGGGATCATGGGATTAAAAATTAGTATCGGCCATTTTTAAAAAGGGAATGTGACTTTTTATAGCTATATGATCGCTGTGGTAACATTGGCTACCACAGTGATCATTTAGCTAGAATACTTAAACTTTTTTTTTTTTTTTTAAAGTTAAACTACTTTATGTTTAAATAATTCAATTTGGGGGTCTCAAGGCAATTTTGATCTTTTTTATCTGCCTTTAGAGACACCCAAATCATTTTTTTTACGTTTTTATTTTTTTAACTTAATATTTTTTATAATCTATATACCATTGGAAAGGCGAGGCGATTACCTTTCCGATGGTATATGTTGGGGGTCTGTAGCTGCTTAGATGCCTGAGATACAGGCATCTAAGCAGCATGCCCCCATACCTCTTTAACTGACAATTGTCAGTTGTTAATAAAGTTGCGCGGTGACGTCATCGCGTCATTGCGCGAGACGTCACCGGGCAGATCGGGTGGCCCCGGTGATGCCCTTCAGTTTGAGGGGCAGATCGCCGGGGTAGGTGGTGATGGAGGTCCACAGACCTCCATCAAGGTAAGATAGTGCTAGTGACGGCATGGTGCCGTCGTTAGCACCTGACTGGGACTGCTAGCGACGGCACCATGCCGTCCTTAGCAGTCAAGGGGTTACAAATTCGGCGGGGGGGCAACGGGGGGGCAAGGAATAACCTAGGGGGGGCAATTGCCCCCCCTTGCCCCCCTGTAGCGACGCCACTGGATGTCAGAATGTGTGTTTGTATATGGCGCTGACATTTAACTAGCCAGCTCCTCCTCCCATTCTGTCAACCTTCTGTTTTATAAAGACTAACATCCTATGTGATACCATAACACTTGGTTGACTTGGTAATATTAATAACAAAATAAAACATAAAAAATAATAATATAAATATTATAAAAAAAAATAAAATAAAAATGATTTAAGAAATGTTTCATTGTTAAACAGTACAACATCATCTTAAGAAAACATATCAATGTTTATTTTTCCATTACTTTTTTGGTTAATTAGGCAGGAAAATGTTGTGGTTATAGACTGGGAAACCTTAACACCGCCATTATTTATTTAGTAGAGAGGGAAGAATAAAAGATAATGGCTAGAGAAAATGACTTGTAGTAGCTATTCCCTATACCTTACACGTACCCTTCGTTACACAATACAATAATTGCACAAAAACGCTAGTTTCATTGTAACTGAATAACAGTTATACTTCACTAACACTCTTAATTGTGACGTAATGAAACCTAGTCTTGCTAAGAATTTTTTGTCCTTGGCTGTAAACATAAAACAAATCAAAAGAGCTCATTGACACGTTAGAAAAGGTCACTGATTGAAGATTATAGGGTATAACAGGTCTCATAAAATTGAAATATTTACACTTAAAAAAGAAGGTCCTGCAAATGTACTTGCGTTTTTAAAATTTTACTAATGTTTGCACTTTACAAATGAAATCCAGCAAATCCTTCACTGCTGCACCTTTATACTTTCTTCCATTTGTATTCCATCTACTAAAACCTCCCTCACCACATCAGATTCAGATGATGATGGCTTAACATGCAAAGTACCATTTGATCGACATAACAGCAAAAGCCACGATTTGAAACCATGTCCTATGAATACATACAGCAAAGGATCAAGGCAAATATTGAATACAGCTAAACAGAGTGTTGCCACAACTGTGCGCTGCAGAGTGTAATGTAGGCTGCAGATATCTGGGTGATGAACCATGTAATGTAAATGCACTGTTCTCTGAATGTGGTAGGGCAAAAAACAAACACTACAAACTAATAAAACCAATGTAATCTTAGCAACTTGTTTGTGAATATGTTTTTTCTCCATTGGTATTTTTAATATGTGTCTAATAAGCAGTCCATTACATACAACAATGATCAAGAAAGGAACTGTGAAGCCAGCAATCAAAGCATAATAGTTCATATACATAATTCTAGTCCACGATGACACACTTGAAGGTTCAAAGCACCTTGTCACATTTTCACGGATGTGGGTACCTGATAATAAAAAAGGTGACGTGCTCACACCTGCAAAGACCCAAACAGCTATACAAATGTTAACAACTGTCTGTGTTCTAACAACTGTATGAGCCTTGAATGAGAAGTATCGGAAGAAACTTAGAACAGCGAGGAAGATGATGCTGGAGTACATACTGACATAAAAAGAGTATGTGGTTATCCGACACATGACATCCCCAAAGATCCAGGTGGCATCCTTCTGAAAGTAAGATATTCTCAATGGCAGAAATATTACGAAGAACAGATCAGCACATGCAAGGTTCATCAAGCAAATTGTAGATGCTCCTCTATTTTTGTTGATCTTACAAAAGATGTACAATGCTATTCCATTAAAAAGCAGCCCAAAGAAAAACACAACAAGGTAGACCGCAGAGTACACATGATACTTGTAACTGTCATCTTGTTTGCATTGGAGGTTGTCACTGCCTAAGGATGATTGGTTGTTTATGGAAGATTCCGCCATCTGTTAAAATATAATCAAATGGTTATTACTGTCTTTTTTTTCTCACACTTTATGTTGTTTTGTCATCAACTTAAAGTCCTTGCTGGAAGCCTTGTGGGTCAAGACTACAAAAATAATTTACAAAACCCTTTTTTCCAACTCTTTATGTGTGCATTTATTTTGAAAGCAACTGAAGCGTTACTTATTCAAATGTGAAATGTAACGCTTATTTTAAATCAAGGAATCCTTAGCTCTTTGGTGTGCTGTCAAGAGTACGAGGTACACCATACCCAGATGCCATTATTGGTGGGGGTCAGTTGGTTGAGACTGCCTATGAAGTAAACAGCTCCATATTGGATTTCTCTTTCACTGTCTACTGCCCTCCCATGCAGTGTGCCATAATATTATACAAGGCCACGGAAAATTATAGCACTATATAACTCAATAAATTGCAATAATATTTAATAATATAGGGTAGGGGATACATGTGAATAGGATGTGGGAGGGTCTCTCTTGACATAAAACCATTGATATGCATTTATATATATATATATATATATATATAGTTTCGGCCAGTCCACTATTCTTTAAAACAGGGCCACTCAGAGTTAGACAAGCTCACTGGCGGATGGGAAAAGGCAGCAGGGTATAAAAGAGATATTATGTGACCCGCGTAGTAATAGAGTGTCTCCTGGCATTGTGTGTGAGCAGCTATAAAAAAGGCTGTTGAGGTGGGATAGAGTGAGATTATTTCAGTGTGTATGTATATGTAATTAAGAGCGTGTTTTGTAATTTTGTGGGTGTGTATGTGTTAGAGTGTGTATGTGTAAATGTCTGGCAATGAATGTTAGTGTGTACAGTTAAAACTGTACCCTTACTAGTATGAAACAAAAACAAAGCGTTTGTGTCTATCATTTTCGGGGATAAAGATACATAGCTAAACAGACACATTTTGTGGATAACCACTTTGGTAGTGACAGAATCTAGAAGCAGGAAGACAACAAACTGAATAAAATGCGCATAGTAATATATATTATAATATAAGTAAAATCACTTACTTGGCTTATGCACCCTCTTGTGGTAATTTTCAAAGATAGTTCTTAATTATTTGAACCAAAATTAAAAACCTGGTTTAAAAAAACAAAACTGTAATAAATAATAATAATAATAAAAAAAACAGAAAAGCATCAATTTTATGTTGTTCCCATTTACTCTAAAATTCATTAGGCTTTTTGCAATTTATACCAGATATTAAAGATCACTTCCTAACAATGCAGTGGCCACAGGTGGTTCTTGCTAAAATAATATATCTGCGTACCTTTTGGTTTTGTTAAAATGCTGTCTTGCTTCCAAGCTGCCAGAGAAAAATAGCAAACCAATGTGAACAGAAGTAAAATATGCGAATGTACGTGAAAAAGGAAATCTTAAAACTTCCTGTTTTTCGGGATGACTAAACACTTTTTTATTTGGTATAATCTTTTCTAGAATTTAAAGCTTCATCAATTTTAAATCTAAAGACCTTGAGAAATACTCATAAAGGGAACAATACAATTGCTTAATAAAGGTTATTTGAAAAATAATATAACCAATTATAACATGTCATTCGTGTCAGTGGGAACTGAATGTGGCTTTTTAACAAATATTGTACTGTACCAAGTACAAGATATTTCTCATCTTTGATTGTACTTTGCATCAGAGACCATATTTGTCAACTACTTGCGAGTTGTAGGCATTATAATGAAGCTTCCTAATGTCTGTTTTTTTTATCTAATAAAATGGCTAATGTTTTTTTTTCTTTTTAAACATTTTATTTTATAAATAGCAAAAACATAAAAGCAATCATAAACAAATATACAGATCCTCAAGAATTGGATAACATACAGTAAATCTGAATGTAATTCTGCAAATCAATTAGATAACATGATTGTACAATGAATAAAGTGCATCATATTGATCTGTAAGTACCATACATAACCAAACAATCAAAGAAAGAGAAACAAAATGAACAATCAAAATAAAATCATCAAGTTTAGAGTGCTGGGCAACAACATTTAAATTAATGACACTTGTGTTTAATTGAAGCACATCTAAAGGGGTGGTGGTAGTAATATAGTTAGACAAAGTTAACAAGTTTCTGAACGTATTGAGGATCTTTATGACAGGCTTTATAATTGGGCTAGTCATTTTATAGTTGATTATAGATGGTTTCACTCAAATTAAATTAAAGGGGTTTAGATTTCTCATTTGATGAATTTCATACTCATACGAGTAACCAGCCAGTATTTGAATCTTTTTTGAAAACCAAAGCCATAAAGTAGGAGAGCATTGAAACCTTGGTGATAAATTAGGCCTTGACCACATTTACTCAATCTAACCAAGAAATGTCTAAACCCTTTTAATGTTGTGTCTTGTTTCTTCATGGACGTCAAATAGTAATGTTCCAAAATGAGTCTCCTGCATGAAGCATACATTTACTCCATCATCATGTATTAACAAGTGATAAAGAAATGCTCTTTTCATTGGTGAATTTACTTCCTGTGAATTAATTATTGAACTTGAAACAGATGATTCACTAAAAAAAAGCTTCAAAATATTCACGTAATAAACACTGATTAGGGATGATAAAATTATCATATTCATATATTTTTTATTTTGTGTGCATATCTGAAAAGAAAAAGTTTTTTAAATTAGCACTTGGAGGATTTAAAACATAGAAACATAGAATTTGACCGCAGATAAGAACCAATGTGGCCCATCTAGTCTGCCTATTTTTCCTGATGTAAGACAAGCCCAAGGACATATTAAGGTCTGAGTCTTCCATCAAATTCTATGACAGTTGTAAAGCTATTTAAATTAATTTTAAAGAATGTTATTTGGAAAGCGTATGGTTTTGTTTCCTTTATCATTTTAGCAACATCACAGACCTCAGTCTGGCTCCCAAAATATATAATGTTTGATGTTAACACTAACTGGCAATTTCACAAAATAACTGATAAATATCTGATCTAGACTAATTGCAAAACTCATGCCTTTCATTTTTCATGTGTTAGTTGTTGCTACATTTTCTTCCTTGCTTAAAGATTAAGACCAGATTATTATACTGCGTTTTGATCAAGGTTGCACAGAAAAATTATATTGTGGTAAAATTTTGTTAATTTACAGAAAAAGATAAGTCCATATTTCTAGAATCATGTGACTTTCATGAGTTAAAGACAGGGCTACATTCCATAAATAAAATGCAGTAAAAAGTGCTACATTTATCTGATGAGGAATTAGCCACCTTCTGTAACATGGATCTTGGTAATAGAGATTTATAGGTGCTGTCAGGAACCACTTTTTCACTGCCTGAACCATCGCTTTTTCATACCTGTTGTATAGAACTCTGCTACCACTAGTGGCCACCCTCCGCCCTCTGTAGCACTCAGAACTCAATTACTAGGATCAGGTGTGCCTTGTTACCTGGGTTGAGCCCTAGCAATACATCCAGCTGGGCCTTGTTATCTGGATTGCCCTGCCTTTATGAACCTGCCCTGCCATGCCCTTCAGTCAGGGCCTTTGTATTGAAGTCTATGGACCTTCCTGCTGTGGCTCTGCACCTGTACTGTTCCTGGTTCCTTGCTTTGTGTCCTTCCAAGTGGACTCCATGCTTTGTGTCCTTCCAAGCGGGCTGTGTGCCTTTCGTACCCTTCCAAGCGGGCTGTGTGTCTTTCGTATCCCTTCCAAGCGGGCTGTGTGCCTTTCGTATCCCTTCCAAGCGGGCTGTGTGCCTTTCGTACCCTTCCAAGCGGGCTGTGTGCCTTTCGTACCCTACCAAGCGGGCTGTGTGCCTTTCGTATCCCTTCCAAGCGGGCTGTGTGCCTTTCGTACCCTTTCAAGCGGGCTGTGTGCCTTTCGTACCCTTTCAAGCGGGCTGTGTGCCTTTCGTACCCTTCCAAGCGGGCTGTGTGCCTTTCGTACCCTACCAAGCGGGCTGTGTGCCTTTCGTATCCCTTCCAAGCGGGCTGTGTGCCTTTCGTATCCCTTCCAAGCGGGCTGTGTGCCTTTCGTACCCTTCCAAGCGGGCTGTGTGCCTTTCGTACCCTACCAAGCGGGCTGTGTGCCTTTCGTACCCTTCCAAGCGGGCTGTGTGCCTTTCGTACCCTTTCAAGCGGGCTGTGTGCCTTTCGTACCCTTTCAAGCGGGCTGTGTGCCTTTCGTACCCTTCCAAGCGGGCTGTGTGCCTTTCGTATCCTTCCAAGCGGGCTCCCTGCCAAAATACTTTTTACCTGTATTTTATTTAGCCATACGTCTGGTTACTTGCTTAGACTATATTACCCTTATTGGCTGGTCCTGTTATATACATAAAACACACTGCATTACCTGGATTTCTGTTTGTGGTGTCTTTGTTTGCATAATCATGCGTAATCATTACACGTGACGCTGTAATCCTTATAAAGACATATACAGGTATGTGCCTAGGAAACCAGGTTCTATTTTTAGTAGTCCCTGTTTATTTATTTCCTGTTGCAGTTTTCTTTAATTTTCACAGTTTTCACATTATCATTATACTAAATTGTATTTCACCATACTCTGTAATACTGTAGTTTTTTTTCTTATAATTTATTATATGTAAGAAAATACTAACCCCTGCCACCTGTGATATGGTTTTTTTGTTTGTATCATCAGCTAACACTGTGTTTCCTAGAGAAAAGAAAAAAAAACAATCCTTTCAAACCATTGGTAATCTTGTTTTTTTCTAGTGTTGGTAAAAGACATGACCATATCGTGCTTTATGGCTTTTTGTGTTTGCTGGCATCCTAGTTGATATCTCTAGGGGCAGACATCATTAGGGGCCCCTAAAGGCTTATTGGTGCACAAGCTGGCATGAGTAAGATCTGTTTTAGATGACGAGAAAGCCCCAGGCGAGAGCATGGAGCAATAAGGGCGCATGACTGAGGGGACGACAGGCAGCCCTCTCCCCCTCCCGTTTTCCTGTTTTTAGTGAGTTTGCTGAGTCAGCTAGGGGGGCCGGCAGTCAATGTTGATTGACGGCCCTGAGCTGACGATTGATAGGTGTGCATCACCTTACTGTGCTTAGAGGTGGGGGTCACTATATATATGGGAGCCCACCCCGTTTAGGTCACTTTTTCGATTGACCAGGAAAGCTTTCCCTCCCTCCCACCCCTCTTTTTTCTGTTTCTTGGCGGTTGGTTATCAAGCTGGCATAGCGCAAGGGTTAACCACCTTAGGTGTGGTTTGACCCGTGGTGCACAGGCCCTCGGCCTAAGTGCAGGACACTCCTTGGGCTTGTGCCTTGGTGAATCCTAGCCGTGACAATGGCTGCCGTGCAGGGGACGCCGGTGGTCTCTACATTTTTACGGTTTTACGCCTGTGCCAGCCGGTTCGGTTGTTTACAATTTAGGGTTACGATTTGTAGCCTTTATATTTGGTTTACAATTGTTAGTTTTAAGGCTTGCACGTGTCATAAGTAAGTCGGGTGGTGCGGCACGTGCATTGCTATATTGTTATATGGTGTTTACAAATAAAGTTCATTTTACTATGAATAAAGTTATTTATATCTGTGTCACGGTGTGGAAGGCGTAAAGCGGACTGCACCGTGGCCTTATTTTTCCATAGTTGACTATAATAAAGCATTATATTATTTACTTTGTGTTTGTGTATTTATTGTGGGGGGGGGTAAAAGAGGGCGTCACATTGGCGCTACCTCAGTCATGTGCATTGTATGTACTTATTTATTAGCAAACATGCACAAAGTGTTATCACATCATTTTCTTTATTGGCACCTTGCTTTTTCTATCTTTAAATCACACAAATTAATGTGTACAATGAGTATGTGTATATATTTACAAATAAACTTCTTCTTTTGAATATCACACATGGTTACATAAAATTGCCACGAACACACACCAGAGGAAATGGAAATTAGACACGAAAGAAAAGAGGAAATGGAAAGAAGATAAGGGAAGAGGGGTAGGGTGAAGAGAATACAGAATGGAGGAACAAAAGACAGAATAGAGAAATTGAGAGGAGAGACAAGTGAGACATACAAACTTACTCACTCTAACATACAGACACTCATACTAACATATACAAACAACTAAGAACTGACGCACACCAAGGCACTGACACTAATACACACACACCCAGACACTAACACAAACAAATCTCCCTTACCCTGTGTGAAGCCTCAGTTAGTCTTCAATGCTGTCCCACTTCTACTGCAGGGTAATATAACATTATATGGCCCTGCTGAACCCCACCACTGTTTGGAAACTGCTGCCACCGGCCCCGGCTGTTTCCAGGACATAAAGAAACGTACCTCTTATTCTGGAATTGTTCCAGTCAAACCGGGATTGGTGGCAGCCCTACTCCAGACTACGGTTGCTGTTGAGAGGTTCAAGAAACAGCTGACATGGGCCAAGAAGGTGAGCTTGGGCCCTGGGCTATTCCTCCTTATATCCTGTGTTAAAAAATTCTTAATTTGCAGGAGAACCCCACAATTTTATGTTGTACCGCTAAATTAGATTGCACAAAGACATTCAGGCCAAACAGTTACTTATCTGACCACAGAAAAAAGTATTGGGTGTGACTTGAAGTTGTTTTCTTGTTCATTTTTCCTTTACCGCTTTGTTTCTGCTTTCCCTTTACTCATATAGAATACTGGGCAAAAGGTAAATGAGAATGGTCACAATGCTAACTTTATAGTGCATAAGATGACTCATGTATTAAACTCCATGCAGCATTTGAAATATAATTAATAATACTTACAATAACAACTTAGTAGTATGTGACACACATATCTAAAAAAAATCATAATTAGAGTGTAGATCACGCTGTTGATATATGATTTATATGATGTTGTTCCTAGCAACTCTGTTTGCAGTGTATATCAACAAGACTTAAAATAAGGGCAATATGCCAAGACAAATATTTCCCGCTAGATATCCTTTTCTGCAGAGGGAATGTTCCATATGCCACTTTTAATCTAAAAATTAATGAGCTATAAAAGATAGTTAATAAGGCAGAAATGAATTGTGTTTTGTATTTAAAATGCATAACTTGATCTGTTGCTCAGTGTGAAAGATTCTACACTCTGTGTAACATACATGACCTCTGCACTGATAATACGTGAAAGAGATGTATAAAATAAACAGACAGGTGCTAGATTTTAAAGACTCCATTTTATTAAATGTTGTAACGTGATACGGCTTATGAAAAACATCAATTTACACATTCCACATTACATAAAACAAGCTTTTTTTAAGTATTTAACCACCCAGAAAACACAGGCCCCCCGCCAAGGACCACCAGCGTGGGTCGAGAATCCCTTACTACTAAATAGGACTAAATAGGTCCTTGCCTATAATGGTGCAAATGAAGCCATTCCAACCTTGGATCTGGGTCCTAGACGTTTCTACTGAAAGCCGGATGAAAGCCAAGATGACTATTCTAATCTAACATTAGTCTACTACTCATATGTCATCCTTGATTCCTCATTACCCACATTTAGCCACCAAAGACCTGTCAGAAGTGTCATGCTTTCCTACTTCCCTCCATAAGATTAATGTCTGTGTAGCTCTTGTGTGTGTCAAACTGAAATGCTAATAACTAAACTGATTGCTTTACCTCTGTCTTTGTATAACATTTAAACAAGCTACTACCTAAAATCCACTAAATACACACAAAATTAGAATGTTTATTGGGAGAGCCATCCACCATCCAGAACCAATGGAAAAGAGTTTGTGGACACCTCTTCTAATTAATGGATCTTGCTGTCAAGTGTATGAAATCAAGCACACAGCTATCCATTGACAACATTGGCAGTAGAATGACAGACTTATCTTAGGATGTCATCTTTCTTTCACGAAATGTCTGTTCTTCTTGAGCTGCTCAGGTTTCCTGTAATTGCTGCTTAGAAAGTATGACTTTAGTTGAGCAGTGTACCACACAAGTTCACAGAACAAAACCAAGTACTGAAACTGTCTCTACTGAGTTCAGTTTGCATCTGGAAGCAACAATGTCACAATAACTGTTAAGACCAAGAAATGGGTCTCCGTGGCTGAGCAGCCACAAACCGAAGACGACCATAATAAAAATCAACTGAACTGTAAGAAAGCTCACCTCCACTGAACTCTCGCGAAGTGGAAACGTGTTTTATGGAGAGACAAATCGGTCTTTGTTGGATGACTCTGTAGTTGACAGATGGTTGGGGAACATCTGGCTGACTGTAACTATAAGGTTCGGTGGGGGACAAATAATGATCTGGGGTTGTTCATGATTTAAGTTAGTTCCAGGCTTAATTCTACTGTCTACAATTACATTTTAGTCAATTCTGTAGTTCTAACGTTGTGACAATACTCTGTGGGAAAGCCCCTTGATTCTGGAATGAAATCTTCAACAAGCCAGTATGCACATATTTTTTTGGCTACATGTGTGTATATATATATATATATATATATGTGTGTGTATATATATATATATGTGTATATATATGTATATATATGTGTATATATATATATATATATATATATATATATATATATATATATATATGTATGTATAATCCTTTTGAAAATGAAAATGCAATAGTACAGAAGGAAAGAGCCATCACAACTTCTTCCTGAGCCAGAGAATGTTGCCAGCAACTGTCCATACCGCCAGGAGATCAACCTGGCATTGGGAGGGTCAGGAACAGCTGGGAGGCAGCAGAAGAAAAGATCAACATAAAAATAAGTTGGATCAATATAGGAAGGGAGAGTCACTAAGATTATTACCGCTACAGACATTGTGGGATTGAAATATCCCAGACATCTGAAGTCCCAAAAGCTTATGTAACTTGTCCAGTGCTTGTAAAAGCTATCAACTTTAACAAAATACTTCTATATTCATTTTTCTTATTACAGGAAACATGTGATGTCCAACCATGATTGTCAAGAATAGTCACAATAATTAATTATGGGACTTGTGCCTACTGATTGAATAAATGTTTCATATATTTCATTATATATATATATATATATATATATATATATATATATATTTCAATATTTTATTATTAATATTTGCGTAATGTATAACTTAGACCAAATGTTTTGTTATGACCTAGGGCTTTTTATGCATACTATAAGCTATTTTGTGTTTTTCTACTAAATCAGCGTCTGTGTAATGTGAGAGTGCAACCACTTGTTCTAGTTTTCTTGATTCTAGACAATTGACGTTAGAGACACACCTGTCTCTCTGTGCTTGTTTCTCTCCTAATGTTTGTTAATACATTTTCCAAGGAAGAAAAATATTTGGAATTCATTAAATGTAATTTATTTATTTAAAATCTCTGTAAGATATTAAGGTGTAGTTGGTTTATCTAGCAGACTTTGAAAGTGAAGAATATTGTCAAAGCATGTTTGATATTAAAAGAAAAACAGCTTGCACACATTGCAGTCAGTATCATCATGAGAAGTAGACTGGCAATAAAGAAACCCAAAAACACATTTGACAGACATCATCGTCAATGTGCACAATCATGTCCAAACACATTTGCTGGAATGGTAATTCATGGAAAACCTGTAAAAATAGGACAGAAACTCTCTCATCATAATGTTAATCTTTTCTAAGGACCTTTTCACTCAAGATCCTCACTTATCAAGTGTACACCGCTATATATGAAACTGAAAGTAAATCATTTGAAAATGCTTCACATAGAGGCCAAAAACCATTAAGTCTAAGCATCCCATGAGCATTCCAAGGGGTAGAGTGACCCTTTGTTGCATAGTCTTATCTTAAAGGCGGACCACACCTTGTATGATGACACCTTGATCTAATGTGTCAGCAGAAGCCAGCCATTGCTGGAAGAGACAAGGGTAAACTCAATTTGCAAGAGAGATCTCAGGGGTCTACGAAGATACAGAAAAAAAAACCTTAGGTAAAAATACGTCAAAACCGTGTGACAAAATGTTAAAGCAAAAAAAAACCTACTCACCCTACCAACCTTAAGTATTTTAGAAAAAGAAAAACAGAGTATTACTTAGTGTAGAGTGTGTAATGGGGCTGTAAAACATAAAAATTATGTGTAGTATTAAACACAGACATAGAATTTTTAAAGCAGATAAGAACCATTCAAACAATCTAGTCTGCCCATTTTTCTAATGTAAAAACTTAAGCTTTAATACATGCTTAAATTCCCTTACTGTATTAGACTCAACTGCTACTACTGGGACACTGTTCCTCTCAGTAAGGTGAAACTTTCTTACATAACATCTAAGCCTCTGACCCTATCGTTTTAGATTCTTCTCTCCTGTACTTTGTGAAATCCCTATAAAAAATAAATATATTGTATTTTGCATATCATTTTAGTTTTTAGTTGCCCTCCTTTTAACCATCTCCAGAATATCAATATCCTTCTGGAGATGGGGGTCTCCAGAACTGTACACAAGTCCTCTAGGAGAGATCTGACCAGATTTCCCTCTTATTGCTATTACTGAAGCCTCTTATTGCTATTATCAGCACTTCTAGTTGTGAGGCGTTTTAATGTCTACACAAAAACAGTGGCAACTTTTCGACCACTAGAGGTCTTTCCCAAGCCATAAACGGTGAAATAAAGTGTCATATAAATATACAAGTATAAGTTGAATAAATGTGCACATTCCCTAAAGTGAAAAATGTAAAGTGACAGTAGCAATTTATAATATAAAGTATCCATATTCTATCCATGATTTTATGTGAAGATCAAATTCTCATAATGCAATCAGCAAAAATGTACATGTGCAAAATATATATATAAATTAAAAAAACATGGTTAAAAACAATAGTACTCCGCACCAAACAGTACCAATAAAGTTTTTAAAAAAAATTACTAATAACAGTAATTGATACTGTGGATGCAGCTGCCGCTGTAAATGATAACTTAGTATGAATATTCTGAAATGGCTATTAACTCACAAATGTACCAATATTTTTAAACAGGAACACCTGCTAATCCAGGTGTTCAAATTCGACCAGATGTTGTTGTCATGTTATATATAACCTGTTACAAATAAAGATATATTAGATCATTAATATTTTAATAAAGACAACTCTAGCATCCTGAATAAGATGGATCAAAAAACATGGTCCCAATACTTTATGGCCAAGGTCTATATCAATGGGTCTTATAATAGACGAACTATAATGGTAAATACATTTAATATATATTAGTTAATTATCTATATTCATAAATTAGAGAAAATAAATCAAAATCTTTATTTAAACCCTTAGGTAAGAGGGTATCCAACTCAAGGATCCACCATGTTTCTCTCTTTTCCAATATCTTTTCTCTATCATCACCTCTTTTTATTTTGGAACATGATCAATACAATAGAATTTCAGATGTCAGATCTCAATGTGAGATATTGTCTTTTAAAGGGAATAGCTCGGCACGAACAAACTGATCCTTTAAGTTTTTACCATGTTTATAAGCCATTAGGGGAATTCTATCAAACTCTACTATTTCATGATAGGCATCACTCAAAATGCACCAGTGTTTATGAAAGATCCTCTCAATGTCTTTACTATGTGTTCTATATGTTGTAACAAACACCAGTCTATCTTTTTTGTTACTTTATTTAAAAGATCGGGTCTTTTAAGCTTTTCTATTTCTCTCAGACTCTCATTTAATAACCTTTTTGGATAGCCTCTGCCACTAACTTTATTTTTCATTTCAGCCAACCTTGTATTTCACCATCTGGTATTATTCTTTTCAACCTAGTAAACTGGCTCTTAGGTAAAGACCTATGAAATCTGGAAGGGTGAGCCGAATCAAAACGGAGGAGGTTGTTTCTAGCCGTTGGTTTGGCAAACAAATCTGTAGTTAAAATTTGGCCTTGTTTTGAAATCATAATATCCAGAAAATTAAGTCTATATTTGTCTGATTTCATCTGAAACTGGATATGGCTAGAAAATGAATTAAGGTCACTCAAATCTTGTTCTATTACTGATATATTTAATATCGGGATAGTACATTTTCCTGAAATGAGATTGCCTGGTACATCTGTCAATCATGTTTATCTCACCCCAGATTCATTGGGCATATAGTAAGCATTCAGGAATTTTCATGACTTGCTGGTGTAGTAATATTTTGTCGGAGTGGTGATGGTACAGATGGTGTGAGGATTAGGTGATTGGGATATCATTTAATTGCATTGCTGTCATAATAGTTTAGGAACAAATGAGTAAACTAGACAGCTGTCTTTTTATTAGTAGCTACATTGTCCCTGAAGCTCTCCGCGCATTCACCACCTGTTTAAGTCTGATTATCAGCAACTGTGAATGACAAAGAAGGATATTCTTTACTAAAGGTGATGTTCCACCTACTCTACTGAATGCAACAATGTAGAAACTAAACACTTCATTGATACTATATAAATATTTCCCAGAAAAAAAATCCTTAATCACTTAACATTTTGCCCAATTCATAAATTGTGCTTGGAAATACTCAATTGTCAGGTGACACAATAGTAGGCAGTGATGGATTGCTCTCTTAAAAGGGTTTCTGTATTGGTTTTTTAGGTTATTAAACATTTTGAGGTAAAAATAAAATCATAAATCTGCTGAGGCTTATTTGCTTAGCATACTAAAACGTTCCCACATAGGAGCATGAGGGTAGCTATATTTATTTGGTATCGTGTATTTTTGTGCAGAGGGAAGCAATGAGTGGGATGGTATTTGTTTTATGGGTTTCCTGCTGGTGATAGTCAAATATTAGGTAAATGTTAACAGGTGATATGTTGGTGCCATTCCAAATCATTGTAACAGATGTAATTACTTATACTAGCTCCCACGATTCAATGGTAAGGGTGCTAAATCTATGAACACCCACAATGTCAATTTCCTTTTCATAGTATATACATTGATAGTGTCATTGGTTGCACATAGCGGGTAATAGTGCTGTAAAAAATAGCAATGTATAATTATGTGACAGACCCCACACATTTGCTTGGTTTACGTTCAGCCAAACCTCTCCCCAGCTTGCCTATGTACATGAGGGCTGTCTCATGCAAGAGTTCCAGTGTACACATTCATAGAAAGCATTCCCTTTGACTTTCCTGCTTTAGGTGGAACTGCCGCCGCAGTTTCAAATAAAGTTTAACACCTAAAGTTTGTTTTCCCTACAGGTAACAGATGTGAATTAAAGTACTTCAATATACTGTTTTCGTTCACAGGGTTTTATGGAATATTAGATTGTCACGTATACTGTATAAACATTTTTGTTCCTGTAAGAGGAAATTGCAGAATACTGTGAATAGGAAGTTTACTTTTCAATTTATAGTGCGGTTTTCAGTTCTACAAAAATCCCTACCCAGCCATTCATGAAAACAGGTTATAAAGTTTGACCAGTTTCAGCCCAACCATGGAGCCAGAAACTGTAAAGCCAATCTTGAAACAAAAACGCCAGAAAATAAAACAGTTAAATGTTATCAAAGGCACATTCCTTTTGGGCTAACGGGATCAATAATGTTTTTGGATGATTTAGGTAAACCAGTGATAATTTGTATGATAATTTGTTCAGATCTGCCAGACTGGCTGGGCTCTATGCCAAGATACAGTAGAAAAATGTTTTTCCTATTTACTATTATTTCATATTTAGGATAAGTAGCACTAATAGTATCACCACGAGCAGGATTAGTCTTGAAGTGCCCTAAACATAAAGATAAAGGACCAGCTTTAAGGTGGTACCAAAGGACCATGCACTCATCCTCCCTAGTGCACTTGCCTATACTAGCAAGCCTCAGTCCATGATGAAATCATGCTTTAAGCTAAATTACAGTAAAGTTTACTCTTTATAAAAATCGTTTATTAATATGGCTTATAGTTTTACTAACACATTTAATCCTACAATACATTTTCATACTTACTTTCCATATATTGATCAAATACTATTAATGTATTCAAATAATGAACATTTGAAAAATATAATGCTGTTTGTTTTTCCCTTTACGTATTCAAGGCAACATTACTCAAATTATTATTCTAGAACTTTGTCTCTTTTTTCCAGGCTAGGCCTCGTAGTTACTGAGCAACACTCACATCAGACATTCCTTATTCTGGTAAATAAGTGGTTATTTATTAAAAAAAATATTTGTACCTTAACCATATATGTTACATCGTTCCTAAGTGGTCTACTACTTCATCAATATGTTGGTATTAGAAATTTTCATAAGATTTTGCCAAGTATCCATTATTTGGCCTTAATATACTGTAATAAATACATGTGCAAAGAGCCCAAAACGATTCAGACACATTTTTCGGTTCATTTTTCTTCAGGCAACAAATTTCGTTCCCCACCTATTTGGTTCAGTGGAAAATTGGGGGCATTTTTAATTTGGGAAATTTGTTGCAGGTGCTCGCATTCACTCTCTCACAATTACTCACATTCTCGTTCACCTTCTCTGCTGACCACGTCTGCTTCTGCCGACCACTCCCGCATCTTCTTCTATATCTTCTTTTTTTCCCCTCTTCTCTTCTTTCTTCTATCTTTAATCTGCTATCTTCTATCTCCATCTGCATCTCCGAAGATATAACCTGGAGGACGTCACAGAAAGTGGCACCATATTGCTCTGAGTTCAAGCTTGGGCAAAATGATGGCATTTTCGGTGACGTCCTCTGCCCAATTGGAGGATTGGGCAGAGTTTGTAACCGGAAGGGCTGCCATATTCATACAAATCCAAAGTATAATAATTAGTATAGGCCCCATTTAAGACAGGCAAATGATAGAGATGCAAAATTGTTATACAAGAGGAGAATACTTGTCAGGATCAAGGTGAGGAACCCGATATGCAGGAAACACAGCGAAGTCCTAAATCAAGCCAAAGGGTCAAGATTGGACATAGCAACGTAATTGGTAACAATAGCCAGAGGGTCAGAATTGGAGGCAGCAGCGTAATCGGTAACAATAGCTAGAGGGTCAGGATTGGAGACAGCAGCATAATTGGTAACAATAGCCAGAGGGTTAGGATTGGAGACAAAAGCGTAATCTGTAACAATAGCTAGAGGGTCAATAACAGGAATAGCTTTGTACGGCACAATAACTGAGCACTGAATGATTCTCAGTGTTCATTTTTAAATCTACCACACAGGGTCGCCTCGCCCCCTGTACGTGGTGACGGTGGTGCACGTTCCCCGCCTTCTCCATTAAGGAGTGAATAGGGAGAGGTGGGGGTGCACGCACTCTCTGAGACCGGCATCGTGGCAGGAGCGGTGATGGCGGTGAGAGCGACGGCGTGGGAGCTGGTACCCGCAGTCAGCGGGTACTCAGGTGAGTGACTGCTTAGGGGGGGTTCTCTGTGGACCCTGACAATACTATACATGTAATGTATGCAGAAGTGCTGTCCTGGAAACAGTGGCATACTGGTGGGGTGGTCCGTCCCAGGTGCCACTCATCAGGGGGGTGCTACATTGCACAGACCTCACCCCTGTGACCACTTATCTGCCCCTTTAAAACTGCTATGTGCGGGCAAAACCTGCACTTAAGGGCACAGAGGATGTAGAGATCATCTGATCAGATGATCTCTCACACTCTCTGCATGCTGTGTCTCTCTGATAATGAATCAGTCTGCACAAAGCACGGAGGAAGAGAGACACCCCACTTCTGAAAGTAAGTGGTGTAAGCAGGGGCACATTCAGGCTGTTAGGGGCAAAGATGGTACAGTCGGGCTATTTGAGGGCACTCATAAGCTGTTTGGGGCAAAAATATCAAATCACAAAATGTCCAAAATGTTAGGGGCACTGATGAGTTGTTTGGGCACAAAATACAGCACAGGCTGTTTAGGAGGGCAAAGATGGCATTGCGGGACCCTTTAAGTTGGGGACCTGTGGTTTCTAATTACACCTTTGCCTCCAGTCTTGCCGCTGTGTCACAGACTTGCAGGTCTGTGTGCAGCCGTTGCGGAACAATGATGTTATGAAACCTCTAGCAATGGGTTGAACCCTAAGATAGGCGGAAAGGAAGTTTGTGATCCCAACAGTAAGGAGGCTCAGATATAGGGAGATATAAATAGGCTCTGAGTATGGGCAGCAAAGCACTGCAGGAGTCACTGGAAACCTGTGTAGGAAATGCCAGGACAGGTACCACAGGGCCTAGGTCAGATATGTAGAACAGGTACCAATGCCTGGTGCAGTACACTAAATGAGTAAGGGTAGCCAGTACACAGATCAGGTCAGCATGGTACAAAGTTGCAAGAGAGTCAAAACAAAACTACAGGAACAGATTCAGCAGCAACTAATAGCAGGGGCACACTAGGGTGCCTCTGCGTAGCAGTCCCCCTGCTGCAGGTCCATTGTCTCCAAGCTTCCAGACGGGACTGTGTAGAAGACAGGCATTGGGTAGAGAGCACTGAATTTTAACAAATTGGCCCTGTATTAATTTGCATTTGCCCAATATAGCTATCACTCAATTTCAGTGGTTAGAGTCTTGGCTAATACTAAACAGTCACTAATTAAGCCTTAGCTACCTATGTCATTCACTGTGTCAACTAATCATAAAACCACGTTATGCTGATAATTTAAAGATTATCAGCTAAAGCATTTTCTAAAGCTACCAGTTCAATTGAAAGAACAAAAACGTAATGGATTTAATTGTAGTTAATAGAGAGTGCTTATACAAAAAAGGAAACAATATTAAAACAAGTACAGATGTATTTGTAAATTGATCAATTATTATGTTCTGATCTTTATCTTCGATCTTTCCATTACAACAAAAAGGTTGTAGTAAATAAGTGTCGTTATTGTTAAAGGTGGTTTGTGGAAAACTAAAATAAAGACTAGTCAATGGAAGCAAAAACACATATTAAAATTGATTTTGTCCTGGCGGCCACGGGTATACTTACTCCCACTCTTCATATGCCAGTCATTTCCGGCACAGCGCTGACTGGCAGATGAAGGAAGAACAGACTTGAAGACCGCTGCATTCCTACCTCCATTGGGAGGGTGAGGTAAGCGGACGAGAAAGAGAATCTAAGCATGTATGTATGTTAAAAATGTATGTTAAAATGAAGTGTGTGTATGTGTACATATTTGAGGGGGCAACAATGGCACAGGCAAGCTGTTTAACAAAGATGGCACTGATAAGCCGTTTTGGGGGCAAAGGTGGAACTGTTGGACATGTTGATTGTGTTGTCGGAGGCCCGTGGCAATTTTTGCACTGGGTCTGTGGTTTCTAATTGTGTCCCTGTGCTAAATTGTATGAATTAATGAAAATTATTGTTGAATGTTGTATGAATATGAAGAGGAGTGTGCTAAAGGAAACGGCATTAACATGATGGGAAATGAAGGATGGGTACAGAGATGATGAGAAGTTATATTAGGGAGAGGGAAATTATGGTGTGGAGGTATATGATGATTGTTGTATGAATCTGGTGAGTGAGGGATAAAGATTGTGGTTGGGTATTGGAATGGATTAGGATGTTAGGGGTATGATGTCAGGGGTAGCTCTTCACTAGCACATACACACCTACAGCCACTCCAACACCATAAACATACATACATACATACCCACTAATGCTTTACACATACACACACACAACCCCATCAAACACCATACACTTAAACACACATAAACACTCACACACACATCTAAACATCTGAAACCACACATACAGCCACTCTAACAATATGCATTACTTACACATATATACACATACAGACATTCACACTCTCCGATAATCCATTCAGTTTACACACATCCCCCCTTGCTCTATTTTTTTTTCAGGAGAGCTACAAGTTTACTGATGATGTCATGTCCCACAGCGATACAGCGATATTAGGAACTACCGTATTTGCTCGATTATAAGACGACCCTGATTATAAGACGACCCCCCAAAATCTGAATATTAACTTAGGAAAAAAAGAAAAAGCCTGAATATAAGACGATCCCAAAGGAAAAAAGTTTTACCAGTAAATGTTAATTCGTGTAAACTATTTTTTTAATAAAAGCTATGATTGAGAAAAATATTTTTTTTGTTTTTATTTCCTTGTATTTTCCAACCTGCCCCCCAGTTACGCACATCTGCCCCCAGGCTTGCCACACCAATATGGCACTGTGGCCCATGATATGCATTTTAACCCTCTATATGCCACTGTGCCCCATGATATGCCTTTTGACCCCCTATGTGCCACTCTGCCTCCAGAGATGCCTTATACCCCTATATCCCATTCTGGCATTTAGGGGGTTAAAATGCATATTATGGTGCAGAGTGGCATATAGGGAGGTATAAGGCATTCCAGGAGGCAGAGTGGCATTAAGGGAGTTAAAAGGCATTGTATAGAGCACTCTGCCTCCAGAAATGCCTTATACCCCTATATGCCACTTTGGCATTTAGGGGGTTAAAAGGCATATTATGGGGCAGAGTGGCATATAGGGAGGTATAAGGCATTTCAGGAGGCAGAGTGCTCTATTAAATGCCCCCTTAACGCCACTCCAGAAATGCCCTATGCCCCCATTTAACACACGCACACACACCCTATACCCCCATTTAACTAACACACACACACTCTCTCTCTCTCTCTCTCTCCCCCCCTCTCTCACCCCCTTCCCCCTCTCTCCCCTCTCAGCCCTCTCTTACCGGTGCTTCCAGCCGGGGCAGCGGGTTGACGTCGCCTTCAGCTGCAGCCGGAAGGAGGTGGAGTTGGCAGCGGGGGTTTGTATGCGTCCGTCGCGTATACTTTTCCCGGCTGTCAGAGATCAGAGTTCCCCCGTAGACGTCAACCCGCTGCCCCGGCAATACAGCAGGAAGCACCGGTAAGTGTGTGTATGATGGGGGGGGGGTGAGACAGGAGGATCCAGGTCCCCTGCAGCGGTGCGGGGGATCTGGATCTTAGTCTCCTAATCAGACCTCTATTTGAGGTCTGATTAGAAGACGACCCCGATTAGAAGACGAGGGGTATTTTTCAGAGCATTTGCTCTGAAAAAAACCTCGTCTTATAATCGAGCAAATCCGGTATATGTTTTCATTCATGACTATCAAGTTTTTCAAATCTACATTAAAATGCAGGGTTTTTTCCAGGGGTGGTTTTAATTCCCAGTCCAGCCCTGACTGACAGCACTTATCTTCAGCACTTGTGTAATAATGAAAAAGCAAATGTAAAATACACCTGGTATTGATATAAAGTCACCAAGATTATTCATGTTCTGTTATTACGCACAATGCAACTTCCAACCGTCTCTTAGCAAACAAGCAAATCAGTGGGATACATTATAAACACATTAATGTTTGATCACGGATTAATGTTTGGTACAATTAATATCCTTTGTGAATGTTTACCCAGATTATCTGCTCTTTATCTTGATCATTCTGTCTTGGGTCACTTTAGAATCATGTTTCAGTAATTTAAACAGGAGCAGTAACTTGCGCTTAGTACATGCTACAAAATTAAAATTTCAAATACACACAAATATAACAGCACAAGAAAAAATACCTAAAATTCAATTTTTTCAGTTGTATATCCTGGGAGGAAACATTACATTTTTACCTGAGTATTTCTTTTCCTAGCAGAAGAGATGGCTCCGCCTATCCATATAGGGCAAGAAAGAATAAATTCCCAAGACATGGGTGCAGCCGGTCGACATCTGCGCGGTATGAGGAGAGAGGGGGATCCTGGTCCCCTGCACTAGAGCCCTACACGGGACTGCTTTTTTAATTCTGTTCCTGCTGATTTTTTTGCCCAATCCTGCCCGCTCCCACCACATTTGTTGTCATTCCCGCCAATCACGCCCACCTCCTTACCTGAACTGCAAATTTTCTGTGCAGTCCTGCAAGGCTGCCCTCGAGTTGCTCCCTCACATCGTCTCTTCTCTAGCTCCACCCAGGAACAAGGGAAGTGACATCACGTGACTCCGTTTTGTTCCTGGGCGGAGCAAGAGAGGAGACACTGTATGGGAACTGATGCCAGATTTTACAGAAAAGCAACTAAAAACATATCTAATAATAATAAATATTAGTTCTGTTTTGTATTTTTTTTAACAAAAGCACATTATTACTTCATTATATTAGTTTTTTTTAAGAAAAAAAGAAAAACATACACATCCTATGGAAACCACAACACTTGAATTTATCCAAGAAAAAGAATGTCACAATAAACAAGGGCTGAAAATGACGCTTAAAAACCCTCTGATTGGGGTTGCCAATGCCTGATTGGTTGCACCTAGCCAGGTTACTTCATCAGCCAATCAGAAGGCAGAAGGAAGTGAGTGCCCTGGCTTCCTATTCTCTGATTGGGCAATCCTGGTCAGGCGCCATCACTGATCAATCAAGAGGCTGGGGCTTTGGGCCACAACTATGCTGGCCTTAAGACTTGCTTTCCCCACAGAAATCCTACCATGCAAGGGATTCTGGGTAGAATTTTTGGGTATAAATTCTGGGTAGAATTTTCCTCTAAATCCACTTTATACATGGATCCCCAGGTTAAACTAAGAAATACTTAGAAGGTGATCAACGATCAGCCAGGGTTGCTGAAGTGCCTTGGTATAGAGGTATTCAGCAACACAAAAAGGTCAGGGGCTCCATTTGATGGATAATCAAATGTCAAAGTTCAATGCTCCCAAATGTGGCCCTTTACCCCCAAACAACCAGGCAAACCTATGCATGGGTAGTATCACTGTACTCAGGAGATGTTGCTGAACACATATTGGGGTGGTTTTTGACAGTGATGTATACCAGGAGCTGCAAATTCATACCTGAAGTACAATGTGTGTGGAGGGAAAAAAAACTTCAAAAGAATAACTACCACAAAGTTTGACAAAGACTGGTAGTAGAATTAGTTCATGGAAAGAGTGCTAGAAACGTAATAGCATTTGAAAAAGTCTGAGGTTCCAGTTTTCTAAAATATATGATTTGATTGGGCTAAATTGAACTGACTGACTTTATTGATGTCCCAAATAGCACATGGGGGCCTGGTATTCACACATCAAGCCGGTTAGCTATAGAGATACACAGGAATTGAACAGGAAACATTAAAGCTAAGGAAAGGATAAATATTCCTGATAAGAGAAAGAAAAAACAGGAGGGAAGTATAATGGGAAACAGGGTCAAAGAGGCCTTGTGCCTTCAGTAAGAAGGCAGGAGAAAAACAAAACAAAGGAATAGGACCAATGGTAAAACAAAAAAGGTACATGGGAATGCCTCAAAAAAGACCTTGCCATGTTTTATGGCAACCACAGAACCAAAAGTTTCTCAAAGTAAATGGACATCAAAAAATACAGTCCCAGGAGTTTTTGGTACCTCAAGGTCCGGAGCAATTTTGCCATTTTTGCTGTATGTCGAAGAAAGCTAGGTAGATGTGTGTGTCTGCCAGTAACTGCACAGTCCTTTATTGCTGCTACTCAGTTAATCAAAATTGTCCAAAGCTTTCTCATGTTCTCTCACTCTCTCTCACACAATTCTCATTCATGTTATCTCACATTCTCATTGAATCTCTCTCACGCTCTCTCTGAATGTCTCCCTACCTTCTCTGCTGACCAGTTTCTTGTCCCTGTCTCATTGCTGCACAGCTCCACTTCTTCTCTTGGGTCATCTTGTTTTTCTGTCTTCTTTCTTCATCCGCAGCTCATTGTATCCTTTTCTTCATCTGCTTACAGGCACACTCCCCCATTGGAAGAGTGTGAGAAAGAATGAGCGAGAGTGTGAGAGTGTGAAAGAGCATAATAGAGTGAATGAGGGCATGTGACATATTTTGTTTCTGAACGTAAAGTGTCCTCCAATTTTCATACCAACTGAAAGGGCAGAAACAAATTAAAAAACAAAACCAAAAATTTGGCGGAAATATTTTTGGTCGATATTCATAGGTCTAATAATCCGTGTAAGCAACTACATTACCCTTACAATATTGATAAGTTGGCCCAGGAAAAATATGTTGGCCCAGGAAAAATATTCACTTGTATATCACCCCTTGGCCTGATTATCAGCTCTAAGATCTGACACAGATATTCAGACAATGCACTAAAGTGACATAGTTCATGGTCAGGACCTGGCCACTATATCAAATTATAAACATCTGCCATGGCTGTTCAGACACTGTAATATTCCCTCTTCTCCCTTACATCTACATGAATCACAGCTGTCTCTGTTTCCCTTAAAATGACGAAACTCACAGCCTTATTCTAGGAAATAGTTAACAATATACTTCAGTAAACAGTAATAAGGCCTCCTGTCTGCCATCCCCTAGGACTGGCTCTGCAGGGCTCTGGACATGTCTATGAATCCTGTCAAATTATATCCCATTTAATGTGCCTCCTACAGGTTTGAACAAGACAAATTACATGCATATTAGTCATGAACATTAATTAATGATTAACAATATTAATGAAGAAAACAATAATTAGAACAACCTTTTCATGGAGAAGGCTTTCAATACACATAATACTTCATAAGTATATCTATGATTAACAATGATCAAACACACTAATTATATATTAGGAGAGGGGAGATGTGATTATTTCAGCATATAAAGACGTTTAACATTGTTCAATAGAGGAACCTGAACCTAACAGGACAATTAGAAAGAAAAGGCAACGATTAAGATTTAAGAACAATCAATAATTAAATGTATGAAATGTATTTATTTATTTATTCTCTAATGTACCTTCTCATAATTAACCTTATATGTAGATTTTCTAATAACGAGTAATGTACCGTAAAAGGGATAAGTTAACACCAACTCAGGACCACCCATTAGGTGGTTACACAATTGGAAACCCTACCAATGCAGAAGCATGAAACATAGCTTATAAGCATATAAACCACAACATATAAAGTTGTCATATATATTTAGTTTAATCATGAACACTGACAAAAGCTAAGTAGAGTTTACAGAAATTAAACCATAACATAACAAATGGATCAGCCTGATGCTAAAACTAAGGATCGTGCAACTTATATTAAACTTATGATCAAATATGCAGGCTTCTAACTTAAAATACCAAAAATATTGTATCTATGCAGACTCTCATCTCTGTTTTTGCTGATTTGATGCCAGCCAATTAATCATTTTGTGGCTCACTGTTGTGATATTGTCTATTTTTACTTGCTATGTGGGCATGTAATTAACATGTGCCAAAATATTATTCTCTATGCCTGTATAGTTTTGCCAACATACCGTGTTCGATGCACACAGTAAATCAGATATGTCACCCAGGGCCATCTTTAACGTGGGGCAACAGGGGCAGCTGCCCCAGGCCCAGTCATTCTTGGGGAGCCCATAGCACTTATACAGGGGCACACACCTTACCTCTGTGTTGCTCGCACACTGTGCCAGCAACCTCTCTTGTACTGTCCAGCCAAAGCAGGAAATCAGCAGGGTCAAGCTACGTTATGGGACACTGATATGTTACTGCTTTCCCTGGGCAGCAAAAAAGAAGTTGCTCGAACAATGTGTGAGTGTGGTAAATAAATCTGCAAGTGAGGTAGATAGATAGGTAGGTACATATACATTCATACTCCCTCCTGCAGTGTGAATATATGTGTATAAGTGTTTGATAGCATGGATGTGAATGTGTAAGTGTGGGGCAAACATGGCACAGGCAGGTTGTTTGGGGCAAAGATGTCACAGGCAAGCTGTTTGAGGCAAATATGGCACAAATAGGCTGTTTGGGTGCAAAGACAAGCTATTTTGAGACAAACATTGCACAGACATGCTGTTTGGAGACAAAGATAGCAAATCTAGATGCAATCTAGGTGTTGGTGCAAGTCTTATGTGTGCAATCTAGTTTCCGGGGGCCAGGGATAGCCTTGGAGGTGTGTGACCTGTAATCTATGTTACGCAATTTAGGATTGTTATGCAATTTAGGATTTTCATGCATTATTTATTTGATCTATAGTCAATACTGAGTTTATATGTGATTTTTAGTTTATCTCTATCTGCAAGGCTGGGTTTGTGTGTTATTACGTTGCTTTATACCTACATTGTTATGTTTTCATGTGCAATTTATTTACTCTATACCTGCAAATACAGGGTTTGTATGTCTTATTCAGTGGATCCATACCTGCCATGCTGTGTTTTCACATGTTTATTTGAACTATGCCTAATCTACACAAGGGAGGACTCTGGGGGTGATGAAGGCTGCCTGCACAGGGTGCCTAAACACCTAAGGCAAGCCCTGGTCTCGACTTGCATGTCTGTTTCGGGTCATTCCCCTGACCTGCACCATTCATTTGTGGAGTGATGCTAGGGTCAGAATAAGGAAAGACCGCACTGACTGCGACAGTCTCCTCCTAATCTGTGTCAGTCAGGCAAGTCCTTTTTTTTGGGGGGGGGGTGAAAGGCTTGATTGCATCCTAGGGAGCCTGGGGGGGTCAAGAAAATGCTTGCCCAGTATTAAATCCAATATTAAAGACCTGAAAATCACCCTGATGGTTGTGAAAACTTTTAGTCTAGTATATTGTTGTCAGGGTTACTAGCGGAGCTTATCCCCAGAGTACCCACTTACTCAGGCTGCAGCAGGCAGCTGGAACATTCCCTGGAACATTTTGCCCAAAAACGAGAAAATTGGGATCATCACCAGCACCATTGCAGCAGAGACATGGTAAGGCTCATGAAGATGACATGATGCAAGGGGCAGATCGATAATCAAGCACTGTATAAAAGGGACAAGCAGGGCTTTTTTTCAGTGTACACTTAATGAAATTGCAGCAGTCAGATGTTTCTGTGATCCAGATCCCCTACCTTCCTTATCAGAACTATTTCAGTGGCAAGCAATAGTGGTCTTTAGACTTGCTCTTTAACCTCATCACTGCTGAAAGTATGTTTGGTCTTTGTTTCTCCTCATTAACCCCTGCATTGCTGACTACTTTCCTGAACTTTTATCAACTTGCTTTTCCCCAATAAAGAATCTGGTAAGTTGGGGGGGTTAAAAGGCATATCATGGGACAGAGTGGCATATAAGGGGGTATAAGGCATTTCTGGAGGCAGAGTGGCATACAGGGGGTTAAAAGGCATATCATGGGGCACCCATACAACACCCCCCCCCAGACTTACCAGTGCTTCTGACTCCCTGGTGTCTGGTGGGGGCAGCAGGTCCCCTGCAGCACTGGGGGGGATCTGGATCTTAGTCTCATAATCAGACCTCATTTGAGGTATGGCTATAAGACGATCTCGATTATAAGAGGAGGGGTATATTTCAGAGCATTTGCTCTGAAAAAAACTTGTCTTATAATCGAGCAAATACAGTACCTATACAATCAACAGTTAGATAAAATGCTACTTGATTGATTACAATTTAATATTATTTAAGACCTGACATGCTGTGGTCCTCATAAAAAGGGCTGGATACTGCCCTCATTTTACAAGGTCCTAATAACATGGTCTCTTTAAGAAAACCCAATTTTTAGATTGAGCATATTTTCGTAGGTGTTTTATTACTCTGAATCCAGGAAATGATGAAAGTGTAGAAAAAAAATGACAGATTATAATGGAACTGCTAATGTACTGTGAATTACCTCTCTTTCCTAAAATGAATCTACCTAAAATTACATGTCATTGGTAAACAAATATTTCCTACAATATTTCTTCTTTGGGGTTTCTAACCACAATATGACTTTGGCTTCACTGCTTATTGCTTATGCTTGAATTATTAACTAGCATTACTCAAGATATGCAAATGAGTCTATGATCTGCTCTGCCCTGATATATATATAGTGAAGTCATAGACCTGGCAGATACAGAGCACACAGTAGAACTGGCAGTTATAGGATCCAGGAGCTGATTCACTAACATGGTAAGTATTTTTATAATGCGAATAATTATGTAGCAGATATTGAAAGCATTTATGAATTAATTTAACCCCTTAAGGACAATGGGCGGTCCCTAAAACCATTGAAAACAATACATTTTGAGCCCGTACATGTACGGGCTTTGTCATTAAGGGGTTAAATAAACACTAAATAAACAGCTTCAAAAACCACTGATCCAGTAATCTGCCAATTAATTGGAGTATTGATTTTTTCCTTTCAATACTTTCTTGGCTGCTTAATATTAGTATGTAAGTGCACCAATTTAATATATTATTCTTTTGATGTTGCATGTTTATGTCTGATATGCTTAAACTAAATGCTTACCATGTATACCATAATTGCTACTTGCCAGCATCATTATTTTAAAAAAAAGTTTATGTAACTAATTTATTTTAAAGAGAACATTGACAGTATACTAAATATACTATATAACTAATATATTCTATATTCACTTCCATGGTACATACAGACTCAATTTAAAATGCCTTCTGAAAAAAGAAAACATTCAGAGATAGGTCTAGCACCCCTTACTTATTGAAGTAAAATTACAAATTGTACAGAATTCACTTTTCCACCTCATGTTCAATTTATGAGAAATGCTTCTTTCTCCGAGAAACATAATATATTTAGTTATTGTGACTTCATTAAAAACTATATTTTTTTTCTAATGGTTGTTACAAAATGTATTGCTTGGGAAGAGATGCGTTGTAACAACAATATGGGGGTGTAAATAAATATTGTTACTTTTACAGCATCATTAGAGAAGGTAACAGAAACATAGATATTTACCGCCGATAAGAATCCAGAAATCTGCCCAATTTCAAACCTTACTCCTTTCATTGGTATTTTAGTTTCAGAATATTCATATGCCAACCCATGCCAATTTAAATTCGATGGGTTCCTTCTGCTGGGAGGCTGTTCCACTACCACCCTTTTTAAGACCTTCAAGAATAACAGAAGACACATTGCATATTCTGGAAACGTACAGTATGTTATCCAACATTTTACTCTGTAATTACGTTGACCCTGAAAGGTACTGAATAGTACCAAGGACATCACTCAACTAGTAGTAAGATTACTCTCTGACACAACTCTACCAGCAGAAGTTCTATGCGGTCCAGGTATCCATACTGGAACAGATTTGTGATCTGTACCTATCTGTACTTTCTGCAGGTACTTCTCTATATTACCCTAAGTGTATATTTCTGTATATTACAAAGAAGGGGTCAGTGACACAGTTTTTGGATAGTCTAGAGAGAAAATGCAATAGAGTGCCTCTTTATGTGTCCCTCCCCTGCATTTTTTCTCATAGTAAATGCAGGTGATGAATAGGACATAATCATTTACTAGAACAACCAGTTTGAGCGTTAGGAGATAGACATTTGCATTACTGGGGTGATAAAAACTATGGTGCCTCTTTCTTTTTGTGTTCTGTTTCGCTATATATTTACCAAGAGACAAAGGAGCCCATTCTGGTTTGTTTGAGGTACAAATGAGATACAAAACAAGGAAAGGACAGGCACCAGGATGGTGGAAAGAAAGGGATGTTGATAGATAAAAGAGGGGTAGGTAAAAAGAATGCAAGAGAGAATCATAGAATGTAACCAGACCATATAACAGAAACAATGTGATAAGCACAACTAAGGACGTAAACAACGGGGGTATGATAGGGGTTTTAGGAAAGGTAGCGTGTGTATAAAATGTATGCATGTTATCATAAAAAAGAGATAAGAGATAAGATAGAAAATTACAAATACAAGTATGGATGAATGGTAAGTTGCATAAATAAAAAGCAGAGAATGAATTAAATCACATATGAAAACTAGGGAAGAAAGTTACATTTGTGAATGAATAAAAACTTTGTCAAAAATCTTTTGTTTAGCCCCTACTAAACTAACATTACATTTATTTTCTCTTTTTCACAGGACGTGAACCAAAGTTCCAATTGTCCTCCAGTCGATAACCTGCTTGAAAAATATTATTTGTCTACCATGTATTCCATAGAATTTGCCCTTGGCATCCTTGGTAACGGGATTGTAATGTTTGGATATATCTTCTGTATGAAACACTGGACAAGTGGAAGTATCTACCTGTTTAACCTTTGCTTGTCAGATTTTGCATTTCTCTGTACTCTTCCACTTTTGGTTGAAAGCTATGCCCATGAAATCTGGAGGTATGGAAGCATTTTGTGTCAAGGCAACAGGTACCTACTTCATGCAAACCTCTACACCAGTATCCTTTTCCTTACCTTTATCAGCATTGACCGATACATGCTGATGAAATTCCCTTTCAAAGAACACTGGATGCAGAAGAGAAGCACAGCGATTATTATATCTATTGCCATTTGGATTGTAGTGATACTTGAAATTTCACCAATTCTGATTTTCATAGAATTGGACCAAAGCAAACTATGTCTTAGCTATGGGAGCTCTGGGGTGGCCTCAGAAAGTCTTATCTATAGCCTCTGCCTGACTGTTACTGGATTCCTTATTCCATTGTGCATCATGTGTTACTTTTACATTAAGCTTGTTCATTTTCTGAGAAATAGGAATGAACATATTATGACATCTTATTCTCTTGAAAAACCACTCACATTGGTTGCTTTGGCTGTAATAGTATTTTCAGTACTCTTCACACCTTACCACGTAATGAGAAATTTAAGAATTGCATCACGATCAGACTTCTGGGTGTTGAGTCAATGTTCTAAAATCACCATTAATGCAATATACATCATATCAAGGCCCTTGGCATTCTTAAATAGCGTGATAAATCCGGTATTCTATTTTCTAATGGGAGATCATTTTAGGGAACTACTTTTAGCAAGGTTTCAGCACTTTTTCAAGACAATGAAATCTCGATGTTTTTTTAATCGGAATCATGTGTCCTGAGGAGACACAGCAGATGATAGCTCCAGTGAGGGCAAGTTCTCAACTTCATCTGTTGCTGAACTTCAGTTTATATGATGCTCAGCCTGGCTAGCAAAGGTTTTGAATATCCCTCTTATATTAGCGTAGGTGCATTTGACAAAAATGAAATGGCCATGGAAAAAAAAGCCTATCCTATGTATTCTAAATAGTGAAGATTTGCAAAATAACATTGCTTTGGATATCCATTAATATAACCGTTTATGATGATGGTATATATATATATATATATATATATACTAGACTGAAAACGATTTTCATAGATAAATGAAGTGTCTAGGTGTCTGGGCTTTGGATAGAGCACCTGTTAAACAAATGGTATGTCTCTAGAGGACAAATATGAAATCAGGCATCTTCATATAAAATAATTAATACAACAAATTAAAGTAAATTTACATTTATATATATATATATATATTAAGGTTTAAGAGTCTGCTGTAAGTATATATTATTTTATCACATATTATATGTACATAGCTTTCATCTACTGAACATATTTATTGAGATTGATTTTATTGTATAGTATTTCATTGTGTATTACACAATTTTTCTGATCATGTTTTCTGATCCATAATGGCTGGTAAACATATTTGTGATCATTTTATGCCTTTTTTTTTTATTGTCACAATATATATCCGTTTAGAAAGCAGGAAGAGTTATTCTGTGTAAATACTGGCTCTTATGCCGTTTGGCCTAGAGCATAAGCTGTTTTTGGTTCACATAACTTAGATCTAAAATTCTCTATATCATATACAGTGCGGGAATTACAAAGTATGCTGCATATATCACATTGTATTATTCTTTACATCTGTATGTGTAAATCAATACATCAGTATTATTTAACAGGGTTCTGAGCCAATTCCTTGTGTGTATTTAAAACATTATTGCATGTATGATATGCTTGTTTTTTTTGTTTTGTTTTTATACAACGTTTTAACAGAACTTGCACCAACGTAATACACGTATTGAACATAATGTTTACACATGCTGCATATGATGTAAACACATTGTAAAATGTACTGGAAATACATGTTGGTATCTGCAAAGTTGGTGAGAACCGGTACTTATGGTCATGCCTTCCCTTATAGAAATAGATGTCAGTTCCACTGGCCCCTCATGGCATCACCAGTGCTGTACACTGTACAAATGATTAACTAGTGAATGCCTAGTAGATTTGTCCATTTATATTTGGCATACCTAGTAATTATGTGTTCTCACCCCTTGCTCTTGCGGTCGTGGTTCTGTTTTGAAAGTAATATAAAGGTTTCGGGGAATAAAAGTGCACAGTAAAACAATGTGAATGCATCTTACAAGTCACTGTGTAGATACTAACAAAATAAAACATTCCACTAAGTGCAGATCATCATAAAGTGTTTGCTTTCCCAAAGTCTTTGTGATATTGCTATCATTATTAATACAGTGTCAGTATATTCTGAAGTGATATACAACTGAATAGGTTTGATATACAAGGCAAAAGCCTTTGAAACATTAGATAAAAAGAAAAACAAATAGGATACGCCAGACAAATGTATGGTGGGATGGTACTCGATAGCACCTCACTTACTATTTTTGCCCCTCGTGTGGTCAATTCAATGAGTGTACCATGCGTGAGGACAAACATTTGAAAGGGAATCATTGTTATTTATGATTTGTGTAGATTACTAGTTGCCCAGGAATATTTGAAGCTATAGAGTTTGTGGGAGGCTCAAAACGAGGGATGGTCTTGATGGTCCTAGATCATGCCTGTTGGAGAGCACTAGACACAGCTGTGGAGTAAGAAAACAATGTGTGTTTTACACACCCCTATACTATACATATATATATTATATATATTATTCCACTGTATATATACATTATATTACTCCACTGTACTCCACTGTAATGCAGAACAGTAGTACAGTATCATTATTGTATGTAGTAAGTGGTACATGCACACTGTCATGGATCTAAAACATTTTTTTTGTAAATATTGAAGAATAGTGGTACATACATACAGTGCTGCAGAATATTATGGTACTAAGTAATAATAATAATCTTTCTTCAGAGAGCCATACATTCATACAAAAAATGCATGCTCATTGCAAAAGAACTCTGCAGCGTCACCTACTGGTCTGATACAATATTTTGTCAATATCTTAACTGAACACCTGTCAAGCACTTGAATACTGAAAAAACTGGAATCTCCCTAACAGCCCAAATGTCTTGTGATAAACAAGGTCTCATGACGATTTAAGATATACCTACATTGCTCTAAATATGGCATTTTAAGCAAAT
This sequence comes from Spea bombifrons, assembly GCF_027358695.1. Lineage (NCBI taxonomy): Eukaryota > Metazoa > Chordata > Amphibia > Anura > Pelobatidae > Spea > Spea bombifrons. Next base: position 94,448,641 of record NC_071089.1, on the reverse strand, counting down.
AAACCATTTTTTTCAATGAACATCCCAAGAGTTAATCAGCTCCTCCATATAAATTGCAAGTGGGATAGTCCCAAGACTCCCAACCATAGCAGGTTTCCCCCTTTGAAACCCAAATCCCTTTGTCTTATTTTCCTTCTCTGATCTCCCTCTTTTCTAGGCACTCAGAATATTAGCTAGGCACTTAGAATGAGTGTATCAGAGTGTTCCATAGAACTAAAAGTCACAATAATGTCTACAGAAAAAGCAGATGTGTTTACATAGCACATTTTTTAAAGAAGGCATTTGATCGTTTACTGGACACCTTAAGTAAATAATTATATCAGAAAATCACAAATAGTGGTCAGAAAATGATATAAAAAGTTACACTAAAGACGTGCTCCTACCAAATCTCCTAAAACAAAAGTGACCGTTCTTAGCCATTTTGAATAATGCAAGGCAGGCTATAATGAACATTTTTCCATTTTCATAAAGCTGCTAAAATCTGTTGTGAATTCTCTTAAAGTGAATTGTTACAAATACAATGATTACATCAGAGTACAGGGTGTGGAAGAACGCTGTTTAGTATATGTTAGCTTTATGCTAGCTTTTTTATTAATTATATGATGGAGTTAATTGTATAGGATTCTAACATTACTAGGTTTACTGCTTGGTTCATTACCAGCTTTGCTAGTACCATGTTATTGGGAGTAATAAACAAGCTCCTACCGTTTATGTTCTTGGAGAGTCTCATTATCTCACAGCAGTGCATTTGAACCATAGGCATATACCTATTAATTTCTACCAAAAGGGCACCTGTCAGTTCAGTGCAAACAACTTCTATTCCGCTGATTATATTGACCCTGACTCTCATCTTTCAATCATTAAAAGCTTGCTTTATAGTATTGAACTTATTTACTTCAAAGAACATTTTATGTGTGTGACTTTATTTTCTATACTTTTCCTGAAGGTCAGCCAGCAATGAAGTATATTTACCTTGGTATATGATGTTGCTTTATTGCTTTTGCTGATTGCTGCATGTTATATAGGAAAATGGTAATAACTTCTAGGAAAAAAACAAATTAAACATCTGCTAAGAAATATTAAGAAATTATTCATATGTACTCATCTATTCTTTCACTCTCCCTAAAACGTACCTTTAAACCCATCTCCCAAATGGCTCACTTTTTTCCTCCTCCTTTAAAATGTATGTTAATCACCTGTTTATTCCATTATCTACTGTATAATTAGTGTTGCCACCTCATGCCCCTGATCCTTCTGCCTTTTTTAACATTTCCTCTCTCAGATGTGGGCATCTGCTATGTGCAATCTGCTATTAACCCAACCACTCATAAAGATAGACACACTCTGGGGGTGAGAACTAGCTAGTGTATGCACATTGTTGTGAGAAATTATTTGCACCTTCCCTATTCCTTCATTATTTGCTTATTTGTCACATTTAAATTTTTTTTCAGATTATCCAATTAATTTTAAGACAAAGACAAGATGAGTAAACAGAAAATGCAGGTTTTATATGATCATTTCATTTATTGAAGGTAAAGAGTTAATCAAAACCTAAATCACCCATGTAAAAAACAAATTGCCCCCCTAATAACTGGTTGCACCGCCCTTGGCAGCAACAACTGTAATCAAACATTTGTGATATCTGCTAATCAGTCTTTTACATAGCTGTGGAGGAAGTTAGGCCTACTCTTCTCGGCAGAACTATTTTAATTCAGCCACATAGGATGGTTTTCAATAGACTTGGGCGCCGGCCAACTCTTCGCGTTCGTCTTCGCGGGGGGGAAAATCTTCAGATTCTGCGAATATTCGCCCGTTCCTGTGTTCGGTTCGGGCGGATATTTGTGTACATTCTTTGTGTTATTTTTTTCCGTTTTTTGTAGAAGGGGTTAATACGGGGTTAACACGGCACGGACTACGCAGCAGCTTTGGCGCCAGGATTTTAAATGTCCGGACGAGCAACCAATGAAGTACACCTGCACTTCATTGGCTGATGTCAGACGAGCCCCCTGCTGGCGACCAATAGAGTCACCCGTACAGACTTGTAAAATCATGGTCCAGCAACTTGGCTGGCAGAGACCACTGGTCTCCCTGCTCCAATAGTGAAAGGTCTGTACAAGCGACTTTATTGGTCGTTCGTACGGACTTTTAACTGTTGGAGCAGGGAGACCAGTGGTCTCTGCTGGCCAAGTTGCACCAAGTTAACCCCTGACAGCGAACCTACGAATTTCCACTCCCGTTATCTACGCAGCATCGCAGGGGTTAACAGGAGCGGAAATCCGTAGGTTCTGGTCTATGCTAGAGGAGGACCCTGCAGGAGACCAATAAAGTCGTTTGCACGGCCCCTTAACCCCTGACGGCGAATTTACGGATTTCCGCTCCCGTCTACCCCTGCGATGCTGCGTAGATAAGGTAGGCCAGATGGGAAAGGGACCAGGGAGATTAGTAGACGAAGAGAAAGATGAACACGAAGATTCTTCGTTTTGTGCGTCTAAGTGTACGTTTTACTGCCGCTATCTTAGTTTCTTCGGAACCAACAATGAAAACGCACTCTTCATGTTCTTTTCATGTTCGCCGGAAGATGAATGCACAAGTCTAGTTTTCATGCATGAACTGCCTTTTTAAGGTCATACCACAGCATCTCAATCGGATTTATGTCAGGTCTTTCAGAAGTCCATTTCAAAAACTTGTTTTTGTTTCTTTTGAGCCATTCAGAGATGGACTTGCTTGTGTGCTTTGGATCATTGTTCTGCTACATAATCCAAACACACTCGAGCTTTAGGTCACGAACTGATGGCCGGACATTCTTCTTCATGATTTTCTGATAGAGAGCAGAATTCAAGGTTCCATCAATTATGGGTAATTGCCCAGGTACTGAAGTAATAAACAGCCTCAGATCCTTATACTACCACTACCGTGTTTAACAGTTGGTATGATATTCTTATTGTGGAATGCTGTGTTAACCTTATGCCAGATATAAAGGGATCCAAACTTTCATTTCTGTCGTTTTTTTTTTTTAATTGAACATTGTTCTTAACCGAGGCAAATAAAATGTTAGTTGGGTTCTTTTGTGACCTCCTGGAAGAGACATTGATGCACTCTTGAAGCACAAAAACTGAAGATCAGAATTGAAAGATAATTTAAACAATTCTATGCTTCCAACTTTATAGCACCAGTTTGGAGAAGGCCCTTTCCTGCTGCAGCATGCCTGTGCCCCAGTGCACAAAGCAAGGTCTATAAAGATGTGGTTTGATTAGGTTAGTGTGGAGAAACTTGAAGGACCTGCACAGATCCCTGATCTTAACCCCATTGAACACATTTAGGATGAATTGGAATAATGATTGCTATTTAAACTGAAGAAAATCCATGCACTTTTAGCTAGTAAATGTTGGAATTCAAACTGATTGTAGAGAACTTTCATTTATGCAGATAACATTAAAAAATACAAGAAGCTTCATATGTTTCACACTTGGGTGCTTAATTTTAAGCTGGCTGTTAGGCAGGCCTTCTCGTCCAGCATAGGTGCCTGGCCTCACAAATGCTCTTTTGGCTGAATGGGCAGAAATTCCCACAGACACACTCCAAAATCTTGTGGAAAGCCTTCCCAGAGGAGTGAAGGCTGTTGTAGTCACAAGGGGAGGGGGACCCCATATTAATACTTAGGGTTTTGAATAGGATTTCCAACAAGCTATCCAACAAGAGTTTTGGTCATATAGTGTATATTCTGGGCCCCATATGAACCTACAATTGCAACTGCCTTTATACTCATTGAGCAACAGGTACATGGGACACCCAAACAGAAGTTTTTCACAGAAGTTGCACACACATGGAATTTTTACACTCCAGCAGTAAAGAGGTTTTGAGCAATATTGGATATGTGGTCGGCCTAGTAGAGACCAGCTTTAAAATCACAAGGTGACTAGTAAAATATTAAAACAATAAGTAAAAAACAAGAAAAATTTAAATAGCTAAAAAATTATACAAATGTGGTAACATTTAAAACTAATTATGCAGGGATGTCACCATCAGGGGGACCATTCATTTCCAACAAAATAAAAACATTAAAAAAGTTTATTTTTATGAGCAAGTGCTAAAATTAGTGCTGTATGTTCCCAAACATCCTGACATGGAAAGAGTTAAAATACTAGCATTTCAAATACCCAAGAGGTGTCTACTTTCAAAATGAATGGTTTCATGAGGTATATTGGAGTAGCCGGGCTCAAAGATGTCCCAAATAGGGCATAGGCAAAGACTGACCAAAATGAAAAGAAAAGCGCACTTTCCAAATGTGGCCTTTTAGCCCCAAACAACCAGACAAACCCATGCATGGGTGGTATTACTGTACTCAAGAGATTTTGCTGAACATATATTAAGTTGTTGTTTGACAGTGACATATACCAAAAGCTGTAAGTTCACAACTGAAGTACAATGGATGTGGTAAAAAAACACACAAAAAAAATACCACCACAAAAGCTGGCGGTAAAATTAGTGCATGAAAGGGTTAAAAACCACCATATGAAATACCCTGGGGTGTCCAGTTTCCAAAAATATATGATTTGACGGGGTAAATTGAACTGACCAGCTTCAAACCTTTCCCAAATAGGACATGGTGGCAGAAGGACCATATGTCACAGTTCCAAGTTAAAAAATACTTCCCAAAACGCTACTTGTACTTATTGCCCTATAACTTGCAAAAAAGCAATAAAAACATTGAGTATTTCTAAGCGCAGTACAAATAGTAGAATCTATTTTGCAAAAGAAAAATTATTAATAGTAAGCAATAATAAATAGGGGATCTGAACCAAATCTTCTTTGACACAAACATAGAGATTTTTAAGGCAATTATGAGCAAAAGTGTTTTTATTATTTTTAATAGCTTTTATTTTCATATGCTTATCATATCTATAATTATAATACTGTATGGTATCACATAGGTGTTTTTGAATGGTATACGTTGAATTCTTGCTTTATTTTGTGTATTATTTGTAGAGCATTCTGGGATTTTTAGTTTACCAACAGATGAAGATTATCTGCTGACTAAAAGGGAGTTTTGTTATCCACAAGATTTTTCGTCTGCAACAGAGATGATTTCCACATCCTGACACACCCTGGCTGGTGTGGTTATGTTTTTTTATTACGTGAGATATAAAATCCAATATATATATTAATAAATGTTACATAAACTTTGAATTTATTTTAGGTAAATTCTACACAATTTATTTAGTTATATGTACTTAATAAAGATAATTACTAAATTAGATAATGATTAACATTAGTAGGTAGTCAGTTTGATATTGTGAACTGGCATACTTGTTTGAAGACTACAGATATTATGGTAATCCACTAGGTGGCACACTCTGACTTCTAGAATACACATGACTCCAGAACACCTACAGATGATTTTTGTATTTGTAGTTTGCATTAGTCTTTTGCATTGGCATTCCTGGTTTATGTTACTTTTCCATTTCTATAGCTGTATGTTCATAGCCTGTATAATGTGAATACCTCCTAACATTTCAAAGGGGCAAATTGCTCCAAAGGGACAATTGTTTTAGGTGTGTCCTTAGAAGTGTAGCTGGTTTTACAGGAACTTTTGGTGGTTTTGACTATTATTTAGCTATTTATGTAATTGACACTTGGAAGAATAACATAACAATTCATTAGCAGTTGACTCTAATGTATTGGTTTGTCTTAGACGGTTAGTTATAGTTTTGTCATACTGAATGTATGTTTTGTAGGAAGAACTGCATAAATTGTTTATGCTATATAAATAAAAAAGTATAATAATTATAATAATAATGATAATAATAATATTCACCAGCATTCTTATTCCCTAAATAATGTAAATCATTGCAGCCTCTCACTACGTGTATGCATTCTGTATGACGCTTTTAAAGCACCAGTGTCCACTGTACAAAGCTGGATATACTAACTAGGTTAAACCATTTATAGCATGCATAGCATACTACGATATGGATATGATATGCGTACAACATGTAAGATTAACAAAAAGAAAGCTAAACACCAGTATTGCATAGTATTCAGTTGCATTCAATAACCATTTGAATGTATAGTTTGCAACAATATATATATATATCCTCTGAAAAGGCTATTATTTGAGGTAAAGTATATAATTAATGTAGAGGGCATCTATGATCTGCTCTGTGCCTGAAAAATAGGCCCTACCCAAAGGAGCAATGCATTTTTTCCTTTTATCAAAACCGATGATTGTTTGGGAACGCCTTTTCTCAGCCGAAGGGTGTGGCACGGACATGTTTTTCAAGTACATTCACAGCTACAGATGATGAATTAATTCCATAAAATGAATGATTGTTTCAAAGCAGCATCCAAGATACTTGTTTTGATTTCCCCCAAAACACTATATCGCAACCTTATCCCCTACCGTAAAGCTTTCCTGCTGTCCCTCATACCCCTCACACAACAGTATCCAGCAGCGCACCACACTCACAACAACATTATCTACAAGCCCTCCACCGAATCCTCCCCTTGTACATAGCGCTAGCCCACAGCTTTTTTTGTTACAGCATGCTTGAGTTAACAATAAAAAAGCCCCCTTTTTGTGTGCTTTCTTAAAACTGCATAATTAAAATATCCAAAAAGAAGAGGACACACAGCTGCAAGCTGTCACTTGTTTTAGATCACTAGCAGGAAAAAAGTGTAATATATTAAACACCAATTGCTTGTGCTTTTTCGGGGTTAAATACTATTTAAGCATGTAACTACCAGAATAAAAAAAGCTGAAAGCTTAGACTAGGTGATCTTTATATTATCCATATGCGGTGAAGGACTAAATAAATACTTGCAGACATTCTACGCATACAATCTTTAAATAACAAATGTCGTACCCTGAGAATGAATATAAAGCTTTGGGATGCCACAATGATTTACATTAAAGGTGGAGGACAGGCATAGAAGCAAAGGTCATAAAATTAACCTTAGAAAAAAGCCTTAGATTTGGAGTTGGATTCTTCGACAAGCACAACACTGTTGTCACAGACAGCAAAATCAACCAATCCAATGAACAAAATGTGAATAAGCAGGTATATTCAAGCATTATGTAGGGGAGATAAAATGAGTAGTACTAGTAGTAAGTATTCACTATTCAGTGATTACAGGAAGGAAGCTGTGCCTACTATGAGATTAGTATAGAGCTGTGTCCAACAAGCGAGTACAGAGTAGAACTTGTTCTCTAGGCTATTCATTGGCAGTGTTTGGATAATTCACATATAGAACTATATTCATCAAAAGATTATGGTCATTCGAACATTCGAAACTTATTAATAGTAAGCAATAACAAAAATGGGATCTCAACCAAGTCTTCTGTGGCACAAACATCATGCCTAAAGGGAAGGTTTTTAAGGCATTTGTGAGCGGAAATGTTTTTTGGGGCTCTTATTATTTTTTTTAGCTTTTATTTTTATTTAGTTATCATATAGCCATATAATTATAATACTGTGTGGTAGCACACAGTTCAGGTGTATAATTTCTGTTTTAAAGAGTGAAGTTTAAATGACGATAACAAAATATGTTTCTTGAATTTAACCCAGTCTTCAGAACCGCAAACAGGTGAAGAATTCTGTTAATCCTTGTCTAAACTCCAGTAGTTTAATGATTTTTTTGTTAAATGAGTTAAATTAAATGCCTGTGCTCAAACTAGGATATCCAATTATTGTGGACTGTTTGCAACCCTCAAGGACTGGAATTCTCCACCCCCGGTATATCCTATTTGTGGCTTTTCATTTTAATTTGTAATAAATAGCAAAATATATAACGTATGATATAGAGCATAGCACTGGAACATATGTTGACAATATTTTGTTAATCCATAATTGTACATTTTCAACAGATTGGTCACATTTACATGGAATCTGGTGTTTCTATTCCTATGTGTCCAGTTTCCAAATAAATGCTTAAGTATAAGGGTTCACCCCGTTCTGAGTTATTTCTGAACTATCTATTTCGCATGCAGATAAACATTTATGTATAATCAATTCCTGATTACCTTCCCCAGTCAGCTTTATAGGGTGATATTTTGTAAAAAGAATCAAGGTTTCCAAAATTATAATTAACAGATGTTTACAAAAACAACAAACAAAAGTTCTTTCCATAAATTCTAATAGTAGAGGATAAGAAACTGTCAGGAATTATCTTTAGAGAAATCCACACTCCTCCCAACATACAATAAGGCAATTAGGAGTTGTAATTGTTTTAAGTTAGCGAATTCAGTACAGGAAATCCTCCTAGTGAAAGAGTACAATAGTTCTTTAATTTTTCCAGTGTATCTACAAGCCAGTAAAAACAAACATTATCCTGTTATACTCTATCCGTGTGATAAACAATATGCTTGAATATTAACTATGTGAACTACCAAATAAAAGAAACAGTAAATGTTTGCACATATCATGAATGACTTGAACACAATTTATATCAAGCATCCTAAAAAATATGATGTGCCCCTAAATTGAAGATAGAATTATTCAAAGTCCACTTATCAGACATGGGTTGGTCCAAAGCAAACATATTTAAGGGGGACCAATCTGTAATGGTTCTCATAGAAAAACAGGATTGGATGGCCGATAAGAACTATTCGGCCCATCTAGTCTGCCCATTTTTTTCTGCACTCAGTCCTTGGACTTGAGATCAGTGTCTCCCCCCAGCTGGCCCAGGATCCCCACTGCAAGTGAAGAACTATTCCTTTCTCCCTGGAAGATGGCAGTCAGAGGCCCTGAGTGTACTGCATGATGAGAAATAAGTGGAAGCTCTCTGCCATGAGGACATTTGATTATGTGGCATTCGGATGGGCTCAAGAATGCAGGCCATGATAAATGTTAGGCCTGGACTGGCCTTCTGGCACAATGGAAAAATGCATGGTGGGCTGCTGCCCGACGTCACCATACATTAACCCAAACCAGCGGCAGATTGGGTGCTGTAGCTTGCAAACCATAGCTGAATATGGCTGGCCACATGCTAAACGAACAGAAAAAAGTTACGTGCCGCCACATGCAGGGCCGGCCCGACAATGGAGCCGAGTGGGGCAACTGCTCCAGGAGGCACTTTTGAAGGGGCGGCACTTTGGTTTTCGCTTACCAAGTTGTCCGCTCAGCGCCCCTCTCTCTCCTCTGTGAGCCCTCTAGCTCGGCTTGTAATGCTGAGCGCCGGAAGATGACATCGGCACCAAGACCGAGCAGGGAGACTCGCCGCAGGACTGCTGAAAGGTAAGTACAAGGGGGGGAGGAAGGGTAGATAATAGGGAGGGATGGAGAGGAAGGGTGGATAATGGGGGTGGCGGCAGGGACGGAGGGAGAGGAAGGGTAGATAATGGGGGGGGCAGCATTTTAAACTTCGCCCCAGGCGGCATTTTGTCTTGGGCCGGCCCTGGCCACATGTATATAACTGGTCTACAGAAAACCTCTTCTTCAGCATTGTTCATTACGATCAGAATTGTGTACATAGGGGGTTCCTTTATATATATCCCAACAGGTGCAGTTTATTTTCAGGTAAATTAATATTTTTCTTTTCATCAGCTAAATGTTCTCTTTGTTATCGATGGTTATTGCCTAAAGCCTGTGCAAATCCCTCGATTGAAACCTGGAATAGCACAGTAATGGGTATATAGAAAGCAGTGTTTAAAAATAAATTAAATAAAACCATTATATACTTCTAAATGCCTTACTCAATTATGTAAATAGTGATCAGTATGTAATATCTGCATGTGTTATTATTCCACAACATTCCAGATGCCCAAATAATGACACCACTGTTGAAGGTATAGGGGTGGGTGAAGTTGGACCACCAACTTCACCAATGAGATGGCCACATGAGAACTGAGATAGTAACAACAGAGATCGATAATGATTTCACTACGTTGTGGGTCAGTCTGGGTAGGTCAAAGGACTTGCCCACTGTCTGACAAAGCAAGACAAAAAGGAGACATAATAGAACAAGTGATCACTTTAACATACAATAAGTAAATATATAACCTCAAAAGTCATTAGTATATTTTCTACTCTTTATGACAAACATTTCAAATTGGTTTAATCAGTGCTTATCTCTTCAGCTTCTAAAAATGTGTATTATAAGGAATAGTTTATCTTAGCAAAGGAGACTCGCTAGTCTTTAGACTCATTTCTATAGGATCTCTGTTCCCTGTTACCAGGAAAACATTACATTAGGAAATAACCTGGCCTTCACTACTTGGGTTTTACATTTATAGTTCCACAGAAATCTAGTTCCAAGAAAAGCCTTGGGGATAGGAGATATTTCTTCTTTGGACTCCAGTTCCCATCATGCTACGCCAGCACTTGAGTTTGTGTCATCAACATTTCAGATGGATATTGTTCACATCAGCTGGAGTGTTATGGGTTGTCTGTTCCTGGACAAGATATCAAATATGTGACCGGGCCAAGGTGTGTACACATTTGAGGTCAAATAATATAAATGATGAATAAAACTACTGTCGTTGTAGCAATAAACATGACCGGGACTGCTGAAATCCCCACCCAAGATTAATTAAAACCAGCTTTTGTGTTTGAAGTGGAAATTTCTTGTTACAGATACTGTATTGTTGCATATTTTTAAATGGTTTTCAGAAGTGTATTTGTTTTTCCCTATAACAAAGGAGAATTCATGATTATTATTTATTGTTTTATATAGCGCCATCAAATTCCGTAGCGCTGTACAATGGGTGGACAGGACACAACAAGTAGTATGTAACATAACAATTTGACTTACAGAGAGAACAGGTGAGGAGGGCCCTGCTCAAACGAGTTTACAATCTAGAGGATTTGTGAAGACAAACCTCCTAACATGTATAAAGTATATTAAAACATCTCAACTATTTATTAATATGTTTATAACAGTCATAAAAAATGGTGTCAAGAATATATTACATGCATTAACCCACTGAATTTGTCAGTTTAAAAATTGGCACTAGATTTGTTTGGGAGATATTTAGTTTTTAGAATTTTACTATAGAAATGTAGAGATCTGAGATTTCATTTTTAATTATATTATTTATTTTCATGGGTATGTTCCACATATTTTTCTATATTGTTGTTTAGATAAGAAATGTAGGGACAAGCCGGTCCAAATTATTCAAACAGACTAAGTTATAGAGAAGGAAATGTCAAATTTTTTTACCTTTTTCTATGGCCCAATAAAAGGTATCAACTTCAATTAAAGACTCTTGCAGGACTAATGCAGGAATAATAGCGTTCTCTTAAATAGCCCCAAATATCAGACAAAAAAAGTAAAAATTCAGCATACTTCAAAAAGCACAAGTTTATTCAAAAGCCAATAAAAGCCTAATATCATTTTGTCCTTAAGCATAAGGCCTTGATCATTTTGCAACCCCTCCCTGATGAAGGCCTTATGCCTGGCCTGATGAATGCCAAAATGATCATAGGGGACTTTTGTTACTTTATGGGCTTTTGAATAAATTTATGCTTTTTAAAGAGAGCGTGCATAATTTTACCGAGGTTCTCATGCCTATGTCAGGTACAGGTGCTGGACATTTAACCCCCCCCCCCTGAAGCCTCACAATCAGGGAGATAACTGAGGGAAAAGGCAGTTCCCATGTTCTCCCAGGACAAGAAGAGGCCCCGAAGAGACAAAACGTGACCCAAGTTTGCCTGGCCTGGCCTGGCCTGGACCCATGGGTGCTGTCTGGTAGAGGTTTCCAGAGCCTTGCTTAGCTAGGTCTGGCTGGGAGGCTTTATTTAGTGAGCGTGAAGGTTAAGCCAGTAGGAGCTAGGTTTTATTTTTATAATTTTGTTTTGCAGGTTTCACACGTACATTTATCCATCAAAAAGGAGCGTCACTTACGGTTCATATTGTTAATTGTTATTATATTGGTGTTTTTACCTTATATGGAAGATTTTTTCATTTTGTTCTGACTAACAGAAAAGTGTTACATTTACTAAAAGTGGCTACAATAAATCAGCCTCTTTATACTGCTGTTTATATATTTTGCTATGAAGTTTTATACTAAACTACAGTGAAACCTTAAATAAAACACGAAACAGCTTCTTTCAAATACTTTGTTGAGCTCTAGTTTGGTTTCTAAAAAAAACAACAAGGAATAGATATGTTTCAAGAAAAAAAACATTTGTTTTATTAAAATATGCAAAGTTTATATAATGTGCTGAAGCCGCATTGAATGACTTGTTTTTGTAAGTCTTCTTGAAATAAACATATTAACTAGAATGGTGTGTTAAGGCCCATATTTTCCCTTGTTTCAAAGTAAGACAAACTGAAATAGCTGCATTAGTCCAAAAGAGTCCTTAGTTGAAGTTGATACCTTTTATTGGGCCATAGAAAAATATGTGAAGTTACTTAACCCCTTAAGGACAATGGGCGGTCCCGAAACCCATTGAAAACAATGCATTTTGAGCCCGTACATGTACGGGCTTTGTCATTAAGGGGATAAGCTCTAAGGTTTTTTTTTTTAACAATTTACACAGTGCTTCATACAATAAATCCATTCAAAAAGTATGATAAAACTAAGATTGACAGACTAAGATACTAATTTTTTTTTAAAGAAACATACACAATGACCACTTCACATTATATCACCTTATTTTACTCCATCGATGGCATCATTTTGCTCTTTTCTAATCACTCTACCATTAACCTGCTAAGGTGGGCACATGCCTGTGTTGTTTAACACTGTTTAGGTGACAAATTCTCCATAACCACTTTTCTCAGCCAATATTGTTAGGTATGTGTTTACCTGAGATAGATTCACACTTCTTATAATAGCATATTACACGGTGCTTGTTTATATTACTTCACTGTCTATTTCAATAATCTAATGATTAAGACTTACATCAGTAATGTGTTATGGATTTACAACATTCCAATGTTCTGAAGCATCTCAACTCATTGCTTGGAAAGGGAATAACGATTGTTATAATCACATAGCAAGGGCACTGGCTTTCCTTCAATGGTATTGCTTTTCATCCTAATCATGTAAATCCAGAATGCAGAGCTTGGCGACGTAGGCAAGCAAGATCAATGGAAAAATATAAAGAGAAACAATGCATAGAAATCAGAGCTGATCGCATGAGAGGAGACATCATTATGTGGTATAGGCTACAAAGCATACGCCATCATGATATAACGCCTAAGATATATATATATATATATATATATATATATATATATATATATATATACATATACATATATGTGCCTTCTAGTTTGTCTGTTTCTCTGTCTGACTAGTATGTCTACCTATCCGTGTTTATAATGCCCACCATTATCATTTAAGATTTTAACAGGGAACTAAGAGGCCAATAAACATTGAAAAGGCTGATGTTAGCTGATCAGGTACTGTATATATCCAGCTCCATGCTACGGCGAGGAAACTATAACACAGGGCTAAAGACAAAATGTTCAGTTCACTGGTAATATTTTGATTTAAAGTGTCTTTTTGTTTAAAAAGAAACATCATACAAATTACCAAGAAGCCATTTTACATTCATTTGTTTTGCTGATGAAGTCTTAAATCTTTAACAAATATATTCCATTTAGCAATACACATAATCATTCTTAAATATTCAGTTGGCATACATTCTTTCATGACCCATACTTTTAGATTTGGAGCAAATTCTTTGATGATGGAGCACTAGCTGTTATTTTAGAAAAATATTGTTGTGTGCACTGCGCCTCTCACCACACCAGCTAGTTGTCTCAACCAGAAATAAAGGTTGTTATTTTAGGTTGTATTTGTGTTTCATACTGCCAATGTAATATGATGTAATAAGCGAGGTACATGATCTCTCATTAGCTCTACACCTACTCCAACCAGTACTGGGCTCTCACCATTGGACTGCTCACCAAGATTCTGCTGCTTTCTCTCTCTTCTCCTCCCCTGTGCTCTGCCTTCACTTCCCTTCCCATGCCCCATGGCAATCCTATCTTTCCCTTATCCACCCCTGTGTGGTGCCTTCTCTTACCTCCCCTCCCATACGCAGAGCCTTATCTCCCCATCCCCTGCAGTGCCCCCACCCTTATGCAGCGAGTTCTCTGTCCTCTGCTTCCCTTTGTGCCATTTCTTCCCTCCATGCCCTTCCCTAGTGCAGTGCCTTCTCATTACTCCACCCAACCACTTCTGCTGAGAGGCTGGTCCATATATCTAGCACCATCTCAGTAAAGTAACATTTCCTTGCTCTACTTTTAGACTATGATGTCTTGTTATAACAGTTCCTCTCTTTTGATATAAACTTCCATCATGCACTTTATTAAATCCCTTTAAGAATTTAAATGTTTCTATCGTATCTCCTCTCTCTCTCTATCTATCTATACACACTGAGATCCCTAAGTATTTCCTCATAATTTTTATCCTGCAAACCATTTACCAGGCCACATGTGGATGCTAAACCATTCACTGGTCCTCCAGGTATCACCACTTCATCTCAGTCCCCTTTTGTCTATCTCAGAACAATTTGTTTATCCTAATCTAAGCCCCATATCCCAGCTCGCTCAATCCTTGATAGCAAACTAAGTGCAGTGGCTCTTGGATTCTGGGGTGACCTTCTATGTGCATTGCCTCTTTTATGCCGCTTAAATATATTGTTTACTTGATTATAGGCAAACTGTAGATGCCTCTAAATTTCTAAATAAAAATCTGGTTTGCAGAAATATTTTAATCATAGGCTGTTTAATAGTCTTTTTTTTGAGGGAAAAGATGAAGCTCATGCTCATGCCAATACAATAAAACACATCACAAGACCGCTGAATGTTGGCTTTCTAACAGTATTGCATTAGAGATAAAAGTTAAGCAAAGAGTTCTTATGAGGTGTTATGAAATTTAATACAATCAAGTTGGACATATTTTCATTGTTCTCATCTTTAAATCTCTACAGTCGAGTGCATAATGAAAAGGAACAGGGTACAAAGTAATCAAGCTATTTATTGAATATATTTGGTAATAGCAATCTGGAAAAACAAGAAAGCATTGTGTGTCATGTATTGTATGCAGCAAAGGTGAAAATACATGTACCTATTTGTTCAAGACATTTTTCCAATTGCTAAACACTTGGCCTATGTAGATTACTTTGAATAGTAGCCACAAACAAACTTGCTCTTTGTAATGTAATCAATCTTAGGATCCAAATTGGCTGGATTAAGAAGCGTCAATAGTTGGGGCTGGACTCTCAATGACAAGGTAGCCCTGGCCCTTTGAGGCCATCGAAGTAAGTGCACCTGAAGGCTTGATATGCATGGCACGGTGCAGCCAGCCATATTCACTACAGCATCCACTGCCACTCCAATGTAGGGCACCAATGACCAGCAGCCCACCGGGTTTTGCTCGTATGCCAGGTGGCCAGTCCTAGTTTTGTTATAGTGGACCGGGTTACAACAAAACCCATACATTATATTACTGAGATGGGGTCCCCAGGCCTAGTAACCAAAATAATTAAAAAAATAATATCAGCTGTTAATAAGAAAGACAAATTGACAATAACAAGAACACGTTACGTCATATTAGTACAGAAAGACTAATTGGTATACATTATACCAATGTATAAACCGCTGTGTATGCTCAATGTATTCATGTAAGTTGTGTTTTTGGAATGGCAGGCTAACTTTAAATAAAAATACAAAATGTCATATTACCTGAACGGAAATGACTAGTGAATGAAAAGGGATATTATGTCACTCTACGTAGAGAAGGGACCGCTTTGACATTTTATTTTTTCATAGATATAGTCCAGGATCCTGCTATGACTTCTTAATGATGCAAAACAGGATTTATGTTCTTGGCACAAGAATGACGAACTTTGACAACAAAAAAGGTCTGTATGGAAAAGTACTAGGGGACGTGTGTTGGACAGTTTTCCTATTCTAGCCTTTCACACTGAAGGTGAACCAGTTACTAATGGAAACACAACATTACATGGACTTTGGTACAAGATGGATTAATATTTACGGCATCTCCTTGTTGTAATCACTGGTAAGACCAGAGATGTAAATGGTCTGTAAGCCACAAATGAGCATGTTCCTATAAGAATAAAAACTGTTGTTCTAAATGTGCTGAATGTAATAATAATTTTATTTCAATATGAAGCACTAGAACTTAGTGTTTAAAGACCCAAACCCTTACTAAAAATCATTCTAATCATATAGCATTGTGCGTCAATCTCAATTTTCCCAGGGCTTCTTATTTTATTTACCTATTTTAAACATTAAATAAAATAACAGATCTGCTAAGATTTATTTGCATAACACAATGCTTTATCTAAGTGGAACAGCACCTTTAGGATTACAAATGGAGCACTGTGGTTACCATATGAAGCCGTTTTCTTCTTCCAGCCAAATCACTCCTGCTTATTAGTCTGAAATTCACATACTTCACCTCTAAGTGCTACGCTGTCACTGACATTTTGTCTTAATGCATTTCTCTGTTTAATCTTAGTTTAAAAAATGATCCATATACAACATAATGAAGCATGGTGTAGGCTTGACTAAATATTACTCTTTTGTTTGCCAAGAAGTAACAATACGCCCTGTGGTTGTTTTTTTCTTTCATTAAGTCAGTTATATGATCCTTGTGCACCTTACTGTATCATAAGGTACAACACATTTATAAACATTGAAACAAAACGACTTCATCATAACAGGAAAAAAATGAAATGTTTACGTTCTTGTGAAAAGTATGTTCGCATCGCAGGTCTGGCCAGTGTCAGTTGTTAGTTGTTTGTTGGCACATGTTTATTTTAAACTGGGCAGTAAAAATGACCAAATGCCATCTAGCCTTAAAGGCTGGACTCAGGATTTAAGTCATCTGTGTATGTCTTAAAATATAAATGCTATTTATTCTGCATCCCCAGACAGATCTGTATAATCTCTCAAGAAATGTTATTCTTTCTTTTAACAGTCCAATATAATTTATGCTGAAAATATTGGTTTTAGGAAAACTTGATGCCTTAGGAACACTGACTCCTCTATAGAGGTGCAGTATGCAGTGGTTATGGATGGGAACTCTCATTTTCACTGATTTTTTTTTTTTTTTAATGAAAATGCTCTTTCAACTATTGGATTTTTGTTACCCCATCACCTTTGTTTTTTCCCTGTTTCACATACAGTCGGCTAGACAAGTGCATTCTTCCGAATTTTACATTTACCAAAATTTGTCAATTTCATTAATTTGTACAAATGTCTGAAAATGAGGAGGGAACCCCAACAAAACAAATGTAAATGGAGCAGAAAGCACCCAGTTTTCATTTCTATTTTGTTGTTTTTCTCACTCTCTATCATGCTCTCTCATACTCTCTCTCTCAATGTCTCCCTACCTTCTCCGCCAACTGCGTCCGTGTCCCTGTCTCCTTTTCTGCAATGTTGCTTCTTTTCTTGCCTCTTCTTGTTTTTCTCTCTTGTGTATTGTTTCTTAGTCCACTTCTCCTCACTGCTCAGTTAACCTGGCCTCCTAGAGTATTTGCCCGAACCAAAACACAGGAACGGGCGAATACAAAATGTATTGAGTAATTTAACTCTTTTTTTGTAATTAAAACCATGCAGCGTGAGTATGTCTTTTGGTGGGGTCAAATGCAACTACAAAACAATAAAGTACATCTTTAGCTTCCCTGAAACCCTATGTTTTACAATTATACACACTGAACTCATATAGTAGTGTTCTCAAAGTAAAATTAAGAACACATGTATTAGAAACTTACTTTAGAATTATATATTATAGCATAATTCTTCCGTCACATTACATTCTATCTCTACCTAATTGTTAAGTTGCTGATTGTTGCTAATTGGTTCAGGCAGCCTTTGTTAGGGTAGGTATGCAGAAGAGAAGTACTGCAAGCTTGGGAAATCGATAATACCACTTGTGTTAAAATCAGGCCATATTCGGTCAAATCTAGTGGTGATTTTCAGGAGGGACGTGTTACAGTAGGTCACCTCTAGTCACAGTACAGAATTTTCAGCAAAAATATCTAATTGCAACGCAGACGCAGAAGTATCGCATCCAAAAAAAATCTGCCTCTCCCTTGCAGATCTATTTCAGTTTTATGAAACATTTGTAAATAATAATAACAGTTATTTATATAAATAAATATCTAATTATTTAGAACAGATATAGTATTATTATTAGCATATATTCTTATTAATAATATTATTATATATTAATAATTATATATAGCACCATCATATTGTACAGAGCCTTAGATTGGAAGGCATACATTAAAATGAAATATATTCATCTAATTGACAATATTTAACTCAAGTTAGGTTGTGTTTAAAGCCAACTAGAATAATATTCATTTTATTATAATGGCCACAAATATTTAGGCCAACACAATTCTGATAAATTGCCCCTAAACCTTTCACTATTCCATTTGCTTAAGAAAGAATTGCAAGTGGAATGGTAAATGATAGTTATAATTTTTTTTCTAGCTTTATAATCTTTAAAGATGAGTATGATTTTTTTATACTTCAAACCAGAACAAGATCTTATGTACCGTATAGTAACATTTTCTAAAACTTAAGGAACCAATTTACGTTTTTATTTTTTAAAATGCACCTGAAGAGTTTGGTAATTGCAGTTTTTTTTACAGCCTTTGGTAGAGATAAACATATAATTGGCCCTGCTGTTAATTTGCATGCAGTCTCAAAAAAAAAAATCCGAATCTTATCACTCAAAGCATTTATGTAAAGTGTATGTAGTTAGAATGTAATGGGAGAAATTAATGTTTGTTAAAATGAAAAAAGAACACCTGAGTAACCCCTACCAGGGATAAATAACCAATTTACCAAGGCGATGGGGGGATAAATGTTTACTGTGTACCTTTGGAAAATGGTCCTACATACCAATTGAATACAATTCCTTTTGTTGAATCTAAATAGATTTTGTATTGCAATGAGCTAACCTATTTCTTCATGAATCTGTGAACTGATAAAGATACTGTAGTGAGTTATATCCTAAAGGATTACCAACAAAGAAAGTCTTTCAGGAGAAAGTAACTCAAATGAACATGAAAATTAGGTTGACCACATATTTAATATATTCCATTTTCTGATGTTAAATGTTACATTACGGTTATTTAACATTAACGTATGTTAAGACTGGACCAGAAGGAGAAGAAGGTCGGCACAACTCCCACAGCAAAGGTGACTTAATAATGGTGACCAAAGACAGTTGTAAATTGCAGGAGATTTGCTACAGGTGATGTACTACTGACTCGGCTCCATGGTAAGCAATACAAACATGTCAGTATTAGATAGGACTCGCCAAAACTGCTGCAGTTTCAGCTAGTGATGAGTAACGGATGGAAGTATAGCATGATGGAATCCCCATGATTTATAGCTGAGGGATTTCTTAATTGCATTTATAGTATTTTCAGTATGTATGTGTTTATGCTGATTTCTTGAATTGTTATATGTAGGTAAGAGGGGCTGCATTACAGAGACAAGAAGGATGTAGGGCGTTAGTTGGAGGTCAGATAAAACAATAAGGAGGGCAGGATGCTAAGACTAGGTTGGTGGGACATTTTTTTCAAAAGCATTAGCAGAGTGAAGCTATGAAATGTGGCTTTCCTGCTCACTTGTGTGTTTCCATAGAGTCAATGGTTTACATGTCACAATGCAGGTGCCCTTGGGAATCTTTCTCATAAATTCTGTTTATCATTGTTGGGGCTAATAACACTGATTCCTATTTATCATAAGCTCTAGGGTTTTTTTCCTTTTGCCATTTTGGTTCATGTGAGAATAAATGCTGTGGCAATTCTTATCCAATTTTATGGTTTATGTGGTCATGGGGATAGGTTATAGTAACCGAGGCATAGCGCTATTGTTGAGGTCACAACGGGATTCTCAACCAGCATGAACTTGATATATGCTTCCTTCTGTACTAGTTGTATGATACCTTCATTGTATCTAACATTTCCTATAGCTTATCTGCCTCTAATCACAACCTGACACACAGGGGTCAGCCTGGGACAGTCAGCAGGGAAAGAGGGCAGCTCTGTGCATGCCAAAAACCATAGATTCCACGTCCATTATAATAACTCTTTATCCGGCTACTCAATACTCTGCTCTCTTCACTCACTGTATTAGTCATTGATTATTATTTATTTTTTAACTGAATTATAATGTTGGTTGAGTGAAAGTAGCTCATTCCCACAAGGAAACCACTGTATGTACTAAAATGAATTATGATGTATAATTAGAGCACAGTTGGATGCATTAAATTAGGCTATGATGACGAGACTTGTGATAATTCTTTTCAGGTGTTTATAAATTGATAATATATGCAGATCTTCGTTGTCCTGTTTTCAATTGTATTTCCTCATCTCATAATGTATTAGTAAAATAGTTTCTCAACAGTAGAAATCATGTATGCTTTAAGCACTAATTTTCCCCATGCTAATTTATGGCTAATTTATGGGTGCCCTGTCATAGGCTGGACTAGTGGAACAATTCTGGTATACCTATCAAGTTCTGGTCTCAAGGACTGGTCTCCAAGGCTTTCTTCAATTCTAATGGGCGCTTGACATACTTCTTTCATGGGCCTTCATACATACTGTTTCATGTATTTGGGCTACCGCGACATATTATTTACTGGTCGCTTAGTTCATACACTACAAGCATATTGTAGGGAAATCACTCTGACTCAAGGTTGATGTTACAGACATGCAATATGTGAACAGACAATACCAACAGAGGAATGTATCACAAAGCAGTAGTCTCACTAAGACCTGGTCATCAGAAACAGGAAGAATCACTACTTCTCCACTTCTAATCGTACCTTGACACACTCAGTTGTGAAAGGGTCCTTTAGGGTGTTTGGACCCTAGGCATCTGGATTTTTTTCCCTATGCCACAAACTGTTAGTGGGCTATAGATATTTTTTTATATACTTCTTATCCATTCCCATAGTTTTTTCATTTTTTATCATTAATAAGCATTGTAGGTAATATCATTACCAGTTGTATCTGCTTTTATTTAATAAATGCATTTTAAAACAGCAAATGTATGCTGCCATTACAGCTAGGTTTTGAACTGCATATTAAGTATGATTTAGGTGGCATTGACATTGAGTGGAATGTGGAAGTATTAAGCCAATGCATAATTTT
Organism: Spea bombifrons; assembly: GCF_027358695.1. Classification (NCBI taxonomy): domain Eukaryota; kingdom Metazoa; phylum Chordata; class Amphibia; order Anura; family Pelobatidae; genus Spea; species Spea bombifrons. Next base: position 94,427,540 of record NC_071089.1, on the reverse strand, counting down.
TCTCTACATTTTCATTTTTAGACACTTCAGCTGTTCTGCATAAGTATTAATAAAAGATGGTAAAATAGCCATTTATTGAAGCCATTCATTTCCATATACCTGCCTGATGTTTTTATCACTTGGCTGGAATCATGCAACATAGAGTAAGTGCCTAATGAAAGCGAGTCAGTCATAGTCGCTGAACAATGAGTAATGTAATTGTTCTTCATTTCAGCAAGTTTCTGGTAGCGTAATTTACCGATAAATGCAATTGTCATATTTTCAAGTACTCTTTTCATCCACATTTTTACAAAGATTAAGATTTCCTTGATGTGGCATTGCTAGAAATGAACTATATTCTGTTTGTACATTTCCACTCATTTGCAGAGTTTGCATACATTAAATATGTCCATGAATGAATTTATATTTTTTAAATTAACATGGAAGGGTGTAACTATCACATTTATTCCAAAAATATGTCTGCTACCCAGGGCCGGCCGAAAACTTAACGCCGCCTGGGGCGAAGTTTAAAATGCCGCCCCCCCCCCCCGCCGACGCGGTGGGGGGGCGGCGGCATTTTAAACTTCGCTGACGCCATTATTCCCCCCCCGGTACTTACCTCCAAAGAGTCCTGCCGGCGAGTCTCCCTGCTTCCGCCTGGGGCAATTGCCGCAGTCGGCTCCATTGTAGGGCCGGCCCTGCTGCTACCTTTAACTTATTGTAAATGTATTTCTCGTGTAGAGTATTAATTTCAAACAAGTATGAATTTAAATAGATTGTAAGCTTGCGAGCAGGGCTCTCTCCACCAAATGTATCGGTTTGTCTTAGTCTGTCAATTCTTGTCTTGTCATTCCCCTTGAATTTATGTATTGAATTAAGCGCTGCGTAAACTGTTGGCACTATATAAATAAAGGATAATAATAATAATAATATTTCAGCCCTTGACTTCATTATGCATTATGAAGTCCAACCCCACTACATTTCTTCTTCTTCAATAACGAGTGAGATGGTTGTACCTAATGCATAGTAGCATCCCTGAACTGTCTTTCAAGAAACCTCTATAATCTGTCTATGCATTATGCAGAATAAGGAGAGACATCATTTAGTTGGTGAGTTGAAATTTGTGTTTCAATTCACCCGCAGATGCCTAGATTTGCTAATAAACCCTCCTCCTTTTCACAATGAAATTGACTCAAACTAGGGGGCTATAACAAAACAAAATAGCATGGAGTATAACCCCCCATATAACCCCCCCTTTTAGCACTGCTTCTGGCGTCTGGTGAGGGCAGCGGGTGGAGGCCGGCATTCATGAAGTTAAAGACGCCGGCCTGCACACACCACTCAGCAGTCTTAAAAGGGGTGGGACGAAGAGCTGAGGCACAGCCATTGGGCGGCACGGTGCGTGCACACCGGCCCCTTTAACTTCATGAATGCCGACCCGCTGCCCTCACCAGACGCCAGAAGCAGTGCTAAAAGGGGGGGGGTATATGGGGGCTTAAGGCTTTTCTGGAGGCAGAGTGCCCCATGATATGCCTTTTAACCCCCTTTATGCACTCTGCCTCTAGAAATGCCTTTTCAGAAGAGTGCAACCTATTATAGCTGCAAAGGGGGGACCAACTACATATTAATGTGTAAGTATTTAGAATGCCATGTTACCAAAGTCCCTGTTGTAATGGTAAAGTGTCCCAATACCTTTATCCATATAATGTATGTAACAGTAGAAATCCAATAGAGGTTGGATTTGGGTGGAGAACTGAATATTGGCCCAGGGCATCATAGAAATGAAAATCTATTCTGACAAATGGGCCATGTCAAGACATGCAGCTTGTCTGACATGAAAATGAAGACGTCACACAGCATTACATTTTAATCTTATGCCATGTGCTTGCATGTCAGTGTACGAAATATTTCTTTTTTTTTGGACTTCAAAAACTTCCAAAGTAGATTGCTTAAAATAAAGCAGAAATACGATTGTTACAATAAGTTACCAAAGTTGGTACATTTCTTCTTGGAACAAAAAAATATACAAAAAGGAATAGTTTCCACACAATAGCAATAGTAAATCAAATAATCACCACTTGGATGCCATTTCCATAAGTGGTGCTATCATATAAACAGATTTATGAGCTGCTTAAGGCCTTTGTGATCATAGACTCCTACCAGGGACAGAAAAGGGGAGACAGACAAAAGTGGGATAGATTTACGTAATAATGTAATGTCATCATTTTGTTACAAGTTAACAAACCTGAACACAACATTAAGACTCTCAGAGTGAAAATGTTACATTTTGATGAGGCAGCAATAACAAAAAAGCATAAAGTTGTTTTTTTCCCGATGAATAACTAATAATACGCTTTCCCACTCTTTTACGTCTATTTATTGTCAGTTTCACCTCCTCATTGCAAAGGCTTTGTGGACTTTAAGAAATTATTCATATTTCATGATCCATATCTTCTGGGTCTTGTGTTTGCTTTTACTACTTAATTTGACGCTGACCTCTTCTTCAGCTGACTGCAACAATCAGGGTGGGTCCAGTCAAAACAAGGACTTTGATTTCAGAGCTGCCTAGTTATGCCTGAGTATTGTATAAATATTTGCTTTAAACCACAAAACACTTTTTCAGAGTTAGTGCAGTGAGACACAAGCACTGATACATATGGATAGTAAATATGATCTTAGGTTGTGCAGCTCTTCACTCAGGGGAACTACAATAATAATGAAAAATGTTTTACTGATTGAGTGAACATTCTAAGCACTTCCTGGGAAAAAAACACGTTTTCTAAAACAGACATTCAACCTTATGTGCCAGATCTGATTTCAGGATTCTCATGATAAATTGTACATCTGTCAATGGTCCTTATCGGGGGATTAACAACTTGTAATAACGTGTCTCTGACTACCAGTGTCACGAACGGGGTCCAGAGCGCCCAATGATGGAAATCAGGAGTTATTGCGCAGTAGCAGAGTAGGACAAAGCCTGGCGCAGGGCAACTGCACACTCCAGGGTGTTGAGCACCTAGGGTTGCGTGGCCACATACCAGGACCCTGACATAGCAGCGGATGTAGTCCAGAACAAAACAAAGTGATATCCTGCAGGTACACTGGAGCAGGCATGAGACATAGCTCTACAGACGAATGTGCAAGGGGCAGGGAGACAGAGCAAGAAACATAACCAGACAAGACATACATAATACAGGACACAACAAAGGACAGGGAACAAGGACCACAGGGGATGGAGTGAGGAGCCGGGATGCTCGGACGCTTCTTCTTTAAGCAAGGATAGGATATCTTAACTGGGACATGGGGAGAGGAGAGCTGAACCGAAATCCTCAGATGATTATATATATATATATATATATATATATATATATATGAAGCCAGAACATAAACACTATTTAATGTAGTAAGTAAATGAATGTGGAGGATATAAATACAAAGACAGCCCCTTACATGATATAGGGCATGTATGTTGTGTATGCATTTTTTATTATTCACTCACACACATGGATTAGCCACCAAACCAAGTGCTTGGTTTTTTTATTGTTTCTTTTCCTTTTCTTTGTCACTAAATGAGCGGTGAGGTCAGGTTTTAGAACACGCAGCACTGGTACATTTGAGTTTATTATTGGTTTCATTTATACTAGCTTATCACTTTATTTGTTTTTGCACCTAATAGGTGTACCTAATAAAGTAGCCAGTATGTGTATATATGTGGTGTTAGAGACAGTGTGTGTTTTAGAATGAGTGTGCATGTGTGTGTTAGTGAGTATGCATATTGTTTAGCATGTGTAAATTTGTGTAAGTGTGTTTACTTATGTATGCAAGAATTAATGTTTCAAAGGGCAAATAAGGCACAGACAAGGTGTTTGGGGGCAATGATGCTACATAAAAGCTGTTTGGCAGAAACAAGCTGTTTGTGGGCAACAATGGCACAAATAAGATGTTTGGGGGCAATGATGACACAAAGCTGTTTTAGGACAATGATGGCACAAGCAGAGTGTTTGGGGGCTACAATGGTACAGATAAGCTACTTGGGGCAAAGGTGGCACTGTGGGACAAGTTGCCCGGTAAAGTTGAGGGGCCCCTGGTAATTTTCACACTGTGGTTTCTAGTAAACAAGATTACTTCCATCTTTTACTCTTTTCATCTTTTTTTTTTTTTACTCTTTTTTTTTTACTCTTTTCATCTTTTCATCAGTTTACTTCCATTCGAAAAATAAAGACATTAAAAGAACTGACAAATATGTATATTTAAAAACCACAAATATGGAAGTGTTTATCTACACTAATGCTCACCTAGATAAAATATAATGTTTGCTAGCAGTTATCAACAATATAGTTACACAGTATGTAAAATGCCAACTAAATGTTATCACTATTTTCGCAAGCGAATAATTTTTTTTTTTTTTAAGAAGGCTATTTTTTTACCTCGATCTGCCAAATGACATCTAATATTTTGGTAGAAGCAAGTGGACAGCATTTTGTTCTTCAAAGTAATCAAAGTAAAGGGAAAATTGAAGACGACAAAAAAAAAAAATTCAGAAAATTCCCTTGTCTTACTAATGCGTTCTGCATGACAAATTTTACTGAAACTTTTCCCTGCTGATGTAAGGTTCAACATTATAACAAACTGACTTCTAAATTAAAGTAATTAACAGTGTTTTTAATATTTTTAAGCTTATATTTTGGCATTTTTGCTGATAGGATTAGTTATAAACATTGCATTCGTTTCTGCCTAGTAACTGAAACGTAAGCAGTATAACATTAGCTCCAATACATATTTATCACAAATTACCCGCACAGCTTTCCCTAAGCCAGAGGTTTGCAGACAGCCTTAAAAGGGAAGTATAATTTCTTGGCACAAAGTACAGAATCTTAAAATGGGACTGGAACAGCAATCCATAAAACAAGATGTAACCAAATAGCCAATGGCATTGAAAAAGTCATTAAATATATATTAATTTTATTCAACACAAGAATTTCAACTAAATTCTTATGTGCTGATGGGTATTTTATTATGTCACCTTTGAGGTAGTTTATGTTTATTTAAAAAAAAAATTGTAACATTTTTATTGAGGCAGGGTTTAACACCATCATTAGCATTTAGCACCAAATATATTAAACATGATACATAGACATGTTATGTAGTATTATGGGTAGGTCCCCTCTTCAGTAAACCCCCACCCTCCCACTAGTTTACAGACAGGATAAGGTATAAAGCCTCATTTTCCCCCTTTATATTCCCAGTTGCTGTGTGTCCCAGACTCACCTACCTGTCCAGCCGTTTCCAAGCCAAGTGCCCTGCCAGAGGGATTCCAAGCCGTGTGTCGTGCCTGAGGGCTTCCAAGCTGTGTGCCATGCCTGAGGGCTTCCAGCCGTGTGGGCTTTCAGCCTTGTGCCCTGTCAGTGGGCTTCTGTCTCTGCCTGGTTCTTTCTCAGCATCAGCCTTGCCAGTGCCAGTCCTGCTTTTCTGTCTGTTTTGTGCCTGTCAGTACCTACCTACCAGTCATGATGCATCAAGGGGGCAGGCAGAGCCCCTGGTATCCCCTGCAACTGGGCTCCTACCCAATCTGCTTGCCCGGGTCCTAACAAGATGGCACATGCAGGCTGTTTGGGGGGGCAGAGGTGGCGTAAGCAAGCTGTTTTGGGAGCAGATGTGGCACAAGCAGGCTGTTTAGGGAAACAGGCCTGAGTCCTACCATGTCAATGTCTGGGTTAGTATATAGTAATGGGAGTAATGCTGCACCCCCATCAATGTCTGACTCATTGTATAGAGTAATGGGAGTTATGCTGTACCATATCTGCTCAGTAAATGTTAATTATTTAAACTTAATGTATTTAGTTCATTTATTTCTTCAGATTTCTAGTTTTTTTTCCAGTTGACATACAGTTTACAAATTTGTGAAATATATATTCTTGCCAACATTAATTTTTTTGTGGGTATCTTTACATTTTTAAGTGGGGGGGGTGTCCCTGAATAAATGTTCTCCCTCTGTTTACAAATATTTTTGACACAAGACTATTTTGCCAGGCTTGGCTCCAACCAATGCAACCTCATAAGAAACATATGTAGAATTGACTTTCTAGGTGGCTGCCATCAAACCCCTAAGTTGCTTTTTATGTCCCTTGTATTTCCCTGCAATAACCCCCTAGACCGCCAACTCAGAAAGGTATTTTTTTTAAAAAAAGATATCCGGTGCACACACTGAATTGGAAGAAATATTATTTGCAGGTTATGCAGGTCTTAATCTTTCTTTGTATTTTAATATGTGTTTGCATAGCATAAAATAATACTATGTTTCTATGATGGATTCTGATAAAGCCAGAAAGAAGTATGATCGTCATGGACATAAAAACCAAATTTTCACTTTCACCAGTATAGCCAGCCCTCCCATCCTTTTTCTGTAGCGCAACCCACAGTTCTGTATGCCCCAAAACAAATCCAGGTGTAGCCTGCATTTTCTTTCTTTGGAATCTGAGAATGTGTTCTCTCTTTTCTCTTTCACAGACTGATATGGGCTCACAATAATATAGCTTAAGGCAAGTTATGTTTTCACTAAGTTTCCACAAGCTACTACAGAGAAGAGGTTTAGAAAATTATTTCTCGGTATCTCTTGGATTAGGACTTGGATCTTGTTTGATCTTTTATAAAGTTATTATTTTTTTGTATAGCTGTACATAAGATTTTTTTGCATATATGTTGAGATGCTGTGTAAAAGCAAAAGTCAAAAACTTAACGCATGACATGGTTCTTTCAACGAAAGATTTTTTTTTTACTTTATAATCAGGTGTGACCTAAAATTCTGCAGCTCATTCTAGGCTTCATTTTCTGGAATTGATTCACATATAATGAGGCATTCTGATCCACTATCTTTTTTAGCTGATTTTTCATATATATTACCTATACGGTTTGTTATTCCTTTATAGAAGCTAAGCATATTTTGAGAAATAAATGTTATAGAATAAAAAGGAAATAATCTATCCTAATGGTGGGTACTGACACTACACTATCAGAAAAAATGGAGCCACAGTGTTGATTGGTCCCTTCCATGGCATAAGCTAATCTTTCCCTATGCATAGAGGGGATTTCCAAATGGATACTAAAACTTGGCCGGCCAAACCTATGCTCTGAGTTTATTTGTTAAGGGGGAAACAGCCATAGGTTTGAAGGAAAAGGTACTTATATCACAGGGTAAGCAGTTTTGCAACAAGAAGGTCATCTGCCTCATGTTTCAATAAAATCGATATACTGCCAAGTACATCAGGTCCTTCATTGATTACAAAGACTGTTATTAGAGGCTAATGAATGGAATATAAATCACCCTCACACTGTTGGGGGTGTTTGAACCAAAATTCGAATTCTATGAGTGCCGTATAGAGTTATGCAATGTATATTTCTCCCCTTTGCCAATGTCTCTATGGTGCCTCTAGCTTTTTTGCATTTGTGCAATAGCATAAGGGAATATATGTAATTTGCCAAGTGGACTAAATTCCAAAGTCAAACTATCAAGTCTTTGCTATTTTCCAAATCTGGGTATACATATCTAATGAAACTATGTGTCACTCGCTCTCGAAATACATCTTACATTTACTAAAAATACCTCTCGGGAGCATGTTGTATTGTCACTCAGCATATTAGATGGTATTGGTGTTCAGGACACAATCAGTCTAATACTAATTTGGTTAATGCAATATGCCAATATTACCTATAGGGTGAAATTAATATGATTATATTAACATAAAAATCAAAGTTGCATTTCAAAAGTAATTATATTTCTGAAATTAGGTTATATGTTACCCAATAAACACACATTGTTTATTATTAGTAATATACAAACTAGGCAACCTTAAGACTTCCTTTAAGGTAAAAGATATATATTTTGACAAAAGTCACTGGGACTGAAATATTTGACTTGTTTGCATCTGAATGTGTTTTCCCCCCCAACCTATTTGTATAATTTAGAAAAATTAAGTTAACCGTGAGTGCAGTGTATATACATATTAGAGTTGATTTCAGCAGTACCATGCCAGGTTCACCATTGAGTTTATTTTACAGGTAACATTGGACAATGGCCCAAAATCAGATGACCCTATTCATTTTGTTTTAGATCGGTAGAAACCAAGCAGTAGAAACCAATTGTTGAAAGCAAATGTCTCAAATATTGGCCATGTGTGGCTTAGCTCACCACTACATGTCAGTACCCCAAGTTTGGCAAATCCTATCTAATTGTATATGGCTTTATTGCTTACAAGGGAGCTAAATCATTGGGGCTGCTTTTTAACCTACAGAGACTCAATGTAATACCCTCTGTGGACACCATTAATAAGGCATCTATGTGGTAGGTGAGGCGCTAAACCCCAAGGTCTGGTCAGGACCTGCAAATAGGCACAAACAATACAGACAAAGAGGAAGTCTTAATAGCATATACATTCAAATGACCAGTATCCACATACTACTGAAATGACCAATATGCACATACAACAAAACATGGAATCAGTGCATACCCAGCAAATACTATTTAAAAGCACATGAGGCACAACCACTGGGGATTCCATGACCATAGCCATATCTTGTGTAGCTTGCCATTAGCTCCAAACACCATCAATGAGGCATCAGTGTGATAGGTGCATTATCCTGGAATTGAAACACCCTCTTCAACCCGGATATGATTATATCGCTCTCTATATATAAATTATTTGTATATTACTATATATAAATTATTTATTATATCTCTCTCTATATATAAATATATGTATACACACCTGTGCGGTTCATAGTGGGCCCCTGAATGGCGGAAATAAAATGTGGTCACCCTACAGTGCAGTCCGACAGACGGGTACTCTGATGTATATGCAGTATATGGCTATATAGTGTGACAAAACCTTAATTTTTATGCCTCAGATAGGTGCTTTTAACTGTGTTGGGTATATGTTGGGTGTGTGCTAATTCCTTGTTTTGGTGTATGTACATATTGGTCATTTCAGAAGCACCCCAAAATCTGAATTTATATGTTTTTTATGGTGTTTTTCCCTTATATTGTTTTGTTTAACCTGGGACCAGCCATTTAAATTTTTCTCAGAATCTGCTTGATTATTGCTTCCACTTAGTAGGAGAGGAAGTGGGAGAACCTCAGGACAGGAACTGAATTAATGCTTTTTGAGTCACCTTATCTCTGTAGTCTCAGCTTCCTTGGGGTTCGATTTTAAACGTAATGTCTCCGAAGCAATATACTAATTAGCATTAAGGTTGGTTATGCTAAACCTGTAACAGCGGGAGTTCCTCTTTATCAAAAGTAAAATAGAATGCCTACGTCGGGCAGCCTGACCTCTGACCCTGGAGTGATTGCGGATCGGTTTGCGGAGTATTACTCTCACCTATACGACGGCAAGAAGGCTTCCCCTGAGGTTTCGCTTTCGTCTGACCTGCAACAGTTTCTCTCTGAGTGTAAGTTGCCTTCGCTTGCTCCTTCGGCCCTAGCTAACCTGAATGCCCTTATTACGGTGGATGAGGTCTCTGCTGCCCTTAAGTGTTTTAAGAATTCGAAGGCCCCGGGTCCCGATGGCTTTACCGCTAAATATTATAAATCTTTTGCTGCCTGCCTTCTTCCGCATCTGGCCACATTATTTAATACGTTCCTCAAGGGGGAGGCGTGCCCTTCTGTAGACATGCAGAGAGCCAAGATAGTTATGATCCCCAAGGAAGGCAAGGACCCCTCGCTCTGTTCCAGTTATAGACCCATCTCCCTTATTAATATTGATTTGAAGCTTTTTGCCAAGGTGCTTGCCCTCCGGTTAAACAAGGTCTTGCCCGCTCTGGTCCATCCTGACCAGGTGGGATTTGTCCCGGGGAGGGAGGCCCCGGATAATATTAGGCGCTCTTTGAACCTGGTCCACTCGTGTCGGAGACTCGGGTCACCAATGATGCTCCTGTCTCTGGACGCAGAAAAGGCCTTCGACCGAGTGGACTGGGGGTATTTGTGGTCGGTCTTGCGGGCCTTTGGCTTTTCCGGGGCTTTTTTGCGAGGTGCGCAGGCTTTATATACGCTCCCTTCTGCCGTGGTGGATATTGGCACGTTCCGCTCCCGGTCTTTTGCAATTAAGGGGGGTACCCGCCAGGGCTGTCCCCTCTCGCCATTGTTATTTGCACTGGCCATTGAGCCGTTAGCTCAGGCCATCCGTCTGCACCCGGATATTAAGGGTCTTACTGTGGGTGGTCGGGACTACAAACTTAGCTTGTTTGCAGATGATGTCCTGCTCTCTTTGACGTCCCCCCTCACGTCCTTGCCTAATTTGTATCAATTGCTTGGACGGTTCGGGAAGCTTTCGGGTTACAAAATCAATTCCGATAAATGCAAAGCCCTCAATGTTAGTCTTCCCTCCCCTACGGTTAAGCTCCTCTCCCTTAATTTTGATTTTAAATGGCGGCCTTTCTCCCTGCGGTCTTTGGGCATTAATATCACCCCCTCTCATCACCAGATGTATGCGGCCAACTACCTGCCGCTAATTCAGACCCTAAAGCGCGATCTTGCCACTTGGTCCACCTATGCTTTATCGTTTATGGGGCGGATCTATGCGGTGAAAATGAATTTGTTGCCCAAGTTGTTGTATCTTTTTCGTTCCATCTCCTTGCCGATCCTTCGGAAAGATATTGCGGGCCTTCAGGGGGCTATTGAGAGGTTTGTTTGGCAGGGCCGAAGGAGCAGGCTTGCTAGATCGACCCTATATAGGTCGAAGAAGGCTGGAGGGCTATCCACTCCCCTCCTTTATGAATACTATGTTGCGGCTCAGTTGGCCATGCTTTTGTCTCTCTCGGTGCGCCCCTCACCTGCGCGCTGGGTTCAGCTGGAGTCTGATCTCTCCTCTGGGGCGAATCTCCGATGGCTTATGTGGCTCCCTACCCTGGATAAAAGCAGGATATCTGACAGCCCTACCCTCCTACATTCGTTCTCTCTCTGGTACCGGGTTCGTCGCAAATATAAGCTCATGGACAATGGTTCTAGATTGCAACCGGTGTTCCAGAATCGAGATTTCCCGGCGGGTCTTCAGATTCGTCCGTTCCAGTGGTGGGTTGACAAGGGTCTGGTTACAGTGGGAGATCTGCTCCTCAACGGTCGGCCCTACTCCTTCCAGCAACTAGCCTCATTGCACGACATACCTATGTCTGAAACTTTTCGATACCGCCAGATTTCTCATTTTCTCCTTCAGTTCCTCAAGCGTTTTCCGGATTACGTTGCTACCTTTTATGAACATTTGTGCGTGCGTCCCCATAAAATCGGTGGGGCGATATCACTTCTGTACAACCATGCTTTGGGGGTGAAGTACTCGTCCTCGCCTTCTTTTGAAAGCCAATGGGAGACCGATTTGGATCAAGCTCTCGACTCCTCTGATTGGGGGGAGATTTATGAGAACATTTGGAAAGTCACCGCCTGCACTCTTGTGCAGGAGAACTGCTTTAAGGTGTTGTCTCGCTGGCATCTCACCCCTTCACGCCTGCACCGTATGTTCCCGACGCATTCCCCTCTCTGTTTTCGTGGCTGTGACGAGGCGGGGACCCCGCTGCATATTTGGTGGACCTGCCCCAAGCTTGTGCCGATATGGGCCCATTACTTCAGTTTGCTGAGCGATGCTCTTGGGGAATCCCTCCGACCCGAGCCTTGGTCGGCTCTTCTCTGTATATGCTATCCTTCGGATACTCTGTCTAAACCAGCGCATCGTCTTATATTTCGAGTCTGTACGGCGGTCCGTCTCGCTATTGCCCAAGTGTGGAAATCTGGCACTCCTGAGCTGCACGTCGTTGAAGCTAAAATTTGGCATATGCTGAAGATGGAAAAGATCACGGCTTACCTGCACGACAAGTCCCACATTTTCTTTCTCACCTGGGGACCGTGGATGGAGAAATTTGGGATGTCACCAGCAACGGTTTCGTGTATCTGACCTGTGGCTGCTACCTGTTGTTCGGCTGGCTGAGGCTCTGAGGTTTCTGAGAGTTCTATCTTTTTTTTTTTTTTTTTTTTTTTCTCCCCCTCTCCTTTTTTCAGTGCTTATCTTTGGTCTTCTGGCTTTATCTCTTTTCTTTTCTCTGCATTTCTCTCTGGAGATGATTTTCGATACTTACACCTATTCCAGACTCACCGGCGCTGTTATTATGTGCGCTCAATGTGTGCCTTTCTGGGCCTTCGTCCTTTGGGCGTTGTGCCATGGGCCTATTATTAGGGTACATTCTGTTTACGTTATCTCCTGTTTCGCGCTCATTGGCGTTGTCGTGATGTGTACACTGTACCTATGATGTGGTGTTTTGTCTGTATTTGAGTTTATTTGGAAGTCATCTTTTCTATTGACAAAATAAAAATTACTTCTCAAAAAAAAAAAAAGTAAAATAGAATGCTTTTATTGGCATTGATAATTTCATTTAAGTAAACATAACGTTTGGCTGTTGGGAGCTCTCTGCAAACTAAACATAGAACAAGATTAAGTAGCTTAAACATAAATAAGTGACATTTTAAAGAGAATAATATGTGTATAATGATTGGCTGATTATCTGTTACCTTGGAACAAAAGTTCATCTTTAAAGCCTTTGGTTTACAGAAAAAGCCTTTGATTTGAGATGGCATGTAATACAAAATACACTTGCATTGTGTTTGTGTTAAGAACAGCTGAATATCTTGAAAAGCTGAATATCTTGCTGCTTCTTAAGATGTTTACTAAATGCATTTCAAAATAGGTCTGTTTACTGTTTTCTTGGAATGCTCTTTTACAGTGAAGAATAAAAAAGGGAAAGAAATAAAAATTTCCACTCTATCATACAGTAGGTGATTTGAAACAGATGTATAAAGTGCCATTAAATATTTTTCCATGCTGAGAAAATTGAAGAAAATTGGAAACGGTAACACATTAGGACAATTATAAGATCAGAAGCCCCCTTGCTACCTCTGTGCTGCATACGGTGAAGAACACTAGACCCTGGTAACTGGAGACATATTACCGAGGTGTAATAGCAGGTTAAATCATGTTAGATGAATATTACTTTTTTCCCCATTGTATAGTTTTCACAGTTGATATGAGTCATTTTGTAACTCTTTGGAGAGATTACATAGGTTATGACACAGTGCTCCATGCATTATACTAAAAAATCATCACTGCTGTTACATGATTCATTTCACTTATGAATACACTGTTTTCTTGTGCGTTAAAGTGCTAATATATCAATAAATTATTTAGCCCAACACATTTTTGTGCTTACAAAGTAACGTGGGGCTGACAAGCTGTTTAGCAAAGATGGAACAGGGTATGAATATGGTGATTGGGGAATAATGATTGTGGTCGGGTATTGGAATGAATTAGGATGTTGGGGTTATCATGATGGTCAGGGGCAGTTCTACACTAACATATACATACATATCGCCATGCTAATACCATAAACATACATATACATACACACATCAGTCCAACATCAAACACGTAAGCATACATACAAATACATAGCCACTTTAGCACCATGCACTTATACATATATACATACAGTATCTAACGCTTGTAATACATCTTGTAATACATTTAAGACATCTAAAATGTATCTATCTTAATAAGACTAATGTGTTTTTTTAATATAGTTTACCATGCAGGGTTTGTCCCAATTCTAAACCAAACACATTAGGCCAGAACCGACACGTGCAGTGTGCCCAAAAACAGCACCATGAAATATGGGACTGGTATTCATTTTTCCCAGGGATGGTTTAAATTCCTAGTCCAGTCCTTTTGGGATTTAAATTTAAGGGTATTGAAACAGACATGCGATATAAAGACTAATTCATTATTATAGGATTTAAAATTCCCCAAACCTGCCCAACCTAAGAAATTCAAAGTAACATTGCAATGTATGCGTAAAAAATGCAAAGAAAGTTCCTGCAAACATTGGCAGACATCAGTGGGAAAAAAAAGACTGCAAGAAAAGTGTACTCTACTAGAATAATATAGGTTGTCTACTGTTTGTAAACATATACTGTTATGGGGGTCATACCTTCCCCAAAACATGCCAAATTCAAGCATCCGTATACTAAAAGGATGTTGGTGAACACAAATCTGCAATTATTGCACAGGAAATCAAAACAACATTTCTATGTATGTGAAAAATAGACAAAAAAAATAAAAATAGTGAAAATGTTGGCACAGATTGATGGTGAACAAAATGGTCCTAGTAAAAAACCTGTCCACTTTTCAGTAACACATACTTTTATTGGGTGGTGTTCATATCTTTGACCGCGATTGCAGTAAGAGCCTCACCATGCCAAATCTGTAAAAAAAAAAAAAAAAAACTAGAGTTTGAAAAAAGTGTTAGATATTTTTTAAGAAATTTCATGAAGGTGCATCTACCTACAGTCAGGAAGTTATGTGTATGTGTGCAGCAAAATGCCTAATGTTGTGTTCATGAGTTCACAAACACACTTTTTCAGCCACACTAGTGTTAAGTACAGTAGTTTAACGACCATGGTCGCAATAAGGACCAGGTCAACCCTTATATATTTATAAGGGTTGCGCGCAAAGCTTGCATACCCTTGGTAATATATGTACCATTTTTGAAGAAAACATGAGTGAGCAGACAAAACACAGTTCTTTTATTTACTATAGCTTTCATATTCAACTGTAGGTTATAACAGAAGGGCACAATCACAAAACAAAACATGGCAACAAAAAAATGAAAAGACTGCATACCCTTAGTTCTTAATACTGTGCATTGCCCCCTTTATCACCAATGCCAGCATGTAGTCTTTTGTAATAGTTGTCTATAAGGGCCACAAATTCTTGCAAGTGGTGAAGCTGCCCTCTCCAGGTCATTCAAAGTCTTTGGTCGTCTTACATGGCCCGCACGTTTAAGATCTCCCCAGAGTGGCTCGATGATATTAAGGTCAGGACACTGTGATGGCCACTCCAGAATCCTCACATTGTTCTGCTGTAACCACTGGAGGGTCAACTTTGGTTTCTGCTTAGGGTCATTGTTGTGCTGGAAAGTCCAAGAGCGTCCCTTCTGCAGCTTTCTGCCAGTATTTTCTGATAACATGCTGCATTCATCTTGTCATCAATTTTCACAAGATTCACTGTGCCCTTAGAGCTCACACCCCCCCTAAAACATCAAGGAGCCACCGCCATGCTTTACAGTGGGGATGGTATTCTTTATCACTATAGGCCTTTTTGACCCCTAATACTTATACATAGACACTAATTGCAATTTTAAAAGATGTGGGAAATGAACCTTTAATTGCCATTTTAACCTGTGTGTATCACCTTGCGTGTCTGTAACAAGGTCAAACATTCAAGTCTATGTGAACTTTTGATCATGTTGTATAAAAAAGAAACTACCCCCTACGGTTTTACATATCAGAACAATTATCTGTTATTACCTAATTATTAGGTAAATACAACCTCAGATTAACAACACATAACATTACACTGTGTCATGATTTATTCAACAAAAATAGCTTGTACAACCACCTTTAGCAGCAATAGCTTAAAATTATGTGCTCTGCTATTAAGTCCTGATATTTAAAACCATATACCGTATTTGCTCGATTATAAGATGACCCTGATTATAAGACGACCCCCCAAAATCAAAATATTAATTTAGGAAAAAAACAAAAAGCCTGAATATAAGACGACCCTATAGGAAAAAAGTTTTACTAGTAAATATTAATTCATGTAAACTAATTTAATAAAAGCTATGATTGAGAAAAATATATTTTTTATTTCCTTTTATTTGCCAACCTGGCCCCCCCAGTTATGCACATCTGCCCCAGGCTTGCCACTCTGCCCCCAGAAATGCCTTATACCCCCCTATTTGCCACTCTGCCCCATGATGTGCCTTTTAACCCTCTATTTGCCACTCTGCCTCCAGAAATGTCTTATACCCTCCTATATGCCACTGTGCCCCATGATATGCCTTTTAACCCCCTATATGCCCCTCTGCCCCATGATATGCCTTATACTTATGCCACTCTGGCATATAGGGGGTTAAAAGGCATATCATAAGGGGTGAGTGGCATATAGGGGGTTAAAATGCATTTCTGGAGATATATATATATATATACTGCTAACAGCAATCACACTCCTATCAAGCCAAGGCAGCCAGTACATGCTGGAACCTGGGGATGTTAGAAGTGTGATTACAGCCTCCCCATGCCATGCTACCACCCCCACCCCCCTTACACATCCATGCTATCACACACACACTCATTCACAAACATTTAAATACTCATTCATTCCATTAATCACACATACACACACACGCTCAAACCCCCCACTCCCCCACCCCCTTACCTGAACTGTAGATCTCCCACTCGCAGACTTCTGCAGGGGCCCGGCTGTGCGAGCAACTTCTCTGGCCCCGCCCCCAGAGGAAGGAGGGGGGAGGTAGAGTTATGTGAGGACTGTGCTAGCTTCCTGTTTCCTGCTGCTAATAGCAGATACGCTGCTCGCGATCAAAGCCCGGTAAGCAGCACGGCCGAAGCAGAATGAGGTCTGATTAGAAGACGACTTCGATTATAAGACGAGGGGTATTTTTCAGAGCATTTGCTCTGGAAAAAACCTCGTCTTATAATCGAGCAAAT
Organism: Spea bombifrons; assembly: GCF_027358695.1. Lineage (NCBI taxonomy): Eukaryota > Metazoa > Chordata > Amphibia > Anura > Pelobatidae > Spea > Spea bombifrons. The sequence goes on along the minus strand of NC_071089.1, from coordinate 94,410,964 downwards.
ACTTTAATTCAAATAGGATGTACTTTTTCACACAACTATGTATATATATGTATGTTTGTATATATATATATATATATATATATATATATATATATATATGTATGTTTATCTATATACAAATCGCCCTGGTACAGATAATGACGAATACAGCCCAGCAGAACATGAAGTATGCATAGTATGCAGAGTAATTAAGCTTTAGAATTCTATACAGTGTTGGCTGCTATTGAAGACCAAAGACCTCATAGATGTCCTCTTTTAAAAGACCAATATGGCAAATGTACTATTGTTACACCCATGCTTTTTATGTTTTGAAAAATCATTTGAACATGCAACATCTAAATTCCTTTCCCTTTGCACTTTCTTACAGTTCCAAAATAATGTTTAGATTATTATAATACAATGTTTTTCTTGTAAACTTTCAGAGTACAGTTTGTTCAGAGAGTCTTGCGATAAGAGTCAGTACAAGCATTGGAACAATATACTAAATTCTCAGTAGGGCAAATATCTTAATTGTCAATCTGTTTTCAGATTGACAATATGAAGAGCTTGGACCTAGTTTCTATTCTTAAAAACAGATTATATTTATTTATTGTATTACTTTATAGCTGGTTGGATGATAGAATATCAAATAAATGAAATGTATGGACATTGATGATTTAGCTGACAAAGAAAACAATATATCAAATCTCTGACCACTGTGGTAACTATTTGTTTCCATAGAGGTATCCTATTACTTGTGGACTAGACGTTGTTTCGAAATATTGGACTAAATTCAATGAGCCATCTAGAACTTAACCGAATTTAAAGAAGGTGAAAAGGGCAGAGTTAGCAATTCCTTGGCCTGTTTAGAAACAAGTCTTAAATTGTAGAATCTAGACTAGGACTGCTAAAAATAATTCCAGAATGAAGCTAATTGTAACACCTGCAGCTTGCTACAAAAGTATTATTAGAAATAACCACATTAAAAGCATTTGATTACAAAAGTTTGTTGCAATGTATAAATGTATCAATGTTTATTGCACATGAGGACTGTCAAAATTCTTGCAAGCCCTGACAGGTTAATCTTTGTAATTGGTGAAAACCTTGTTGTACTTTACATTGATACACTGTAGAAAATTGTTGGCAGATGTCCTGGATTTCCATTATTATTATTATTTCATCTTATTTTTTGAATAAGTGTCAACAAACAGGAGATATTAAAAAAGGGAGAGAGATAAATAGTGAGGAACAGGGAGAGGTAGATAGTGAGAAATGGGGGATAGCTAGTGAGAAAGGGGGGGACAGACAGTGAGAAAGGGGAAGATGTTGAATATTGAAATAAATAAAGATAGTTCTATAGGGGAGAGATAATGAAGAGGAGAAAGAAAACGGACAGTTCCAATGTGTGTGCCTTGGATGCTGGTATGTCCTCTGTATACAACCTGGGTTCTGGGCAAGTCCTGTGAGTGCAATCTGGGTGCTTCGACAAGTCCTTTGGATGTAACTTGGTGCTGAGCAAGTCCTGTGGAAACAATCTGGGTGCTGGGACAGGTCCTGTGGATGCAATCTAGTTGCTGATTAAGTCCTATGCATGAACTCTGGGTGCCAGGACTGGTTATATGACCTGTGATCTATGCCTGCTATGTGGGTCCATGAATAGTAATGTGTCTTTTTCACCTGATCACACTTTGGTAGTTTTCGGGGGGAGGGGGAGTTAACACTAACTTTGTTAACACCATACAAAATTAATTTGTTGATCTGTGATGAATCAATGTTCATATTCTTAATTGTGCATTCTAATGAGCCAACCTAAACTCATAGTTTATTCTAGCTGGGCTTCTTATATATTTAAACTGACCCTTTTGTAATGTATAATGATTGGACATAGTTTTACCTACAACTATTTGCTCTAAACACTAGGAAAGCTTGCACCAATGAACCAGAACATATAATTAGAAAATGATATTAATATATTGATGTAATATTTGGCGTTAAGCTGTACCATCTTCAGTGTCTGGCTCAGTATATAGTGATGGGAGTTATGGTGTATCACCGTCAATGTCTGGCACAATGCATAGTGATGGGAGATATGCTGTACCAGCATCTATTTCTGTCTTGCTATAATGGCAAGAGATACACTGTACCACTCTCAGTGCCTGGGTCACTATATAATTATAGGAATTATACTGTTGTGTTTGCGGTGATGGAGGTTGTAGTAAACCACTGTCATGCTTAGTATATATATCTATATCTATATATATATATATATATATATATATATATATATATATATATAGATATATATATTTATCTATCTATATCTATATATATATATATATATATATATATATATATAGATATAGATATATATATAGATGGGAGTTGTGCCGTATTATCATCAGGCTCAGTATAGATTGATGGGAATTATGCTGTCCCTCAGTGTCAAAATGTAAATAAATCAATGGATTTGGGAAAAAATGTTTACTGTTTTAGTTCTCTGCAGTTCAAATATCATGGATTTCTTTGTTATGTACTTTTTTATTCAGACCCCCATGCACACGTGCAGCATGCACTCTCATTGATTTCAATGGAAGCGCTTTTCTGTCACTGATTGGTTGGTTGAAGCCCGTGAGGAGGAAGGCAGTGACCAAACTAAGGGTATGGTGTTAGCTGCACATGGGGATGGGCTATCCCCAAATAAGCTATATGGACAAAAGTATTGGGACACCTGACCATTATACCAACAGGGACATTGCTGACATTGCATTCTAAATTCATAGAAATTAATATACAATTGGTCCCCCCTTTGCAACTATAACAGCTTAAACTCTTCTGGGAAGATTTTCCAATAATTTCCATTCCATTTTGCCCATTTATCCAGTGGACCATTCGTGAGGTCAGGCACTGATGATGGAAGAGAAGGCTTGGCTCGCAATCTCCATTCTAGTTCATCCCAAAGGTGTTTGATGGAGTTGAGGTCAGGGCTCTGTGCGGGCCGGTCAAGTTCTTCCACACCAGACTCATCCAACCATGTCTTTATGGACCTTGCATTGTGCAGGGGCACAGTCATGCTGGAATAGAAAAGGGCCTTCCCCAAACTGTTCCCAAAACGTTGGAAGCATAACATTGTCCAAAACGTCTTTTGAGTTTGGTGTCTAAGATACAGCAGGTTATGCAAATATCCCTTGCATATTTGTCACCAGTACTGTAACAAAGAAGCATGGCACACCATGCATAAATATGTTTGAGCCCTAGCTGACAATACCCTCCAGTAAAGTATTAATACATTTTGTGTATGATAAGAGGGAACTGTGCAGCAATTCCTGGTAGTCTAGGTCAAAGCAGCGGATTGTTATGTCTCTGCAATACATATACAGTATGTCTCTTCCCTGTGCCGTTGTGTTTATTCATAGAAATAAATGAGGTCATCAACATTATGCTTCTTTTCACTAGATTACAAAAGGTCTACGTTGCTGATCTGCCATGCCTCTTTGGCCCCAGTAACAAATGCACAACCTGCAATAATAAGTTACTACTTACTGTAAGTCATTCTGCGTGAAATTCTAACATCTGTCTCTTTAATTTAGGATCTAATCTTGATCATCTTTTTTTTGCAGATGCTAAGTGGATTTGTAGATAGTATAAACTGGTACATTTTTTTTATTGCTGTGATATTATTAAAGATTTTATTTGGCATTGATGTTTTTTCCCCTTTAGCAGGAAATACATATCTGACATTTATGCGATATAAATATATTAAAATATAAAGATAATTTACAACAACAGGATATTTTACTTAGATTAAGCCGGTTGTTTCTCTGCAGTGTGTTCTAAAGCAATGATACATCATCTACCAATTATTTAAATGCATTTTCAATGTCTGGGGAGGGATAAATGAAAATGTACTGGAATAATGCTGTTGAATGGCTCTACTTCTCCTTCATCTCAGGCATTAGAGCCCTGACTCTTAGTGTGATGGCTATTCAATTGCTGACATGTTGCGCTGTAGTGTATTGATTTCAACTATTTGGCTGCGGAAGAAGAAGCAGTGAGGTATCAGTAGACCCTATGATCTCAGACAGATATATGCACCTGTTGTGTTTTCTCAACTCATAAGAGAAAGGACTTTTTAAACATTGCTACATTATATGAGATGTTTGATCCAAGTCAGAGTCTGCCGAATGGAATGTTCTAAGTGTGCCAGTAGAATATTGACTTTATGGTCAGGGGATTGGAATTACTGGATGGAACTGCAAGCATGTATAGTTTCAAATTACTATCATTAATCTCAGTAGAGAGGATTTATATTCTATTGCTGTACATCAATTGTCCATTTCCTCCTATGTTGATTTTACTATAATTCCTCTTGATATATAGCTTTCAGCACATGGGGCATTCCTGCTAAATTTGTTTCTGCTTTGCAGTGTCAATGGTAATATGTGTCCCATTCCCCTGGGGTTAAACTCAGTACACAGAAATGAGACATGCAAAGGATAGGAAATGGTAAAAAGTATTTATGATTTTTTATGTTAATGGTGTTTAATGAAGAGAAGAGAGATATTACCTTTGTCTAAATATTGTGTTAAGAACTGGGTTTAAATATATATTTACATGGGTCAGTACACTGCAAACAACCTATGATGTATACAAAATAATAAAATGTGCCCACAAATTTGCATGTATTGCATCATGTTTGGATGTGCTGTTTTATTATATGTAAAAATACTGTGTGAAGCCCATGCAGCACAGGGCCAGATTAACCCTAGAGGGTAGAGGAGGATTTAACATTAAATATAGTATATATTTACTGTAATCCTTGTTATTATAAAGATCATGGCTTGATGAACAAAACATTTTTAAAACATTAATAAATGAAAATTTGATTGGTTTATTTTTTGTGTTTCTACAGTAAAAATCAACCATCTACCATTGTGTAAACCCGATTTTTCCCTCATAGGCATTTAAAAAATCTGGCAACACCTAACCATGTGTGCCACCAAAACATTCGGGAGATTTCAAAAGTGGTTCTGCTTTTTTCTGCTATTGGGCTTCACACTGGTATGACCAAATGTGCACATGTGTAAAGGTCTCAGCTTTGCAGATACAGTTTATTTTGGAAAGACATATATACTGTATACATGATTCTGTTGGAGGGTAAATGTAACAATTAAAAAATTATCTCCATTATACTTAACCCTTCTTGTTCTCATATTGTAAGGAAGAAAAGGGCAGTGGCAGTAGAACATAGGTCTCATCTGAGAAGCCACCAACAACATTGCATCCATTTACATTAAGCAGGATGGGTGCAAGGTGTTTGGTGGCTTCTCAGATGGAACCCATGTGCTGCTGATGCCTCTGCCTTTTACATTCTTAAGATACGAGAAATGAAATGTTGAACATTCTCATGATCTCTCCCCTGTTTCCCTAGCTATCCCTTATTCATTATATCTTCCCTTTCCCGTTAGCTCTCCCGCTTTTCCCCATCTTTCTTCTTTCTCATTATCTTCTCCTTCCCTCTCTCTTCCCATCTCTCCTCTTTCTTATTATCTCCCTTTCTCTCTATCTCTCTACTCCTCATTATCTCTCCCCTATATCTTTATCTCTCCATTTTCTCCCAACCTCTACTTTCTCTCTTTTTATCTCATCCCATTTTCTTTTGGTGCATTTCCTCATTATCTCTTTTATTTTTTCATCTCTTCCATTTCTCTTTATCTATCCTATTTAACTTTCCTTTCTCTATATCTCTACCTGTTCTCATGATCTCCCCTTTTCCTCATTATCTCTCTTTCTGACAATCTATCTCCTTTTTCATCGGAAGCATAATTTGGGGATCCATAATCTCCCCAACCGGCCCTGGTATTCCACTGGTAGGCAGTCCAGTTCACTTCTTGAAAGAGCTGGCACCCGTCAATTGACAGTCTGCAACCAGACCACCTGCTGCAACAGAAACTTTGGGTGCCCTTTGTGGCACAAGTTCCATAGCTTCACCATCACTGGTGAAGGAATCCGCCATAAGCTAATATGTATTCAAAACCCCATAACAAGAAATATGTCCCAACGCTTCAATAGATCAGCTTTGTAAATCCTATTAAGAAGCAACCGTTTTATTTTATTTGTCTTGTGTGTATTGCATGAATTTACATCTGCAGTTTGCCACATTAACAGTTGTGCAAAGATCTTCTTGCTAAAGAGAGCAACACTTTCGGTTTTGCAAGCTGTTATCACAAGCTCACAGAGAGCAGCTCTCGGTGAGGAAGGAAGTAGAAGACCTGTGGACACAAACCTCTAGCCAGATTCCAGGAACACTTGTTGATTTGCATGTCGCTGTTCACAGTTCTTTTTTCTAGGCCAGATGTGTGTACATTTGTGCTCAAACATTGGTCATTTTAAAATACAGGGATCTGAAATGAAAAAAGGAGCTGACCTTTTTCTTTATCGTGTTTTCACTTCATACAGATTGGCTGTTGTCAGTAATGTGACAGATATTATGGCCTGTATATTATTGGACACAACAGGAGGCTCATGAATGCCATGCCATAGCCACCAACAATAATAAAAGTAGTAATGTACTGTCACATTTAAGTGGCAAACACTAGGTTGCACAGAACATAGTTTACAGTAAGTATTATATAATTTTTACATGAATGAGCTTTTAAACTTGAAAACATGTAAGTGCATCTTAATTCAAACTTAATTGAACCCAGTGGGTCTCCATTTTGGCCCTGAAACATCAACCTGCTGGACAGGCTACTGTTCGAGTCTGAGAACATAGAGGGGACTTCTAGGTGTAAGGTGTTTCACACTGTAGTTCATAACCTCACTCAGGTCAAGATGTGTTTCCTGTTGATGAGAGGTATTTTCTTTTACATTAATTGAATTGTTGAAAAGAACATGTGCCTACTGCTTCAACAATCATTCAAGTTTAATAATGCACAGATGCAGTTTTAAACACTTTTTGAATGAGGTCTGCTTAAAAAAAAAGCTTTTATGCACACATAAGCACTACACGCTATACATGTACGTGTAAAGTATACCGCATGTTAGATGCAGCCTGTTGCCATGGTGGTTAATGCAAGTTGCTATGAATAGTAATTGTTTAGACCTAAAAGGTTCTTGTGCAGCATAATTATTCTGGTATTGGTTACTCCTTAAATGGCTCCTCAGCCTTCAATTAAGATGAAATTTTTTTTTAGCCCAGAACAATTACTGAAACATATTGCAGTGTATTTTGCCTGACTTTTGTACTGTTATTAGCAATTTTTATCTGCTAGCATTATTGTGAAATAAATCATAATATAATAATACAAATAATTTTATTTCATAACTTGAATGAATTCTGCTGTGGGCGTGGCATTTTATTTATTTTAAATAGCTGTCATTATATTGTATTTTAATGTAAAACATATTATATAATACAAATTATGATTCTTTCCACTTTATCATATGATAGTGGTTTACATATGAGTATTTCATTCTCCATCGGGAAAAAGCGTGCATGGACCCACCAATTCCGCAGCGCTATTACAATGAAGAAATAAAACAATAACATGAGCAAACATTATGATATACTGAAACAGAAGGAGACTCTATGGCGTTGGGGTGAATTAAGGAAGAAGGTATGGGACTGCTTGGGTGAGGATTTGGTTGCAGCCACAGTCACATGAAGAAGTCAGCGGCATGTAGATCATTTGGATCGATGGTTTCTAACTGCAGTAGCGTCGTTGTAATGGATGGGGAGCAAGCGTTAGCAGAAGGTTAAAGCGTGAAACAAAGGGGTTCAGAAATAGATCAGAATTGCAGGGTTAAAGCTAGAGACCTAGGTGTGTGAAGCAAATTTGGGTGAACATTTGTTACATTGTTTTACCTAGCATTGTGTGTGTTTCTGTTTCGATAAAACTATTTTAAACGTATTTCCTTTATTTTATTCATGTATTTTATTTTAAAAAAATGTGTATGTTTCTGTTGTGTGTAAAAAAAAAAAAAATACACTTATGCCATTATGGACAACAAATCCTCCAGTTAATTCCATGCAATTCCAGTTTCTAATGAATGCGGACTTAAAAAACTAAAATGTACCGGTATTTTGTTTTTAATTTTATATGAATTATTAAAGTTACAACAAAAACAAGTTTGAAAGGCACTACTATATGATTTGTTCTACTACACAATACTCAAATATTAGAGGTTTGATGAGAGTTGATGATTTAATTGAGTCACAAGACATCAGTAGCTCACAGTATTGAAGATAACACATGGGTCTATGTGCGTTATTGCTTTAGAGGCTGCAAGCACTGTAGGCGTGGGGGTTCTTTGTAGTTTTTACCTCCAGAGATTCTGAGATTGTTTAACGGTTGATTATATAAATATTTTATAAATTATATATTTTGCTGCCTTTATGAATACATACTTTAAAATAGGATAAATGTATCAGCCTTTAAAGGGGGACTATACCTGTCAATTTGAAGCCTGTGGTAGCATTATCTGATCAATTTCTTTCCCTTCACCTTTCCCAAGGTACCAACCTGACAAATACTGCAATTTATCAACAGGTAAGAGAATACATAATAGGGAGGAATAATCAGGCAGATCTAGAGATCAGGGAGCTTAGGGTACCTATCCTCGTGGTTTACACATAAAGTGGGTATTTGATACATGTTCTTTATGATCATCACACCTGTATGATTTTATTCTAAAACCATGGAACACTGATGTTGGAACAGAAGGCCTGCCTCGCAATCAGCATTTCAACTGCAATTATGGCTCCAATCATTTCCATAGCATAATGGTAGATAATGTTATGCATGCAATGTTAGGACTGACTGGTAAGGGTATTGATGGGAGAGCGATCTGCGGCCTCAGGAGGTGGATGCTTGCACTAAATGGGAGGAGGAGTGCTTCCTCACACAAAGAGGTAAGTCATTCATGAATAGATATGCATCTTGCATAACCTTGTGAAACTTCAGCTTTCATAGGTTACTTAATACTTGCTGTGTTTCCTTTAAGTTGAGCAACTCACAAAATGTTTCCTGTCTTGCTAAAGCTACCACTTTCATATTACATTACATTATTATTTATATCGCCAGCAGATTTCATGGGGCTTTACAATTAGCGTTGGTAGAATAAATGTAAAATTACAAGCAATAACAAACTGGTACAAAAGGAGAAGAGGGCCCTGCTCTTGCAAGCTTACAATCTAGTTAAAACAGACCCATTATGGCTCCTTATACACAACCCCAATAGTCATTATTTTTGTTAGTATATATATATATATATATATATATAATATCTTTTTTTCAGGACAAATTAATCTCCAATAAGTAGCATTCTTCTCGTCTGGAACAAATGCCTTGCAGTGTTTGTACATTGGTTGTATCTGCTAAAAAAGAGGAGCATTACAAGTAATTGGCGCAATGGTATCATGCAAATTAAGACACTTCACGTGTACTTTTAAATTTTTATGAAGCTTAAGGCCCAAGTGCTATTATGGGGCACACTTATAATTACCCGTTAATATTACTTTAAGAATAACAGTAAAAGCCCAGAGGAGAGAGCATTAGATAAATGAATCTTGAAGTATACATTGAGCTGGAAAAAAACACACAAAATATATACTTCTAGTGGAAATGTTGGATTTCTACAATTTTCCCCATTAGCTAGGTTTTCCCATTTCATCAGGTTTATAAGTGCTACTGCTATTACGCAATACAATTTCCCCAAAGCCAACTTCGTGGATGAAATGATATCATTATATCAGTTAAGACTCTCTTGGGATTTTAAGTGGATCTGATCTTCTAACGCCTCAATTGACTACTTTGAGCAGAAAAACCCCTAGATGTAGTCATCAGACATAAACTGTACTACCTAATAACTCTCAGGAGTGATTCTGTTGAACATTACTTTTCATTATCAATTTCTGAACACGGAACACAAAATATTGTACTTTGTATTGTATGTCCCAGGGAGCTCCTGCAAGATGTTGCTCTTGCCACCAAGGACACATTGGTGTCACGGCGGTAGGAGTAATATATGACTGCAGAGTAATCCAAAATCTGCAATCTCGGATTACCACAACTGTTTTGGTAGAATTACAGCAAATTATATATTTCCTTTACTGTTTAAAAACTTTGGTGCAACATTCCATGCAGCTCCTCCATAGTGTATACGGTGACAGATAACTACAGACATTAGGATCGTGTCTTAAGCATACACCAAAAAATGGCAAAATTATTAGAAGACCATTGGTACAATCAGAAAAAAACATTTGGGCAGCCAAAACAGCAGACTTACTGTCAGATAAAGCACAGTTATGTTTTAATATTGCTACTTCTTAATTTATTCACAGGCTCCAAAAGTCCGACTATGGTTAGAAGGTGGGTTTTGTGAAATGTGGCCTGCAAAATGAAGAAAACATATGGAATATAATGTCACTTTTGTCCAAACTGGAGCAAACACATACCATAATGTTTCAGACAGCCTCAGGCTATGTCTAGCCATTACATAATTTGACCGTAGATGGCAATGGGGTAGCTAGCCTTTTAAAATAGATCCATGAAACTGTTTTTTAAATTATTGCATAGTTTAATAAAAAATTTATTTTCTTATTTCTTTGTACATTTAGTTTATTTGGAGCACAATCATATTACTCATTTTTAACCAAAAACATGGATGTTCTGCTAATATATTCAAACCTGCCCAAACCTCAGAAGTCATAAAAAGTGCCAAAAATATATAATGTTATTGGTCAATTTTAAAACTGTACATATAAGCCAATATCTGTGCTATTCAGCATAGCGAGGGGCCGGTGTGGATGACTAGGGCTGAGCATTTTGGAATTTGGACGCTGAGCCTACTTCAAATATTGCTGTATTGCCTCTCTCATCATCACAAACCAGAATGAGAGATCTACCGGGATTCTCAAAGATCAATCCACGCTAGAATATTGATCACTTAATGTCCAATAAAACAATTACGATATATGCGGACATCTATCTACTGTATCTATCGGTTTATCTATCTATCTATCCATCCATCTATCTATCTATCTATCTATCTATCTATCTATCTATCTATCTATCTATCATCTATCTATCTATCTATCTATCTATCTATCTATCTATCATCTATCTATCTATCTATCTATCTATCTATCATCTATCTATCTATCTATCTATCTATCTATCTATCTATCTATCTATCTATCTATCACAAAATAGATAAACTGATCATTTTCCCTTCCTGGTAGTCACATGGGATCTAATCTGCAAAATAATAGCTACTTTTTCAGCGCACGCTAGTTTATTGGGAAGTGAAAGCTGAAGTGTGTATTATTCAAATGATTTACACAGTGCCTGCAGACTGATAAAACGTAACCATTTATTCCCTGTGGAATTAACCCAAACACAATGACTGCAAGCCACATACGTGAAACATCAGTCAGCAATGGAGTGTGTCATTAATGACTTCAACTGAGCGATGCTGTGCTTCATTGTGGCATGCGATTGGTTAATAAGATACTGGCGCTCAGATAAACGCCATTAAATGTGGAATTGACACAGTGGTTGTTATGTATAAAAGCTTCTGTCATTAAAGTGAATCTGTTGTGATGCAATTTATGTCACACACAGTAACTTTGTATGAGCCTCACAGCCCAAAAGACCTGGACTGAGCCTTCGGAGCCTTCGGAACCTTCGGCTTTGGTGCCTAGGTGGCCTCTTTTCAGGGATTGGGGCCCTTTGCAAGCTTTAGGGCCTGGTGGCCCCATTGTGTGCATTGGGTGAGGCAGTGGGAGAAGCCAGGGGGGATGGGGAAAGTGGCCCTTGTCTAGGTTTGTAGCGAGCCCCAAGATTTCTGATGGTGCCCCGAAGGCTATGTATTACTGGACCAATATTGAAAACTAATTACAAGTTTTATACAAGAATAAATGGAATTTATATGGAGAAAAATAAATCTCATAGATGCCTCTTTATTTTTGATCATTTTACTGAAATAAAAAAAAAATCCCTACCGTGTATAAAATAATTTGCACTGAGGAATAGGAAATACAATCGAATCCAATGACAGCTGGTGCAGAGAAAGAACATTTTATTATCCATAACCCTGTAATATATCTGTTATGATGGATAGTGCTGCAGAGGGCATAGTGATTTGCTTTAAGTGTGTGCATGCACAGTATCACGTTAATGTGGCCAGGGCAGGGTTGTGATCCTATTATAATATTCTTCAGTTATAGCACCTGGGCACCCCCGTATCAGCAGTGCCTTCAGTATCACCCCCCCCACGATCTGAGTACCTCTAGGACCACTTTGGCCCCCTGTGTAAAGCAGCGGTATAGAATTATTGTCATAATATGTGCCTGTCCAGATAAAGACCATTAACTGAGGGCTAAGCAGTATTTGCCTCTTGCTTTATCATTTTAAGGCTAGAAGGATTAATATACAGTAGTTAGGTGCATTGCGGTTGTAAGTAATATCTAACAAGTATAAGTTTACTGAGAGGGTGGTAGATAACAGAACAGCCACCCAGCAGAAGTGGTAGAGGCTAATTCAATGAAGGAATATAAAGATATCGCCAAGACTAAGGACTGATAAAGATCTGAGTCTTTACATACATATATATATATCTATATATCTATATATATATATTATATATATAATGTTAATACTTTCTACATTATACCAAGGCAGTAGCCTATAGATGTTTCAGTAATGGAGCAGAAGTTAGGATTCTTGCATCACGTGCCCTGCTCCAGGAGGCTGTTAGCTAACATCTGTCAGTGGGAGGAAACAGAGCGCTGTCCCTTTAAGACCTGGCTGTCCCGGACGGTAAACAGAGCGCTCGCCACCATGTGCGACATTTGCGAAGTTCTAATGCTCTGAGGTTATGATGTTGTGCATATAAAATGGAAGATACCAAAAATCAATTCTCACGGGGGGGTTCTCTTAATTTTTACTTTATGTTTCTTACTGTCATACACACAAACAGTGTGCGTTTATTAAGCAGCGCAACATTATGTTTATAGAAAGACAGCTAGAAAACATAGCGAGGGCACGAGAACCAACATTTTCCTTCTTGCATTCCTAAGGCCCCAGACATGAACGCCCATTGCTTCCTGGTATGGTTTTCTGACAGGGGGGAGGGCAGTGCATTAAGCAAGCTAGACAGTACAGATAAGAAAGGGCTGTACAGCTACAGTACGCTCACAAGCCCGCATGGCCGCATCTGAATGAGCTGTGTTTATCATAATGCTTCTGTGGCAACAGGGACTATAAGATCCATTTGTTATCTTGTAATAAATGAATCACTGTGCCATGGGTGATCTGCCTACAGTCTGCTCGTCTCTGAAGAATGTGAGAGGTAAGTTTCTGCATTTACACTTCTTTTGAGGCATCTTTAGTGTTGCAGAGGGAATACTGCGCCCAGGCAGATCTGTCATTGACTTTATGGTACAGGGGGCTGAATTAGAACAGTAGCTCATGGTGTAATGTAAGGAAGTTCTACTTTACCGAGTGGGTGGTGTATAAGTGGCACAGCCTCCCCGTAGAAGTGGTAGAGGTTAACACAGTGACAGCATTTAAACATGCATTGGGTAGGCATAAATCTATCCTGAATCTAAGGCAAGATCAAGGGCTGATTGAGGTCTGAGTCTTTACATCAGGAAAAATAGACCGTATGGGTCTTATCTGCCGTCAAATTCTATATGATGAGTCCAGCGTAGAGGAAAGCACCAAGCTTTTTCTCCAGCTGCAGTTTCACTTGCGCTGCGTGATCTGCAGGCCACCATACAGCAGCACAATGCAGATCAGCTACATCTGTTCTTCTGCACCTATTCTCAAGTAGTAGTTCACTATCCTTTTTTTTTACGGTAAGAGAAAAGAGAGACACAGGTGTGTTAAAAGTGTTTCTCTAAAACCAGATCTGCACGGTCTTTAAGAATGTTTATCGACTTCATTTAGATCTCAACTCATATTGGAATATATATTATGTATATTTAATGTGTTTTTTTGGCTTGTACGATGATGGAAGCATGCACGTTATTTCAGCGAGCAGGCCAAATCTATTCTTTGAAAGGTTAAATACCCTGCTTCTGAATATAAATTATGCATGACATGTTTAGTTGTGTTTCCTTATATGGGAAGCGCTATATTTCAGTAGAAAGTGCTTCTTGCCAAGTTTACAAGGTGGAAGACGCCCTGTGTTAGGGGCTTCGTTGGAAGCTGTTACGACATTTGTTATTTTAAAATATTTCCTTTTTTTGGGCTTTCTGGGTAAAAAAGCAGCTGGATTTGTGGAGTATGTATATAAAAAAATCCTAGTTTTCCTTTTGACCTTGTAGATTTTAAGTAGAAAGTGAGAGCTGTTGTCTGTATACTATATTGACAAATCATATATATATATATATATATATATATATATATATCTATATCTATATATATATATATCTATGTGTATATATGTTTGGGGTGGTTTTCTTTAAATTGAAAGGCATTTATTACAATAAAGATTGAATAGTGAGCCAAGAGAATATACAATGGGCGTAACTACTTCATTGCAGATGGTATGATATTGTATTATAATATATAATATATATATAATACGTATAAACGTACGTAGGGGGCTGCATATAAAAGAATACGAAATCCCCAAATTATACACGCTAACAACAAAGTTGTGTTTGTGCCGAATTTGTTTTGTTTAATATTGTTTATTTAGGTTAGTAGAAATCTGACATCTTATTTAACTTGGAGGGGATAAGAAAACAACGACTATAACGATCTGGCCTGCTAGAGAAGGCAAGACCACCTGTCATTATGCTGCTAAGTCATCAAAAATGTTTAGAGACAGCAAAGTATATATAATCAATGCTATTCGTCTGTTAAAATTTCTCTTTCTAAGTCAATGAAGTGGCTTCTGCAAAGTCTTCTTTAGGAGAAGGCATTGCTGAATGGATCAATCGAGCCATAATTCTTTAATAACGCACTTCGTTGGACAGAACGTCACAAATGTAAGAATGGCTGCCTAGTAATGTGACGGCAATGTACTTAAGTATACTGCTTGCTTCATCAGATGTAGGCAGGGGAGGCGGAAAGTGAGACAATGCAAAAAATGACAAGGTCTCGCCTTGAATGCTAAGGCAACTTGCATGTGGTGGAACGCACTGAAGCCCTTGCAGAATTAATTAAAAAATAGGGACTGCTGCGTCGTTTTATCATTTGAAAAAGAAAGTGATTGTGAAAGCACGGTTAAGTACAATGAGAACAGAGAAACATTTATATTTAGAAGACGGGTATTTTCTTTAATTTGGTAATTTGGAAGTGGTTGGAGTGGGGAGTTGGAGAGTGCATTTGGAGTAGGAATTACTGCAAATGAAAAAAAAAATCATTGGCATCCAAAGTGTTAAAAAAAAGCAGCAGATCAGCTTCTTGCTTACCAATCTGTCACTGGACAGACTTGCTGTTTTTCATATGATATATATATATATATATATATATATATATGTTTACTTGCGGTCTACAAGTATTATTATGTTTGGCCAGGATAAGGTATCAGCAAGTTGCTGTTGGCTAGGACATTTTAAGCAAAAATAGAATAATTCTGGGGTTACAATTATGGGTTAAAAGGGAGTTTTAGAAGACAATTGTCAAACCAGAGTGGTTTGGAAAATCCTGAACTGAAAACATTTAACCATTTGTATTTAATGATGTCTACTGACAAGAAATCTTTGTGTTTGGAGACCAAAGAAAGTTGTTATACTAAACTGTTTTGCTTATTTCGGGATACTATTATTGTTTTTAGTATATTTTTTGTAGAGAGCACCAGTCCATAGCACTATTAAAATGATGGGAAAATACAAATGAATGGCATGAACACAAATAAGACATGCTGGAACAGAAGGAGAAGAAGGCCCTACCCTCACACCTTTATAGTCTATAAGGGCTAAAATAAAAGGTTGGAGTAGTTGAGCCAGACAAACTAGACTATAAATTAGTAAATGTGTGTCTCTAGAATAATCTATGACTACTTGTTACAGCAGGGTAGTCACAAAAAACAAGAGCCACCACCCTATTACTCCAAGGTCATGTGAAGCTCCTGAGCTCCTGCCTTCCAAGAAGCCATCTCTGTATAGAGCCAGCTGGTGGAGACACCAGTTCATGTTTAGCAGGGGAAACCCTTGTCATGACAACCTGGTGACCTGTTTTCTCAAGCCTTGGCTTACAAACCTTACAATTCCAAGCTTGTCTAGAGTAATATGATGAGCCAGCGCAGCCCTTCTTGCAGCAGAAACTCCTTGGGGTTGGTCTTTTACTTACAGTCTCCAAAATGAAGTGTTTCCTTCTCCTACAAACCCCCAGTTTACTGGATAGACTTCATCAAGTATTTTTTGAAGTACAGTTTTAGAAATGTTTAAAACCCTGATATATACTATTAAATGTTGGGATAGGATTAAGCTATGTCGACAAACAAAACAAATTTAAGGGGATTAGGCCCACATAAGTTTCAGCTTGTGCGGTTTTGCGAAATATGATGGTGCTATAATAATCAATAATTTTCCTTATCACTTCACATCCAGTGTTCAAGCCAGCCACAGCATGCCACACCGTGTTTTTGTTTTCTCGTTATTGAGACCCTGCCAATCATTATATGTTGTGTCATGCTTATAGTTTTCTTATATTGTGACTTCAGCAGTGGTGTATTTATCTTTGGGGCAATCCAAGGCCCGACCTAGGGTAGCACCCCCTGTCGCCTCAACCTCAATAGTTGGATCATCGGTACACTAAGAGGCGCTGTGCACCTTTAAGAAATGGAGCATCTAGTCAGCTTAGGCCGGGATACGTCACTGGACCTCAGGCACCCTCGTCAGTCACAAAGAGCCATGCTTCGTGCATTAGTGCTCTTACATTTTCTTGTTATTCTGTATCTCTTGACAATTATGTTACAGTCAACCATATTATAGTCTCAGACAAATAATCATTTCATTCTTTATATGTCATTTCTTTGCAAATGAAAAACATAACAGGCATACAACTTGCTTTTCAAGTTACAATAACAATCACGTAAAGAGATAGAGGGGAAATGTGTAGGTGGGGAACTTAAGTGTATTGCAAGGACTAACGCTGGAACCAGAACTATGAGTCACTAGTGATTTGCTTTATTATCACCATTAATACAATTATTTAAGGTGTATCGTAGAATGTTTTATTGATCTCTGTCCTATAAAATGTAGACTACTAAAGTAAACTACCTATAGTAAAAAGAAGTCGTGCACAGCTCAACAAACTTCAGGCGCCAGGTTGCCATGGCACCTAGGGTTTGGCAGGGTAGGCCTCAACGCCCAAACCGCTGAGCCCCCTCCCCCTCCCAGCCATACTGTGCTCCCTTGATGCACTGAATTTGAGCGTTGGGTAAAACATCATATCCCGGCATCAGATTCAAGTCTCGTATAAGGACTGCGAGGGAGCAGGAAGCAGAAGAGCTGTCCTGAGCCAATAAAGCTACACAAACAAAACAAAAGTGGCTAAACAAAAGTTGTGTGTATGTGAGTAAGTCTGTATGTTACTGTGTGTAAATATTTTACAGAGTGTGGGTATGTTACTGCTACTGAGAGTGATGTGTAGGTATCTTATTGTGTGTGTTATGTGTATGAAAGTGTGTTACTGTGTGTATATGAATGTTACTGTGTGTGTAAGTATTTTACTATGTGTTAGTATGTGTGTATGATAATGGCTGTGTATGTATGTTAACGTGTATGTGTATGTATGTTAATGTGTATGAATATATGTTCCTGTGCGTAATAATATGTCTGTGTACGTGAATGTTACTTAGTGTTTGTTAGTATGTGAAAGTATGTTTCTGTGTGTGTGTTAGTGTTTTACTGTGTGTGTTAGTATGTGTGTATGATAATGTCTATATGTATGTTAACCTGTGTTTGTATGTATATGAATATGTGTTCCTGTGCATAATAATATGTCTGTGTATGTGAATATGTTACTCAGTGTGTGTGTGTTAGTATGTGAAGGTATGTTTCTGTGTGTGTCTATTAGTGTTTAAAATGAATGCTACTATCTGTGTTAGTATGTTAATGTGTTTATGCATGTTATTATGTTAATGTGTGTGTTATTGGATGTGTGTAAGTATTTTAATACATGGCTCCTACATGTTTTGTTTGGCTCCTAAATCCCAACCAACTTTGTCGACTCTTGAAATGGTTTGCCAAATTAGTCTCCTAGCACATAAATGTTTTTTTGAGTTTGACTGATATAGTTTTGACATTATATATATATATATAAATATATATATATATATATAGGGGATCAAAAAGAAATAGACGTACATTATATCTAAATTCTCAAGCAGATGATAATGTAACTTAGCTAATAACAATAATGTGAAGGAACGGAAAGAACCATTTAGTTTAAAACTTTTTAAACAGATTCATCTGAGTTATATTGAATCTGTCAGCACTGATGTATAAGAAAGTGAGTAAAATGTGAAATAGTGAAATTCAGTGTTTATTATATACACCAGCTGTACTATTTTGTGCTTTATTCTGTACAGTTCTTATAAAGCAAGCTATCCTCTAGATTTTACGCTTGTGATTAGGCCCCTCTTAACCTAATGCCCAGTCTGTCATTTCTGGTTTTGACATACCCTTTGAATGTATGTACCATAAGGAGTGTTGCATAAGTTGTTGGCGCTATATATACAGATAATATATATAATATAGGGGGTATTAGAAGCATTATAAAAATTATTTTAAGTTGAAGGGTTTTTCCATCACCTTTACCCACCATAACTTATGTAATAGTAATATAATATAATATATATATATATATATATTGTGACAGTGTGAACCCCAGGGAGATGATTAGCATGGCATCTGAGTACAGCTGCTATGCAGATTATACATATGGGTCCCTGGGGTGGAGCAATTGGAGAGCAGGGTGGGCCAATGCTCCATTTCCCCATTCTGTGGAAACTCCATGCCGGGTTTTCCAGGAGGCAAGAAATCTGCAGGATCCGGTCCGGGATTTCTATGAGGCCGGCGTCAGGCCCAGGTGCTGGGCATTAAAAACCCCTGGAGCCTGATACTCAGGAGACTGTTGGGGGAAGAGGAAGTTCCCTGTGCTCCCAGGGCAAGGAGAGGCCCTGAACAAGATCATCCCTGAGCCAAGTGAGGCAATACCTGCCTGGACATTGTGTGTGCTGTCTGGGGGAGGTTTTCCAGAGCCTGGCGTAGCTGGGTCTGGCTGGGAGGTTGAGATAGTGGGTGATTAGGCTGGTCAGTCTGCACCAGCGTAGTTTAGTTAGAGAGGGCTCCAATTGGGAGCTAGGTTTTTGTTTTATGATTTGGTTTTGGGGTTTAAGCGGTTAAAATAAAGCGCTGTTTTATTAAACACTGGTGTTCCTGACTCTGATTGCCCTAGAGGACTGTGCTTAAGACCCTTAAAAGTGACATGTATGGCCCTCATGCTATAGGGTTTGTCACATATGGTGGAGAATGCGGGCAAAGCACTGCTATGGTCTGTGGGCAGAAAGCAGGAACCAAGTGAACAACTGAGTGGATGCTGGTGACGAGTGCTACACTGGATCCAGGAACCCCAAGTGTTGTGCAGCCTGAAGCTACCAAGCTGCAGTGGATGTGCCAGAAGTGATTACAGCTTAACCCGGAGGATTGAGTGGAAACTCTGCAAAGACTGTTGCATGGTATGTGCCTTTGTGTATTGCTGGCTCAAATACATATGCTTATGGAGGATGGCCTTGATGATCCGGATGTGAAGTTTCTATTTGCTGGATAAAAGTATTGTGTATCTGTGAAACCTGCAAAAGAAAAGCATTTTGTCGCTATGACCTGCTGGTAATTACTTGATTACATACTGCAGAGGGAGCGATTAAAGACTCTGGGATTTGTGTATTGCACTGACTGTTGGTCTAATGCAAGATGGGAAAAGGACAGCAAAGCAGAAATAAAATGTCCTTTCCGTGTTTCACTCGCCAGCCAACCTGCAGTGGATATGTGGAACCACTGAAACTGGCACAAAAGGCATATATAAACTGTGCAGGGTCCTGTGTTGAGGCTCAAGAGTTAAAGGAGGAAATTGAATCCTTAAAGTGGCTGCACCAGGGTGAAGTCTCTGATTTGAACTTGCAGCTGAAAGAAGTAACCGATAAACTAGATGCTATCAAACAGAGAGACTATGAAATTAAGAGACTGACAGAGTTAAATGTTTGCTATGGCAAACTGAGTCGTGGTGAATGTAACAATGTGGCATGGACTACTAAACTCGGGAAAGTGGAAGCTATGCCCAGAGATGAGCTGAATCTCTATGTGATTGAGCAGTCAGAGTATGTTGGGAAACAGATCTGCAAGAACAAAAAACTGACTGATGAGTGTATGCTGAAAGAACATGAATTAATAAAGGTTAAAAAGCAAGCAGCACAATTACAGGAGGAATTACACCGAACTATTGGCCAGCTTGAGGAAGAAAATCTAACTTTGCAAAATGAAGTGGCTGCTTCTAGAGAAAAACACTGTGTTGACTTGTCAGCAAAACTTCAAGAGATGCAACAGTTGCAGGAACAAAAGCTGGTGGTTGAAAAACGTCTCGCGGAGGTATCCCAGAAAGGTAAAGAGGATGCAGAGCGTGTATTCGGGCTCCTTTCTGAGAATAGCAGTGTGAATTTAACACTTGCAGTTGAGCGTCTAGAAAAAGTAAAGCTGCAGGAGACCGTAAAACAACTACAAGATGAAATCCAGGCCTTGTTTAAAGCCAGTAAAGAGCACACTGAACTTTATAAGGCCAACTTAGCACTAAAAGACAAGTATTTCCAGAAAA
Organism: Spea bombifrons; assembly: GCF_027358695.1. Classification (NCBI taxonomy): domain Eukaryota; kingdom Metazoa; phylum Chordata; class Amphibia; order Anura; family Pelobatidae; genus Spea; species Spea bombifrons. The sequence goes on along the minus strand of NC_071089.1, from coordinate 94,390,154 downwards.
AGGCAGAACTGGAATCGTGCAAGGATCAGCTACAGGACGCAGAATCTCAGCTAAAGCAAATGGGGGCAGTTATGCTTCTAAAAGAGGAAGAGTTAGCATTGGCTATCCGCTCCAGAGATCAAGCTTTAAGGGAAAGAGATACGGTCCAATGTAAGCTGGAAGCAATACCGACTAATACAGAGCGGGACAGGCAAACATTATTGATGCAGCTTGCTGATATCCAGGCTGAGAGAGACAAAATGGCAGAGAGTCTGGAGACCGCCCAGACTTCGAATGTAAAGCTTCAAGAAGTTGGACTTGAACTGCAGAAAGACAATAAATCCCTCAGGCATCAACTGGAGATATCCACCTTAGAGCTGAGAGAGGTGAAAGCAACCCTTGAGGAACAAAGGGTTACTGCAGTAGAAAAACATGGACTACTACAACTCCGGTTAGATGAACTGGGTATACAGCTAGCTGAAGAAAGGGAGGCCAAGCTAGCTCTACAGAAACAGATTAAGGTCCAAGAGGAAATGGACCCAGTATCTAAAATGTTACAAATTGTACAAGCAGCAAGTGAGCAGATACCGTACAAAAGAAGCTGTCTGGAGGAAAAGACTGTGATGAAGAATGGCATGGAAAATAACCGTTATGGCCTAAGTGACGGAGGGACTATTCATGGTGCTGGAAGTACGGGCCAACTAGTAGAGCAACATGGCAGTAAGCTGCTCCAGGGAGCAGGTGGTCCCAGTTCCAGTAGAAACTCTACTTCACAGATGGAACCTTCTACAGGCGACAGTAAGGTACACCGTTTACATGCATCTAGGGTAAATGACCATAAACATGGGCTTCGCATCAAATGGAGTGATGGTGAACAAGCTACAGGGAAACAGCTGGAAGATGGTGTGCACTTGGCTGTATCGCGTAGACCACGCAGGGTAAAACATTTGGATGAGCAAGCTACAATGGTGTTCATTTGTACAGAGAAGAGACATGGCTGTGCAGTGTGTTTCCCATCCACTGATGGTTGCAGAAACCCTGAAGGGCAGATGGATACAAGGAGAAAGTATCCACTACCGGGCCACATTTATGGTGTGTGGAAAGGAAAGCCCCCTGACCAAATCCTAAGAGGGACGTCATCAGCAGAGCTGCTTAGTCCCATGGTCGCTCAGCCCCATGGTTCTGAGCTGGTGGGGATGATATGTGACAGTGTGAACCCCAGGGAGATGATTAGCATGGCATCTGAGTACAGCTGCTATGCAGATTATACATATGGGTCCCTGGGGTGGAGCAATTGGAGAGCAGGGTGGGCCAATGCTCCATTTCCCCATTCTGTGGAAACTCCATGCCGGGTTTTCCAGGAGGCAAGAAATCTGCAGGATCCGGTCCGGGATTTCTATGAGGCCGGCGTCAGGCCCAGGTGCTGGGCATTAAAAACCCCTGGAGCCTGATACTCAGGAGACTGTTGGGGGAAGAGGAAGTTCCCTGTGCTCCCAGGGCAAGGAGAGGCCCTGAACAAGATCATCCCTGAGCCAAGTGAGGCAATACCTGCCTGGACATTGTGTGTGCTGTCTGGGGGAGGTTTTCCAGAGCCTGGCGTAGCTGGGTCTGGCTGGGAGGTTGAGATAGTGGGTGATTAGGCTGGTCAGTCTGCACCAGCGTAGTTTAGTTAGAGAGGGCTCCAATTGGGAGCTAGGTTTTTGTTTTATGATTTGGTTTTGGGGTTTAAGCGGTTAAAATAAAGCGCTGTTTTATTAAACACTGGTGTTCCTGACTCTGATTGCCCTAGAGGACTGTGCTTAAGACCCTTAAAAGTGACATGTATGGCCCTCATGCTATAGGGTTTGTCACAATATATATAATAATAACTAAACATGTATACAGTACTGGTAGTTATCTATAGAATTGACATGTGGATGACTGGTCTCCTTGGTTAGAGAAGTCAATTATTGAAGTAGTACTACTAGTAGTAACAGTAGTAGAGAATGCTATTGACAGAATGCGCAGCCTGAAGTTGGACTGTTGTGGGCTGTAAACTACTTTTACACCTCACTTGTTTTTCCTAACAATGAAGCATATGAAACAGGCCTCTTGCGTTGGAAAGCACCCATCAGATTTCGATATTCTTTTATGACATTGATGTTAGGTTACTGGAAATCACCCGTGGTAATACATATTTAATGAAAGCTATGATTAATATAGAGCCCCTGAATTACTCCAGTTTTCCATCAATGAAATACTCTTTAGAAGTAAGTAATGAAAGTAATCATAACTGGTTATATAGTTCACTAAATGAACTTGGACCATCAACCATATGCAGCTTTTATACCACAAAGCATGGAACAGGTTTCAAGAGAAAATGGGTGATGATCTTAGATTTTTGGTCACTATTTTGCTGTACTGTTCGGCATTCTATTTTGGAGATCAAGGCAAAGTAGGCTATGGCCTCAGGACCCCAGGAAAGTCATGTGCCAGAGCACGTACTATAAGGCTACGCACAATCACATTGCCCTTTGTACTGTCAATGTACTGGAGGTGCGGGACTGGCGTTATAATTTGATACCAAGCACATAGTTTAGTGGAGTCTTAATTTGTCTCTGTCTGTGACACTGATAGATTATACGCTGCACAGAGAAATCCTCTTAAATGGTTCATGAGCTGCATTGAAACCTAAACTGAAAAGGACTTGGCAGATGAGAAAATGAAGTGCAGTAAATATAAAAAGACCTTTCAGATGTATATCAATAGTCGAGGGAAGTATCTTGACTGGAGAAATATGAGTGAATTCTGGAGTATGAGCAGAATACTGCAGGATTCATAGCTTGGTTTACCAGAGAAGACATTAACGGGCTGAGACAACATGATATAATTGGTTATAAGGACAGACTTAGTTATAGATTGTTGACCCAATGTGAAATCAGCTTGCCATTAGGGCTCAAGAATGGATTTTTTCCTCCTATTTTTAAAGCACAATTGGAAATGGCTTCATTGTAGAGTTTTTTTCGTCTTCTGGATCAACAGCAAGGCTGAACTTGGTAGACTTGATGTCTTTGTGCAACCTAAATTACTATGTTAGTTACTATTATATAGACAGAAATAATTGACCATATGAATTTTGATAGTAAAACCATCTTTAAAGTTTTATATTGGGAGCGATATTTTCCCTGAAAAACATACATTGTTATAGATCTTACTTTTAGAGTACTTGTGTAATGGCATCACATGAGTTCTTGTTGTGGCAACTTATATCAACTTCCTCAGAATTATGTCTTTTTAGCTATGTATAAAAATTTGTCGGGTCCTTAATGGAACAATCATGTCATTCTTTTGCCATGACTGTACCTAATATAGAAAACCTGAGGTTTACTCAGCCTCTCCATGCCCTGCAGAGCTTCTTGGCCCCGTTTCCTTCTTGCAAATTGGCACGATGGGCTGTTGTGTAGACTAGCAGAAACTGGTCAGTGATTGCACCCAGTCCCTAGGGGAGAATGCGTTGGCAGCATTAAATATTTTAAGGTGGATGTTTATTGCTTTGATTCAAAAAACTGTAAGGTGAATTATGGGAATGCTGCAGAGAATGCTGGAAAACGGTATAAGTAAATTAATTACAAATTGGGATTCAAAAAGCTATTGTAAACATACACATAGGGTAACTGTAGGTTAGAATTTGCTCTAATTTAATATCCTTTATCTGCAGAACTGGAAGCTACCAATGTTGTCATGTCATATTTTGGGCATCACCTTGACCATGTTGTTTATGCCAAAACTAATGAAGTCCTGCTTGTACAATGAAATCCTTTTCCCTGCAGACTTTCATTAGTCAGAGTGTCCAGCTGGGTAATTGAGACCAAGATATTCTATTGTTTCCCACAGGCAGTATGATAAGGAGTCCAGGTGTTTGTCTAGTAGATCTGGCAAAGATAACAGAACTGGAAGACATACAAATGGCTAATATGCAGATGTCAAAAAACCATTGTGTCGTGTTAAATATCAAACTGTTAAAAATAGCATAAAACTAGTAAAAAGAATTTTGGTTGGAGTGCTGCTTCAAGGTCATATAAGTGTCTGTAAGAGCAGGAGATAATACATTACGTGAAGTTGAATGCAAACCTATAAAAGATGGACTAGAAACCCACGCGTTATGTTGGCATATGTTTTGGTCCCTTGTATCCAGCGTTATAGGGTTGATGCCACATGGATTGGATACTTTGCTTAGACCAGCAGTAGAATTAAGCACATTCATATTGCTGACACAAGTAATGGTACCCTCATGGGGTTACGTCCAGTAGCAATATTATAGAAGCATAAGAATGACTTTATCTCTAGCTGAATCTACCTATATGTCTATTTTATATGCTGATCATCTTCAAATCTTATTATTCTCACCCAGTCCTTAATGATATAGTCTGAATCTCCTTCAGTTACGTGTCTCACCTTACCTTGACTCTCATTACCCGTCCATTCCTCCTGGGTGGGAATGATGAGTCTAAAGGTAAATTATAGAGATGGTCTTCCACTGCTTTTATCGACATCTCTGGATAAACATTCATTTGTGCTTTATAATTTGTTATCAAGCCATACAAACAATTCTGTTACAAAAAAGCCAAAAAGGGTACTTTAATCTTAGATATTATCCACAATACGTGTCTCTTCACTCTTTGACTGCATAACCCTTTCAGTGCCAATACAGACTGAATGCATAGAACTTACTTCACTATATACACTCTATTTGCTGAGTTCGTAAATAGATGAATCACTGGACAGACTTATATTGCCATTTGGTTTCTAATTATTGTTCTTTCACCATTATGCCATTAATCAAGACAATTTACCTGCCTGGTATATAATTAATGAATTAATGATAACAATCCTCAGGTGGTATTTAAGATTCTATCTTTTGCCATTTTTACCTCCCAATGTGAAAAACAGTCCTTTGTAAAAATGTATTTAAATAAAATATTGATGTTTCCCATACCCTATACCAAAGCGTGGAGTTGCTGCTAGAAAACTAGTGATGCTGTTTGCCGATGTCGGCTGGCAGCTGTCAGGTAACTACCCAGGGAGGCTGTATATTGGGCATGACGGCCCCTTTAACCTACTGCGGGGTATGGATTTTCCTCTGAGTCACTGGTATAAAATTGATGCTGGCTCTCACTGACATTCGTTTCAGCAGCTGTGACTTCTATAAAGCTAAAATTAAAACTTGAAGCCACCATCTCTAGCAATTTTAAAACCAGAACACGTAAGAAACATTGATAGAAAACACCCAAAGCAATCTGAGAGATGGGAGATATAGTGATTCATCAAACAGCCCGAGCGCACAGATTGAAGGTTATGTATAAATAGGGAAAGTTTCAGACGCGGCGAAATCACCGTAGCAGTTAAGAACCATTTGGCCAGTCTAGTCTCACCATCTTCTCCGGCTCAAAACCCTTCTTGGCCATTGGTATTGTCTCAAGATAGCCTTATCCTTATCGAGATGTTTAGTTTCCTCAACAGCATTAACACCTACCATTTGCTTCTGCTGGGAGGTTGTTCCACTTATCTATTACCCTTGTAGTGAAGTAAAGATGCTGATTACATAATGTCGTTGGTTGATAAAGTGATCACTGTTCTAACTCTGCACAGGAGTCACTTTAAATACATAAGCCCCAATATCTCTGACACGTGGATAAGCACATTTTTTTAATAAGCCTTCATGTCCGTCCTCAAATCCTCAAGTAAATATTTGCCCGTCTCTTTGTTTTTTGTGTAATCATTATGCCATCGTTAGTTAAACAGACAGGTATAAATAAACCATTTGCTTAAATCATGTGGTCTTGACAACATTCAAAGCACTTTATATTTTTTTTTCTTATAAGCCTCAATGAGCTGTAGTTACTTTGTCCTTTAGAATGTACTGCAACTTACATGGGTTCTGATTCAGTGACCCATCAATACCTTAATAGGTGTTAATTGAAGCGAATAACACGTGGTTAGCGGTTCGAATTTAGGAAAATCTTAAAATGGATAGAGTCTCACAGTAAAATAATGCTCTATGTGAATTATCTGTTTTGTACGTCAAAACTTTTCAGATATAATTAGGCAAGTTCCCTGTTTGATCGCTAGCTAAAAGTCCTACATAGTTGAATATGCAATTAGTCTCTGCAGTGACTTGGATTTTTTCCTGCACTTAGTGGCAACTCGGCAGCTGCAGCTTCTTAAAAATCCTAAATTCCGCTGATTCCCTCCACTTTACATAGATAGAGCTTGGAGGGAAGGTCTTTGCTGCTGACGGGTACCTGTCAAGTACAGTCGGCAATGATTCTAGAATCAGTACAACTCAGATTCACTAATTGAGCCTTAGCTGTCCATCCAAATCTTTGACCATTCTTCAATCATTTTACCAAATAGTCTTCAGTAAGAGTACCTTGACAAGTACCTTTTACTGAAACATTTTCCAGCTGTTATTATCATACACACAATCTCTGATGTTTCACAGAGCTACAGTTTGTCGTGATACAGTAGCTGCCCCTTTTTCTTTACTTGTCTTTTAACTTTGCTTGATATATCCCACATGGACCATTACCGTGCCGCCTTTCACTTTTACAATTCCTCTGACAGGCAGCTTTGTAAATTTACAGAGGCTCACAGATGGTCTCTGCTTCTATTCTGTATAGATTGTTTCCCCCATCAAGTCAGATTTGAAATGGGCTAATTGGGTAGGGAAGACTCAATAGGATTTCTGTTAGGTCTGTGGAGCAATCATCAGGTCATCATCATCCTAAAACCATGTAACATGTAAAGCTGGTTTTATTTCTTGATTTATATAGCTTTCAGAAACAAAAGGTGACCGTGAATGAGACGTTGTCACACTGGAACCCCAACATATTATGGGCAGGCTCCTTAGAAAGCAGTATGAGGAGATATATTACCTAGAAACCCCAGTCAAATACGGACATGCCCCTTACAAAGCAGCAAGAGGAGACAACATTACATAGACGCCCCAGTGGAAAAAGTACTTTCTATAGAGGATAGTATAACCTGGAAACCCCACCGGTGCATGGACACATTTCTCAAAAAGAGACCAGGAATTGAAAGTCTAGGTTAGATAGAAACTTCACTAAGGCAATAGCTTTCCCAGGGCTGTAGAAATACTAAAGGAAGTTATAGGACTGTAACTTACATTAAATAGTTAATCCTTGTGATAAAATCTAACAGAGTGAGGAAATTACGTCTTACATCTTCCTTAAGAAATTACCATTTTGCTCCCTTAGGGAACAAATTACTGTTGTCTCCGAACTATTGTCCAATTTGTGTTATAAGGCTTAATCCAATTAAGATGACAATGTAAAAATAAGCTTGGTTAAAACGAGTTATACAGACAGATTACACACAGCAGTGAGAATTTCAGGTGAATTAGGATAATGATGCTAAGGGGCCAGGGCCACATAGTCATCCCTACTTCGGCCCTAAATGTGGCATGTTTAGTGGCCGTTGTCATTCCATATAAGTGGATGCCTCAGGACACAGCTCTGTTTATGAATACAAATTTAGGAATTTAGTTTAAAAAATACGAATGAATCGTGACTGATGAGGTACTTGCCTTAAACCAAAAGAGCCCATCATGTAAGAGATTCTTGGACACACTTCTTAAGTACCCTCATCATTTTAATCAACATTTTCCTTAACCTTATTCCAAAGGGTATAATCAAGTAGCATTATCTGAGTATTTCCGTTTGTACCGCTATGTCAAGTTATTTAGTGTCAATGAAATATGTATTGTTTTCCATGTAATAAGGGTTAATGTCCCTATCAGGAGCACAAGCATGAATCTAAATTCAAAACTTTAAATTCAATTTACTGTAATTTACTTGTTTATGTGTATTTGGTGGATTGTTAAAGGGTTTTTAAGTCAATAATGATGTTGCCACCATAGTAGTAGTTTACTTTTTTTAAATCTTGCAGACAGGAGGCTACATAAAACAGGAGCACAGAAAGAATCCAGTGAGGGAGATATTCTAGGCATGATGGGATTATATATGGAATTGCTAGTAAAACCAATAATCTGGAAGCAAAGCAACCCAGGGTGCAATGTCCCCCTCAGTTAATACAGAATGTTTTTTTGTGTTAGCACATTTAGTTATGGCAACAAAGCCAGATATTTTCTAATAATAATAATAATAATAATTATTATTATTTGTATTATTATGTTTTATTTAAATAATGCCAACAAATTGAGCAGCACTTTTTCAAAAGGGGATGACAAAACTAGATTTGCCAAACATTACATTGGGTAAAGAGAGCTTGCCAAGATGACAACCCACATAAACTACTTTGCACAGGACTTGTTATGCGTAAATATGCTGGTACCAGTCAGCAGAAAAAAGTAGCCGGTTGCTATGGTGATAGCACCATTCTTATCACTTTCCTCCACAGTGAAGATGTTAGAAAAATAAATATGTAATACATATTGTTGTACTGTTTTTTTATTTTCTCTTTATAATGAATATTGTAAAAGAACACATAAATCAGGAAATAATCTCTAAATGATGCAACATTTTATTAAAAAGTGGAGCCATTACCCAATTTAACTAACGCAGCACCTAAAAAGGAACTTTTATCTTGACCGTTAATATTTAACTGACTGTTGAAAATGTTGTCCTCAGCATATTACATAACCCGGCTATCATAACTACCTTGATCTTGATCTCCCCACCATTAGTATTACTTTCATAAAGAGTATATCTTTCTCCAGTGTTTTAATATAATGTCAAACAACCTGAGATACACGCGGAACATGACGTCCTATTTTCTGCTGCAGTGAATCGTGTCGGTTTGCAGCGTCTTCAATGCATACATTAATGTTACACAAGAGTACTCTTGTCCTTCTGAAGACTCGCTATCCTTTGGCTTGACCTGCTTCGCTGAGCAGCAGAAAGAAGAGCAGTTCTTTAGAACAATGGCAGGGATTATACTTTTATTTACTTAAAGCATGTACGCCAGTGTCATGTGTCAGTCCCTGTGTACTCTTTATTCCCGTCTACGTCTTGCACTGTGTATTCATGTTAAATAGTGTGGACAACAAGCTGACCATTCATGTTAAATAGTGTGGACAACAGGCTGACCGTGTACAACAAGCTTAACTTATGTTGTACAATTGACCACCTGGTGGGAATATCCAGTTCTTTGTAAGGACCCCTATAGTTTCGCTGTTGTATTTGCTCGTTGCTGGGGCTAAAAAATAGACCTGGACAGTTGCCATGTCATTTAGTTGCATACCTTGAACTTGTGTTAAAGGGAGATCATTTAGCTACTTAACGCCTTGTACAACATTTGACAGAACTATCCTAATCACAATGTTCGATGGATACTTTAAATTCAGAAATCCAGCCATCCAAAAAGAAAAAAAATCTGTAGCGCAGCTTGGACTTTCCCAAACATTTTGTTTTTCGAAAGAAGAACCAGTAAAAACGATACGTCCCTATCATGAGTACTTGATCATATAGTTGGAGTCTAAACATCAGTGATTAAATGAGCCATAATAGTATTTATTAAAACTCATAGATGATTTTATTTTTGAGGGGGAATGGGCATTTTGTTTGTTTAATGTGGCTTATTTCTTTCTTTTAATTCTGCATAGCAGTTAATTTATTTTGGACGTTTAAAGGTCCATGACCAGAATTTGTAATCTAATCGTCATTTGGCATTACCCATGAAAAGTCGTCTCATAGATTTTATATATCTACCTCAATTTACCAGATTTGGCACCTGGTGCGAAATGTATTTACATTTATTTATTATCTTTCTGGCTTCTTTTTTTAATTGCAACATTATGTGGCTCTTTGGCTTTATGGCATGTATGTAGCTTTGGACATAATGTTTGCCAGCGTCCATTTCATGGCAACTCCTCTTAGTGTCTTTGCAACGTGCTATATAAATGATGTAGGAGTAGACGGGGTAGACTCTCGCATTTAGTGCCCATACCGTGATGGAAGGTGGGTTGAATTATATCATTAAAATTACCGAATTAAAACTGAATTTCAAAGCTGATTTCAAAGCTGTTTTGTGACTGGTCACTTTAAATCAAATTATGTTTCTGTAGTATAAGTGTGCAGTAGCAGTAGAAATCAGTGTAATGCTGTTACTTGTATTGCTTTTAATCTCCAGGGACAGTACGGTTGTGGACCAGCATGGAGATCTCTTCGGTTACTAAGTGCTTTATAAGCAACAATTTTAACCCCCTGTGAACCGCAGCTTTGCTAAATTACTGTGGGAAGATGTGGGGGTGTATGGGGGTATTAAACTAATTTTCCTGCAGATGAAAAGTCACTGTAATTTTTATGTGAATCACATAAACTTTTCCATTTTGGAGTTTAATGATCTACGGTATTATAAAACTGTTCTTATTTCTAACTTTGGTGGATGGGATTATTTAACTATACGGACATATATAATTAAATATATTGTGCATGTGTATTTTATGTAAATATATATATATATATATATATATATATATACACACATATATACAGTATATATATATATATATATATATATATACGTGTATACAGTGTATATATATACATCTATACAGTGTATAAAATCTCCTTTTGCATGGGGATATTGGAGATGACAGTGATTTTAAAAGCACATTATCAGTTCTATATCTAGATATAATCTTGCGTTTCTTGTTTGTTTATTGATACAGCGGGGAATGATACATTGTCTTGTACATTTATGATATCATAGTGACATCAAATGTCTTGTACATTTATGATACGTAGTATGAAGTGGACTGGTTTCTCCAAAAGAAAACTTTAGCTACTTCACCATGTATTATTTCCTTTCTATCAATTGGAAGAGAACTGATAATGTTCGCATAATGTTAACTTATTAGAAATAGCAAATATATTTTTAACGAGGACATCGTCCACGATTAAATATTTTGCATTGATATTTTCAACTATGACCAAGTTATCTCATGCAATCTAGTAAAAAAGAGATAAAAACTCAGCATCCTCTCCCGAATGCCTCCTATGTATTGTCTTTATTGTAGATGCAAACTAATTAACATGTCTTTGTAGAATGTCTTGCCCCAGTCGGGCTCGGGGTAGCGTTTGCAAGACACAGGGACTTTTTGGGTCATGGGTCACCAGGTATTTAGTGTCACTGCGCTTGTCCGGGACAGAATGCATTGATCTCGCTATGTATAAGTATGAATTGTAGTTTATGATATGATAAATAATAAGTAATAGTAGTTGGGGGCTCTGTGAAATGTTATTTGTTGCACGGGTTAAGGCTCTGCCTTTCACACATAAAACCTTTTTGTTTTGGGCAATCGTTGTCTAACTTGTCTGTATTGCAAAGTGTGTCATCAAATTAGGGCGGAGGCCACCACGTGGTCTCCGTTCTGGCAAAGTGTCACCATTTTGTGGTGAAGTAATGGAATCTGTCAAATTAAAATGCTATTTTAAAATAAGACCCATTATCCCTTTTTTTTGTCATGCCAGGAAGTTGAGCAATACATTCTGGCACTCATCAGGTTAAACATAATAGTCTGCGTATGAAGAGAACGTGTACGTTAATAGTCGACAGGGCTGCTTTCTGGTACAGAGAACAGAACGTTACAGTTTAATGTATGTGGCGTAATAAAAAAACAAAACAATTTACTATTTAAGAGCAGAATCCCTCGGAGTAAACAGAAGTGCGGGCAAGTGTTTTTTTTTAGGGAATTTTTGCTATATTTCGATTTGTGGTATGGATTTTTTTCCCCAGAAAATGTCAGGATAGAAAGAGCTTTTGTTCAGACGTTTTGGCTGGTCTGTGGTGTATTGACAGAGCGTCTGCCTACCGAACGGAAAAGTTTTACAGTAACGACGAGTGCGAGGAGACAGTGCGGCTTATAGTTTTAGAAGGAAGTGAGCCTGATAGGCCAGGAGACCGTACCATTTATAAAACACCCCTCCTTTCTTTTTATATTCATGTGCTACAGGCAGCGAGCTGAAATGCAGGCTGTGCACAGGGCAGCGCAGCAGCAGAGCCTGCTTCAGAGCCATCAGCAGTTTTAGGGCTTGCAATTTCGTCTAGTAATTTTCCAAGCGCTTGTGCTTTTTGGGGTATTTTTTTGGGGGGGGAGTGGTGGTGGGGGCTGTTTCCTTTGGAAAATAACATGGTTCAACCCATTAACTGCACGCTGCATGTTGGGTAAGTTTAAAACCCACACATGTGAATGCTGGTGCAGAAAGAAAAAAAAAGAATACATATATAGATATACGTGCGATGGGTATTTTCTCTGCTTATTGCATAGTAATGAGACTCTGACAGGCACAACCTTTCATAAGACAGCCCACATTATTGGCTTCCAGCCCAGAATATTGCTGCAACACTATCTGTGATTGGTTATCTTCCTATCATGCATTGCTTCACAAGGGAAACAGCCCCCTTTTTAATAAAATCTACGATGGCTGGCTGCAATATGCTGCTCTGTAAGTATTTTGCATGGGGAGAGACAGACAGGCTTGAATTCTGCATTGGAATCAAATGGGAAGGAACTGACTGCTACAGAAGTGAAGTGCTGCTGGATACATTGTAACATGTTTGTTTTTTCTACAGGTTGGTACTAAGAAGTGCCTTTCCTGACGTCTCTGCCGCTTGGACCCGCTTGTAGAGCAGCCTCTGCTTATTATTATTATTATTTTTTTTTTGTTGTTTTGCCTGCTTGCTGCCAGCTAGACCGCAACGAGAGCTCATCCACCCTTCTGATCTAGCCCAGGCGATTCCCTTATTTCTGTTCTTAATCAAGAGAAAGCTTTATGCATCAAGCACCGCGTTACACTGATATTCTTGTAGCCAAAAGGAGACGTTTCGTGAAAAATTAAGAGATTGGCTGCCAGAATTTTTCAAGGAGAGATTGAGGAAACGAGGGAATAGGGAGAAAGAGGGAGACAGAGAAAAAAAAAGCCTTGGTTATTGCTGCGTCTCTCCATGCCAAACTAATCAATATTGATTACACCGCAAAAAAAACCCTATTGCCAAATCAGCTTTTTGGAGATTACCCTTCTGACAACTTTACAGAGAGCGCAGCTGGGAAATTCTGTGTCAGCAGAGGCTTTGCCACGTTCTCATGCCTGCGTTTTGGGCTCAAAACCGGAACTTCAAATGGGTCACTGAGAGCACTGTATAAGCTTGGTTTCATGCTCTTCTGGGTGATCGTTACGTTTCGCAGAACATAATTGTATATCATTTCACTTGCTTGTCCCGGTGAGAGAGCTATATGCAGAGACAGAGCGCACAGCCATTCAGTTAAAAAAAAAAACAAGAACAACAAACAAAGAGAAGTTAAACTTTTACCGCCGTCGGTATACCCGTTTTTGGTTTTATTTCTTGTACTGAGAGTTTTTTGGTTTTTTTTTTTTAAAAAAAACTACCTGTACATTTTTAACAATGGCTGTCAGTGTGGCACCAATTCGGGACACAAAATGGCTAACGTTGGAAGTGTGTCGAGAATTCCAAAGAGGGACCTGCTCGCGGCCTGACACAGAATGTAAATTTGCACATCCATCGAAAAGCTGCCAAGTTGAAAATGGACGAGTAATCGCCTGCTTTGATTCATTGAAAGTGAGTAAACATTCCAGTCCATTTTGGGATAAACATTAAGTAAATACTAATGTTTGAAAGGAACTCTTGATACTTTTTTTCACTGCTCATTGTATTAACGTACAGCTTTCAGCTCGTAGGGCAAAAAGAGGAATCTAGTCACAAGTTTTGGTCTAGTTTGTGACTTAAGCATAGACGCTACGCAGTTTTAATGTTTAGTGTTTGTATGCACAGCTACTTTATTTTAGTTTTTGTAGGGGAGGTAAAAAAATACGATTTACGGCAAAAATATCCCCATGTCTGTGGTTTTTGATCAGGTATATTAATTTACCGAAAACGTTTCTAATTGCCAAACGAACAGTAATAAGCGTGTATCGGCGTGTGATCAGCATGCATTGTGAAATCAAGGCCTTGCCTTGGGTATGACAATCAAAAAATAAATAAATAAATACAGCTAGACGCATAGAATAATGTGAAAGATGAGTTGAAACAAATATACCTATGAAGGGAGCAATGTTAGCAATGTGATATGTTGTCATGTATCCAATAAAACCATGCAGGTATGTTAATAGCAACTAAAAATATACAGAACAAAATCTTCTGATCGTTTTAACTGTTAATGTCTTAATTTTAATGTGCGGATTTCCATATTTTATATTGTACATTTATAATGATGACAGGTTTTGTACAATTTCATGGTGTGCCAAGATACAGCGTGCGCGTGCGTACATCGGCGGTGTGTGTGTTTATACACAGAGCTGGAAAGTCAAGTCAAGTTTTCGAGTTTAGTTCTCGGGTTATTTCTGCTACTAATTCGAAGCCTTCGAAGGTCCTTTACAATTTATGGGAGCACTGTATGCATGGAAAGGTTTGGAACACTTTGTTCTGCACATATTGGCACAGGCAGCTTTATAAACATATTGCGATATCGAGTGCAGGGAAGCCTGTATCCCCTCAGGCGTTTGGCATTAACTCCCTCAACACTAAGCCACCAAGAGGAGCATCTGGATACGAATTCAGCTTTCCTTATAGGTGCAGAAGTAATCCTAGTAAACCAGTACAAATGGTGTTAATATGCATCAGAATGGTGCAATACAACCAGATGACAGGTTCAAGGAATTATTGATTTGATATCTGTCTCGTGTATTGCCCCATCTCACCCCGCCTCAGTGTATACCATACTGGATTTGACATCTCTTGCTATGTTGCGCTATAATTAATGGATTTAGGCAAATGAAGAAGGTGGGAAAATAATATATATATATATATATATATATATTGTACACAGAACAAAATCTGTTGTGTCAATTTAAATTTATTTAAAGTTATTAGCAATACTATATCCAGCAATGCAGATCATGCCGCAAGTAGGATCTATCGAACCGGTAAGTGCCCCATATTTCTAAACTGAGTTGGCGTTTTGGTGTTTTGCTGCTGCCGCCATGTGTTTGACATAACAGTGCTACTTTTTTATTTTTTGGGGGTTATCAGCAACAAGTGTTCACACTGTAGAAAACTAGATGAGACAATAATCATAACGTGCCTCAATGGGGAGCGGTAGCAGTAGTTCAGATGACCATATCAATGCTTTTAAAGAGGCACAACGTAATGCTTTTCCAACATTTACCTTATCCAAACATCAAAGAAAACGTTTGGCTTTTTGGCAAATATGGTTCAACACTTGCAATCTTTCCTGATACATGGCTTTTCCAAAAACAGTTTGGCTTAATGAATCCCATTAGATTGCAAGCTTTTGAGACTACCCTGTGTAATATGCTTGAAGAAGAGACCTAAGTAGTCTGTAATTTCGCATTTCGGTTAAACAATAAAGTTATCACCTTTGCCAAATTTGCTCCTTTTCATTCCCACGGCTAGCATGGTACAATTCTGTACCTCCAAAAATACCATTGTGACATTTTTAGCTGCAACTTGAAACTGACTCCCAGCTTGTATTTAATGTCAAAAGCAGATGTTTGTGGCAGTTGGTACAGGATGTGCCTGAATGGAATACGCTGGCCTTTTATGTTATGCCGGTTAGCCCGAACACTTTATGATACTTTAGAGGTGATTTCATGTACTTTCTTTAGAACTACCTGTTCTCATGGGCATTACCAATTTGAGATTTCCAGACTTGAGTCGCATTGCCCTTATCAGCGTCACAACAGGCTTGCACTCAAATGCCAGGTGATGGGTTTAGGACACTGTGAGTATGCATGTGTCACAAGACATAGAATTATTTGACAACAGTCTGGTCATAGCACATACATGTTTGCTTAATACTTTAGCAAGTACAGCGTGTAGATCAAATCGTTCATACCTCTGTCGTATCTGCACAGGTGCACTTCAGTTAGAATGCCATTGTGGCAACGCATCGCTAAAGTGCATGCATCTGGCTCTTGGAGAATTAAAAATCTCTTCAAATGCCTCCTCTGGTTAAGATGCATATGCTGATCCAAAAGTGGAAGCGTCATCTGTGAACCATTTGTACCATGAATGGTGTCTGCCCGGGTTCGGTAAAGAATATAGTTCAGGGTAAGTCTTTTTTTTTTGTATGAGAGGTAAAGGTACATTCCATCGGCAAAACTATTTTTAGACTACGTCTTCGTTAGGGAGCCCCATGAAATGGCATTACCCTTCAGCTGTGCTTTTCTGGTTTTGGACAGTGTCCCAGGGGTGTTCTGCTAAGTAGAGCAGAGTTCTGCCTGCTGGGTGACGGCAAAGGGCAAGAATTCAAAGCAGCCCGTGCAATATTTATGAGGACAATACATCTCTCTAATCTTTGGACTTTCCAGAATAAGTTGCTGCATCTCCCGTCTGCCATTAAAATAGCTTTTGTAAAGTATTACTGTACAATAATCTTGTTCTGAAATATGCTTCGTTTAACATGCATTACAGATCCAGATTTCTTTTTTCACATGAACAGGCACAATTGACGGCACATGCACCGCCGACTCCAGAGACCATTCTTAGCTATGTTTCTTCTACCATATGTCACGTGTGGTGGTTATACACTTAACATGCTATTTGATCCCCCCCCATGCATTTTCTGGCTGAGAAAGATAGGAGTTGTAATCCATGGCAGCTGCTTAGAGATGGAGAGACAGGCTAGATGAATTATTTAGTTGTTTGGGTTCTGCCACTTGCAGGTTTACCGCAGACTATATCACCTTTCCAGACTAAATACCAGCCCGGTCCCCAGCCTTGTGATGGAGGTCTGATTCATAATGCATTTACCACCTGCATAGCCTAGAAACGGCTCAAGTGTTCTCAAATACGTTAAAAGAGGAGATTTTCCCCTTCTTAGATACTTTGAAAGTAATTGTTTTACGGTATATGTAGGCTGAAATAAGACTGAGGAAGGCATTTCTTGAGATGCCGTGGAACTTCCCGTAATGTTCAGCCAACAACACGCTCACTCTTTTTAGGATGTTAGCTGAGCATCATGGGAATGGTAATTCATTATTTTGGGTTGAGAAAGCTATTCTTGGCAACTCCTGATGTAGGTAGTGACACGTTACTTGGATGTATTGTTTTGTATAGCGCCAACAGCTGTTCAATGTGTAAACAAAACATAACAAGTAGTGTATATATATATATATATATATATATATAACATAACGATTTGACTTAGAGAAAGAAGAGGTGAAGAGGGCCCTGTTAAAACAAGTTTACAATCTAGAGAATGTTAGGGTCTATTACACAAGAGGGAAACGTGCTCCTGTTAAGGATGGACCAAAGGCAGGAGGGGGATTAGGGAAGGTGAGGTAATGAAGATGAGGGGAAGGGCATTAACACATATGTGTCTAGGCATCCTTAAAGAAGTGGATCTTGAGGGATTTTTGAAGGACCGAAGGCAGGGGAAAAGGCGGATATTCCCCGGGAAGTCATTCAAGAGGATCTGGGACAGCCCTTGAGAAATCTTGTAAGCGTGCATGTGAACTAGAAACCAGAGGAGAGGACAGACGGAGATCATTGGATTAGTAGTGTATTTAGAGATGAGTGAGGAGATGTAAGTAGAGGAACAACTATGAAGAGCTTTGAAAGTAAAAATCTGGATTTTGAAATGCATCCTGAAGTGCACAGGCAGCCAGTGAAGAGACTGACAGAGGAGAGAGGTGTTGGTAAAGTGACGGGTGATGAAGATAATTCTGGAAGCAGCGTTCATGGTGCATCGTAAAGAGACGTGAGACAGGTATGAGCGAGACAGCTAAGGGATACAATAGTCAAAGCAGGAGATAATGAGGGCATAGACAGGAGTCATCTTTCCGTCCTCTCAAGCTGCCTTGGTGTCACCCTTGACTCTGACCTCTCATTCACTCCCCACATTCAGTCTATATGAAAAAATTGCCATCTCTATCTTAAAAACGTTGCCCACATTCATCCCTTCCTAACACAAGGTGCTACTGGCATGAGGATGAGTGAGGGATAGGATTGAGGGGCCATCTAGTTGGACAAGAGGAAAGAAGAAGATTACGAACCTTTCAGTGATAACTGGTTTATGTAGAAGAGAAAGGAGAGTTCAGTGTATGGGAGAGTGCAGGAAGTGGTCAAGAAAGATATAACAGGACCAAAGTCAAGTAATGTAAAATATGTGACCCCGCTGGGTGCCACATGGCACCTGCGCCCCCGCAGGCAGGCATAGGGTGCCGAATTGATAAGAAGGGGGTGTAGTGAATGTGAGTGTATACCAGTGTATATTGTAGTGTCAGAGTTAGTGTGTATGTGTGTAAATGTATAGCTCTGTTGTCAGTGTGTGTGTGTGCCATATTTAGTGTGCATAGTGTTAAGAGTGTGTATTTTTAGAAATGTATAATGTTAGCCAGTGGTGTAAAATACTCCTTGTCATGAAGGGGTTGACTGTAGCACTGTACAAAGTGGTGCAGCACTGTTTTATGTTGTATTGCCCAATTAACATCCTTTAACTGCAGACCAGGGGGAAATAAATGAGAATAAAAACATTATCGGGGGTGTTGGCTGGCTCCTAGATCCAAACCAAATTTGTTAACCCCTGATTTTGTATATTTATTTCTTTATTGTTATTGTCAAGTGGATGTGTTTTAATCCCAGGAAAATAGGGCGCACATCTAAAAAAAGCAAGAAGGGTCGAATACAGCCTCCCTGCTGGCTCGGAGTGTGGCTCTGCTTGTCACGAGTGTTTACTTCTGTATTGAGCATGTTCTAAGGCTGTTTTTGAACTGTTTAAACTTGGATTGGAAGCGAAACACTCATGAATCATCAACAGACACTTGTTTCTCCCTTTAAGGCTCTTTCAGTACTGAAGGCCGATTCATGGCTTTTGACTGTGAGGCTAGAATCAGGTTGCAAACCATGCTCAATAAATGCGTGATGGAAAAAAAAGTAACTGCAAAAAAAAAACAGGCAAAGCACAGAATAAAGTCTTTATTCACATCCTATTTCATATTCGGTTTTGTTATATCCTTGCATATATATATATATATATATATATATATATATATATATATATAAATATAATGTGTGTGTGTATATGTATTTATGTAGCATCTTATTCTGCAGTAATGTACAATTTGTCAATCTCTCTCTCTGAACCTAAAAGGGCTACGAGAGCAGATCACATACAAATACATTTGATATATTTTCAGGTTAAAAGATTGCCAGCAAAACTAGCCAACCATATGAATATTATTATTATTATTCCTAAAATTTCCTACCTGCCTACTAGTAAAGTATTGGCTAAAGGCCAATCTTGTTTGGCGAAATGCTCTACTCGGCTGGTAGCCGTATGGTGGGCAGATGGAGGTGACATGTTGTAACATAAAAATGTGTTTTAAATTCCTAGAGCTACATAATAAGGCTCTTTAAAGCAGACCTATCATATAAAATCAGCCATAGATGTTCCACTGATTACTGTAGGTGTGTTTCATTATACATCATTAAAAGTGATTAAGCAAATTAGGGTAAAGCTAGCCGAGCATGACCGTTAACCCTACTGGAGCTCAGGAACCAGAAGTTGCCTTCCCAGTGCAGGCCAGGTGGTAGGGCTTCAGTCTGATGCCCTCTGGATCAATTCACAATTGCTACACTGTGACTCCTCGTCCAAACACTGATGCTTTCATGAGCGGTCACCGGTTAAGGTCAGACAGTTAGAAATAGTTTAAATGTGGAGAGAAAAAAGTCTGCCAAGTTGAGGGTTTGCTAGATAACTTTTCTATGGATCAAGGAGAAGGCAAACAAACAACAAATCACAAAAGCCATTTTAACCCCTTCCGTACCGGGACGTACCTGGTACTTCCTGGTTAACAGTCACCGGTAGACCGGGACGTACCAGGTACGTCTCCTCCAAAAAACGCCCCCACATCACCACAATCGCGGTGATCGCGGGGGCGCTGCTGCTGCCGTCTGCCCAGGAGTCCTGGGCAGACAGCACAGCCTGTCTAAGCCCTCCCCCAAGCCTACGATCACTCCCACGGAGTGATTCTCTAGGCAGAAACAGCGATTGCAGAAAAATCTGCAATCGCTGTTTCAGCTGCCACAGGCAGCTTCAGGGAAGGGGTGGGGGTGTTGAATGGGTCCCCACACAAGTGTGGGGGCCTGATCCAACACCCCCCTGCTGCCTGATCGCTCCATGAGAGCATCAGTGCAGCGTTAACCCCTTCAATGCCGCGATCGCTGCATTCAATGCCGCGATCGCGGCATTGAAGGGGTTAATTCCCGTTTTTTAGGGGGTTCTGCTACTGGTGGTCTGCCTGGAAGCCCAGGCAGACCTCCAGCAGCAAAAACGAACCCCCAGAAGTCCTCTGATCAGCCCTGTAGGGCTGATCAGAGAGACTCCTCTCCCACAATCTCCAGTCCACTGGAGATTGTGTCCCAGCTGCCAGAGGCAGCTTCAGGGACAGGGAGACAGGGCTCTTTGGTCTCCACATTAGTGTGGAGACCAGCCCCCCCACCCCCACCCCCCATAGTTAACCCCTACCCCCCTCTTCCTCAATTAACCCCTTCAATGCTGCGATTGTTTATGATCCCCATCGCAGCATTGCAGGGGTTAATATTAGTCCCCACAAGCTTGTGGGGACTAAATATCAATCAATGCTGTGCTTCAATGGAGCATCAGCATTGAAAGAGTTAAAAAAAAAAAATTAAAAAATAATTTTTTTAAAAAAAATACTAATAAAATAATAAATAAAAAAAATAATAAAAAAATAATAAAAATAATAATAAAAAAAATACCAGCACTGACCTGAAAGTCCAGGGTGCTTCCAGGTCAAATGCTGGGCTGATCAGATCGCTCCTGGCCAATAGGAGTGATCGGATCATTATGGCAGCCCACGGATGACCCTGTTCTACAAAGAGAGAGGGGTCATCTAGGGTAATTATGAAAAAACACAAATTATTAATAAATGAAATAATCATAATTATTACCTGATCACTTGTCGGTGACATTTTAAGTCGCTGATTATTGATCGGTCTCCCTGATTGATGTCAGCGGCCTAAACCTGTCACTTACAAGCAATCTGATAAAAAAAATATTTCAAAAAATGTAAATGCACATGTTCCAGTTTTGCCCTCATAGCTTCCTCAAAAAATGCATGAACCATGCATGTGAGGTCTTGTTGGAATCAGGGGATCTTGGTGAACAAAATGTGGTGTTTTCTTCCACTGTTGCACTTATGGTGTGCAAGAAATTCAGTGCAACATTGAAATGTATGCGTTAAAAACGCAATAAAATAATTTCCCTGTGAAGTTTGGCAGAAACGAGTGAAGAAATGGCTAGCTGAAAACTGTCAAAACTACCCTAGTTGAACACCTTGACTTGTCTACTGTTCATAAATATATACTTTTATGGGGTAATTTACAGCGGGGGGCTTCCAAAATGTCCCAAATGGGATATGGGCCCAGGAAACCAATTTCTGAAAATTCCAAATGTGAAAACGAAAATGCGCATGTTCCAGTTTTGCCCTCATAGCTTCCTCAAAAAATGCATGAACCATGCATGTGAGGCCTTGTTGGAACCGGGGGATGTTGGTGAACACAATTTGGTGTTTTTTTCTGCAGTTGCACAAATTCTATACAAAATATAATATAAAATCTAAAGCAACATTGCAACATATGCAAAAAAACCCAAAAAAATATAAAAATACCTCAAAATTTGGCAGCAACTGGCGATAAAATCCCTGTTTGAAAAGTGTCAAAATGACCCTAGTTGTACACCTTGACTTATCTACTTTTCATAAACATATAATTTTGGGGGGATAATCAGTATCTGTGACAACTATTGCAGTTATTAGACTACCATGCCAAATTTGCAAAAAATTACATTTCAAAAACACGATGCATGCCTAGCAATATTTGCCCTATACTGGTCAAAATAGATGAAAATCCTGGCCATGTTGGGTGGTTTCCAAATCAGGACAACTCAATGAATATATTTGGGATAATTTTTTCCCATTGGTTCAATGTGTGTACAATTTGTATGTATACAAAACTGTAAAAAAATGCATTTTTTTCATTTTTTCACCACTTTTTCCAGTTTATTTCAAACAAAACAATGTACTACCCAGCTTAATATGGTTTCAAATGAAAGCCCTACTTGTCCTAAAAAAAACAATATATGATTTGTGTGGGTGCACCAATTAATAAGAGAGAAATTACAGTTGAAGAAAGACATGGCAAAAACACAAAAACGGCTCCGGTCCTTTAGCGACACGTTAGTATCAAAATCCCGGTCCTGAAGGGGTTAAAATCCCAAAATTGTTATTAACTTCTCTTGAATCTAAGTAGTCTAAAGAAACAAACCTGGTTAGAGGGCCCTCCAACTAGAGTAATTGACTTAACCAGATATACTATAGAGAGGTGTCTGAATGTCGAGTTCTATTATAAGCAACAGTCTAAACAAAGTGGAACTCAGCAGGGTTCAGTTGTAGCTTAGAAGTTAATGGGACTGGAATTAGGGCAGCTAAACACACTAGACATTTGCTTGAAGCATAGAAACATATATTTTGACAGGTAGGAACCATTTGCCCCGTCATTTCTCCTGATGTAAGATCCGGGTCATAATCAGTCCCTGATATTGCCTTAGATTCAGGATAGCTTTATGCTTAACCCGTGGACGTAAAAATTCCTTCCAGCTCCATTTGAAGCCAGAAGTTGGCTTGGGTTTATAATAGCTGAAGACTCCCTACAGTTGGGAAATACACTCATCCTATGGTCCCCACCGCCTTACTGCAAAGCATCCGGTATAAGCACCCAGGAAACGTAGCATTAACACAATAGTGAGTACAGAGACAGACCTCTGCTTTAATGGTGACAAGTTCCGTCCAATCTCATACCCCTCACTTGCTGATGGTTACTGCATATTTTCTCTGTCCTCTGCTGACTGGGTAGAAGGGAAAACAAGAGGTCATAAATGAATCAATACATTCAACTATATTTAGCTCGTCTCCCATCACTGCAGCAAACAGCAGGACCGGAGTCTGACAGTGAAATGCTATAGTATAGTTTTCTTTATATATATATATTTAATTTTATATTTGTAAAAAAGATGTTGTAGTGGCTATAGACTGAGGACATGCATAGGTAAGTAATGCATCTCTGGTCCACCATTAACAAAGAAGGGAACATAGGCTTCCCAAACGCAAAAGTTATACAAAATGTTTTAAAGGTGCTGAACTTAACACTTCTGTAACAAAGTACTCCCCCCCCCATTTTGCCTCACAATACTGTTTACAATGTAACTGTAAAAGTCTCATAGACTCAAATGTCGTGATATGTCGTGAAAAATGTGATCAGAACATCACCTGCGACCAAACCACTGTATGTTTTTATGTTAAGATGGATATCTGACCTTATATAGTGAACCAAATGTATCTTAATCTGGGGCAAAATGTTCAACTTGGTAAAATTACCATAAAACCCAGTGTACTCCAGACGGGCACCTCGCACCAGACTTTCTCCAGTTTGCTTTGATGAGTAAGTCCCAACAAGGTTTAGTCTAGTAACTGTAACGTTGACCACACTCATTTCTGGCCACATCTCGTCCTTTCAAATGATGTGTATACAGATTAATACTAAGTTCTTACTTAATTACTGAAGACGCATCTCTGATCCTGGAAGATGATGGGGATTCTCATGACAGTCACACGCCGTTGTCTCCATGCAGCCGCCTTGACAGCTTGTAGCAGACGTTGTGTTTGGGTGTGTGTGCTGCCCAAGCATTTGACATGAGTGTGTGAGTTCTGCATGCTGGTGTGATCCTGAACTAAAACGTTACGTTCATGGAATGCGGAGAGTTTCTACAAACAACTGTCAGTCCTTGTGAAGATCAAATATGTTTATTCTTAAAACATTTTTCAATCTACCAAGTAAATATTATGACATTGAACTTATTTTCATGACTAGAGCCATCTAGCATGGAGAACACTGAGAACTTCTCAGGGGCTTATTCCATTTAAGGAATCATTTTTATTCTACAAAGAATATGCATATATATATATATTAGGGCTGCAACAACTAATCGATAAAATCGATAATAATCGATAATGAAATTCGTTGGCAACGAATTTCATTATCGATTAGTTGAATCGATTATTATCGATTATAAAATGAGGGTTTTTTCAGAGCAAACGCTCTGAAAAATCCCCCTCATTATATAATCCGTTTAGTCTGACTCACCGTCTCACAGCAGCAGCTCCTACTTACTCCCCCTCCCTGTAATCACTGTGACAACTGGCCCCGCCCCTTCCTTCTCCAGGCCAGAACCACATGGCTGTGACACTCATCTAACTGTATGTATGTATATATATATATATATATATATATATATATATATATAATGTGTGTGTGTGTGTGTATGTATATGTGTGTATATATATATATATATATATGTATGTATGTAATATATATATATATTTGGGCTACTGAAAGTTAGGGGAGGTGGGGGTTAACTTAGGGGCAGTTATGGTTAATTGGATGTTTAGGGTTAATTTAGGGGCAGTTATGTTAATAGGGTGTTTAGGGTTAATTTAGGAGCAGCTATGGTTAATGGGGTGTTTGGGGTTAATTTGAGGCAGTTGTGGTTAATGGTGTGTTTAGGGTTAATTTAGGGGATGCTGTGGTTGATGGGGTCTTTAGGGTTAATTTAGGGGATGCTGTGGTTAAGGGTTAATTTAGGGGCAGTTATGGTTAATGGGGAGTTTAGGGTTAATTTAGGGGAATCTAAATCCTGGGGGCAGTGAAGTGACATATCTGGGGGTATAAGGCATATACAGTATATAAGGCATATGTGGGGAGGGCAGTGTGGCATGTCTGGGGAGGACGGAGTGGTGTATCAGGGTGTATAAGGCATATCTGGGGGTAGAGAAGTGGCATATCTGGGGGTAGAGAAGTGGCATGTCTGGGGAGGATGGAGTGGGGTATCAGGGGATATAAGGCGTATCAGGCACAGTGGCAGATGTGGGAGGCAGCGTGGAGTGGCAGATGTGGGAGGCAGCGTGGAGTGGCAGATGTGGGAGGCAGCGTGGCATATGTGGGAGGCATTGTGGAGTGGCAGATGTGGGAGGCAGCATGGCGTGGCATATGTGGGGAGGGCAGGGTGGCATGTCTGGGGAGGATGGAGTGGTGTTTCAGGGGGTATAAGGCGTATCAGGCACAGTGGCATGTGGGGGTTAGAGTGGAGTGGTATATGTGGGAGGCAGCGTGGAGTGGCATATGTGGGAGGCAGCGTGGAGTGGCATATGTGGGAGGCAGCGTGGAGTGGCAGATGTGGGAGGCAGCGTGGTGTGGTATATGTGGGAGGCAGCGTGGTGTGGTATATGTGGGAGGCAGCGTGGAGTGGCAGATGTGGGAGGCAGCGTGGTGTGGTATATGTGGGAGGCAGCGTGGACTGGTATATGTGGGAGGCAGCGTGGAGTGGTATATGTGGGAGGCAGCGTGGAGTGGTATATGTGGGAGGCAGCGTGGAGTGGCATATGTGGGAGGCAGCGTGGAGTGGCAGATGTGGGAGGCAGCGTGGAGTGGTATATGTGGGAGGCAGCGTGGAGTGGTATATGTGGGAGGCAGCGTGGAGTGGTATATGTGGGAGGCAGCGTGGAGTGGCATATGTGGGAGGCAGCGTGGAGTGGCAGATGTGGGAGGCAGCGTGGAGTGGCAGATGTGGGAGGCAGCGTGGAGTGGCAGATGTGGGAGGCAGCGTGGAGTGGCAGATGTGGGAGGCAGCGTGGAGTGCTGTGGTAGGCAGCGTGGTATATGTGGGGGGGCAGCATGGCATGTCTGTGAGGCAGCGTAGCAAGCCTGGGCTCAAATGTGCATATATTGGGGGGCTGGTTGGGAAATAAAGACAAGAAATGTATTATCAAAGTTTTTTTATTCTGCTGTTTGTATTTAACATCATTTGTTTAGTAAATTATTTTAAATGAAAAATTTACATTTTTTTTATCCGAATAATCGTTAGTTGCAGCCCTAATATATATATATATATATATATATATATATATATACATACATAGACAAATATAATACTTTAATAATAATATCATTATTATAATTAATAGAATCATTCTGAAAGAAAAGCAAACTGTCAATTCAAATAACATGAAATGAAATGAAATACAGTGTAGATGGTGTTAATGTTGTGAATGACTATCGTAGCTGGGAACAGCTGATTTTTAATGGAATATCTTCATTGGCGTAGAGGACAACCTTCACTCCTGTGTTCCAATGAGTTGGCTAATCCAAGCTTAAGAGGATAACTGATCAATAATGTGACGCGGCTAGGAATTACCTTGTTTTCCATGAAAACAGCTAAGTGACCCCAAACTTTTGAGTGTATATATAATTCTATAACTTAAATACCATATCTATTAAATACTATCACTGTAAGAAATAGCTGTAGATTCAGAAATTTTAAAACCGGCTCTTATTTTCTTATGTAGTAAGCCATGTGGTTGCGTCCCCAGTTCTAAGAAATCAAACTAGGTTTTCCACCTGAAAAGTTCTAGTGGCTTTCTGGATTTTACATACTTGTGTCTAGCTCTTCTTTAATAACATAGATTACAAAGAATGATTAATACTTAATAGGTTACCGTAGCTTTTATTTATGTGATAAAACATTGTGAAATATTGTATTGCCAATTGCCCTTTAAATATTAACGTGGAATTAAAACAATTTTGCAAACAATAGAAAAGAACCTCAGGAATCCCGTAATGTAGATTGGAATAATGTATGGCAGGTATAAGGCGCTACACTCCTGTCCGTTATAACCAACACGACAGAATGCCCCCCTGTCCCAACATTTCAAATGGTCAAAAAGAGATAGTTTGGGGTGGTTAAAGACAAGGCTAGGGAGAAGAACTTTGTCAAGAACTTATGGGACGTCTGCAATAAAGTGATCGAAACAATGTGTATGAAATCAGTAGAAATAAGTTTACATAGTACATTTTCACAGGGTTTGATAAAACTAGAATAGATAGTCTAAGACAAACTGACCCATTAGGTCCTGCTCACAAGCTTACAATCCAGAGGGCTTTGTGTGTCATTTCATGTGTTAATGAAACAGGTAAGTGGGATTTGGGTTTGCCACTTATAGCTCGTTATATTGCCCAGTGATTGCGCAGGGATTATTATTATTGTAATAAGTACAATATGGCCAACGTTTCTTGGGTATTCGCAGATGATCTCTCCAGCACAAGGAATGTTTTTTTTCTCCTAGGTACACTACTAACTCTCTGCTTAGCTAATATAGTTGAAACAAAATAATCGCTGTCTAAATTTTTATTTTTTTTATGGATGAGTTTGCGATAGCATTTAGCAATTATAGGAACACAAGTGTAGCCACTGTTAATGATTATTACCCTGTGGTTTTCTGTCAGAGATGACTGCTACTCTGAAATGCGTTTGGTAGACTGGGGAATTCGAAGCTGACACGCACTGAATACCGTGTCTTTATTTGCAATTCATCGCCATGCTGGGGGTTTACAGCAGGCATAGGCAAACTCCTAGTGTTCAGCGGCTGCTAATGAGTCTCGCCTTTATATGGCCAGGATAATGGGAGTTGCAGTGCGAGGCAAGTTGTGATCACCTTTGTAAGCACGTGGCATAACAATTGAACCAGAACTGTGTTCTCACATCACACACTTTTATTATTTATTGTTTTAGCTTTTTACTCCTTCTTCTTACCCTGATCTCCCAGCATGCTTATAACGCAGTGATCAGAAGACAAGGTACTACAGCCCTGTTTACCTAATCACACTGGGGGGGGGGGGTTGTTCTATGTCAGAGAACACATCAGGGTTCATACACACCCCGCAAGCTCTCTTACACATTGAGATCAATCCTTTAGGCATGGAAATGCTTTTCGGTGTTAGGTTCAGATTAGTCATATGCCTATCCCATGAATGTTTAAATTCCCACTATCTTTATGAAGCTTGCCCTTGTATGACAGCATGTTTTGAGATCTCTTTTGCAATAACAAAACATCATATGATTTTATAACATTTGTGGGGTTATGGCTTTGAATACTGTACCCACCACACAGCCCGTTAACACATTGATTCATTTACGACATGGTCCTTGATTTCTAATTCTAACAAGACTAATTCTATAGCGGAACAAGGTTGTTAAAAAGCTTTTATGGACATTATTGTGACTCATCTGACACTGGTATTTTTGGTATTTTGATGGGGCATAATGAATTCGCAATATCACTGAGTTTACAGCTTTGCCTTGTTTGGGTCAAATATGTACCTTTTTTTGTATCAGACAGAATACCGATATAATTAATGCATTTACATTTGGGTCGAAAACATACACAAGCACATCTTTTATTTAAAGAGCATAACTAATTTGTTTAAGTTGAAATAGGTACGAGTGAACTACAATGGTGTTCATTCAGAGGCTGGCAGTAGCTCCACCGTACACTAGACATTTTCACAAATGAATAGGATAACTGTTCATGTAACTACCAGCAGTCCGTTTCCTTATTACATGGGTCCTATAGTTTTCTTGGGAAATATTCATATACTTGGGTAAGACTCCAAATATCTTAAGGGGGGGTTCTAATTTTACTCATATGTAGCTCATGGGTTACCGGAGTCCCTTTGTAATAATAATCAATATTGACTTGAAGATATAAGTTTTAATAAGACATCTGATGCCTGTGTACACGGGGGCCGTTATTTAGTTTAATTATACTTGGGTGATTATCCCTGTCCCAAGTGATCAGGGTCTCCTGGACACGGCACACACAGGAGGAGGCTGCAGGGTTAAACTAACATTATAGAAAATGCTCTCTCATGTTATTTAACATGTTAAGAAATAAAAATGCATGCTCACAAGGTTTTTGTTACATGGATGACAGCTATGGTACTATACAGTTGAAAAAACACGTGTGCAGTTCAGATGTTCTTGTCCTAAAACACGGCATCCAACGAGCAATAGCTGCAATCCGTCTTTAATGTAGAATGCAATGTTTTAGACAGCTGCGTGTGTTTCATGCATATGTGTTATAATTGTTGTCTTACCTCAATCGACTAGACAGAAAAAAGCTGACACTTTAAGGTAAACAATGTTATCTCGGTCTTGATCACCAAGATCTGGCTAATGAACATCTATAGAGAAAAGGATTCCTTTAGCACTGACACAAAGAATCAGCTCGCTGTACTGTTTGGTCAGGGAAAGCCACCCAAAATATCACATGACTGGCAACACTGGTGACTTGCATTGTTGGAGCTAAATAAAATAAAATCCACTTATATCTAGTATTAAACTTTTTTTTACTATATACAGCAGCTTAGAGAAAAAATAACGGGACTTCCCCTTTAAGAATTGTTTGTCCATTCTTCTCACTCGTGCATGGTCTGTCTGCTTACATGTATGCGGGACCGGTGTAACCATGCAGATCAGATTAAGATCTTTAAAGGGGAACTAACACTGTTAGTTAATATAACACTGTTAGTTAATATAACACTGTTAGTTAATATAACACTTAGTATACCCGTGGTACAGTCATTGAAATAGTTTTGGAGACAAATACTATAGGCATAACTCCTATAAAAATGAATTCTGTGTCCTGATGACCTTGGTCTCCACCAGCCTTTATAAAGGCAGCCATTGCCAATCAGTTGCTTCCCAAAAGAACAGAAGCAGGCCAGGAATAGCATTATCATCCAAATCCCCTGAGTAGGAAGTTAAAATGACTGCTCCTACAGGTCCAAATTATATTTATGTTGCTTATTTAGTTTGATTTCTTTTAAAGATGCAAATTCACAGATTTATTTAGTGTACTGAACTTCAAAATGTAATTTTTGGCACACGTTGCACCTTCTTGAAGCTATTCATGGTCATCTTGCTTATTGTTGGCCCTAAAGTTGGATTTCTCTGTACAGTCAGTTTCATAACCAACAGCTACAATAAAATAGGCTTTCCAGCGCAGCATGTTCCTGGCAGGTAGCTAATATACACATAGACATATTGTATGCTGTTGCCATGTATGAAGAATACCTGTTAGTTCTTTGCTATGAGACATACTCTATTCATCTCACAGTTCTGTTATGCGTAGGTTGGAACAATTAACAACATTATTATATTTTCATTTTCTGTCTAATTCATCTGCAACAAAACGGAGGTGGGGGGATTTCTCCAGTGAATATTTATGGGTTTCTAAATATGTTGTTGATTACATTGAAACTCTTATGTTTGAGCCAAAACCCAGATCTTAAGACATCTGGACATGCTTGAGACACTGGAAACTCATCACTTGCATAATGAATACACCCATCCTTAATGTTACAATGATTTTTTTTAATCTTCACGTTTTCTTGGCTCAGTTTGTTCTGAACATTTTTTTTCTCTTTTGCTTCTTCATGGGGCAGGGCAATCATGTCTCGTCGCCATAACAATAGCTTTTTAAGTGGTAGTCAAATGGCTAGAATGAGCCATCTACATCCCGTTCTACAAAGTCTTTCAACAGCCCATACACAATATCTATATGTGCTAGGCATCTTTTATGGTAACATTGTAACTGAAAAATCCGCAATATTAGTTATTATTATTCAGTGGCTGTTTATTTTTGTTGTTTACAACCTACAGATGGGAATGGAAAAATAAATACTTCTCTGCTTTTTTAATACTTTTTTAAGGTATTTTTTAGATTATTTTTTGATACTATGAGAGTTTTACTTAAGCACAGGATAATCTAAAAATCTTCAGTTGACAACTGGGGCTCTCGCCATCCTCAACTATATGGATGATAGGCACTGTGGTCAAAAGCAGCTAGAGAACAGTTGTACCCTATTGTTAAAGCGACACTTTAGCCATCACTTAAAGATTAATGCAAAAATTAGCTGAGTGGTCACTTTAAATCTGAACCCCCCCCTTATGTCTACTCCAGCGCTGGCTCTGTGTCTAACAAGACATTGTTTTAAAAGAGGGGGTTCCGACCAGTGAGTGGCTGCTTTAATCAACCAATCAGTGACAATAATCGGAGCACAAAGAAGACATTCTGATGCAGCTTTTGGTTCACCGACTTATTATTATCTTTAACCATTTGAAAGGGTGCATTTTAAAGAGCTTACTGGGTAGTAAATGTATCCAATCATGAGGATACGTATATTGAGTAATATACCCGACACCATACAAACTATTGCCTTTTCTTATTGATATTACTAATGAGTATTGCTGAGGATGAATTGGCTGTACTATATTTTTGAAAATTCTATTTTTCTCTTATAATTGGGTTTTGCTTTTATATTACTCCATTAATAATTAATAGCATTAAATATTTATTCCAGATTGCAGGTCGCATTAGTGGCGTTACACACACCACTTAAAAAGATAATATAATAATAATATTTATAGTTGATTATACAACTATTTTGGAAAAAGCAATTCATTTAAAACTTATGTTTATTGCTCAGATATAATACATTTTCCACATTTTGGACAGCAGGCATGCATTCTACTTGCTTACAATATTAATATGAGGCAGTTATAAGGATTTATTATATTATGGTGGTCATTTTAGGGATGGTGATTTTTTAACTGTTCCTTAATATATTAATATCAGAGCAAAAAGACCGTCTTAAATGTCATGTTTAGGAATAATTTGTAGATTTCTGTATAAGTGGGTTGATTATATTATTATATTATTGAAGTTGAATGACTAGAGCAGCATTTACTAGAGACAGAGCACCGGACATTCTTGTATTTTATGGCTAGTACCCCTGCGCAGAAATTTGGAGCTACATAGAAGGGTTGTTGCTTATGAAACTTAAGGTCCAGAGGGTCCATTATCTTCACAGTAGCAGAATTCACTGTCTGGATCCCAGCCAGCGGAAATACTTAGTGAATGGCTACTAAGGGGCTGTCATTTTTCCCAGAAGCAGCTATTTGAGCCCCCTAAATATTTGGAAATCACCCCTTTTACTTACATTTAGTTGCAAGAACTGTCGATTGGGTATTAGTACCTTAAATTGGCATTAGCGTTAAGCACGAAAGTTTGTTAAGCACAATTAATCAAATTGCTTGTAACGGTAATTGCTGTCTCTTTTACACTGACATGCTAAAATACCTACGATATTCATTTCTTTTGTGTATACTAATTTAAAATCATACAGCAATTACCTTTACAGGCAATTTGATAAATGGGTAAGATTGTGTTTAGATTACTGAGACGGT
The DNA here is from genome assembly GCF_027358695.1 of Spea bombifrons. Lineage (NCBI taxonomy): Eukaryota > Metazoa > Chordata > Amphibia > Anura > Pelobatidae > Spea > Spea bombifrons. The sequence goes on along the minus strand of NC_071089.1, from coordinate 94,357,951 downwards.
GGTAAAATGGCTAAAACGATGAGGGGATTTAAATATGCATAGGATAGGGTTAACGCTATACTGAATCTAAGGCATGGAACATTTGCATTTATTTTCACATTTCTTCTAGTGGTTCGTTGGGTCAAGTAAAATGAAAATAACTATCCACATTATCACTTGCCGTATTACAGTAGCTGGTAGTTCAGTCATGCCAAGTCATCCTACTTACACGGATAGATAAGACTATGTACTGCTGGGGCGTTACCAGTTTGTCAAGGATGGAACATGCTGATAAGAAGTCTGCTGTTTCTGAAGAGCCTAGAAATGCCATTTTAATTAATTCCATAAAGTTCCATAAAGTCAACTGTTGGCATCATAAGTTCAACCATAATTAGATATAAAAGTATTTCTATATTTACTGAAAATAAACAATTGAACAACATAGTGCTTTAAAAATATATATATATATATTTGTATTTTTTCTCTTGTTATTAGCAAATACATAAATGCAATGACACACACGCGCACACACACACACACACACCTTTTCCCGACTGGAAGTCGAGGCTAAGGTCTGTAATGACATTTGAAGCACATTGTTGAACTCTCAACATAAGGAAAGTGAATAAAATTGTGAATTGTTTCCTTTAAACAACAAAATTGTTTTCTGTTCTATTAATAACTAACTGTACATGAAAGCATAACAGAAATCATGCTGAACTGTAACAAATATAGCAAGTATATGATCACATTTGGGCCATAAATAGCAATTTTGTTGGCCAGAAATAACAATTAATAACTGCTAGTCTCTGACGCCATATTTTTATTCTATCTGGAGTGTGCCTGGTTTTTCTTAATACATCTTCAAAAATAATTTCACCAAAATGTTTAATAATTATTTAAAAAAAGTTTACATCACAGACTATACAGTCAGGGCTTGTACTGTATCCATCTTAAAAACAAACAAACAACGTGACTTATTTTCACTAGTTTTCCATGCACTCCCATGTAGTGAAAGATTGGTGCCATAAAAAATCAATTGAAAAGTCTATGTTTGTATGAAAAACAAATGTGTGCTGGATCTGCTAAAACAGGCAGGAATAGGGAAGTGGTGTCTGTACAGCTGCTGACGACCACAACCCTGGAATGCTTGTGGACAGTAGATGAAATGGACGCTTCAATCGTCATTATACACTTTAATGCATATGATAGTTGCATGGCCCCCTTAAAGTTTTATGTGGTCTCCTTGTAAATGGATGAATAGATTATCCCCATATGCGTTTGCCTCAACCCCCCCCCCAGCTACTTGTCTGCAGATGTGTTCAGCCAAACATGTCTCCTGCTGCTTGTACCCAAGGATTTGGTGGTCCCGTTTGCAAATGTACGCGGGGGGATGTTGAGACCCCTGTGCTGACATCGATTTCAAATCAGCAGCAAGAATAGTTGGACTATAGAGCAGAAGGGCAGCTCCTGCAGCAGGGCTGCCTCTTCTGTGTCTGATTAGTGATTTCATTTCATTATGGGTGTATTACATTAGACCGGCCCTTTAAGAAGCTCTATAGACCAGGGGAGAAATAAGAGGTGAGTTAACAATCCACCAGCCTTTGTCTCCTATCTTTGATTGGTATTGTACGAAATATCTGTCATGCATCTTGTTCCATTTGATTGTCGCGTTTTGCATTCATACGCTCATTTCTATTTCACACAGAAATGACTAATCTTCCTGTTATTCTGTGCTCTCAGTTTTTCCTTAAGTTATTTTTTTCTTGTCAGGCTGCATCAATCTGCCAGCAATTTCCTGTGGAGTTTTCCAAGGTTTCTTTTGTATTCATTTTGCTGTGTAACAGTGAAATAATATAAAACATGAGTACTTTTAATTACTTTTTGAATAAGAAATGTGTTATTCCCTCCTTTTTTTTTTTTTGCGAATAGCTGAAATTATCTTATATGCACGGCCCTTCACAAGAGGCAACAATTGCTAATGGGCCCCTAGCTTAAGAGAGGGGCCCTAAGATCAAGTCAATGCGCAGAAAGACAATAGCAAGATGTGTAAGTTCCAAACACCTATATTGTGGTGCCCATATGGTCTATAGGGAAAAAATATCCATATATAAAAGGAATATTACTGTCTCTAATCCACATTTCATGGTAGCACCTAGTCACATTGGCTCTTCTCCTACCCTTATAAAGCATCTTAGAAGACATCAGCTTTTAATAATGAGTGGCAGTAAATAAACAAGAGGGGAGAAATAAATTAATCGGAGGGGAAAAAATCATTTTAATCTTATAAACAGGAAGTTCAGATGTCTGCTCAAATGGTATGCAGACGTAAATATGTATAGATTGTTTTAAGCCAATTTCAACAAGTTTAGCAAAATATGAAATCTATGGACGGGGAGGGGAGTTCCAGGGTCTCATGGTCTGCAGTTATCTGGTTTCTACCCCTTACTAGAAGCTGTCATGTAATTTTCATCTCCTAAATGCCACTGATTTCTCCCAAGTCGTTAAGTTCTGTGATATCGTGAAGGCTTTTCAAATTCCGAAACCTTGTCTATAAACGTTCTAAAAATGCACTTCACAAGCCAAATCACGTTTTAGATGTTAGTTTTGGCATCTGTTTCGCAACGCAAAAGGTCTCTTTAAGTAAAGTGCTATTCCGAGGTGTAAAAATGGTCGGGAAGGAAATACACTTATGAGCCTTTCTAAACACCTAGGTTTAGATCATTGTGTCAAGGGCATGTGGTTAACAGGCAGTTTTGGCAGATCCTTTTATCACAATGATAATCTCTGGCAAGAGCAATTTATAATAATCATGCTAAGCCAGGCACATTGGTGAGCATATAAAGATCTGAAGAAGACTCTAATAAAATGCAAGACAAATTTATAAAGCCAACATTTTAAATATAACAAGTCTTTAAATCTGCCTATTTATATTTTCTGCCTCTGTAGCCCTCCGCTTACTTTCGACTGATGTCAGTTTGCTCACTCTCCTCTTTTTACCCCATCACTCCAGCCTTTTATTTGCCCCCTTCTTCCTGCAGCTCTGTTTTTCTGTAACACTTGCAGGCCCTAATGACAGATGACGCCTTTGCGTTGCCCAGTAGCCTTTTGCTTTTCATCCTTATTCTTCCCACATCATGAGGGACCATCTTTGGAAAAGGTTGAGGTATTCTGGTCCCACAGGGAGATTATTATTTTATTTATTGTTTTATATAGCGCCATCAAATTCTGTAGCGCTGTACAATGAGATAACTAGTTCCCCCAAACTGTTTGCAGCTGCCTTCAATACATGTCTATGTCTACAATTATATAATAATAACTGTTCTCTAACAATTGCCTTTAATGTTTATAAATAAAGACAGTTATGCTATAAAGAAGTTTATGGAAGGATTACAGGCCAGACAGCATATATATGGAATAGACTCAACATTACCCAACATACGGTGGTCACACAATCATATGTAGGAACGTGTCAGGGTTGAGCACTTATTCAGGTTGCTCTGGATAACTATCTTAAATCACTGGGCGAGTTGTGTTTGTTGAAGTTAAACCCACTCCTGCCTACCCTTTACCCACTTGCAGCACTTTGCACTTTGGCTAAACCTGTGCTAAGGCTAACCCCGGCTCTGGGCAGCTAATCATGGAAGTTCCTAGATGATAGAAATCAGAAGTGTATTATATATTTTATATATTCTTATATATTTTTTATCTATATATTCTTAATATAAGAATAGGAAGAATGGAAGAATGTTTTGTCATATATTCATAACTGTAGTGTTTTTTTATTATATTTTTTATATTTTTTTTTATTGTATATTTGGACTTTAACAGTATGTTTATCAGGTGTATGTATGTAATATGATGCAAAA